>NC_083347.1:75932061-76574047 GCF_019175385.1 Lycium barbarum | reverse complement strand
AGTTTTTGATATCATTATGATATTATTGAGCTTGTTTCATGATTATTGATTTTATTCATTGTTGTTTATCTCACCTTATGGTAATTGTTCTTTCAAGGTGAGATATAGCGATGATATGATTCCATAATGATAATTGGAGGTTACCAACCTGACATCACTCCGATAGACTTATAGCTTTTATTGGGCTCTCATGCATGCTTTATATATATGTATGTATTTTCTCACACCGCGCTGCGCTATAGTCGGCCGGGTAGGCACGTTGATGTGGACACCACTGCAGTGGGTAGGTTATAATGATACCCCGAACGCGGGATGACCCGGGCGCGGGATGATATGATATATGGATCGGGCTGCACGTTCCGCAACACTAACACTTATATTATATATGTATGAAAATGTTTTTTTTTAAAGCTAAGCATGCAGGACATCCTCCTTAAGAGGCATTCCGAGGTGCAAGTTGAACTTTCTTATCTTATGTTATCCTTATATTTTCATTATGTTGTTATTCATGCCTTACATACTTAGTATATTATTCGTACTGACGTCCTTTTGTTTGGGGACACTGCGTTCATACCCGTAGGTAGACAGGGAGACGATCAGACTCATAGGCTGCCTTCTCAGCAGATTTACTGAGGCCCTCCACTTGTTCCGGAGTTGCAGTTCAGTTGGTATGATCCTTTTGTATACAGATTGGTATGGCGGGGTCCTGTCCCGTCCTTATTACGCTATGCACTCCTGTAGAGGCTCGTAGACAGCTATGCACAGTTAGATGTCCTATGGTCATTTCGGTTTATGTCTCTGTCGTATCATTACTAGGGATAGCCTTGCCGGCATATGTACTTGGGATTAGCTTGATGACGTGTGTATATTATCTTTCAGGATGGTGCCCCATATAGTTATGATATTTATGATTTAGCATGATGGCCCACTCAGGTATGGATATGTAACGACCCATTTTGTCATTACTGTGAATTTCGAAGAAAGACCCCAACTCTCACTCCTTAATAATGTTTTCATCTAGTTTGCTCTGGAAATCGCTAATTCAATCGAAATCGTTGTGCGCATCACGTAAGGGATAAAGGTACGGGCTATCTGGCCCAGCTGAGCTGCCACACAGCCGCCCTAGCGACACCGCTAAAGCGGTGAACTGACCGCTGGTCGTACAGTGAAATCACTATTTAAGGCCTCATTTCGGGAATTGGTCCCATTTTTCTTCCAACCCTAAATTCCAGCCGCCCAGTCGGTGGGAAAGCCTAAAAATTAGGATTGTTGGTCTTGATAATCCTTCTAACCCCTTCAAATTCTTCTTCCAGCTAGTAAATTACTAAAAGTCTTCACCTAGAGAATTATCTAAGGAGTATCACAAATATCTAGAGTTGGAGAAAGGATGAGTTAGCAATGTTTTCACTTCCCTTAAGCAAACTTCCATGATTCTTCATCTAAATAAGTTAATAACCTAGATCCCTACCTTTCTTTCTCTTAAAAATGAGTTCTTCCATGGATCTTGGAAATGGGTCTTTCTCAAAATAAGCTATAAATTGGTAAATCACTTAGTTTTGTTGTAGATGTAATCTAGAAGTGGGTTAAGATTCCAAAACCTCCCTTTTTAACCCGAAGTCCTTTATGAGGGTTATAAATGGTATTTCTAATTCTTGGCCCTCACAGTTGTCTCCAAGCTATTTCGTGCAGATTTTGATGTAGTGGTCGATTGAAAGAATCCATGGATGTTCGTGGCGCCCACTCGGCCATGATGTAGGTTATGGCTTCCCTGTAGGTAGACTCTGGTTAGTTTACCATATTCGTGTATTAGAAGGAACGGAGAATGCATGTGTAGGAATTGGAGATTTGGGATGGAATCCTAGAATGGTATTGATGTGTGATTTGTATGTTCGGGCTTTGGCCTGTAGATTCTTTAGGATGTATGATGTGGTTTTCTTGAATATCGGTGGATTTTATATGACTCGGGAATAGCGGGTGATACTTATTTATGTGTATCACAATGAGAATTCTCGTAATATGTGATTATTTGTGTTATGCCATTAATAGTAAGTCTAGTTGATAAATGGAAGGATAAAATGCACCAACGATTATGATTGAGTTCTAGATTGAGTTGTGATGAATGATTATGAGTGTAGGGTGAGATTACTTGTTCTAATCTAATTGGTTGATTTAGAAAAGTGATAATAATGTATATCGATTTGATTAACCTGTTGTGTGTCGGGACTAGCCACCCCATTGTGTTGTGATCTGATTGTTCTATTGTGCTGGCTTGATGCCATGAGTTGCTGATAGATAATTGGTTCTGTTTTATCATCTTGACTACGATATTATAGGCGTACCCAGTACTGGTATTTGTGATTCGGTTATACCGTTAGCATACCCACTGTTGGTATTTGTGATTCGTATATATTGTTGGCGTACCTATTGTTGGTACTTGTGATATTGAGCATGATTATTGATGTTGATTCATGCATTGCACGCACTCTCATTTTCATGACACACTGTTGAGATCCTGATGATATTTGACGAAACACTTGATGAGCTGGGCTCGATTTTACTTGAGAGACATGAGATGGCTGATGTCTGATGTTAGTTCCAGAATCATTGATTGAGTGGTGCCGGTGAGAAGCCCCCGTGGGCAAAGATCCGGGGTCCCATCTGTCTGTTAGGCAAAGATCCGGGATGGGTGGCACTTAGACTTCGCGAGTCACACTGGGTTGTGTTACTGAGATGTCCATATTTTCGTCCGGAGCACATGTGTACACAGCATATGCATGGCATTGCATTGCATTCATACATCATTGCATTGCACTTTACTCGTGTCTTATATTGAGATGATTTGGTGTTTTACCTATGATGTTGCTTTCGGATTGGACATACGGAGGCTTGGTACAATTAGGTTTAGACGCTCTACTTAGGCAATGATGGGTACTTGGATCCGGATTTATTGTTTGAACTGGTTGAAGTATCCCATAGACCGTCCGTAAGATTAGTTACATGTTTTGGTTCTATGTGAGGTAGGATAATAGATGTCTTAATGATGAGTTGACTCCTAGACTAACGATATAATGTTAAATGAATTGCGAGATTGTTGTGAAATTGACTGGTAATTATTAGAGTGAAGTTGAGGATTAAAGAGTATTGATGTTATAATGCGTGGTAGATAGACGTAAGACTTGATTGGGTTATCATCATGTTTCTTTGTGAATTCTGTTACTGATATGTGTTTCTAACCATTTTCGTCCTATGATACTTACTTAGTACGTGTGGATTGCACTGATATTGCACTTGCTACACACTTTTGGGGGTGTAGATTGTTTTAGGTAGTTGATTGTGACATGAGTGGAAATGCGCGGTGCCTATCTGGAAGGCCTCCTCCCACTTCATTCAGGGACGGAGGTTGAGTCTTAGAATGTAGTAGTAATCGGCAATCATTAGTCGCTCTTGTACTAGTCTAGACCAGGTCATGGGAAATTGGTTCGAGTCTGTAATCATTTAGTTGTTGTAATCATATAAATAATTGAGTTATTAATATATTATGATGTTTTGCCGTTGTTCCTAAATATCTATTGGTTAAAATGATTGTCCTTGTCTAATTGATGTGTTTGTCGACAGAGGGTTTGCCTATCGAGGAGGGAAAGGTAGGTGCCCATGCTGTCCTAAATATTGTCGTGACAGGATTTAAGATGCATGTACATGTTGTGGTGCTCGGTAGGTTAGCTCCGAGTGCCCGTTATGGCCCACCGGTTGGGTCAGACAGAAGTGGTATCAGAGTAGTTTTATCCTAGGATTGTCTACGAGCCGTGTCCACTAGAGTCTTGTTTATGGGTGTGAACTGCACCACACTTATAAACAAGAGGCTGCAGGGTATTTAGGATGGTTTCCCTTCTTTGTATTCTAGATCGTGCCACAGAACTGAGTCGTAGGGTGTATGTTATATCCCGTATTTTGTACGTTCGGATATTTCAAGGTAGTCGTGGTAAGTTAAGGGAATGACCATCTTCAATTTTTTTTTAATGTACAAGTAGGTTATGAATATTATTTATGAACATTATTAGTATGGAAATATTGAGAGAGGCTAAGGGCAAAAAGGAAAATTCACAAAATGGCCCATGGTAATATTGCGGAAGGCTAGGGGCAAAATGGGAATTTCACAAAATATTCGAGAAGGCTCTTGGAGGGGCCATGTTGGCCGTGTGGCACATGCCATATTTTATAAAATGGGGGCTAATTATAAATATATATGGACTAAGCTTACCTAGCAAGACAAGTTGGCATATTTGATTATTTTTAAGAAACTTCAAGAAAAATAGAGAAGGGACATGTGTCCACTCTTCTATTTGTTGGGAGTAATTATAAATATGGGTAAGGCTTACATAGCAAGACATGTAACTTGGAAAGAAAAAAAAGAAGAAGAGAGAAATATAGTAGGTTCGACCATGGCTCAAAAAAATTGAGGCCATGGAAATTGATCAAGAAAAATCATTTCTTCTAGCTTTTCTACTAAATGGAAGACCCTTATTAACATGGAGTAGTTGTTGGAACAAGCAAAGCATTCATTTGGGCAATTCATAAGCTTAGCCGAGAAAGGAGATGAGTTGAAAGAGGTATGTGTCCAATCTTCTTTTATATATGTTATGGATGGTTTATGTATGTTGTTGTATGTGGAAATGAATGAAATTCACGAAATATGTGAAAATAGGTGGTGGCCGAATGGCATAGTGTTGTGTAGAAAAGATGAAATGATTTTATTTAGTAGTTTGATTGTTGTGTTGTGGATTCCATAATGTAAAATGAAGGTTTGGTGGCTTGAAATGAATTTGAAATCGTTTGTGCATTATTGAAGAAGTTAGTGTGACATTAGTGTGGTTTCTTATATTTGTAAGAATAAATTTGTTAATGTATGGGTTGTTGACATAATTCATGAATTTGGAAGTGAGACACGTGTTGGAAGATTGTAAGTTGGGTTGTTGTGGTTGAATTTGAAAGAAGGAAATAGGTTGTTAATGTTAGAATGCATCTTGAATTGATTGTTGATGTTGTTGGCACGATTGTTGGTATTGTTGTTGATAGTTTGGCCGAGTTAAATTCTCGGATTGTTGATTGATGATTTGGGCCGAGTTAGATTCTCCGGGATGGTATATTTATAGGGGAGATGCTGCCGAAATTTCGGCAGATCATAAGTGAATTTATTTGAAGGATTAAGACAAGTATATGATGATGAGTCTAATGATTGTGTCAATCTTCTTGAAGGTAGACTAGCGATAGCGAGCTTGGACAATTAAGCGTAGCTAATAGAACGTGGAGCAGGTATGTTACGGCTCGTCCCTTTCTTTCAAGGCATGATTCCGATGCTATGATTTCATAATTGCTTCCATATTTTCTCTGGAGTGTTGCCGGGTCAGAGTACTATGCTATGATGTCTTGTTCGAAGTTAGAGACCTTGCAGACAGAGTCGTGGGTGTAGTATGTCAGTCTTGAAAGCGGCTTCACCAGCCGATGTGTCATTTTATGTTATGTTATAAAGTCCATGTGATTACAAATTTTATTTGATTTGAGTACGATGGAAAAGAAATATTTTGAAAGCTTACTATGTATTTCATTCTTATTTGATTTAAGAGTCCAAAGATATTATGCATGTAATATGAGTCAGCGGGTTCGCTCGGCTCCGAATATGGGGTCGGGTGCCCATCACACCCCAGCAAGATCGGGGTGTGACAGTGTAAATCGTCAACCCTGGTTTCTGTTGTTTTACAGTTTGACGACGACTTCTTCAGAAAGGATTACGGGCGATTCGAGGATTGTAATGATGACAAGGAGAGGATTAAGTTACTCGTTATAGGAGGACCCAAGTGAGGATGTACCCTCCACTGTGACGGAACCATCTGAGATTATATCTTCTATCGAAATAGACCTCTCAGAGATTCAGGATGAATCAGCGCTACATACCATCGGCTTTGATAAGAGCAGAGGAACCAAGAAAAGCTCCGATGTTGCTAGTTTCACCCTTGACCATAGCTGGACAAGGAAGGGATAGGACAATGCTGGGAGTTAAACCTCAAGCTTTAGATTATGGTAGACCAGCAGAGAGTGTAGGACCTTTTAAGAAACTGAGGAGTTTGCAGCCTGAGGACCCTAGTAACCAAGACTTGATGACAACTTCAGAGCAAGGTTCAAATGAAGGTGGTGGTCAGACCCGACAGGTTAGTATAGTCGATACAATTGTAAAAGTTTCAGGTGACGGAGAACAGCGGATAGAGAGGCAGTAGGAAGAAGAATTTCCAGCCCATATTAGAGTAATTCGTGCCAGATCAGGGTTCTAGAGTAGTGCTATGGGAAGTCCCACATCCGTCGGAGTTTCAGGACCATAGCAGCTAATGATGGAAGCTATATTTGTCACTTTGATAATGTGTTAAAATTAAGCAAGTATGATTTTGATATGTTTTATATTATGCAACAACGGTAAGTCATAATGCCTCATATGATTATATTAGGAAAGGGAAGAGGAGTAATATTAAAATGGAACCTAGAGTGGAATTTGTGGTTAGATAATGAGTTAAAGTTGTGAGTATGTTGATGGAACGGTGGAAAAAGATATGTTGTGGTAATAAGGCAATGGTATAGTAAGGCAGGAAAGGTATGTGTGGGGAAGCATAGTTCGATAAAGAGATTATGTTTACAAAATTACTAATAATAGGTGTCAAGAGGAATCCGTAAGGTATGAATTTCTTGCAAGTAAGGGGAGATAGTATAGTATGAGGGGATGAGTGATTACACCAGGTATAACTAATGTTTTATTAATGTTTATACACTCTTGAGGGTGGTATCGATATATATTATATACAATTTTGTTAAGATAACTTTTGAAGTATTACTAGTGGGACTTAAAAAAGAAGAGGAGTTGAGAGGATTTTCAGTCATACGATAGTAAAAGATTGTGTTATATTTTGAGTGCCCAATAACCTTTATTAATGAGACATTGATATATTTAGATAGGAGCTGTAACTGTCCCTCGAGGTAAGACGTGAAAAGGATACGTATGTGTTTAAAAATGACCCTTGAGTATAAATATGTCAATGATTTATGAGTAGAAAGGGGGTAAAATAGGAATTATGGAAACGGAAAAGAGTATCAGTTACAAGGTTGATGATGCTTAAATGTCTAAACGGGATCAGATACGGAGTGCAGATTCGAGTTTAAAATCATTTTGAGGGGTTGTATATGAGACCTATGGAGGTGTTTTAGAGTTATGTAAGTTGTTACGTATGTTGGGGAAAAGAGTATAAGAGATGGAAATTAAACGAATCGAATCGAATTAAGTTTGAGGGCTGTGCAACTCGATGAGCAGACGGACGAACCGTCAAGTCACCATCGTCGAGCCACCTTTGCCTCTGAATTAGGCTGTACAATGACGGTGCAACAGAACGAACCGTCGAATGAATCGTCGAAGTGAGGCAGTGCAACTTATGTCATTATATAATTTTGATCCATGGTTTATTTTCATTCATTTCTCACACCATCCATAACTCAAACATTTCTCTCTAAAAGTTTTATTATCATAGGGTTATTGAGTTAGTAGTACAAGGCTGAATGGTTAGTGAAGGAAGTGAGTGATGTTTTAAAAGGATTATTTATGTAAGGGGCATTGGAAGAGTTTGAAGTAGCAAATTGGTGTAAGATATGCCCTTCATTAATGCGATGAACATCTAGTCTAAAAGAGATCTACCTAAAGAACGAGTGTTTATGTAGCGAGAGAAAGGAGAAATAGTAATAATCAGGGCAGATTCTTGGAAATGGAATACTATACTAGATACCATTGCAGTAATGAAATGGGGAAGCGAGTAATAGAAGAAAGGTGATTTCTGGAAGGACGGTAAGAAGAACTATGAAGACCTCTTTAATAAAAGATTAGGCCATTTAAGGCTAGTATGTCTATGAGGATATGTGACTCTTTACAGGTTTATGCTATTGACCAGATAGACTCAAACGACGAATAGTTGCAGCTAAGATTAGTCGCAGAAATTACTGGAAGTAAGTACTTGCAAGAAAAATGAGAGCTAAATGGGATGTCAAATATAGAGTAATGGGTTAACTCCCTAAGGGGGGATAACGAGACGACAAGTATTGGATCAGAAGTAGGCCATGTTGAAAGATGGAAAGATGATAATAAAGGAATTGGAAACTACCTCAAAGGGATATTACACTAGCGGGCCGATAAGATGTAAGGACGATTTGATGATAAACATAGCCAGTTAGTGATATATATATAAATAAATAAAGATTGGAAGATAGTACGCCAAGGAAGGAATTACTCAGAATTTCAAGATAAGAGTGTAATAGGAAGTTCAGTAATGAAGAAGTAGAGAAGGATTGAGTATGATGGTACTCGAAGTAGATAATGGACTAAGATAAAAAGTTAAGTGAAATAGCCACCGCGAGCTAGTTGTGTGGATACAAAGTTCCAGCATCACATAACGGTTAGGAAAGCATTGTACAGGGAAGCCTTAAAGGCAAAAGTACTCGAGCCAGAATCTAGTAACATCTTGTTGATGGAAAGATGCGGAGGTATCAATTGAGGAGGACTAAAATGAAAATGAACTATTAAGAGGAACGCGATTATTTGATGGTAACAACCTACGATGAAAAAGAACAAATGTGTAAGATGATGATATGAGAATTCCAGGCATAGAATATTCAGGAGATAAGAAAATTAAAGTTGTGTTGTAATTAAATGGAATGAGATGGACCTAAAAGAGGAACTAGAGGCTAGTTGCAGGAGTGAAAAAGATAACGAGGAGTAAAGTTCGTGTAAGACAGCTTCATTGCATTACAATAAATAAGGATGGATCTAACACTGAAATGGATATGCCTATTCTGGAAGATAGCAGAAAGGTACAAAATCATATACTACAGAGATGATATAAGTATATGAGAGGCTTGCTAAGATTACTACAGAGCTTTAACTGGTGAAGTGTAGTGTAGCCGAGGATAGCAATAACAAGATAGGGTATATGTTGGGAAACCTGAAGCAAGGATATAGTATCCTAGAAATGGTATATCTCTTAAACTAAAGCTCGAAATAGGATTTAGGGAAGGAGTATCTCAGCAAGATGAATTCCTAAGATATCGAATCGACTTTATATTAAATATAGCAAGGGTAAATGTTCTGTTTAGAGGCAACAAAGATGTATCATGACCTTGGTGGATTGATAGAAAGAACATATTACAGAGTTCGTGGTCCATTAATAGATAAACAGAAGTCTGAGATACTGAAGTATCATATGGTTATGTCATTGAGGAATGAGGAAATGATCAGTATGGATTTTGTAATTGTAAGGAATTAGGCAAGCTACATATGGAATTATTCGATTATCTAGTAACTTTGGTTACCGGGTTAAGATGTTCAGTTCTCTACTAGCACATGAGGTTCAGTACATTTAGAGAAACCTAAAGAATATAGATTACCCAGTATTCTTTTTCACCTTGAGATAAGTGGGTAGGTAGATCACACTTTTCCGACGTCCAAGGACATGTCATGAGCATGTATATTAGAACCTTGAATAAAATTGGGACGACCAGTTAATGTGGATTGAATTTGGATATGGTATTAGTCATTACTCCAATATCCAGATGGCACGTATAAAGCTCTATAAGAATGGGAGAATGTCAGATTATTTGAAATTTGGAATCTCATCCTGAAAAAATTTATGAGAAGTAATAAGGAGGATACGTTGACCCTTGGATACCTTAGACTTTACAAGATGATAGTCGAAGGACCTACTGGATTTACCCTCAGAATCGGAATCTGTATATTGAGTCTTTTACATATCTATGTTTCGCAAGTGTATTGAGAAATCCCCCACTGTTGTACCAATTGATGATATTTGGACTACAATAATTATCGTATGAGGAAGTCCCTACTACCTTCTCAGATTGCCAAAGTTCTAGGGTTGTGGATTGAAAATCCGAGATGTATCCTTGGTAATAGTACTATGAACGAATGTCAAGGTAGAAGAGATGAGTTGAGAAGTTAAGAAAGATATGAGATCCAAGTATCCGCATTTGTTTCCATTACTAAAGGAGATCCAGATTGAGACACTATAATCTTCAGGTTAGTAGTATTACAACTACAGAGGAAGCTCTGCCGGAACTTTCGTAAAATCTCTGAGAGTTTAACATTCAAGGATGAATGTTTTTAAAGGGCGGGGGGTGGGGGGCGGGGAGTGAGAGAATGTTACACCTCGAATATTTTTGCGTTGTTTGCATTGTGACTAAACTAACGTAAGCTCGAAGAGGTCATGGAACCCTTATAAGGTTAAGGAATACTCTTAACAAGTACTAAGCAAGTGTCTAAAGTTTCTGGGATCAAGCGAAGCGAAGGAATTAAGTTTGTTGAAATTTTGGTTAAACTTGGCAGAATTTCGGACAGTATTTTTGGGTCAATTTGAGAGAGGTATATCTCCTAGAATACGAGGAGTTATGGAATGCATAACCTATCTAAATTGAAGTTCAGAGATTCTTCTTTCCAATACAACTAACAGATCACAAATCCGAGACGTACAGTGGAAGATACAACCGGCACAAAATTGTACGATTTCTCTTGTAATTCGACGATTGCACATTGACGAACCGTCGACATGTTGACGGTCCATCGATGCTGTAGTCGAATTGAGGCGGTGGAGACTTTTTTTTTATTATAAATAAAAGGGGCACGACCTTGGTTCATTTTATCACTAAAATCAGACCTTCTAGACCCTTCTAACTCTCTCTGAGTCATCCTAAACCCTCCATAAACATCCTAAGTTATTTTAAGAGAAGATCAAACATCAAATCCATAACTAGTTTATAAAAGGCGATTGTTCTTGCTTGTACTTGGAGTTGTGATGAACTTGGTCTTGAAAAAAGTTGTGTGAGTTGAAGTTCTTCAAGTATAAGGTATCTTCTTCATCTTGTCTCTTCTGTTGAGTTGATTTGAAGGTTTAGCAAATCTTAAAATTGAAAATAGTTATGGAGAAAAGGTCATAAAGTGTTGTGTTGTAGTTGTTGATTTCATGGACTGTTTTGAGCATGTTGTGGCTGTGTTGTTAAGCCAATTTCCCTGTATATGGATAATATCTAATGTTGTTGATGTTGATGAGATTATGCTCCTTAATTTGGAAGAAAGGAAATGTATATTGTTATGGTATATTGGTATACTTTGGGTTGTTTAGTGTATATTCTTTGTATGGGCAGTGAAAGGAGTATTTAAGGATTTTTGCAAGCTTGTTGTTGTTATTGTAGGATTGTTGTATATGTTGGGGGTGATTGGAGAGTAAGGGGAAATGCTGCCCGATTTGCTTTAGAATCAAGCTATCGTTAATATATGTGATATACTAGCGCCATCTAAGCTTGTATATGTGTTCCTTATTATAGGATTGGCCTACTAGTTGTAATTAGCTCGATTGTTGGATTGCTTGGACTACTTGAGGTATGTTAAGGTTGTCCCTTTCTTTCTTAAGGCATGATTCCTTTGTTGTGAACCTACACACGATATCCATGATATTCTTATTCCTAAAAATGCTAGAAACTCATGATTCTCAAGGTTCTTATGATATTACTGATAAGTGTTTTCCATGATGATGATAATTCCATTTCTAGAGATACCAAAACTTATGAGCTTGTTTCATGATTATTGATTTTATTCATTGTTGTTGATATCACCTTGTGGTAATTGTTCTTTCAAGGTGAGATATAGCAATGATTATGATTCCATAATGATAATAGGAGGTTACCTACCTTACGCCACTCCGATAGACTTATAGCGTTTATTGGGCTCTCATGCATGCTTTATATATATGTATGCATTTTCTGACACCACGTCGCGCTATAGTCGGCCGGGCAGGCACGTAGATGTAGACACCACTGCAGTGGGCAGGTTATGATGATACCCCGGACGCGGGATGATATTATATATGGATCGGGTTGCACATTCCGCAGCACTAACACTTATATTATATATGTATGAAAATGTTTCATTTTAAAAGTTAAGCATGCATGACATCCGCCTTATGAGGCATTCAGAGGTACAAGTTGATCTTTCTTATCTTATGTTATGCTTATATTTTCGTTATGTTGTTATTCATGCCTTACTTACTCAATACATTATTTGTACTGACGTTTTTTTGTTTGGGGACGCTGCGTTCATGCTCACAAGTAGACAGGAAGACGGTTCAGACTCATAGGCTCCCTTCTCAGCGGATGTACTGAGGCACTCCACTTGTTCAGGAGTTGCAGTTCAGTTGGTATGATCCTTTTGTAACAGAGTTGTACGGTGGGGTTCTGTCCCGTCCTTATTATGATATGCACTCCAGTAGAGGCTCGTAGGCAGATATGCATAGTTAGATGTCCTATGGTCATTTCGGTTTATATCTATGTCATATCATTACTAGGGATAGCCTTGCCGGCATATGTACTTGGGATTAGCTTGATGAAGTGTATATATTATCTTTTGGGCTAGTGCCCCATACAATTATGATATTTATGAGTTAGCATGATGGCCCACTCAGGTATGGATATAAGATGCATATACATGTTGTGGTGCCCGGTAGTTTATCTCCGGGTGCCCTTTATGGCCCTTCAGTTAGGTCGTGACATATCTATCCTCGGAGTCTTCATCATCTAGGCCGAGCCGAGGAGAAGGGGGAAGACCATGCACTTCATTTGTAATGAGGTTATTCACTTGTGCATTGAGCGCATTGATGGTCTCGCACATAACACTATTTTTACCAACCCATCTTGATTCGACCTGGTCTAACGCATGATTAAGTTGTTTGATCTGCTGCGCTATAGCCGTTGTTGCACCTCAGAAAAATTTTGCTATCTTATGACGTGAGCAACCTTGTATGAACAGGATGAGTTCTAAGGATTTCCTAAGTTAAGCAACCAAGATAAAGTTTCGCCTCAAGACTTCTATTACAACCTACTCAACATGGTTTTGAGTTTTGCATGGTCTGGAGAATCACATGAGCGGCTTATGGATACGTCTTAAAGTACAACACGATCATCTGTGCCTTTTTGATTTGAAGTTAACATGAATTAAGAATAAGTGTGCTACATCCTCTATTTAGACATATCGAATTTTAAAGCAAACTAGCCGCCTTGATTTCGAGCGTTAAGGTTCGTCTTCAAGATTATGAGGCATTAGATGTGTTTAAACCTTGTATACAAATGCCTATGTTCAAATATTGCTTGTATTGAAAGGATTAAGGGCTAAACAAATCGACGACGGAAGAAGGCTGCGGACTGTGCATTTCGACGGGCAGATTAATAAGCCGTCAACATGGTCGACGGTCCGTCAACCCTGCACCATCAAACAACCCTGAGAATCAGAGGCTGCTGCAACTTGACGGTGGCAAAATGATGGTCCGTCAACATGTTAACTGTATCGTCAACTCTGCCATCAATGTTGAGGCGGTGCAAATTTCCAGAAAGGCCTAAGTGCCTATATATCATTATTGCCCTTCATTTTTCATATCCTCAGATGCATAAACCCTCCCAAATCCTCTCTAAATATTTCCAATCTATTTCCATCAAAATTTAATCAAGAAATCATCTTAGGGGCGTGAATTAGAAAGGGAAAGTGATGTGCTAGTGATGTTTGTTGCGTGGCTGCCTGTTTGAGTTGAAAGCTGAGGATTTTTCTTGGAAGTTCTGATTGTTCAAGGTCAGAATATGGTCTTAACTTTGTTATTAAGTTATTTGTGAAAAATTTGTTGGTTTTAAGGTGAAGAAATCATGTTTTGTAAGACGATAAGTGAGTTGTTGAAGTAGATGATTTGTAGGTTGATTTTGGATGGAGTTTTGAAGAGATTTGTACACTTGCTTAGTGTTTTATGTTGTTGATGATGATGATGTTTTGTATGTTTGTGGGCTGCTTTGGAATTGGATTGGAGTAAGAAATATAGGGGAAATGTTGCCCAAATTTTGTTAGATTTCCTACTCATTTAAAATGAATTATAAGAGTTGCATATGGTCCGATTATGGTGTATGTTGCCTTGATTGTAGAGTTACGAGCCCGGGAAGTAGACGTTGGACATTTAGATAGACCCCAAGGTATGTTAAGGCTATCCCTTTCCTTATTTTTGGCATGAATCATATGAGAATAATGAAACGAACGAACGAACGTTATCCATAATGATTCCATTCTTAGAATGCTAGAAAGCTTATGTTTCTTTGGATTCCTGATAATGGTATTACTTCATTTTTTTATGATTCTTGAATTGATCTTGTGATCATTGATCCAGTAAAGGTAAGATATATGGATGATGTTAGCTCCATAACGATATTCGGAGGTTACCGACCTTACATCACTCCGAAAGGCTCAGATGTCACCTTTATGAGTTAGTCCTGCATTGTGTGTGTGTGTGTGTGTATATATATATATATATATATATATATATATATATATATATATATATATATATATATATATATATATAGACACTTATTTTACCACACCGAGCCGCGCTATAGTCAACCGGGTACGGCACCTACTGTGCACACCACTACAGTTGGGTACGGATAACATCGAGCCTGTATTATATGGCAGGGTATGGTATTATGATGTGTATATGATTTTTGAAAGAAAGCATGCATACCATATGCCCTCAGAGGCATTTTCAGATGTATAGAGTTATACAGATATATTCAGATATACAGATTGACTCTCATATCTCAGATTCCTTTCATGATTCTTATGCATATGCTGTCTTCATGCCTTACATACTCGGTACATTATTCGTACTGACTCCCCTATTGCTTGGGGGGGGGGGGGGGGGGGGGGGCTGCGTTTCATGCCCACAGGTCCTGAGATACAGGTTGATAATCCATCTATTAGGATGTCAGCTCAGCAGATGAGGGTGATGCACTCTATTTGTTCCGGAGATGCCAGGAGTCAACATGGTCTTATGTGTGTGTATATATATATATATATATATGCACATATGTATGGGTATGGCGGGGCCCTGTCCCGACCACGTTATGTTATGTTTTCCAGTAGAGGCTTGTAGATAGTTATATACAGTTAGATGATGTCCAGACTTGAAGTTTCTTATGTTGTCATACAAGTGGTTATGATAGCCTTGTTGGATCATGCAGTATGTCCAGCATATTCATATAGATGAGTCTTTCAGATTATTTGATACAGACATGTTTACTTATGAGATTATCGAGAATCATATGATGGCCCTATCGGCCCACCTATGTTCACGTTGATGTCACCGATGTATGTCAGATGGTACTTGACTAGCACGGTCAGGTGTCCGTCATGGCCCTCTAGTTTGGGTTATGACAGTCGTGATATGAACACCATCAGTTGGCTCGGCCTGGTGAGAAGACCCTATACCTTGCAGTCCAGATTGGATCTGATGAAAGGTGTTCCTTGAACCTCTCCAGAAATGTGTGGCCCCAGATTTCATCAAACTTTCCATGATGTGGGCGATCTCTGAGCAATTGTCTGAATTGCTCCCAGGCTTCATATACTATTTCCACTTGCTCATGATCGAACCCCAAAATTGTAATCCTGAAGTCTTTAGTCTTTCAAGACAAAAAGAACTTTGAAAAATATCATCCCATTCAACCAAACGAGAAGAATGTCAACCTGACATAATCTGGAGTCACTCTGGTGAATATGTATGTGTCAGTGATCTCCAAGAAGTTCATTATGTTTTGCCGGGGATCTTCATTGGATTACCCAGAAATTATCCTTGAGGTTGGACCAACTGCACCATGTTCACTTTCACCTCAAATAAATCAGAGATAGTAGGCTTTTTGACGAGTAGATCTGTAAGTTCCACACTTGGCCTACCCGCCTTTATTACCGCGCTGTATGTCTCTTATGCCATGTTTGGATATTCTTGAGAAATACAACAAACAAACAACAAACGTAAAATTGAAAAAGAAAAAATAAAAATAAGCTAAAACTATCTAATATAACAAGAAAATTAAACCTTAAATTCCCGGCGTCGTAAAAAACTTGGTCGTTTTCTAATGCAACATCGTACACACAAGCACACGTGATCAACAAGTAACATAAATTTGAAGTAGAGTATTGTTCCCAACGTGAATTTAATCATTAACCTTCTAACTAGATGGAATAGTAAAGAAATCACGCGTTTATAGATTGAAGACAATAAACAAATAAGAACACGTAATATGATTGAGAATTCAAGAGAAATAAATATCTGTTGACACCTAAGTTTTGACCTCCCATAATTTATTTTAATCACTCAGAGTCCCTGGATAATAAATAAAATGAGTTGGGCCTTTTGAAAGCTTTAAACGATTTTTACAAATTGTCCAAGTCAATATTTCACTCCCTTAAATTGATATAAGGGATTTTCATGCTTCATAATGTTTTTTAGAAATTAATGAATATTTTCATGATATTTTGTTAATTTGTTTTTAGAAAAAAGAAAGAGAGAAGAAGGGTTTTCAATTATTTAATTATTTAAATTTATCAAAAATTTTCAAATACTTTATTTCCTTTTAAATCCATGAAGTTTGAGTAATTTAAATAATTAAAGTAATTAACTATTTAACCCTTTAAACTTCTGATTTTTATATAATTTGCATGACTTGTAAAACAATAGGCTAATTAATTAATTAAGTGATAATTATTGCAAAATTGATGCTTTTTATATAAATATATTTTTTCCATGGCCACAATTAAATTAATCAGTTCATGATTTGAAGAAATTAGAGTTATATTTTGCAAAATCAGCCTGTTAATATTTTTATTTGAAATAACCAGTTCAATTTAATTTCAAAATTTGCTAATTAAGCTAAAAAAGGCCATAATTGAAATGATCATTCTAGGTTAATTAACTAAGGCAATTTTAGGCCCATTAATAATTTGGCTAATTTTAAATAAAATAATTATGTCCTAATATTTCCTATAATTTAAATTTCATCAATTTTAATATTTTCCTAATTATTTGTTTTTTGTTGTACTAAATATACATATGTATACACCAAGTGTGTGTGTATATATATATATATATATATATATATATATATATATGTACATATATACATATCTACATATATGTATATATATATATGTACACATATACATATATATGTATGTACATATATATATATATATATATATATATATATATATATATATATATATATATATATATATATCATATATATATATCATCAATTTTAATATTTTCCTAATTATTTGTTTGGTCCAGTTCCGTTAAGAAGATAAGAGGGGGTATACCCTGCTTTATTTTCATTTTTTTCCTTTTTCAATTAATTAACCCCCCCCCCCCCCCCGCTTATCCGCTTCTCTCTCTTCCCTTTCTAGTGAAACCCTAGCACCGCCTTTGTTTTCCTCGTCTCTCTCTGCAAAAAATGGCAAGTTTACAGAGCTTTGTTGACATAGATAGCTACTGCATGCTCATTGTGGTGAAAGTATCAAAAGTTTTACTCGATTTCATGATTCTTTTACCCGAATATTGTATAAATCTCTGTTTACTCTTTATTTTCAGATTTCTTAGTCAAAATCATGATTTTCTTTTGCTTTCAAGTTCTATTGTTTGTTATTTTTTGCATTTTCCTATTGGTTTGTGGTTGTTGGGTCAGATCTGACCTTAGAAGGGTCAGATCTGACCGCATGTGTGGCTACACTCTTAGATCTGGGACGTTTATTGTTATTTGCTGAGTATTTGGGTTTTGAAAAGGGTTTATCCCACATTGTTTGTTGTAAGTTTGGTTGAACTTTTGGGGTTCTATAAATAGAACCCCACTCTCACAAAAATAGAGTCGGGGGATAAACAAGTGAAAAAATAATGGATAAGGAAATAGAGAAAAAATTGAAAGTTGAAGAAGTTGGGAAAAATTTCGATTCTTTTCAAAAGGCTTCTTAGTAATTTTGTTTTTAAAAAACCTAGACTGAAATAGATGGGGTTTTCTCAGTTAAAATATTTTTCTTACTTCATTTTATTTTCGTGTGGCTGAGTTGTTGAGGTTTGGAAGCACAAAAGCTCCCAAATTCATTCTTTTCTTGGTTGCGCACACAAAAGGTAGCTCCTTATTCATTTTATTTTGTTATTTAGAGTTTTACCTAAGTGTATTTATATTAGTTAAGTTAGCTTGTGATTGATACTTGTTAATGGTGGTTCCTACCGCTAAGGGTTGCTTTATTTAGTTCTGTGCTTAGCTTGTGGTTTACTTAAGGTAAAAAACAGTAGCATTAATGAGAATGTTGTATTGAAACTCATTTAGGGCGTAGGTTGCTTGAATTTCCTATTGATTTGTATTGCTCGTATGATTCTAGTGTTCCTTGTATAGTGTGAAAGGGTTTGGTTTAAGTACTTTGGAAAAACTCACTCTTCCTTACTTTTCTTCTTGAAGTTATGTTAGTTTGTGAACTGCAAGCGTAGTAGTAAAGTCTAATCCTAGGTGTTGTTTAAGAGAGATAAGGCAGTTTATATGTTGATTTAGATGAATATGGATAGCTTGCTTGTAATATGTGCTTGTGTTATAGTTGGAAGTTACATACTTTGCTAATCAACCATGAACTATTCCTCCTTGTGAAGCAAAGCCTTGTGCCAAAATCATCTTAACTATGAATGTTTTAACTTAATAAATTGGTTTAGATGCAACTTCTGATGTGTTCACTTCTTTCAAAAAACACTTAAGTATAAATTCAATCTGTTTGCTGATTTCTTGGAAGATAAAACAATAGATAATTCCACTTTTCCTTTCCCTCCTTCTTAAATGATCCTACTCACATAAACTAGAGTAAAGATAGGGTTAATTAACAGTTTGCCTTTTCTATTGAATAATACTCTGATTAAAAGGGAATCAGGTCCAGTTTGAGTTTGTAGGTTGGTAGACTGTCAATGGCAATACCTGTGATTATGGTCTCATCTAATGTAGGCCAGATTGTGTGTAATTGTCTATGGTTTGCAGCAAATATGTGCTGGTTTTTTATGACTTGTAATAAATGTGTGCTAATTGTCCATGACTTATAGAAAATCCTAGAACTAATATGATCAAGGTGTTTGAGTGTGAATTCTGTTTCCCTTTTGGTTTGATCAAGGCTTAGCTTCTTATCTGAACTTGTTTCCTAAACCTATAGAGTCCATAGCTTGTTTTGTGTAGTTCATGTCACAAGTCTTACATCTGAAATTGGTTTACTCCTAAGGTTCAGAGTCCAGTAAAAACGGAAAATGAAAGGAAATGATTGACTTTAGGAAATGTAGGACTAATTTCCCATTTGAAGAATAATTAGAGTTAATCTAACTGGTAACTAGCTAACAAGATGACTGTCAATCTGTAACTTGGTTAGTGATCATGTTGGAATTGAAAAGTATAAAAAATGGAAAGAAATAGTGTCTAGGAGGGAAGTCTGTTCTTCTATTTGTGATTTCCTGTTGTTGGTCCTATCCCCATAAGTTATTTTTATCTAAAGGGTGAAGTAAATTTTCCATGAGAGTGGACTGATTTGCCATATCTCTTGCATCAGTGTTGCATCTCATTCATGTATAGGTCTTGATTTGGTAGATGATCCTAAGTGTTAAAATTTAATAAGTTTTAAATACTAAAAGAAGGATGAAATGAAGCAATTTGGTTTTGGTTCGTCCAGTCTTGACCAATTAAGAGACTGAGGCTTTTGTTTTGAGACATGAATTCAGTTTTGCTTTTCTATGTGCAAAAGTGAAGGACATAGTGGTAATAACTCATGGTCTTTAATTTGCCTAGGCTTAAAAGGTGAAAACAAGTAGGAAAGATCCTATAAATCTAACCTGAATAAAAGAAAAGGATAAAAGGATGGGAGAAGAGAAAGAAACTGTGGTTGAAACCTTAAGGAAATGTTTGGCTTTGTCCTATGAACTGTCTAGTCCTTCTTTGACATATGCTAAAAAGGGACGGGGGTTGAAAACCACTTGGCTAAATGGGAAGGTCTTTTAAAGACTTCTTAGGAGAGGATTGAGAACGGGTCAAGCATTACTTGACCCATAGCATCTTTCTTCCCAAATAAGAGATTGCCATGGCATTCTTCAAAAGCCTATGGGGTGTAACCTCCTACCTTTACACATTTGATGTTTTCTTGCCATTTTGTTAAGTTAAGCGGATCCTAAAAAAATGAGTCTCTTGTGCATTTATTAGTTGTCCACTAGGTTGGGTGATATATGGTAATTTGAAAGATAGCATTAAAACTAGAAAGAGGAAAAGGCTTTTTTTTTTTAAAGAAGGGAATACTATTTTGTAAGAAGAGTTTTTATGAAGATAATATGATAATATGTAACAGATTCTTTAACATTTGGTTAAGTTAGGATCATGATTTAGATCTTTATGAGAATTTTGTGTGCATTTGATGTGGTTTTCAACTTGTACTTGAAAGATGGCCTGTTTTCTCCTTGTTTCCTAAGTCATAATAATACCTTAAAAAATAAAGAAACCAGTGGTTTGCATCCATTTAAGGTGGCAGTACAGTCTGAAGGGTATATTTGACCCCTTTCTTTGTGATACTTTGGACAATATGTCCTGCTTTCCATTTTGAAATGTGTTTTGAATCCATCAGTCTAAAGTTTAAGTAGAAGGTAAAGACTAAACTTGGTCATGTTGGATAGATGTGTTTTTCCCTCTGTGCTGCATTAAAACTAGTTAAGGATATGTGGTACTTGTCCAGTTTTGAAGAATGAAAACTAAGAGTAGGCCATGGTTTGTGAACATGTCTAAATTATGTGCACCCTTTTAAAATCAACTTGGACCTTTCTGTAAATAGAATAGGGTAAGGAGAAAAGTCTAAAAGAATTTCAAGCTCTGAACTTAAAAAATGTGCATCTTATGTGCATCTATGGGACTTTTGGTCCTTCTACTTGCTTGAGTTGTGTTTGAAAATATAGCTATTGTACCTAAGGGTGTCCTCTACATAGAACCATTAAGACTTACAAGTTCTTTGGCATTTTGCCACAATTGATCCGGGCTTGGATTTCATTTTGCTTGAGTCTTAAACTGGATTCTGCTGAGAAGTAATACAACACCATACTAGTAGATGGCTGTTTTGTTAAAAAGAACTTCAATTTTCATCTATTTGGATTTGCCATATCATAATTTGTCAGAACTATAGTTTGGGGTTTTTCTTGTTTATTTCCTGTGAAAATCACCTAACTTTAGAACATAATTCCTAAAAGGTGGCAATAACCTTTACTTGGACTGTGCATAGGACATCTAGGATTTTGAATATTTTTGTCTAAATGAACCTACATGTACTTTATGAGTGTCAAATCTGTTGTGTTGCACTATGTCTAGAAATTGGTGTTTCCTTGTCCTTGTGTGCCTTTACACTTTGCCATACCTGCCCGATTCAATACTGATAAGAAATGTGCCATCTCTATGTGATTTTCTGTGTTGTGATTACCTGGTTTAGGTTTAGTCTTGGCCATATTATGTTCATACAGATTACTTTATTTCTTCCATGTTTAAGTCATAATTGATGTCTTGGCTTTGGTTCGTGAGATTAACTTGCCTGCTGAATCTATTCATTTATTCTCTCCTTGTCTCATCTGTTCTTGTTGACTCATAATTGGTCTGTATACATGTATATTGGACCTATTCTATTTATTCCAAGCCATGTGTGTTATGTATGTGGACCTGTGTCTTCCATGGTTATTGTTGGTTGAGAGGCAGTTTAGGTGAAAAAAGGGGGTCTAGTTTGAGCCTTCCTGTCACGACCCAGCCCCGTGGGCCGCGACTGGCACCCTACCTGGGTACCCAGACCAAATCACATATTCATTTACCAAATCCGATCTTATTTCAGAATTTCATAAAAGTCATATCAAACATAATTTATATCAAAATATGTCTTAAGCGGTCGCACAAATCAAAATGTCGTATCAAATCCAAACGGAGCGGCGGAATAGACATCGCCGGTCATAAGTGCAAATATAAGCATAAGGGCCATTTAGGGCCATCATAACAAACGGACCGCTTTAAGACCAGAAAACAAAATCAAGCAAACATATATAGGACCCTCGCCCCACATATATGACTACAGGCCTCTACGAATTCAAAACAAAGACATATGGCGAGACAGGGCCCCGCCGTACCCAAATAGTCAAATGTACAGAATATATACATAGCAAAAGAAGTCTGTACCAAAAGTAGACTCCGAGTCAAGAAGGAGTACTCCGAAATAGCAGAGAGTGAAGCCTACAGTGGAGGATCACCAATGTCTGTACCTGCGGGCATGAAACGCAGCCCCCGAAGAAAGGGGGTCAGTACGAAATATGTACTGAGTATGTAAAGCACGGAGTACAGAAATATGGGCCAAAACTGAAAGCAAATCAGATAACAAAGGGGAGTACAAATCGGTATGTCAAAATCCGTATCAAAATCATATACATATACATAATGCAGACGAAATCATGCAAGCGCTCAAGAACGTGGTCGCCACTCCGACGCTGGCGCCACACACAGTATAACACCAGAAGGTTTCAAATCTCCGTACATCTCCGAACACATACATATGGGAGCGTATCGCGTCACCAGCCATATCACAGCATAACTCCAAACGGAACCCGGCCCTATGGCGAGGCCTCGGGAACCGGAACACAGCATACGACCGAAATATCATAGGGCGCACGAATCATAACCGGCCCGGGAACCGGTGAACGAAGTCATAATAGGGCACGAGCGGAGTCGTGAGCAAACAAATGCAAATCATATTTCAAAATAGCCTTTCAAAACATAATGATTTCATAAGTCATTTCATAATCCAAAATAATCGAATACTTAGTTGATACGAAGGTTTACTTCACAAAATGTTTCCAAAGTAGTGCGTATGGCTCAAAACGTAATTTAACATATCATAATATTCAGAACATATCTCATAGGAGGAAGTCTCAAACCGAAGATTTCATATCAAACTTTATTCAAAAGGAGAGCCCGATAGGACAAATAGGGCGTCTCGGGGTTAGCGGGCCCACCTCGAGTCAAATTGAGGTGGCGAACATAGTTTACAAACATTTAGAGGCTAAAAGGTCATACATAATCATTTCCAAGTGACCCGATCGCATTTCGATAGGTTTCGGACATTTGGTCGCATTCTAGCCAAAATAGAGCCTTTAGGCTTCAATTGGATTGAATGAATAGTAACTATTCTGTGGATCGGGTTTCGAGGAGCAGAAATGCTCCGGAGGTTCCAATATTCACCTAACATACTAAGACATGCCAAACGAAGAAGTGGGGAGCTTTACATACCTTATAGACGTATTATACTCTCCCAAAAATCAAATCCCGTTTCGTCCGAAATCTGCAAATGGTCAAATTTACCAATTAGAGATTCTTAGGCTTAAAATTCCCATTAACTTGATTTTTGTCTACCGAAATTTCGGCAGCATTTCCCCTATAAATCTAACACCCCCGAGACTTAGCTCGGCTCAAAATACATCAACAACAACAACCCAAACATCATCAAACAACATAAACCATATTCAAACCATTCTAACTTCAAAATTCTACCTTATTACATAAGTTGGCAACTCTTCATTCAAACTTCAAAATTCCAAATCTATATCCACATTATTGTATTCATTCACTCATTCAAGACTATTCAATCACATCCCAAATATGTTCCAAACCATATACAAAATTTCCCGAAATTCATTACTTTCCATATTTCATTCAAAACATCAAAAGCCACGACGAACATTCTAACTTGCATCGTTTCGTTCCGAATTCATTAACATCAACCATAAGTCACATTTAAAGTCTTTAGCATCATAGATATACAATGATATACACAAATATACCAAAGACATATACTTTCCGATAATGTTCCGAAATCCTTTTCCAACGCCAATTCAATTCATTAAACATTCATTTACGTTATAAAGGTCACAACGACGCATTAAACAAACTAAACAAGATCAAATTCACACTTCTCTCTCCTTCTTAGGCACACGGCCACAACACCTTACACACACACACCCACGGTTTTCTACACACATCAACACTACGGGATTCTCGTCTATTCTCAATCCTTATCACATTCATACAAATTCCATAACAAAAGAATAGCAAAATTCTTACCTTTTCTTAAATTTCCGACTTGTCGCAAACGCGCACCTTTCGCCAAACTAATTGTACCCCGTTGAAGAGGGTCTTGAGTACTTCACAACTATGGGAAAACTAAGGTATTTGGATCAAACACAAAGGCTTGGGGATTTTTTTTTAATGGAAAGGGGTTCGGCCGTGAGCTCTTTAAGCTTAAAGATGAGTTATAATTTTTTTTTGATAAATCCTAAGAAACACATTGATATATATCCATAACAAGGGGTCATGTGCAAATCACATGACCATTAAAATGGGTCTTGGGCCATGCCAATGGCCGGCCACCCCATCAAACTTTGGGCCTCATTTTTGTGTTCTAATTTCTTGGCCCAATTCATTAAAAGTCCCGTTTTGTAATTCCCGAAACTAATTTCCGAAATTCCAAATTTACCCTCGGCCTACCCCGATGTCTTAACATTAATGATTTCATAACCAACATAGTCATATCATCTAGAATCAAAATATTTCCTTATAACACACAAGTCTTGATTATTTCTCGATTTCCAATTATACGAAAACACGGGACATAACATTCTCCCCCGCTTAAGAACATTCGTCCCCGAAAGTTAAATAAATCTTATGAAGGCTCACAAACATGACGGGAAAACCATCTTTATAAATAGCACACATGGTCCATCCGTTCAGTAATACAACAAATTCAAAAGTCTAGATTACAAGAGGCGTAGGGAATAAATGGGGGTATCTCTTCTTCATCTCGTCCTCTGCCTCCCAAGTCATCTCCTCCCGATTGTTGTTGCGCCATAGGACTTTAACGGAGGGTACTTCTTTAGTGCGCAATCTCCTTACCTGTCGATCCAGAATAGTCGCAGGCTGCTCGTCATAAGACAACTGCTCCGTTACCTGAAGGTCATCCACTGGGAATATCCTGGAAGGATCACCAATACACTTCCGCAACATAGACACATGAAATACCGGGTGTACGGCCTCCAAATCGGATGGTAAGTCCAGCTCGTAGGCGACTGTGCCTATCCTCCGAATGATCTGATATGGCCCAATGTACCGCGGGCTCAACTTACCCTTCTTACCAAATCTCATAACACCCTTCATGGGCGACACCTTCAGAAATACCCAGTCGCCGATCTAGAACTCTAACGGTCGACGTCGTCTATCAGCATAAGCTTTCTGTCGACTCTGAGCAGCCAATAATCGTTCCCGAATAAGCTTTACCTTGTCTACAGCTTCCTGGATCACATCTGGCCCAATTAGCTTAGTCTCGCCGACGTCAAACCAGCCAATAGGAGATCTGTATCTCCTGCCATAAAGGGCCTCGTACGGAGCCATCTGAATGCTGGAGTGATAACTGTTATTATAGGCAAACTCGATCAGCGGCAAATGATCATCCCAGCTACCTCTGAAATCAATAACGCAGGCCCGTAACATATCTTCGAGCGTCTGAATAGTGCGATCGACCTGGCCGTCGGTCTGAGGATGAAAAGCTGTACTGAGGCTCACCTGAGTCCCTAATCCCTCCTGAAATGACCTCCAGAAATTAGCTGTAAACTGGGCACCTCGGTCAGTAATAATAGATACAGGGACTCCGTGAAGTCTGACAATCTCTCTGATATACAATCTGGCATAGTCCTCAGCCGAATAAGTAGTCCGGACCGGAAGGAAATGGGCTGATTTCGTCAGCCTGTCAACAATAACCCAAATAGAGTCGTACCTGCGTAGAGTACGCGGCAACCCAACAATGAAGTCCATATTAATCACCTCCCATTTCCAGGCTGGAATCTCCATCTCCTGTAATAATCCACCGGGCTTCTGATGCTCAATCTTAACTTGCTGGCAATTCGGGCACTGACTAACAAACTCAGCAATGTCTTTCTTCATGCCGTCCCACCAATACAAACACCTGAGATCACGGTACATCTTAGTGGAACCAGGATGAATAGAATACCGTGCATTATGTGCCTCGCCCATAATCTGCCGCCGTAAGCCCGCAACGTCCGGTAAACAGAATCTGTCGTCGTACAATAATACTCCTTCAGGCGAAATCTCAAACTGGGTCTTTGCTTTATTAAGGGCCACATCTCTGTACTGAATCAGAAGAGGATCTTCAAACTGGCGCTGCTTTACCTCCTGAATAATAGATGATTCAGCAACTGGACGAACAAAAATCCCAGAATCTCTAGAATCCACCAAACGAACTCCGAGGCTGGCCAGCTGATGAATATCACGAACCAAATCTCTCTTATCAGATGGTACACCAGCCAAACTGCCTACGGACTTGCGGCTAAGCGCATCAGCTACCACATTGGCTTTCCCCGGATGGTACAGAATATCAACGTCGTAATCCTTTAGTAGCTCAAGCCATCTCCGCTGCCGCAAATTTAGTTCCTTCTGCTTAAAAATATACTGGAGACTCTTATGGTCCGAATAGATATCAACATGGACCCCATACAAATAATGCCGCCAAATCTTCAGAGCATGAATTACCGCGGCCAACTCAAGATCATGAGTGGGATAGTTCTTCTCGTGCGGTCTGAGCTGCCGGGAAGCATAGGCTATGACTCGACCGTGCTGCATCAATACACATCCTATCCGGATACCAGAGGCGTCGCAATAGACAACATACCCGTCTGATCCCTCTGAAAGAGCCAATACTGGGGATGTAACCAATCTTTCTTTCAGCATCTGGAAGTTGCGCTCGCAGGCATCGGTCCACTGAAATTTTGCTACTTTCTGAGTAAGCCTCGTCAGTGGTGCTGCAATAGAAGAAAAATCCTCCACGAACCTGCGATAATATCCGGCCAGTCCCAGAAAGCTGCGCACCTCTGTCGGTGTAGTAGGCCTGGGCCAATTCTGTACAGCCTCAATCTTCTGCGTATCGACCCGAATACCGTCTGCGCCGATAATATGGCCCAAGAATGCCACAGAAGTCAACCAGAATTCACATTTAGAGAATTTAGCATATAACTTCTGCTGACGGAGAATGCCAAGTACCGTCCTCAAATGATCTGAATGCTCCTCGGCTGATCGCGAGTAAATCAGGATGTCATCAATAAACACAATAACAAACATGTCCAGAAAAGGCCGAAATACCCGATTCATCAGATCCATAAATACCGCTGGAGCATTAGTTAGCTCGAAAGACATAACTCTGAACTCATAATGCCCGTACCAGGTCCTGAAAGCAGTCTTCGGGATATCTGACTCCTGCACTCGCACCTGATGATAACCTGAGCGCAGATTCACCTTCGAAAAATATTTAGCACCCTGCAGCTGATCAAACAAATCATCAATCCGGGGAAGGGGATATTTATTCTTTATAGTCACCTTATTAAGCTGCCGGTAATCGATACACATCCGCAGTGACCCATCCTTCTTTCTCACAAATAGTACCGGCGCTCCCCAGGGTGATGTGCTGGGTCTAATAAAGCCCTTATCCAACAAATCTTTCAGCTGCTCCTTCAACTCTTTCAACTCAGCCGGTGCCATCCTGTACGGAGGAATAGATATAGGCTGCGTATCCGGCATCAACTCTATAGTAAAATCAATCTCCCGCTCAGGCGGAAGGCCAGGAAGCTCGTCAGGAAATACATCTGGGAACTCACTAACGACCGGAGCAGACTGAAGGGTAAGTATCTCAGCTGCAGTATCGTGCACACGAACCAAATGATAGATATAACCCTTCTGGATCATCTTCTTAGCCTTGAGGTATGAAATAAACTTACCCCTCGGCGATGCTGTAGATCCAAACCATTCTATAACTGGTTCCCCTGGAAACTGAAAACGGACCACCTTTTTCTGGCAGTCAACATTAGCATAACAGGAAGACAACCAGTCCATACCCATAATGACGTCAAACTCAAGCATGTCTAACTCTACCAAATCAACCTTAGTGCAACGATCATAAATAGTCACAGAACAATCCCTATAGATCTGTCTCGCTATAACAAAATCCCCAACTGGCGTAGCTACCTCAAATGGCTCTATAGGCTCAGACACTATCCCAATTTTACTAGCAACAAGCGGTGAAATATATGATAAAGTAGAGCCAGGGTCAATCAATGCATACACAGATCTGGAGAAAACCAGTAATGTACCTGTGACGACGTTTGGCGAAGCCTCCTGATCCTGGCGGCTGGCCAAAGCATATATGCGGTTCGAGGGACCGCTAGAACCTGAAACGCCACCGCGGCCTCGACCGCGTCCTGCCGGTGCTGGCATACCTCGCCCTCCAGGGCGTGCAACAGGTGGAGCAGATGAAGAACCGGCGGCTGACCCTGTCAGCTGAGCAACACTACCAGAACCGCTAGCCAACGGACAATCTCTCATAAAGTGGCCCTGACCACCACAAGAAAAACAAGCTCCAGTCGCTCGATAACACTCTCCAGATGAGACTTCCCGCAATGAGAACAACGGGGCCTGGGTGGTCTGGCCTGGCTGGGGACTCTGGATACCTGTGAACTTGCCGCTCTGGAGCTCTGACCGGCCCCAGACGGTCCCGCACTATCAAATCTCCGGCTGCCTGACTGAGTACTCCGGCCGGACAGAGGAAGCTGTCTATCTGACTGCTGCTGCTGAGGCTGTCCGCCTCGAGAATCTCCAGAATAACCTGCGGACCTAGCCCTCTTGGGCGGCCTCTTATCCCGACCTCTACCAGAATGATCAGACCTGTGACGATCCTCCATACCCATCGCATAGGCCTGAAGTCGGGCAATGTCCATATCTGTCTGCAATGACACTGCCATACAGCCATCGATCAAATACCGATCCAATCCCATAACATATCTGTGCATCCGATCGGACATATCTGCTACTACGGCCGGTGCATATCGGGCCAGAGAATCAAACTCAAGATTATACTCGCGAACACTCCGACCCCTCTGCTGCAAATGTAAGAATCGGTCGGCCTGTGCCCGCCGCAACTCTGGGGGCAGAAAGTGGCGGGTGAAAGCAGTCACAAACTGATCCCACGTAGCTGGAGGAGCACCCTCACCCCTGGACAACTCCCAAGTCTCATACCAGTGAGTGGCAACATCTCGAAGTCTGTGCGAAGCCAGCTCGACCGACTCGGTCTCTGAAGCCCTGACCAAGTCCAGTGAGCGCCGCATCCCCCGAATAAAGTCATGGGGGTCCTCGTCGGGCTTAGACCCGAAAAACTCTGGAGGGCCACATAATAAGAACTCCCGAACTCTCAGGCTGTCCCGCCTGTCATCATCATCATCATCGTCCCTCCGCCCGCATCTGCGAGCCTGTCCTGCTACCAGTGTAGTCAGCAACTGTACAGCCTCCCTCAGGGTCCTGTCCTCCGCCCCAGGCTGAGGAGCTGGAGTCTCTGGAGCGGGTAAACGGACCTCTGGAGCTACTGAAGGTCCTGCTCCAGGCTATACTAGTGGGGGTGTAGCAGACCCCTCAGAATGAGGCGCAACCTCAGGCAAATCATAAACACGAGCCCGGGTCGCTCGCTGTGCCTGACTAGTCTCTCCCATCCTCGCCTTGCCCTTCTGGGCCGCCGTTGCCTTCTTCGGAGGCATCACTGCAAACACAAGAACGGGTCAAATCAGAATCATCCTAATAGCACAGCTCTATCGCACGATCTAAGATTCCAAAGAAAGTAACATCCTAAATGCCCTGTAGCTTCCTGTTTATAGATGTGGTGCACAACACATCGATAAACAAGACTCTACGAGACACGGCCTGTAGACATTCCGAGGACAAACCGCTCTGATACCACTTTTGTCACGACCCAGCCCCGTGGGCCGCGACTGGCACCCTACCTGGGTACCCAGACCAAATCACATATTCATTTACCAAATCCGATCTTATTTCAGAATTTCATAAAAGTCATATCAAACATAATTTATATCAAAATATGTCTTAAGCGGTCGCACAAATCAAAATGTCGTATCAAATCCAAACGGAGCGGCGGAATAGACATCGCCGGTCATAAGTGCAAATATAAGCATAAGGGCCATTTAGGGCCATCATAACAAACGGACCGCTTTAAGACCAGAAAACAAAATCAAGCAAACATATATAGGACCCTCGCCCCACATATATGACTACAGGCCTCTACGAATTCAAAACAAAGACATATGGCGAGACAGGGCCCCGCCGTACCCAAATAGTCAAATGTACAGAATATATACATAGCAAAAGAAGTCTGTACCAAAAGTAGACTCCGAGTCAAGAAGGAGTACTCCGAAATAGCAGAGAGTGAAGCCTACAGTGGAGGATCACCAATGTCTGTACCTGCGGGCATGAAACGCAGCCCCCGAAGAAAGGGGGTCAGTACGAAATATGTACTGAGTATGTAAAGCACGGAGTACAGAAATATGGGCCAAAACTGAAAGCAAATCAGATAACAAAGGGGAGTACAAATCGGTATGTCAAAATCCGTATCAAAATCATATACATATACATAATGCAGACGAAATCATGCAAGCGCTCAAGAACGTGGTCGCCACTCCGACGCTGGCGCCACACACAGTATAACACCAGAAGGTTTCAAATCTCCGTACATCTCCGAACACATACATATGGGAGCGTATCGCGTCACCAGCCATATCACAGCATAACTCCAAACGGAACCCGGCCCTATGGCGAGGCCTCGGGAACCGGAACACAGCATACGACCGAAATATCATAGGGCGCACGAATCATAACCGGCCCGGGAACCGGTGAACGAAGTCATAATAGGGCACGAGCGGAGTCGTGAGCAAACAAATGCAAATCATATTTCAAAATAGCCTTTCAAAACATAATGATTTCATAAGTCATTTCATAATCCAAAATAATCGAATACTTAGTTGATACGAAGGTTTACTTCACAAAATGTTTCCAAAGTAGTGCGTATGGCTCAAAACGTAATTTAACATATCATAATATTCAGAACATATCTCATAGGAGGAAGTCTCAAACCGAAGATTTCATATCAAACTTTATTCAAAAGGAGAGCCCGATAGGACAAATAGGGCGTCTCGGGGTTAGCGGGCCCACCTCGAGTCAAATTGAGGTGGCGAACATAGTTTACAAACATTTAGAGGCTAAAAGGTCATACATAATCATTTCCAAGTGACCCGATCGCATTTCGATAGGTTTCGGACATTTGGTCGCATTCTAGCCAAAATAGAGCCTTTAGGCTTCAATTGGATTGAATGAATAGTAACTATTCTGTGGATCGGGTTTCGAGGAGCAGAAATGCTCCGGAGGTTCCAATATTCACCTAACATACTAAGACATGCCAAACGAAGAAGTGGGGAGCTTTACATACCTTATAGACGTATTATACTCTCCCAAAAATCAAATCCCGTTTCGTCCGAAATCTGCAAATGGTCAAATTTACCAATTAGAGATTCTTAGGCTTAAAATTCCCATTAACTTGATTTTTGTCTACCGAAATTTCGGCAGCATTTCCCCTATAAATCTAACACCCCCGAGACTTAGCTCGGCTCAAAATACATCAACAACAACAACCCAAACATCATCAAACAACATAAACCATATTCAAACCATTCTAACTTCAAAATTCTACCTTATTACATAAGTTGGCAACTCTTCATTCAAACTTCAAAATTCCAAATCTATATCCACATTATTGTATTCATTCACTCATTCAAGACTATTCAATCACATCCCAAATATGTTCCAAACCATATACAAAATTTCCCGAAATTCATTACTTTCCATATTTCATTCAAAACATCAAAAGCCACGACGAACATTCTAACTTGCATCGTTTCGTTCCGAATTCATTAACATCAACCATAAGTCACATTTAAAGTCTTTAGCATCATAGATATACAATGATATACACAAATATACCAAAGACATATACTTTCCGATAATGTTCCGAAATCCTTTTCCAACGCCAATTCAATTCATTAAACATTCATTTACGTTATAAAGGTCACAACGACGCATTAAACAAACTAAACAAGATCAAATTCACACTTCTCTCTCCTTCTTAGGCACACGGCCACAACACCTTACACACACACACCCACGGTTTTCTACACACATCAACACTACGGGATTCTCGTCTATTCTCAATCCTTATCACATTCATACAAATTCCATAACAAAAGAATAGCAAAATTCTTACCTTTTCTTAAATTTCCGACTTGTCGCAAACGCGCACCTTTCGCCAAACTAATTGTACCCCGTTGAAGAGGGTCTTGAGTACTTCACAACTATGGGAAAACTAAGGTATTTGGATCAAACACAAAGGCTTGGGGATTTTTTTTTAATGGAAAGGGGTTCGGCCGTGAGCTCTTTAAGCTTAAAGATGAGTTATAATTTTTTTTTGATAGATCCTAAGAAACACATTGATATATATCCATAACAAGGGGTCATGTGCAAATCACATGACCATTAAAATGGGTCTTGGGCCATGCCAATGGCCGGCCACCCCATCAAACTTTGGGCCTCATTTTTGTGTTCTAATTTCTTGGCCCAATTCATTAAAAGTCCCGTTTTGTAATTCCCGAAACTAATTTCCGAAATTCCAAATTTACCCTCGGCCTACCCCGATGTCTTAACATTAATGATTTCATAACCAACATAGTCATATCATCTAGAATCAAAATATTTCCTTATAACACACAAGTCTTGATTATTTCTCGATTTCCAATTATACGAAAACACGGGACATAACACTTCCCCTAGTGACCAGGCATGCCGGAGGTTCATAAAGCCTCTTGGAACTTGTGCGACATCAGGAATAAGGGGGGTGATGACTTGGCCTTCCCACCACCTAGATTTGGGGTTTGAGTTTAAGGATATGGAAAACACATATGCATATCATATGGACTTGTGAATAAATAGGATATACTGCCTGTACATATGTATATTTATGTAAAGAATAAAACTTGTAAAAAATAGTGCACTGTGTATATATGTGCGTGTAGTATGTATGATAGAAACGGTAAAATATAAACTAACCGGGGTCTTTTGTTTCCTTCCCCTCTCTATTGCATGGCCACTTAGGCCAAGGTCCAGCCACCCTTTTGGGTCAAAAGCCCAATAGGGAAAATTCTTTCAATGTCGTTGAGTCCAAAAGAGAAGAAAGGGAAGCTAACATATTGAAGGCTTAGTCATGGGTAAAAACGACATGAAGGCCCAACCATGGGTGAAAATGGTTGGGGTTTGGTACACCCCAGTTTATTTCCTTACTATGTTTATACTTTTTTCTATTTGCTTTAAGTGCTTTCGTGTATTGTATTCGTATTTGTAAATACCCACAAACATTATTGGAATCACTTATATTGTGAATTAGGCATCTTAGGCGAAACGGTGCATATGTCGTTTAGATTGACTCTAGCACCCAAAAGTTCTTTTTCTAAAAAAAAAAAAGAGAAAAAACGCGTACTGATTTTGAAGACTTAAAAATGGAAAACAACTGCTTTGGTCTTAATAAGTAACAAACTGAAAAGATTTTGGAAAAGCAAGAAATGGTATATCGTATTGTGAAATTACGAGGATAAATAGATTAGGCAAAAAACTTCTTTTCAAATTATTGAAACATGTTCCCTTTTTCTGGGTTTTGAGTAAAAAAAATATGATATTTCTGGGTCTGAGCCCACCTACGTCTTTTCTTAAAGAAACCAAATGTTCATTGCAATATTCTTTGGGCCAGAGCCCATTTTAGTTTGGTCATTGAAAAACAGAATTTACATAAGTCATTATTTGGGCAAGAAAATTCCGTTTGAGTTTTTATATACATTTGGGGTTAATAAAACGAGACTAAGGCCCATATTTTAAAATGGCTAAAATAGGGCATATTTGGGTCGGAGCCCACCCAACTGGTCTTTGAAAGGAAACCCCAATAAACTACTTCTTTGGGTCAAAGCCCACTTGATTTTCTCTAAATAAACAACCCATGGTTAAAGTTTCTGGGCCAATGCCCACGTTTTAAATAAATCATGTAAAGTATTTTGGGCCCAAAAAACAAAATGAATTTTTTAAGTCAAAATCATACCTTTTGAAATAAAATCTGGGATTTTATAAATAGATACATATATAGCAAGTACATTTTTAAAGGGAACATATGGACAAGTTATTTGACCATAAATATAATTCATTTTTTCTAAAAGACCAAATGCGCAAAATCTAAAGAATCCTCTTTCTTGTAAAATTAAAAAAGGTCTAATTTTCACGCCTAGTTATAAAAATTTAGGCAAAACGGATTGACCTGGTCCACGTGTGAGTAAAAGCATGAATAAAACCTATTCACCCAAATCATAAAAAAATAAACAAACTTGCTATCTTTTTTCTTATAGAAAAAACTACTATCCTTATATATAAAAGGAATTAATTATACCCGGATATCATAAATCCGAACCTAAATACCCCATATGTAAGAGAAATATATTCAATTCTTTTCAAAAAATGATATGTCACATGACAAGCTTTTGCGGGAAATAAACACCAAATACACAGTTCATGCAAATACTCACACATTGAAATTCAAAGGTCAACCGTATAGTACGGATCCTTAATACTAGGGTGCCTAACACCTTCTCTAGGGGATCACCAGAACCCTCACCTAGAACTTTGGATTAAGAAGGTTTTTTCATGGTGTATGAATAAACCCTTCAAAACTGGTTTTCCTAATTTCCTAAAAATTAGGTGGCGACTCTTTTAAAACAAAGTCCGAGAGAGCACCAATGATTTCAAAGTAGCTTTTCCGAGCGCTAACCCCACCCGTGAAAATGCGAACCGTTACAATATCCTAAAGTTACGAGATAATTTATCCATTCATGTTGCGTGTACACTTGAGTTAGTTTGTTGAAAATCTAGTTTACTAGCGACGGGGTTGATTTTACTTCGAACAGGAGCCATCCTCAAACGAAGCCTACCCTGTCATGGTCCAAAAGTCAAGATAACCGTGAGGGCATCTACCCTAACCCGTAGGCGAATGAAATCTTACATCAGAACATTATGTATGTATGGTATGAACTGCTTAAACAAGAATTCTTGAACCACAAACAACCAGTTCAGATATTCAGGACCAAGAAGTACTGGATTCTCTTTCTGATAGGCCTTGAAAGGAGAAGGAAGGACAAATCAATTCATAGGTCTTTAACCGACTGTTAAGCGGAAAAATAAAGTAAGAATAAGGCATAACTCAATCAAATAGTCTCATAACTCGAATATGCAGAAAACTATGTCATACACCTCTCAAAATCTAGAGTCATAAGTACAAGAGCTACTAATACAGAGTACAGGTTTGAAAGTCTACGTAACTATCTAGAAAGTAAAGACATGAAATAATATAGAGATGGAGTTCGGTGCTGCGGAACAACCAGAATCTCACCCAAATAACTCAACAGCTACTCCGCAATGATAGGTGATAGCTCAGCCACTACTCATGCTCGGAACAAAACCTGCACATAAAGGGTGCAACAAGTGTAAAGTAAGTACGAAAATACATGTACTCAGCAGCATCATTGACCGACCCTAAACTGAAATGATGACAAAGGTTGGTCTTTCCTAGGCTTAGCTCAACACTTTATTAATAACCAGTTCAAGTAGATTATAAAGTTATTTAATCAAGTACTAAATAAAAATATTCAACTAAGCAACTGAAACCAACAATTAAGACAAGAAATGCCACCAAAACCAAGTAAGGTTCCATGAATCATAAAGTAACAAATAAATCCTAGTTCTTCCCAAGAACCCATGAAATCAAATAAGGATGAAATGTAATTCAAATGCAATGGTCAAATGCACTAGTATACACATGCTTCTGCAGACTCGTGAGGTCCATACACTTACCCGGAATACTAGATTTCCCAGATCACATCGAGTTTCCAGCCAATGGTGGCTATAGCATCATCATCATCATGTCCAGTACCATAACCAATTGAGCCTCCTCAGACCATTTCCATATGACTCATCAAATAAAGTATGCCAAAGATATCATATTATTAGTTCAATATGCCAAAGAGATATATTAGACAGAGGAATATTGCTCTCTGTTTTATTGCTCTTATATCTCACGTTAGGCTATAGGTGGTTGTTTATGTATACACAAGGAAGTTTCCAAAACATAGGAGCTCTAACTGTTGACACCTTATTTTCACCACATAAAACGTATATTTTTAATTTCCACATTTCTCGAGTCCAAGACGGGGTGAGGATGCCCTTATAAAATTAAAAAAATTCAAAAATCCCGAGAAAAATTGCAAAAATTGAAGTTTAATTATTATTCTTTTCATAAAAAATTAACAATTATAATAAATTACGAGTTATTTACTTTCACAAACGTGATTTGAAAAGAAGATACATATTCAGTTTCGTCTAGCTCCGGAAAATTGTTAATTAAAATGACGTATGAATTACGGTACGCTTGACCACATTTTTTACATTTTTTGAATATTGCTCGGAACTATGTCAATATTGGGCTTGTTTTAAAGATTGTATTTAAAAAATGCGTATTATAAATCTTGTTTTCGTCAAAAGTTATTTTACGAGGAAGTTTAGATGAATACGTTTTTAAAGAATATGTATTTTTTATATAAATGATTACATTGTTTAGGAAAGGTGTTTTGATTAAAATAAGTGGTTAATTTAAATCTTTTAAGAACTTAAAGGGGGGTTTCTTTTAAAAAAAATGGGAGTGGAGTTTATTAAAAAATAAACTTCCACCCCCCCTCCTCCCCGCCTCACTCTTTCATTTCACCCCGACTGCTCCTCTCTCATTTATTAGGCAATTTGTTTGTTTTAGGGTTCCGCCATCAATGGCCATTTCAGGCCAATCCACGGCTGTTCTTTGCCGGATTTTTGAGGGGTTTTGTTCCTTATCACGAGACCTTGTGATTTCCAGGTTTAATTGCGTTAAATTTTTTACTAAGTTGCACCCTTTTTATGGATGTTTCTCGGGTCACCCATGCGTGTGGTTTCCATGGGCGGGACCTTGAATCCCTTGCTAGCTTGAGCACCACACACGATTATATGGGGATTTAGGGTAATTTCCATGGGGGTCTGCTGGGTTTAGGTACGCATTTGGGGTTTTTTATCCCCTTGGTACAATTATGCCGTTATATTTGTTGTTTGTCCTATATGTGACTAGGTGTAATATGCAGCTATTTGTTCGTAAATTTTAGGGATTTTTGAATGAGAATTTGGTACAAATAGGTTGGATTTTTGAATGAGGTTTTGTTGGGGGGGGGGGGGGGGGAATTGGTTTTGGGAATATTCCTTCCTATTTTATACCCCTAAGCTTGTGTTATTGCCTATATATAACAAGTTTCTATTCGTGTTAAGGAGATTTTTTTTGGGGGATACCCGAAGAGGACTAAGTTCACTATCTTATATACCACTATATACACTACAATATACAACACACAAATACAACACTATAGGAATACAAAGGTATTTTTCTAAAAAAAAAAAAAAAAGAGAAGAAAGGTGTTAAGGTCTTGTTTGGTGTTGAATCTTTGGATTTCAATCCCCATTTTGGTCTTTAGGTTGCCCCAATAAGAGGTAACTTCTTATTTCAAACCTTATTCTATTTTTTCATGATTATTTACTATTTAAGCTTGTTTGTTATTCAAAATTGCTTTTAATGATTAGTTTAGTCTTATATGTTGCTATTCTGTCCTGTTTCTATTATGCAAGGTTGTAAACATAAGTTAAGGTTTAAATCATGTCACATTAAGTAGATAGTATAGCCTGTTAGTTAATAAAATGAGAAGAGTGGTTAAAGAATAGGATTTTGGAGTTTCTAAGTTAGAAATGCATAGTCTTTGGTTCAAGGATAAATTAAATAAGGTGGTGTGATGGGAATTCTAAGTTGCTAAATCTGTGTTCAGTTTTTTTATAGTCATACTCTTTCTAGTTTTGTTGTTTGAAATGGTGATGTTTAGAATCTATTTTAATGAAACAGTAATATGTAGTTGCTACTTTAGTAAAAATGAAGTTACTTTCAAGGTCTGAAAATAATTTCGTGGTTTACCTTAGATTCTAGACTTTAGCTTGCTTCAGCTTAACTAAATATGGTTTCCATTAGCTTAAGCCCATTTTAGAATACTATGCTTGTTTGATATGTTTAAACTACCTCAAATAAGTGAGCATTTTCCCTTGAAATGAATCATGGACGTTACTTGTTAAGTTTGAAGGAAGTTCCTTGAAGATTGAATGCCGTGAGTCTGTTTTGTTTGAATGATTGAGCTCTGTCACTCCCTTTTGTTGTCAACACTGTTAAAACATGATACATAGTAGGATAAGTGAACCTGTTTACTTGGCCTTTATGTGACCTAGTGTGTGCCTATCTTAATGAGTCTTTTTGACCTCAAAATAGATTCATGAACCTTTCATAATTTTTTTTTCTTTCCTAAAACTGGCAATCTTTGTGAAAAATTGATTGACTATGTGATTTGAAAAGTGAAAAAATCTGCTTTGCAATTTGTTTTTTTTAGCTGAGTAATAAGGTCCCAAAGAGTGGATTGAGTATTTTTAAGGAATGTAGGATGAACAAATGGTATTTTTAGAAGGGAAATATGTTTGAAACTTGGGAATTAGATACTGTTTATTTGAGGTCTAGGCTTTGTTTTGACATTACAAGTAGTGTAGTTGTGTCTTAAAGGTCTAAGGGTCTGCTAAGAGTGTTTGCTAGATAATTTGGCAAGAGTAGGTCTAAAAATGGTATGTTTTGGGGGGGGGGGGTATTTAGTTTCTTGTTCCCTGTTTGAACATACTCTTTAGTATTCAGTGTCTCTTATTCTCCTATTAAATATATTTGTTGAGTTTAAGTGTTTTGGCTCTTATTTCTGCACACTTGAGGTGGATAGCCTTCTGTTTCTTGTTCTCTCTATTTGACATACTCACTGTGTTTGAATATTCTTGTCATTACTTTGGTTTACTGACAATATTTAGATGCTTTAATTTTTTAAATTAGTGTGTCATGCTGATGTATAGTTGGTTTTGGGGCTATTTTTGATGTTTGAGGAGTGTCTATTAGTTGTGTCATCTCTCAAAGTCATTTTCTGATAATTATAAAAGGTGTGCTACTTGTTGAGTCCAAGGCTGAGTTAAAATCAATATGCTTGGCCTCTGAATGATTAAAAAATAAGGCCTCCATTAGCCTAAAAGCTTGAATATGGGATGCAGGCCCTTGATATCAATTCTGTGATCATCTGAAAACTAGAATGAGTTTTAAAGACTAAAACTATGTTCATATGATCCTGGTTTATGCATTCCATACCTAGGATTGCCCCTACTTGACCTAGTCTCACTTATTTGAACCAAGCTATGTGAAATTCATCATCCCTATACTTTAGACAATGCCCTGGATTTTTGTCTAAACCTAAACTCCTCAGAACTTGTCATGTAGGAACCTTTATTTATCTATTCTGAGATGTTGACTCAAATTTCTGGAACTTAAGGCAGCCCTCATATGTTTACTTGTGCACCTTATAATGGCTAAACAACTTGTGTGACATTATGTGCCAATTCTAAGAATGTATCATGATTGTTTGACTCTATGCCTAACTTGTTGTGCTTGTTCTATATTGATTTGGTTCCTGATGGCTTTAAAACTGCTTGAAAATGATCACTAAAACTTTGATTGAACTTACTTAACTTGTTAAGAGAAGAAGTGGCTTCATTCAGTTGAAATTACACTGTTTTGACGTTGCAACTTACTAAAAAAGAGATAACTTGGAAATAATTTACTTGAAACCAGTTTGACTACTCACAAGATTGAAATAGGCCTAAGAAGACCTGCCACTGGGTTTAACACTTGGTTTCTACTTGAATGAACCTCTGAATTGCTTCATGACCTGCATACTGCTTGTTGGCTTCATTTGAGTCTTGAATTTTGTTTGAACCTTTACATGAGGATTATAATATGGATTATGTGACATAAAAGTTAGTTTGAAATCATGTATCTAGGCCATTTGGATCCTCTCAAGCTCTATGAGTCAGCTATATGACATTCATTCTAGGTTTGGTACTCTAAAAGCTGAAATCTTGTCCCTGCTTTGCTTTAAATACTTGAGTACCTCTCCTTGCACCTAGTTGAACTTTCTACATAACCCTAGCTTTTTTTAAAATGACCAGTTAAGGCTGATATCTGTTTTGCTTATCATTGATCTTCATGCCTGCTCATTGAAGGGTTGTTTGCTGTTAATTTCTATGTCTAGGTTGACTTATGATAATATTTGTGTATTTTGCTGGGAATTGCCTTATGTTGTTATGTGTGATCACTTGAGCATTAAGTGCTTAAATTGAGGCATATGGAGGGTATGCCCCCTTTAGGGGGGTTTTGCTCTCTCCATTATGTGGTATATCACCATGTGTGTCTTGGTATATAAGAGTTTCAACACTTAGAAAATTTTTGAGAAAATTGAGAAGTATATAAGTTGTATATCATGTATACTGCCAGCTTAACACTTAGAAAAATTTCAGAAATATAAGTGAGTATAATAGTTGTATACTGTGTGTCTCACAAGTATAGTAGTTAGAAAATTGGAAGAGGGGGCTAGTAAGTACATTGTTGGTATATTTGGTATTACATTCAACACTAGAGATTTTGAGAGAAAAACAGGTGGGTATAGCAGTTGTATACCCGGTATATTATAGTCTTGACACTTAGAGAATTTTGGGATAAAAATTGTAGCTGGGCCAGTTGGGCCTGTTTACTGTTTCAACCGATATATTTGAGAGGAATGTCCCTTTTGCATAAACTGCCCCTCCCTATTTGTTTAAAAATTATGGGCCTAGCCCAATTCTATTGTAATTTAATTTTTGGCATTGTAACTTAATTTATGTCTCTAAGTCAAATACTAATACAATGTATTCCCATTTTATTTGTAAACCCCAAATCCGTTGTGAGGCCCAACGAGGCCCACAACTTTCCCAGATTGAGTCAACCTCAAATGCGGACGGGCAACGCATATGGAGCATACGTTCGATTTAAAATTGCATTTTACTTCTTCTCTTGGGCTGGGTCGGCCCAAGTCCCTCAAACTTTTACATTTGTGCCTTTAAATCATGATTATATTAGCTTTAAATTTTACATTTGGGACCCTTATGTTTAAAACCGTGTATTTGAGTCGCTAAAACACTTTTTATACATTAATTGACATTAATATCGTGTAAAAATTGGAACTGGACTGCTTTGGACTATTAAAGGACTAAATCTGCCTGATTTCGAAAAACTTATGGACTTAATGACATTTCTAGAACTTCTGAGACTAGACTGTTTTGGGACTTTTGGGATTGATTTGGTAAAATTGAGACGTCTAAAATTTGTATAAAACTTGTAAAAAATAGGCTAAAACTTGTATAAAATTGGATAATTTAGTTAAATAAATCACTGTTTATATACGAATACTATAGTATGCCAAAGTTCAGCTGCATTTTGCATTAGAGATGAAAGAGGTGATCTGATTCATGCTGCTGCTAGAAGATTAAGCAGCACAACAAATGTATGTGTAGAAGCAACTGCAACTCATGATGGTCTGCAATATTGTGTTAATACCCATGTGTTACCTGTGATCATGGAAACTGACTCTCTAGCTATGGTGAACATCATTCAAGGAGACTGGGAAACTTCTTGGAAAGTTAGTATGGAGGTTCAAAAGATTAAAGAATGGAGAAAGGGAGGACAAGTCCAATTTGTCCATGTCCTGAGGGAGGGCAATATAATGGCAGACTTTTTAGCTAACAGTGTATTCAATTGTGCAGGTACATTAGAAGTTAACAATTTCCAGGAGCTCACACCTACAGGGAAAAGATTACTAAATATGGATAAATCCATGATGCCTAACTTCAGATTCAAAACATACAAGGAAAGGGAACCAGATTGAAGAAGGATATTGCACTCTAATTCAAGTTCACTACTTCCTTAGACTGTAATATGAATAGTAACTACTAAACTGGCCTAGCTAGATAGTGGTATTAGCAGTGCTACTGCTCATCCTTCTAGCAGGTTTGGATTAGGTGTCACGACCCAAACCGATGGGCCGTAACAAGTGCCCGACCACTACTGGCCAAGCACTCCTATGCTTGCATTTACTTCTCATTGACTATCCCGGACCCATACACAATCTGTAACTGAGCGGTACTGTCTCCCGAACAATCAACATAAAAGGCACTGTATTGGGGGCTCACGGCCAACACATACATATAAACATAGATATTGAGAGTAACAACACAAGCCGATCTGGCCGCTTCATATATCCTGTACAACAAAATAAGTGCCGACGAGGCTGCATGACAACACAACTACATATCACTGTCTACAGACCTCTATGGAGTACAAACTGTAGAAAGGACAGGACAAGGCCCTGTAGTACCCATATATGTACGTAACCGAATAGCATACCAAAAGGGCTGTAGCTCTGGATCAATGAAGCGTACTGACTGCTGCTGAGGGGAAGTCCTACTATTGTGGATCGTCCGACTAGCTACCTGATCCTGCGGGCATGAACGCAGCGTCCACAAGAAGGGACGTCAGTACGAGTAATGTACTGAGTATGTAAGGCATGAATGATAACATGATAATATGTACAGAACATGAACAACAACATAATAAGGAAATATGGAAAATATAAGAAAAAGGTATGACTGTAACTGCTTGCCTCTTAAGGCGGAATCATGCATGCTCACTTTTACCTTAAAAACATATCACCCATACATACATAACTGTCTGAATCAAATAACATCATTAGCTCGCATCCGAGGTAATCATCTCACGCCGCCCACTAGTGGTGATGCCCGTGCCATATAGACACGGTGTTATTATCATCATCCATAAGCCGCCCACTACGCCCAGCGTAGTGGTGCTGCCCGGCCATATAGGCACGGTGTAATCATCCATAAGCAGCCCACTACGCCCAGCGTAGTGGTGCTGCCCGACCATATAGGCATGGTGTAATCATCCATAAGCCGCTCACTACGCCCAGCGTAGTGGTGCTGGCCGGCCGTATAGGCGCGGTGCAATCATCAAAACATAAGCATGCATAAGAGCCCAATCAAAAGCTATAACTCTATCGGAGTGACGTATGGTCGGTAACCTCCGATTGTATTATGGAATAATCATGATCGGCGTGTCTCACCTTGAAGGGACGAGCATTTTAAGGTGAGACTATTAATGAAGAATAACATCAAGGGAAAGCATAGAATAGGGTCATAAATCTCATAAGGCATCAATTCATATACTTTGAAGTCTTTAGAAAATAGAGTCATTATCAAGGAATAAAATTGAGGATCACGAACTAGCTCAATATTCTCATATTCATATTGAATCCACAACTTGAGACTTTCAAACATGAAACCATTCTCATCATAATCATCATAGACATATTCTCATATTTGACATCATCGTTGTCATTTCAAAAACATGTCATAAAAGCTTACAAAATCGTAAACCTTTGTTTTGGAAAAATACGGACATTTTGGAAAACATTTACGGGTTATCAGGAAGGGAATCATGCCTTGGAATCTTAGACTTTTAACTTTTGATAACAAGGAAGATATGGAAACATTTATGAAATCATAACATAGGGATCATGCCTTTGAAAGAAGGGGACTAGCCTTAACATACCTGTTCCACCTCTTATTAGCTACGCTTATTTGCCCCAGATCGTAAGTCTAAATTTAAGAGGATTTACACAATCGTTAGACCCATCGTTATACGCTTGTCTTAGTCCTTTAAATAAATCCATTTAAAATCTGCCGAAATTCGAGCAGCACCTCCCCTGTTTATATGCCTAGCCTGAAATCACAATACCAACAAAACAACAACTACAACAGCACCAACATCAACAACATCATCATCAATACCAAAATATTCCATAAAATATCCCACGCGATGTTTGTCCAATTTCACAACCAACAACTTTATTATACAACTATTTCATCGCTCTATCTTCGTAAATAAACCAAAAGTAATATTAATAAGGAGAGATTCATACCTTATTTTTGTTAAAACAGCGATATGTTTAATATCCACCTTGAATCCACCACAAAACCATACTAGAATCACACCTATGCGTTTATCCGAGCTTCGATTAATACTCAGTCACTTGAAAATTGCTTACTTTTTGTTTCCCTCTCTCTCTCTCTTCAAAAATCTGGAAATTTCTGGGCTAAATCTGGTGAAAAAGGGGGGTTCTTACCTTTTTTATAAGGGTCAAATTCAGGTCGGGTTTACTGTAGCATTTTACTGTAGCAGTTAGCAAGTCGGTTACTATAGCAGTACTGTAGCACGCGTTTTTGCTCTGTCAGCTGAACTTGTAAATTCCATAATTTTCTACTCTGATGTCCTATCGATGAGTGGTTTATTGCGTTGGAACTAGAATCGACGAACTTCATTTTGGGCTTTTGTTTCACCTCAAAACACTTCATATGCTAAGAGATATTCGTCCCCCAAATTGGACCAAAATTTTCACACAAAACATTACCCATCCTTTCTCCAAAGTCGTACTACTTCATTTCTTCCACTCATTTTCTTATAAGACCTTCCGGTATACCTTATATATATATCCTTCACTCATTAAATGCACTTAATAATGCTTTATCCTTATATTCCAAAGTGATTTTACTTAACCCTAACTCACGTACTTATGTTTCAAATTTGATAAGTGCTCTTCGAAGATACGGGGTGTAACATTAGGAGTTTAAAAGACATGTTATGGTCAATAAAGGTAGTAAGTTGGATTCATCCGGGATACACAAGATTATGGTCAGCAGCAGTTTGCATATGCAGCCTCACTCTTGTTTGAATGATCATGGGGTCTGATAGCATAGCACCTGGTGAGAACCTTGAGGTGTCTGATAGTCTTATCATCCCAGAACAAGAGATCTTACAACATGAGCATCCAATTTGCAAAACTATGATCCTGATTACAATTTCTTTAGCTTAGAGTAGTTGTTTTATAGTTTTTTGCTTTATTCTTCTTTTTTCCTATCTTTGTACATACTTTTTTGGAATAAAACACCACTAGCATCCAGCTAGATGGCCTTAAATTAAAAAAAATTAAAAAATATAAAACTATTTTCAATATTTAAAACACTTTTTTTTTTCAAAACTTTTTTGGGTGGACTTATGTAGAGTCCTACCTAGGCCAAGAGCCTTCGGGTATTAGCCTAGGTGTTCAAGTCCGACACCCGCGGTCAATTTTGAGCAAAATTATACTTTGACGATTTCTTAAAAAAATGTTTTTTTGCATGTAAATGACACTCTTTTATTGCGGAAATCTAGACTTAAAGCAATTTTTGTCAAAAATTAATTTATAATCATAAGGCACACTATTAGAACCCGTAGGTAAACCACGATCGAGCGGATCTTTAATACCGGGGTGCCTAACACCTTTCTCGGGAGATCACCAGAACCCTTACCCATACTTTGGTAGATTAGGTTTCTTTTAAATAATTGTTTTAAATGAATCATTTTCGAACAGGTTTTCCTAATTTCCTAAAACTTAGGTGGCGACTATAAATGTATCCTTTAGAGCACCATTAATTGGTTGGCGGGGTTTTCCAAATTTCTTGGTACGATTCATAACCGTACTTTCCCGGGACACCTCCCTCCTTTTATGAGGTATGTGCGAGCCGGTTAAAATTAGAATTCCCAACGTCCTCTACAGATGATGACTCTGCTGGGGACAATTTAAGGTTCTAACCATAAGGGTTCCAATTGTTTGTGTGTTTGTATGATATAAATTGTTTAAGTAATATAAATTATTTATGTGTTTAAATTTCCGCAAAATATAACTGTCATTCATGCATACATACTCCGCCAGTCCTGGCATTTATTTTATATTTTTTTTTCAGAGGATGACGATGCGAGATGAGCTGGGATCATACCTTCACTAAAAAAAACCTTTAATAGATTCTTTGGAGGTCTCTAAGGTCGAGTGGATATGCGGTCATCCCACAGCCTTAGAGAGCCCACCCCCAGCTTGTCCGCTTGGGTAACCTATGTCATTCGTTTGAAAACCACTCTAGAATAATTAGCGTAGAGCAAAGCCAAATCCTTACTGATATAGCGCATATTGATCGTAGACTAGTTTGAATATCTCAAACCTACCTAAATCGGACAGGAAAGACACCCTACTATGTTCAAATAGTGTAAAAACCTGAAGACACCGCATCCCACCATTTGCTATCTGGAAGCATTATTGTGCCAAGTGTAAAATAAATTATTGCTCCTGGGGGCGGGGAACTAACAGTGTTATGTTTTGCATATGTCTCTTGATGTGCAGTTTGACATGGTTGTGGGTCCACCATCAAATGTATTGATGCGGTAGAAAGATTTGACTAATGATCAGAAAAAAGAAATTAAGAGTTGTGTAGGCATCTTCCTTCATTAATGAATATGACTGGAGATCCAGGTTTGCTAGAGATCATTACCTGTTATCAAGTAAACGACACGATGGTGTTCAAATTCGGAGAAATAGAGATGACTCCCAATTTGGAAGAGGTTAGAGATGTTTTGGAGAGTGTAGGGAGTGCTAATAGATCCAAAAAGAAATTGGCACAAAATATCCTTATCCCTCACAAACCCACCCCAAAAGAAATCAAAGACATGTTTGCTGTCAACAAAGCCGACTGGGCGCAAGGACCCATTATAGCCTTCAGAGAGTTATATGAGAGGTATTCATCCAAACAAGGTACGAGGACCACATCCTTGAGTTTTCATCACCCCAATCCTGGGAAGCCAATCAAACATTAGCCTTTATCACTTGCTTATTGGGAACCGTGGTATTTCCACTAAATGCCTCCCTAGCTATTGACACCCGAGTTGTCTTTGTTGCCTATGTTGTTCTTAGGGGTGTCACAAAAAATGGGCACACCAAATATTTTGACATCATCCCTATTATCCTATAAGACATGTACCGAGCTTTGGGAAAATGTCATGACCATTACTACTATTTCTAATGGTGCAACCTCTTAGTCCAATGGTGGATACTTAAGCATTTGGATGGGAATGGCTTGCCTACTCGCCGAGATCCGGCCCTAAGAGAGGATGATTTGGGAGTCGCTACTATCCCTTGCGGGGTTCAAGATAAAAAAAAAGGATTCCGAATGTGGGTAATATAGGTAATATGGGAGATTTTGTACGAGATTTTGAGGAAGGTCTCATCGAGGGAATAAAAGATGCTCAGAAAGATTGGAACAATGTAATAAGAGAAGACAAGTTGGATAAAGATCCAAACAGTCCAAGCCATGATGAAAATTACTATGAGTTGGTTAGGGCTGAGTTAGCTGATACTGCTACTCCCGGACCATATCTGTACAAATTTCCCAAGGATAGGGAAGCCGCGAATGCAATCCAAGTTAGGAGAATGAAATGGAGAATGGAAGGAAGAGAGATGGATCATCAAGCAAAGATAGAATATGATCGGAAGATAATTGAGAATTTGACAAATGAAGCGGATGCTTCATTGAAGAGGTTGGAATGGCTTGACACTTTTGTTAAGGAAACTATAGATACACGGACGTCATTGCCTGATGATCAGAGGGGTCAATGGATCGGGACAGCATTGATGCCAGCACATGTAGCCATTCAGACTGCCCTTCGGAGGGCCAAGGAGGCACGAGAAGACAAGGAGCATATTTCTGTCCGTGGAGGGGATTTTTTCTGATTATTGCATTTATTTTAAAAGCCTTATAATCCCACTTGGGAAATGTCATTAATGAAAGTACTGGGGATTTTGTCTTTGGGAACAATATATTTTTGTTTTACATATGGCACAATTTTTGCTTCGTACGCTAATAGCCTCGGAGTAACGATGTATAGGAAAGCAAATTATATATTGCCTAAATGTTTACTTGATATAACTGCTTTGTGTGAAAATCATATATATTGTCGAAACTCTTGGTTGGTCCACATTCCGGCCACTACCCAAAAGAAAAACCAAGGAAAATAACCATCAAAACAATTTAGATCCACTGTTAAAGGTTGATTTGTTAATAGGAAATGGAGACTCCAGACAGTATGAGTGCAACTTCGCCTTACGTCAACCTAGTCAGTGACGACGAGGGCACAGAAGTAGCAAGTGAGAAAAACCGGCAATGGGATGAAAGAATGTCCTTAGCCACCGCTAGAATGAAAGAAGCTGTACAAACTACTAAGGCGGCCAATGAGAAAATGAAAGAAGCAGAAACTCTCCTGGCATATGTTGAGGAACTAACAAAGCAACACCCTGCCAATCGGGTAAAATGGAGAACGACGCCTGGAGCACCACTTGGGAGTTATAACCCACTCAGCCAACAAGATGGGCTTGACCCCATACCATATAGAGAAGACGAGCTTTTTACCCCCCAACTGAAAGCTTATGGAGACCCACGCGACTCTCAATTCGAGGAGCTTTTTGTTTCATGCACAATTGTTCTTAAAGGTACAAGATCACACAATTGGGGTGCACCAGTAGAACTGTCAAAACAAGAACTCTTGGAATCTTTGGGGAACATTGGGGTGTACGCACAAAGCCCAAATCTATTACCACCATGCGCTCCTTCTGTGGGTTACATAAAATGCCTTTACACCGAGGTCAATCAGTTCATACCGCCAACGAGTGCATAGCATTAGAAAGAAAGCTTATCCAATGGATTGATCAAGGGATAATTAGCCAACTATGGGGCCCCACTCTTTCCTGACTCATGACCAGAGAATAAATCACCCAAAAAGGATATCAAAGGTCAGAATCTGGAGAAATGACTTTTTCAAATTTGAGAAGTCATACGCCAGGATTCACTCCTTACTATGTAGCGTGAAGAAGATAAGGGCAGTGCCACAAACCTACCAGGGTCACCCAAGATCCTCGGAAGAAATAATTTGCGTATATCACCATGGCCGCCCCAGCCACGACATTAAAGAGTGTGGATTTCAAGCTCGAACTAGGACGCCTTGTGAATGAAGGCCATGTTTGGATTGTCACAGGAAGACAATGATAGAAGAAGAAGATAGAAAACACAATGAAGACTTGCTTAGTATGGTTGGGTAGAAAAACATAAGTATCCCTTTACTGCTTTCAATAAGATAGAGTATCCCTTTCCCTTTTTATGTAAATGGAACCACGCCGACCTGATGTCCCATTGGGGATACGTGGAAAGCCTATATAAGGCCTGGTCAGGGTAGAAACATTAAGCTTAGGGTAGTATAAGAAAAACCTTTCTGTGTATGCCTGAACTACGGATGGACCCGACTTTCCTTTGGTGGGATACGTAGGCAGTCTATTTAAGACTCGGTCCTTGATATCCGGTTTGCTTTCAGTTTTGGCCCATATTTCTGTACTCCGTGCTTTACATACTCAGTACATATTTCGTACTGACCCCCTTTCTTCGGGGGGCTGCGTTTTATGCCCGCAGGTACAGACATTGGTAATCCTCCACTATAGGCTTCACTTTTCTGCTATTTCGGAATACTCCTCCTTGATCCGGAGTCCACTTCTGGTACAGACATCTTTTGCTATGTATATTTTATACATTTGACTATTCGGGTACGGCTGGGCCCTGTCTCACCATATGTCTTTGTTTTGGATTCGTAGAGGCCTGTAGTCATGTTTGTGGGGCGAGGGTCCTATATGTGTTTGTTTGACTTTGATATTTGGTCTTAAAGCGGTCCGTTTGTTATGATGGCCCTCAATGGCCCTTATGCTTATATTTGCACTTATGACCGGCGATGTCTATTCCGCCGCTCCTTTCGGATTCGATATGATATTTTGATATGTGCGACCGCTTAAGACATATTTTGATATAAATTATGTTTGATATGACTTTTATGAAATTCTGAAATAAGTTCGGATTTGGTAAATGAATGTGCGATTTGGTCTGGGTACCCAGGTAGGGTGCCAGTCGCGGCCCACGGGGCTGGGTCGTGACAAAAGTGGTATCAGAGCAGTCTGTCCTCGGAATGTCTACAGGCCGTGTCTCGTAGAGTCTTGTTTATCGATGTGTTGTGCACCACATCTATAAACAGGGAACTACAGGGCATTTAGGATGTTACTTTCTTTGGAATCTTAGATCGTGCGATAGAGCTGTGCTATTAGGATGATTTTGATCTGACCCGTTCTTGTGTTTGTAGTGATGCCTCCGAAGAAGGCAACGGCGGCCCAGAAGGGCAAAGCGAGGATGGGAGAGACTAGTCAGGCACAGCGAGCTACCCGGGCTCGTGTTTATGATTTGCCTGAGGTTGTGCCTCATTCTGAGGGGTCTGCTACACCCCCACTAGTACAGCCTGGAGCAGGACCTTCAGCAGCTCCAGAGGTCCGTGTACCCGCTCCTGAGACTCCAGCTCCTCAGCCAGGGGCGGAGGATAGGACCCTGTGGGAGGCTGTACAGTTGTTGACTACACTGGTGGCAGGACAGGCTCGCAGACGCGGGCGGAGGGACGATGATGACGATGACAGGCGGGACAGCCTGAGAGTTCGGGAGTTTTTATTATGTGGCCCTCCAGAGTTTTTCGGGTCTAAGCCCGACGAGGACCCCCATGACTTTATTCGGGGGATGCGGCGCTCACTGGACTTGGTCAGGGCTTCAGAGACCGAGTCGGTCGAGCTGGCTTCGCACAGACTTCGAGATGCTGCCACTCACTGGTATGAGACTTGGGAGTTATCCAGGGGTGAGGGTGCTCCTCCAGCTACGTGGGATCAGTTTGTGACTGCTTTCACCCGCCACTTTTTGCCCCCAGAGTTACGGCGGGCGCGGGCTGACCGATTCTTACATCTGCAGTAGAGGGGTCGGAGTGTTCGCGAGTATAATCTTGAGTTTGATTCTCTGGCCCGATATGCACCGGCCGTAGTAGCAGATATGTCCGATCGGATGCACAGATATGTTATGGGATTGGATCGGTATTTGATCGATGGTTGTATGGCAGTGTCATTGCAGACAGATATGGACATTGCCCGACTTCAGGCCTATGCGATGGGTATGGAGGATCGTCACAGGTCTGATCATTCTGGTAGGGATCGGGATAGGAGGCCGCCCAAGAGGGCTAGGTCCGCGGGATATTCCGGAGATTTTCGGGGCGGACAGCCTCAGCAGCAGCAGTCAGGCAGACAGCTTCCTCCGTCCAGCCGGAGTACTCAGTCAGGCAGCCGGAGATTTGATAGTGCAGGACCGTCTGGGGCTGGTCAGAGCTCCAGGGCGGCAGGTTCACAGGTGTCTAGAGGCCCCAGCCAGGACAGACCACCTAGGCCCCATTGTTCTCATTGCGGGAAGTCTCATCCTGGGGAGTGCTATCGAGCTACTGGAGCTTGTTTTTCGTGTGGTGGTCAGGGCCATTTTATGAGAGATTGTCCGTTGGCGAGCGGTTCTGGTAGCGTGGCTCAGCCGACGGGGTCAGCCGCCGGTTCATCATCTGCTCCATCTGTTGCACGCCCTGGAGGGCGAGGTATGCCGGCACCGGCAGGACGCGGTCGAGGCCGCGGTGGCGTTTTAGGTTCTAGCGGTCCCTCGAACCACATATATGCTTTGGCCAGCCGCCAGGATCAGGAGGCTTCACCAAACGTCGTCACAGGTACATTACTGGTTTTCTCCAGATCTGTATATGCATTGATTGACCCGGGTTCTACTTTATCATATATTTCCCCGCTCGTTGCTAGTAAAATTGGGATAGTGTCTGAGCCTATAGAGCCATTTGAGGTAGCTACGCCGGTTGGGGATTTTATTGTAGCGAGACAAATCTATAGGGATTGTTCTGTGACCATTTATGATCGTAGCACTAAGGCTGATTTGGTAAAGTTAGACATGCTTGAGTTTGACGTCATTATGGGTATGGACTGGTTGTCTTCTTGTTATGCTAATGTTGACTGCCAGAAAAAGGTAGTCCGTTTTCAGTTTCCAGGGGAACCAGTTATAGAGTGGTTCGGATCCACAGCATCGCCGAGGGGTAAGTTTATTTCATACCTCAAGGCTAAGAAGATGATCCAGAAGGGTTATATCTATCATTTGGTTCGTGTGCACGATACTGCAGTGGAGATACCTACCCTTCAGTCTGTTCCGGTCGTCAGTGAGTTTCCAGATGTATTTCCTGACGAGCTTCCTGGCCTTCCGCCTGAGCGGGAGATTGATTTTACTATAGGGTTGATGCCGGATACGCAACCTATATCTATTCCCCCGTACAGGATGACACCGGCTGAGTTGAAAGAGTTGAAGGAGCAGCTGAAAGATTTGTTGGATAAGGGCTTTATCAGACCCAGCACATCACCCTGGGGAGCGCCGGTATTGTTTGTAAGAAAGAAAGATGGGTCACTGCGGATGTGTATCGATTACCGGCAGCTGAATAAGATGACTATTAAGAATAAATATCCCCTTCCCCGGATTGATGATTTGTTTGATCAACTGCAGGGTGCTAAACATTTTTCAAAGATAGATCTGCGCTCAGGTTATCATCAGGTGCAAGTGCGGGAGTCAGATATCCCGAAGACTGCTTTCAGGACCCGCTACGGGCATTACGAGTTCAGAGTTATGTCTTTCGGGCTGACTAATGCTCCAGCGGTATTTATGGATTTGATGAATCGGGTATTTCGGCCTTTCCTGGACATGTTTGTTATTGTGTTTATTGATGATATTCTGATTTACTCGCGATCAGCTGAGGAGCATTCAGATCATTTGAGGACGGTACTTGGTATTCTTCGTCAACAGAAGTTATACGCTAAATTTTCCAAATGTGAATTCTGGTTAACTTCTGTGGCATTCTTGGGCCATATTGTCGGCGCAGATGGTATTCGGGTCGATACGCAGAAGATTGAGGCTGTACAGAACTGGCCCAGGCCCACTACACCGACAGAGGTGCGCAGTTTTCTGGAATTAGCCGGATATTATCGCAGGTTCGTGGAGGAATTTTCTTCTATTGCAGCACCACTGACGAGGCTTACCCAGAAAGCAGCAAAATTTTAGTGGACCGATGCCTGCGAGCGCAGCTTTCAGATGCTGAAAGAAAGATTGGTTACAACACCAGTTTTGGCTCTTCCAGAGGGATCTGACGGGTATGTTGTCTATTGTGACGCCTCTGGTATTGGGATAGGTTGTGTATTGATGCAGCACGGTCGAGTCATAGCCTATGCTTCCCGGCAGCTCAGACCGCACGAGAAGAACTATCCCACTCATGATCTTGAGTTGGCCGCGGTAATTCATGCTTTGAAGATTTGGCGGCATTATTTATATGGGGTCCATGTTGATATCTATACGGACCATAAGAGTCTCCAGTATATTTTTAAGCAGAAGGAACTAAATTTGCGGCAGCGGAGATGGCTTGAGCTACTAAAGGATTATGACGTTGATATTCTGTACCATCCGGGGAAAGCCAATGTGGTAGCTGATGCGCTTAGCCGCAAATCCGTAGGCAGTCTGGCTGGTGTACCATTTGATAAGAGAGATTTGGTTCGTGATATTCACCAGCTGGCCAACCTCGGAGTTCGTTTGGCGGATTCTGGAGATTCTGGGATTTCTGTTCGTGCAGTTGCTGAATCATCCATTATTCAGGAGGTAAAGCAGTGCCAGTTTGAAGATCCTCTTTTGATTCAGTACAGAGATGTGGCCCTTAATAAAGCAAAGACTCAGTTTGAGATCTCGCCTGAAGGAGTATTATTATATGACGGCAGATTCTGTGTACCGGACGTTGCGGGCTTACGGCGGCAGATTATGGGCGAGGCCCATAATGCACGGTATTCTGTTCATCCTGGTTCCACCAAAATGTATCGGGATCTCAGGTGTTTGTATTGGTGGGACGGCATGAAGAAAGATATTGCTGAGTTTGTTAGTCAGTGGCCGAACTGCCAGCAAGTTAAGATCGAGCATCAGAAGCCCAGTGGATTATTACAGGAGATAGAAATTCCAGCCTGGAAATGGGAGATGATTAATATGGACTTCATTGTTGGGTTGCCGCGTACTCTACGCAGGTACGACTCTATTTGGGTTATTGTGGACAGGCTGACGAAAACAGCCCATTTCCTTCCGGTTCGGACTACTTATTCGGCTGAGGACTATGCCAGATTGTATATCAGAGAGATAGTCAGACTTCACGGAGTCCCTGTATCTATTATTACTGACCGAGGTGCTTTGTTTACAGCAAATTTCTGGAGGTCATTTCAGGAGGGATTAGGGACTCAGGTGAGCCTTAGTACAACTTTTCACCCTCAGTCCGACGGGCAGGCCGAGCGCACTATTCAGACGCTCGAAGATATGTTGCGGGCTTGCGTTATTGATTTCAGGGGCAGCTGGGATGATCATTTGCCGCTTATTGAGTTTGCCTATAATAACAGTTATCACTCCAACATTCAGATGGCTCCGTACGAGGCCCTTTATGGCAGGAAATGCAGATCTCCTATTGGCTGGTTTGACGTGGGCGAGACTAAGCTGATTGGGCCAGATGTGATCCAAGAAGCTGTAGATAAGGTAAGGCTTATTCGGGAACGATTATTGGCTGCTCAGAGTCGACATAAAGCCTATGCTGATAGACGACGTCGAGCGTTAGAGTTCCAGATCGGCGACTGGGTATTCCTGAAGGTGTCGCCCATGAATTGTGTTATGAGATTTGGTAAGAAGGGTAAGTTGAGCCCGCGGTACATTGGGCCGTATCAGATTGTTCGGAGGATAGGCGCAGTCGCCTACGAGCTAGACTTACCATCCGATTTGGAGGCCGTACACCCGGTATTTCATGTGTCTATGCTGCGAAAGTGTATTGGTGATCCTTCCAGGATATTCCCAGTGGATGACCTTCAGGTAACGGAGCAGTTGTCTTATGACGAGCAGCCTGTGACTATTCTGAATCGACAGGTGCGGAGACTACGCACTAAAGAAGTGCCCTCCGTCAAAGTCCTGTGGCGCAACAACAATCGGGAGGAGATGACTTGGGAGGCGGAGGACGAGATGAAGAGAAAATACCCTCACTTGTTCCCGACGTCCACAGGTAATCTAAACCTTTCAGTTTGTTATGTTGGTTGAAAAAAAAAAAATCGTATGCCACTAATAGTAAAGAACTCCCCCGCCTTGGTCATAAGACTTTATAAGGTTAATTTAACATTCGGGGACGAATGTTCTTAAGGGGGGGAGAATGTTATGTCCCGTGTTTTCGTATAATGGGAAATCGAGAAATAAGTAAGACTTGTATGTTATAAGGAAATATTTTGATTCTAGTTGATATGACTATGCTGGTTATGTAATCTTTGGTACCAAGACATCGGGGAAGGCCGAGGGTAAATTTGGAATTTCGGAAATTAGTTTCGGGAATTACAAAACGGGACTTTTAATGAATTGGGCCAAGAAATTAGAACAAAAATTGGGGCCCAAAGTTTGTGGGGTGGCCGGCCACTAGGCTTGGCCCAAACCCATTTTTAAATGTCATGTGTTATGCACATGACCCTTAGTTATGGATATATATCAAGCTATCCTTTGTAATGATCAAAAACAAAAATCATAACTCAACTTTGAGCTCTAAAGCCCTTCGGCCGAACCCAAGAAAAGGAAAAAAAAAAAATTCTCCAAGCTTTGATTCTAATCCAAAAGTCTTGTTCTTTCCATATTTCTAGAGCACTCAAGACGCTCTTCAACAGGGTACAATTAGTTTGGCGAAAGGTGCGCGTTTGCGACAAGTCGGAAATTTAAGAAAAGGTAAGAATTTTGCTATTCTTTTGTTATGGAATTTGTATGAATATGATAAGGATTAAGAATAGACGAGAATCCCGTAGTTTTGATATGTGTAGAAAACCGTGGGTGTGTGTGTGTTTGGTGTTGTAGCCGTGAGCTACATGAAGTGCAAGGCCATGTGAATTTGATCTTGTTAGTTGGTTTGTGGCGTCGTTGTGACATTTATGACGTAAATGATCGTTTAATGAATTGAATTGGTGTTGGAAAATGATTTCGGAACATTATGGGAAAGTGTATACCTTTGGTATATTTGTGTATATCATGGTATATCTATGATGCTAAAGACTTTAAATATGACTTATGGTTGATGTTAATGAATTTGAAGTGAAACAATGCGAGTTAGAATGTTCGTCGTAATTTTTGATGTTTTGGATGAAATATGGAAAGTAATGAACTTTGGGAAATTTTGTATATGGTTTGGAACATATTTGGGATGTGATTGAATAATCTTGAATGAGTGAATGAATACAATAATGTGGATATAGATTTGGAATTTTGAAGTTTGAATGAAGAGTTGCCAACTTATGTAATAAGGTAGAATTTTGAAGTTAGAATGGTTTGATTATGGTTTATGTTGTTTGATGATGTTTGGGTTGTTGTTGTTGATATATTTTGAGCCGAGCTAAGTCTCGGGGGTGTTAGATATATAGGGGAAATGCTGCCGAAATTTCGGTAGACAAAAATGAAGTTAATGGAATTCTTAAGCCTAAGGATCTCTAATTGGTAACTTTGACCATTTGCAGATTTCGGATGAAACGGGATTTTAGGAGAGCATAAGACGTCTATAAGGTATGTAAAGCTTCCCACTTCTTCGTTTGGCATGTCTTAGTATGTTAGGTGAATATTGGAACCTCCGGAGCATTTCTGCTCCTCGAAACCCGATCTACAAAATGGCTACTATTCATTCAATTCAATTGAAGCCTAAAGGCTCTATTTTGGCTAGAATGCACTCAAATGTCCGAAACCTATCGAAATGTGATCGGGTCACTTTGAAATCATTATGTATGATCTTTAGCCTCTAAATGTTCGTAAATTATGTTCGCCACCTCAATTTGACTCGAGGTGGGCCCGCTAACCCCGAGAAGCCCTAGTTGTCCTATCGGGCTCTCTTTTTGGATGAACTTCGATATGAGATCTTCGACTCTGAAACTTTCCTCTATGAAATATGTTTTGACTATTATGATATGTTAAGTTCCGTTTGAGCCATATGTACCGCTTCGGAAACATTTCCTGAATTAAACTCTCGTATCAAGTAACCATTTGTCTATTTTGGTCTATGAAATGACTTATGAAATTATTAAGTTTTGAAAGGCTATTTTGAAATATAATTTGCAATTGTTTGCTCACGACTCCGCTCGTGCCTTATTATGACTTCGTTCACCGGTTCCCGGGCCGGTTATGATTCGTGCGCCCTATGATAATTCGGCCGTATGCTGTGTTACGGTTCCCGAGGCCTCGCCATGGGGATGGGTTCCGTTTGGAGTTATGCTGTGATATGGCTGGTGATGCGATACGCTCCCATATGTATGTGTTTGGGGATGTACGGAGATTTGAAACCTTCCGGTGTTATGCTGTGTGTGGCACCAGCGTCGGAGTGGTGACCACGTTCTTGAGCTTTGCATGATTTCGTTTGCATTATGTATATGTATATGATTTTGATACGGATTTTGACATACTGATTTGTACTTCCCTTTGATATCCGGTTTGCTTTCAGTTTTGGCCCATATTTCTGTACTCCGTGCTTTACATACTCAGTACATATTTCGTACTGACCCCCTTTCTTCGGGGGGCTGCGTTTTATGCCCGCAGGTACAGACATTGGTGATCCTCCACTGTAGGCTTCACTTTTCTGCTATTTCGGAATACTCCTCCTTGATCCGGAGTCCACTTCTGGTACAGACATCTTTTGCTATGTATATTTTGTACATTTGACTATTCGGGTACGGCGGGGCCCTGTCTCGCCATATGTCTTTGTTTTGGATTCGTAGAGGCCTGTAGTCATGTTTGTGGGGTGAGGGTCCTATATGTGTTTGTTTGACTTTGATATTTGGTCTTAAAGCGGTCCGTTTGTTATGATGGCCCTAAATGACCCTTATGCTTATATTTGCACTTATGACCGGCGATGTCTATTCCGCCGCTCCTTTCGGATTCGATATGATATTTTGATATGTGCGACCGCATAAGACATATTTTGATATAAATTATGTTTGATATGACTTTTATGAAATTCTGAAATAAGTTCGAATTTGGTAAATGAATGTGCGATTTGGTCTGGGTACCCAGGTAGGGTGTCAGTCGCGGCCCACGGGGCTGGGTCGTGACAAAAAGCTGCCGCAGCGTCCTTAAACTCTCGAGAAGAAAACATGCCTGAAACTCCACCATCAAACATAAATGCTTTAGTAGAAGGTACCCCAACAGTTGACATAGCTGGAATACCTCTGGAAGAGGCTGTCAGTTTGCTGGTGAGACAATTGGCTGAAGCCGGGGAAGAAGCGGACCGCCTGAGGGCTGAGAAAGAAAATGCTACTAATGCCGAGGCTAGGAGACCTCCACCTACTTTCCCAAACTTGGATTAACCCATTCCTGATCATTTTTCTCAAACCCAGACTGGGGCTACCTTTCAAACTCCACTACGTCGAAATACCATCTGTGTGGGGAGTTCCTCCCACCAAACCCAGCTTTCCGAACACCAGCTCGCACTACAAACGTAAATGCTTATCAAGCCCTTCGAGCAACAGGAGTTCCAGTAACCCATCTCATACAACCAAATGTCAATTTTCAAGATCATGTCACCCATATTGACTCTTTGCCAGAATTGGGAAACATGGAAATGTTCTTCGAAGCAAGAATAGACAAAATAGAGAAGGAGATGGGGAATAAAATCACCGAGCTGGAGCATAGCTCTAAGAAGAAAGAAGGGTTGAGGTACTCTGACCTGCGCATCCATCCAGACATCAGTCTGCCTGAAGGCTTCAAAATTCCCAAATTTGATCACTTCAATGGGTCGGGCAAACCCAGAGCCTACTTGAGGGCTTACTGCGACCAGTTGGTTGGAAATGGCGGAAACGAAGCTTTGCCCATGAGGTTATTTTGTCGAAGTCTGTCAGGAATGGATATGGAATTATTTATCTCTCAAGACATTAGCCGAAGGAAAACATGGGAAGAAATGGCAAGCTAATTCTTGGAAAGATTCCGCTTCAATGTGGAAAATCTGCCTGATCGCTTCTCATTGGAGAAAATTCGTCAGAAATCGACTGAAACCTATCGAGAATATGCTAGTCGCTGGAGAGATGAAGCAGCGCGTGTGAAACCACCCATGACCGAAGCTGAGCTGGTAGCCACATTCATACGGTACCAAGAAGCTGATTGCTTTGACAAAATGATAACTATGAAAGGGAGTTCCTTCGCTGATATAGTTACTGTGGGGGAAGATATCGAAGATAGCCTTAAAACCGACAAGATTGTTAATGTACTAAACAGATCAGGTGCGTTGGGCACCTTGAGTGGCAAAAGGAAAAGAGAAGACGTAGCCTGTGTTTCTAGAACTACTAGTCCAAAAAGCCAAGGAAAAGAGATAATCCACAAAAATCTAGATAGCTACCAATCACCTCACCCCAATATAGCCCAATGACTGTGTGCTATTCATAACCCAACTACCAAGCTCCATAACTAAACTATCAAATACCAGCGCCAAGCAACCGAACCCCACGACCAAATTATCGAATGCCAGCACCTAATAACCAACTTTCGCAAAACTAGACTTTTCAGAACTAGCCTCCACCCGCAAAATATGAGGCGCCCCAAAGGAAACCTATGAGAGCATTCACTCCTCTACTAGAATCAAGGACAAGTCTATTTGCCAAGCTAAGGGATGCCGGGCGAGTAAGTGCTGTCCCACCAAAACCTGCTAACCCCACTGATCGGTGGTACATGCCAGATCTCACTTGCGCCTAGCATTCTAACCAAGTTGGCCATGCCACTGAATATTGCATAAACCTAAGACACAAATTACAGGACATGATTGACAATCGTAAGCTCATCTTAGAGCCAACACCTCCAAATATAGACACAAACCCGCTCCCAAAGCATGGAGGAAACCAAATTCACATAATAGAGAGAGGTGATGAATAGGAAGGGAGCTCGGTGATAATTCGTCTAGATGTTGAAGGATTAGAGAGCACTGTCGCCTCATTGTCACTACAAGAGCGAGAAGAAGTGATAGACCCTTTGACAAAGGGATATGGAATATCTGCCACAGCCAAAAGAAATCCCTTCATGCTCAAATACCCTTCAACAGTGTCTCGGATTCACAACGAGCCATTCATACTCAGAGCATCAGGATCAATTGGGAATGAACCCTTTGTGATCAAACTGCCGCACCAAATGATGGTCAATAAAGATAAAGAAATAGCTGTTGTGTTTCAGGATATGACCAGGCCAGGAAGGTGTTTTTCCCCAGAAGAACCTGTGCCCGAAACGCCTCGTCGCGAAAACCCTCAGAAGAAATCGATAACTGAAGTTGAAGCTGAAAATTTCTAGAGGCAAATGTCAGTCAAAGATTATTCGATTGTTGAGCACCTACATAAGACACCTATGAGGATATCGGTTATGTCACTACTACTCAGTTCATCCCAACATCGTTTAGCCTTGATGAAAGCCTTGGATGAAGTCCAAGAACCTACTGGCACCACAAGCGAAACAGTGGCCGAAATTGTGGGGTATGTTGTGTGAGCTCATAGGCTGTCATTCTCTGATGATGAATTACCAAGGGAGGGGAAGTCCCACAATAAAGCCCTGCTCATAACAGTCAAATGCCGTGACAAAATTATTCCACAAGTACTGATTGATGGGGGAGCTGGGCTGACTGTATGCCCTGTGACGACTCTAAAATAGCTCGGGTATGATATTAGTAAAATCCGCCAGAGTCGGACCAACGTAAAAGCTTATGATGGTGCAACCAGCGACCCGATTGGAGAAATAGGATTTACACGTACAAATGGGCCCAACAGAGTTCGTAGTGGAGTTTGTCATCATGGACATCATAACAAGCTATAACCTGTTGTTGGGCCGACCTTGGTTGCACGCCGCTAGAGTTGTAGCATCCTCATTACATCAATCTCTCAAATTCATATGGGATGATCAGGAAGTCGTGATTCACGGCAAAGGAAATGTCTATAATTATCCAGATAACTCTGTACCAGTCATAGAGAGATCACTAGCGGGCGCTGATTTTCACACTGTTGAGCTAGTCATGATAGGCTGTAGAGCAGATGATGAAGATGTTCCTATGCCACTGGTCTAAAAGATGGTTGCAACGACTATAATAAGGAATGGGTTTGAACCCAGAAAATTTCTGGGAAAGAGCTTGCAATGAGTCAGAGAACCAGTGAGTATCAAACATGGGAAATACCGGTTTGGGGTTGGACATGTCAGGCAGAAGAAGAGGAAGCAGAGTATGGGCTGAGAGGTCCCGTTGAAATGAGAAAACCATTCCCTCATCTCTACTAATCCTTCACAACATACCCATTGGGCCACAACGGCGAAGATCCAGAAGAGGGTTTAAGGACGCTGTTTTGGGAAGGATAATGCACGACCATCATTGAAGAATGCTTTAAAGCATTAGAGATTCGCCCTGCTGAACCAAGAGAGACAACATGTGGATGGAATTCTACCCCGTTGTTCACTCTGCGGTAGAAAAAATGCTCATTTTCAGGAAAAACGGCGAAAGTCGACTTTCAGGCCCGACTTATCGCCTTTTCATGTTTTCTTATTTTACGTATTGTTTAGATAACCGAAAATGGCTCGAAGTTCCATTCCAAGTCAAGACCGTCGTTTGTACTTCTTTTTTTTTAAAAAAACAAATCTATGAAAACGCCTTAAAATTTGCGATAAAACAAAATTGTTTTACTTCGCCTATATAAGTATATATAGTTTTAATATGACTATATACCAATACATAATTAATATTTCTTTTACATGATTAATAACCGTGTAACTTTGTTTTACAGTAATAATACAGAGGCCACAAATAATGTCATGACATGTTACAAAGCAAGTGAAAATGACGATGAACAAAATGACGATCAAGGAGAAGAGACAACTAAATCGGAGGGGTTAATAGATGTGGAAGAAGAATATGAGAACAGACACGCGCTAAACCTAGAGGAAACAAAAGCAGTTATCTAGGAAGTGAGGAGTTGGTACGGGAGACTAGAATAAGTGTGCACTTGACGGAAGCTGAGAAAGAAGAGTATCAGAGTCTGCTGAAAGAGTATGAAGATGTTTTCGCTTGGTCATACGCCGATATGCCGGGTTTGAGTATAAATATTGTTGCCCATAGGTTGCCAATCCTCGAAGGATTCACCCCGGTAAAATAGAAGATCAGACAGCCTAAGCCCGATGTCAGCATTCAGTCGGGGGTCTTTGAGGTGACACCATACCCAACATGGTTAGCAAACATAGTTCTGGTACCAAAGAAAGATGAAAAAATAAGGATTTGCATGGATTACCGTGATCTCAACCGCGCTACCCTAAAGGATAATTTCCCGCTCCCAAATATTCACATACTCATTGATAACTGCGCCAAGCATGAGGTGCAATCTTTTGTGGATTGCTACGCAGGCTATCAGCAGTTATTAATGTATGAAGAAGATGCTCAAAAGACGGCATTCATCACACCGTGGGGAGTATATCATTACCGGGTAATGCCTTTTGGACTCAAGAATGTCGGCGCTACTTACGTGAGAGCAATGATCACCGTCTTTCATGATATGATGCACAAAGAAATTGAGGTGTATAAGGATGACGTCGTCATCAAATCCCGGGTAGGTGAGGACTACCTCGAACATTTACGGAGATTCTTTGACAAACTCCGCAAGTACGACTTGAAGTTGAATCCTGTAAAATGTGTATTTGGAGTGCCTGTTGGAAAGTTACTAGGGTTCATAGTCAGTCATCGGGGTATCGAGTTGGATCCAACCAAGATCAAATCATTCTAAGAGCTACCACCGCCTAGAATAAAGAAAGAGGTCATGAGCTTCTTGGAAAGATTGAATTACATTGGACGATTCATCGCCCAGTCCATAGTGATCATAGAACCAATCCTCAAGCTTCCCAAGAAAGATGCTCCAACCAAATGGACAGAAGATTGTCAGAAAGCCTTTGACAGAATCAAAAGATACCTGTCAAATCCACCTGTCTTGGTCCCGCCAAGGCCTGAAAGTCCTCTGCTGCTATACATGTCAGTATCATAAAATGCTTTTGGATGCATGTTAGCACAAAATGACGAGACAGGCGAGAAGGAGAAAGTCATCTATTACATCAGTAAAAAGTTCACACCTTGTGAATCCAAATACTCCTTGGCGGAAAAGACGTGTTGCGCTCTAACCCGGGTATCTTAGAAGTTGAGACATTATATGGCTGTCTACATGACTCATCTAATTTCAAGAATAGATCCACTAAGGTACATCTTTCGCCAACCCATGCCCATAGGGAATCTGGCCAAATGGCAAATGCTTTTCAGCTAGTTTGACATCCAGTAGGTCGAACAAAAAGCAGTTAAGGGACAGGCATTGACAGACCTATTGGGAGGAAGCCCGGTAGATGACAATCCAGTACCTTTATGGACTTACTTTCTAGATGAAGAAATAATGAATATTGAAGGTGAAGACGAATCAGGATGGAAAGTATATTTTGATGGAGCAGTCAATTTTAAGGGATCAGGAATTAGAGCCGTCTTGGTTTCATACTCAGGCCAATATTATCAAGTGGCGGCCAAATTAAGTTTCAATTGCATTAATAACATGGCTAAATATGAAGACTGTGTCTTGGGTCTACGTTTAGCTCTCGACATGGATGTGAAAGATCTTTAGGTAATTGGCAACTCGGATTTGCTAATCCATCAAGTTCGAGGAGAATGGGCTACCAAAAACGAAAAAAATCATACCATACGTCGGACTTGTGCAAAGATTAGCAGATCGTTTCCAAGAAGTCAAGTTCAAACATATACCAAGAACTCAAAATGTATTCGCTGATGCATTGGCAACAATATCATCCATGATCCAGCATCCCGACAGTAGATACATTGATCCTGTCAAAATTGAAATTAAAGATCAGCCAGCCCACTGTTCTTTTGTAGAAGCTGAGACTGATTGAAAACTTTGTTATGTTGACATTAAAATTCTCTTGGAGAAAGGAGAATATCCCGAAGGATTCACCTTAAATTAGAAAAGGACTATCAGGAAATTGGCAAATGGTTTCTTCCTCAACAAGAATGTCATGTACAAAAGAACTCCAGATTTGGGATTGCTGTAACATCCCGTAAATTCGATTTAGGTGTGAATGTGTAAAAATATAGTGTTAACATGATATTATATCTATATGAATCCATTCTTAATGAATTCGGGTGGAAGATGGTCGTTTTGAAGTCAAACCAACAATTGGAGTTCTTAAGGGCTCTTAACTTCGCCTAAGTTTTGGTATGTCTGTCTTCTAGGTGATTTTCATGAAAACATGTTGCACATTTGGAAACACTTCCTTGATGAAAGTTGTAGCTATTTGAAATATCTTTCCAACGGTAGGTTACCCAGCCCGAGAAAAGCTATGTACAAAAAGTTATGTTCCTTTTACTGAAGGGCACAAAAGCTGGAGAATTCGCCCAAAGTATGCCTAGAAAGTACGGGCCGTACTTTAAAGTACGGGCCGTACTTTAAAGTACGGGCCGTACTTTAAAGTACGGGACATCCTTTAGGATGTACTTCTTCCATTCTTCATTGGTCTTGGCAGCCTAAATACAGGCTACAAGTACGGGACATACTTTGTAGGCCGTATTTTCTCCGTTTTTGGCAGAAAATTCAGTTTAAAATGGGTATGGTCTTATTTTGTTCCCATTTTTTTTCATCCTTCCAAACCCTAAGCACAAAAATCATCTGTCCAAGTCTTCAAATCAAAGGTAAGAACACCCTTAACATTACTAATCTATTCTAACATCAAACCCATGATTCTTACCATGATTCTTGTGATCAAAACCTAGGGTTTGCAGCATAATTCTTCCTAAAGTGATTCAAGCTAGGGTTTGTTTGTTATTCATTAAGAAAGTGAATTGTTAAACTTTGTTTAACATATTAAGGTATGTCTCTTTTGAAAATTATTTTTTTTACTATAAGGATGATTTGTATGTCTCTTTAAAAATAAAATCCTTTTTGAATATAAAGGTAATTCATATGTCTCTTTTACAAGCTCTCTTAAAAGATTGATTCTTTATAAAAGTATGTTTTTAATGATATGATGAATTGGTTTTACATTCTTGAAATCTATTACAGGCTTTGATTAATGGTTAATGTGCGTGAGGGGACGAGCCCACATTGAACCTAGATTGTAACAAACCCTATATATGTATAAGGTATTATGAATGTTTTCCTCTATGAGAGATGCTTAGTGATGATGGTTAATTGTTGGTATTGATGATTTTACAAAGGAACTATGACAAAGTAATCTTGTTTAAAGAAGTGCAAACGTTTTCATGATTATCTATGAAATTATGAATTTTCGTAATGGCATAATGAGCTTTAATGCTATTTTATGGTGTGACTACTTTGAGACAAATTATGAATCAACTTCTATGCTATAAAATTTGTTGTTGTGTTTGGCCTAGCTACTCGGGAGGAAGGGTAGCCACTATGGATCTTAGTGTGTCATTGCCTAGCCATTCGGGAGGAAGAGTGGCCACTGCTGGGTTCACTATCGGGGGTGTGATTTATGCCTAGCTATTCGGGAGGAAGGATAGACACCGCGTACTACATAGTCCGGTGTGATTTATGCCTAGCTATTCGGGAGGAAGGATAGCCACCGAGAATTATATGTTCCGGTGTGGTGCGTTATGCGCGATATGCTTGATTCTTGGGCCTATATTGACATGTGTGACATTCTTATTCTCTTATGGAATTTTTGATGACTATCTTAATTTATTAAAAAGGCATATTTGAAGTTGTAACTTGACAAGAGGCTTTATAAATGAGTTTTGATACTTATTATTGAGATACATAAACTGAATAACTGTTCTTACATCGCTCTCACCTGACTGCCAAGACTAATTTCTTTATGTATTATATACTATATTATCTTATTACTTATTGTCCCCGAGGCACTCATTGAGTAGGAAGTACTCAGGCAGACCATTGTTGTTTTTGATGGTATGTTTGGTAACGGAGAAGAGCAGGTTCTTGATACTCCAGGCGTTTAGGAAGGACTTGTTGTTGCTGCTGATTTGGTGAGCCCACACATTCATTTGTGGGACACTCTATTTATTTAATTCCATTTATTTATTTTAGTTTTCGTGCTGCGTCCCAATGGGTTAGACATTTACTCCTTATTCTTAGAAGCTCCTTAGTATACATTCGAATGTGGGTAGAAGAAGAGTTGTCGTTTAACTCTTTCAGGCACACTATCATGTTTTGGGTGAATTATTTAAATTATAAAGACTTCCGCTAATTTAATTCGTATATTCATGATATAATTCATATATTCATGATTCGTTACATTTAATTTATAAACTGTTAGAGGCGAATGTTGAACCTGGCGGGTTCAAGTATTGTTATTGTGTTGTTTAGGTTCTTCCAATGTAGTTCATGACGTCGGATGCCGGTCACGTCTAGGGTGGGTTTGGGGCGTGACAAGCTTGGTATCAGAGCCTAGGTTTAAATATGTCCTAGGATTGTCGTCTGTGTCTGTGGAGCTATGTCTTGTGGAGTTTTCCTTGTGCAGCCTGATCACCTGCATGACTGAGAAACTCCCAGGACATTTATAGGTGTTTCCTATTCTTTTTTATTCTAGACTGTGTTGTAGAGCTTAAAGTCCTTTTTAGGATTGTTCTAATTCGCTCGTTAATTCGTGCCTTCCAGAAATGACTCTGATGCCATCCAAAAATGGTAAACGAGGACGTCCCGCGAAAGTTAACTGAAATCTTAGAGGCGCGAATGCTGGTAATGGAAATGATGCTGGAAATCAAGCACCCCCTCTAGCACCGGCTGCTACTGCTGTTCCTGTTGCTGGTGTACCTGAGATTGGTACTATCCAAATGGCTATCCAAATGTTGACTGCATTAGTTGCTGCTCAGCAGCAGCATGGAGGTGTGGGACCTCAAGGTGGAGGCAAACTTAAGCAATTCCTCGACTTGAAGTCACCAGAGTTCTTTAGGTCACGAGAGATGGATGACCCTCAACACTTTTTAGATGAGACCTTTAAGGCATTGAGGGCAATGGATGCCTAGGATTCCGAAGCTGTAAGGCTTGCTTCTTATCAGTTGAAGTATGTTTCTCACGTATGGTTTGAGATGTGGGAATCTGAGAGGAATGACGCTGTTTTAGCTCCGACATGGGTTGAATTTGAAGAGGCGTTCATGGAAAGGTTCTTGTCTGATGAGGAAATAATTGCTATGGCTACAAAGTTTGAAAAGCTAGAGTAGGGTAACAAGTCAGTTCGTGAGTAAAGTTTGGAATTCACCCGTATGTCAAAGTATGCTTGATACATAATTTCGACTGAAAAGTATAAGTTGACTCGCTTTGTGAAAGGCTTGGTACCACGTATCAAGTCTTCATGTGTTGCTGTTGCTATGTCTCCTACTTGTACTTTCTCATCTTTGGTTGGGTTTGCTGAGCAACAAGAGAGTTGGAAAAATGAGGAGTGGGTGGATCGAGATCAGAACAAGAAGGCCCGTTCGGCGGGTGGTTTTAGTGGTAATAATTATAAGGGAGGGCAGAGTAAAGGGTATTCTGCACCTGTTCATTCTGGCGCTTATTCCCATGCTAGTGTGCCTTCTGGTAGGCAAGGCCAGAAAAATAATAATAATAATAATAATAATAATAATAATAATAATAATAATAATAATAATAATAATAATAATAATAATAATAGTAAGTTTTCGCAGGGAAGTAGTCGTCCGCCAGTGTGGGAAAAGCGTATCTGCCATCATTGTGGGATTAGAGGCCACGTCAAGTGGGAATGTAGAAAGTGGTTACGTGACATGGTTGCTATGAATAACCAAAAGAATGATTCGCCTGCTTCTTCATCTGCTAAAAGTCAACCTGCTAGTAATGCTAACAATTATAATCAGAATGCTCGTAACAACGGCAAGGGAAAGGAAGTTGCTAATACTTCTAGTGGAGGGACAACTCGACTTTATGGGCTGACTCGTAGAGAGGCAGTTGAGGCTTCTGATGCTGTGGTTACAGGTATCCTTACCATCTGTTCTCATGATGCTTATTCATTGATTGATCCGGGTTCAAATTTATCCTATGTGACCCTTATTTTGCTCTTGATTTGGGGATGAAACCCGAACCTTTATGTGAACCTTTTGTTGTTGATACGCCTTCTGGTGTTCCTGTTATTACTTCTAGAGTGTATAGAAATTGTGTTGTTATGATCAAGGGATGTGAGACCATGGATTTGTATGAACTTGAGATGGTGAACTTTGATGTGATTATAGGGATGGACTGGTTGTCCGCATGTTATGCTAATGTGAATTGTCGCCATAAGTTATTTTGCTTCGCCTTTCCCGAGGAGCCTGTTATTATGTGGGAGGGTGAAATTTCTAAGCCAAGGGGTAGATTTATTTCCTATCTTAAGGCTCATAAGATGATTACGAAGGGGTGCATTTACCATTTGGTTGCTGTTAATGATACAAAAGCTGTAGCACCTGAATTTGCATCTGTTCCCATAGTTAGTGATTATCCCAAAGTGTTTCCCGAATATCTCCCTAGTATTCCTCCTGATAGGGTTATTGATTTTGGGATTGATGTTATTCCTGACACCCAACCTATTTGTATCCCATCTTATCGTATGGCTCCAGTGGAGCTGAGGGAGTTAAAGGATCAGTTGAAGGACTTGTTGGATAAAGGTTTCATCCGACCAAGTTCCTCACCTTGGGGTGCTCCAGTCTTGTTTGTTAGGAAGAAAGATGGTTCTCTTAGGATGTGCGTTGATTACCGTCAACTTAATAAAGTGACCATTAAGAATAAATATCCTTTGCCTAGGATAGATGATCTATTTGACCAACTTCAGGGTGCTAAGTACTTTTCAAAGATTGACCTGAGGTCTGGGTATCACCAATTGAAGATTAAGGAAAATGATATCCCGAAAACTGCTTTCTGTACTCGTTATGGGCACTTTGAGTTTCTAGTCATGTCTTTTGGGTTGACTAATGCACCTACTGCATTTATGGATTTTATGAATCGTGTGTTTAAGCCTTATCTAGACCGCTTCATTATTGTGTTTATTGATGATATTTTTGTGTATTCTAAAAGTCGTGCGGATCATGCAAATCATTTGAGGATAACTTTGACAACACTTGAGGAGAACGAGCTTTATGCAAAATTCTCTAAGTGTGAATTCTGGCTTAAGTCTATGGCTTTCTTGGGTCATGTGGTGACTGGTGATGGCATTAAAGTACACCCTCAGAAAATTTCAGCGGTTAAGGATTGGCCTAGACCAACTAGTGCAACAGAAATTCGTAGTTTCTTGGGTTTGGCAAATTATTACAGAAAGTTTGTGGAAGGTTTTTCGTCCATAGCCTCGCCATTAACTAAATTGACACAAAAGACTGCTAAGTTTCAGTGGTCCGAAGCTTGTGAAAAGAGTTTCCAAGAGCTTAAGACAAGGTTAACTTCGGCTTCTATTTTGACTTTACCTTCTGGGTCTGGCGGATATGTGGTGTATTGTGATGCTTCTATAATTGGCTTGGGTTATGTATTAATGCAGAACGGTAAGGTGATTGCTTATGCTTCGCGTCAGTTGAAGAAGCATGAGAAGAATTATCCAACTCATGACTTGGAATTGGCTGCCATTGTATTTGCCTTAAAAATTTGGCGTCATTACTTGTATGGTGAGCACTGTGATGTTTTTACCGACCATAAAAGCTTGCAATACATTTTCAAACAGCGAGAGTTGAATCTCAGACAGAGGAGGTGGTTGGAGTTGTTAAAAGATTACGACTTGAATATCTTATATCATCCTGGTAAGGCTAATGTGGTTGCTAATGCTTTGAGTAGAAAATCTATGGGCACGTTGGCTTATTTGTGTGCTCATGACATGCCCATGGGGAAAGAGATTTGAAGGCTCGCCAGTCTTGGGGTTAGGCTTGATGAAACTTAAGATGGAGAGTTAGTGGGAATCACTCCATCACGGCCTAACATTGTAGAAAGAATTAAATTCAAGAAATATGATGATGAACTTTTGGCAAAGCTGAGAGATGGAGTGGAAAGGGGTGAGTACACTTCCTTTACTGTGGGTACTGGTGATAGTGTTCTGCGATTGTAAGGATTATTATGTGTTCCTGATGTTGATGGTCTTCGACAAGAATTAATAATAGAAGCTCATAGTTCCAAGTATTCGGTTCATCCGGGATCCACCAAAATGTATAAGGATTTAAAACAACACCACTGGTGGAAAAGAATGAAGGTTGATATTTCTAACTTTGTGGCTAAGTGTTTGAACTGTCAAGGTGAAGGCTGAACATCAAAGGCCTGGAGGCCTGGCTCAGAATATGGAGATTCCACAGTGGAAGTGGGAGGAGATCAACATGGATTTCGTTGTGGGGTTACACCGCACAAAGGCCAAGTTTGACTCGATTTGAGTTATCGTGGATAGACTCACAAAGTATGCCCATTTTCTCCCTGTGAAGACGTCATATACAGCGGCGGACTATGCCAAGTTATATCTAAAAGAGATAGTTAGGTTGCATGGTGTTCCTACATCGATTATATCTGACAGAGGTACGCAATTTACTGCTCATTTTTGGACATCCTTTCAGGAAGAGTTGGGAACTAGAGTGAAATTGAGCACTGCCTTTCATTCTCAAACTGACGGCCAGGTGGAAAGAACTATTCAGACTTTGGAAGATATGCTACGAGCCTGTGCAATCGATTTTTGAGGAAGTTGGGATGAACATCTACCTTTGGTGGAATTCGCTTACAACAATAGCTATCAAGCAAGTATTCAGATGGCTCCTTATGAGGCTCTTTAGGGGAGGCGTTGTCGGTCTCTAATTGGTTGGTTTGAACTAACGAAAGTAGAGTTGTTGGGCCCTGATTCAGTTCATGAGACGATCGAGAAGGTAAATCTTATTGTGTAGCGACTGAAGACCGCACAGAGTAGACAAAAGTCTTATACGGACATGAGGCGTAGGGAATTGGAATTTGCTATTGGTGACAAGGTTTCCTTGAAAGTTTCACCTATGAAGGGGGTAATGCGTTTTGGCAGAAAGGACAAGCTTAGTCCTCTCTATATTGGTCCTTACGAGATTAGAAAAAGGGTTGGGAAGGTAGCTTACGAGTTGAGATTACCGACTGAGATGCGCATTCATCCGGTGTTTCATATTTCAATGTTGAGATTGTACAAACCCGATCCTTCCCACGTGTTGAATCATGAACAGATTGAAATTAATGAGACATTGTCTTATGAAGAAGAGCCAGTTTAGATTTTGGATCGTCAAGTTAGAAGGTTGAGAACAAAGGATGTAGCGTCGGTTAAAGTGTTATGGCGAAACCATAACACTGAGGAAGCTACTTGGGAAGCGGAGGAGGACATGAAGAAAATATATCCTCACTTGTTCCCTACTACAGGTATGTGTTGAACCTTTTGGATGTATTTTCCTGTGAAAGTTTAAAGTGAAGTATAAATCTCACAATTGTGTTTAGGCTTGAATGACACGTTCGTTATATGTTTAGTCGTATCTTATCTCTGAGGATGTTTTCCCTTGCTAGAGGAACTCTTGAAATTCTGAAATTTGAGGTTTAGTAAAGAATCCTAGGCCATGACTTTCATTCGGGGACGAATGATCTTAAGGGGGGGGATAATGTAACATACCGTAAATCCGAGTTAGGTGTGAATGTGTAAAAATCTAGTGTTAACATGATATTATATCTATATGAATCCATTCTTGATGAATTCGAGTGGAAGATGGTCGTTTTGAAGTCAAACCAACAATTGGAGTTCTTAAGGGCTCTTAACTTCGCCTAAGTTTTGGTATGTTTGTCTTCTGGGCGACTTTCATGAAAACGTGTTGCGAATTTGGAAAAACTTCCTCGATAAAAGTTGTAGATCTTTGAAATAGCTTTCCAACGGTAGGTCACCCAGCCCGATAAAAGCGATGTACAAAAAGCTATGTCCGTTTTACTGAAGGGCACAAAAGCTGGAAAATTCGCCCAAAGTACGCCCAAAAAGTACGGGACGTCCCTTTCGACGTACTTCTTCCGTTCTTCACTGGTCTTGGCAGCCTAAATACGGGCTACAAGTATGGGACGTACTTCAAAGTACGGGACGTACTTTGTAGGCCGTATTTTCTCCGTTTTTGGCAGAAAATTGGGTTTAAAATGGGTATGGTCTTATTTTGTTCCCATTTTTTTCATCCTTCCAAACCCAAAGCACGAAAATCATCTCTCCAAGTCTTCAAATCAAAGGTAAGAACAGCCTTAACATTACTAATCTATTCTAACATCAAACTCATGATTCTTACCATGATTCTTGTGATCAAAACCTAGGGTTTGCAGCATAATTCTTCCTAAAGTGATTCAAGCTAGGGTTTGGGTGTTCTTCATTAGGAAAGTGAATTGTTAAACTTTGTTTAACATATTAAGGTATGTGTCTTTTGAAAATCATTTTTTTGACTATAAGGATGATTTGTATGTCTCTTTAAAAATAAAATCCTTTTTGAATATAAAGGTAATTCATATGTCTCTTTTACAAACTCTCTTAAAAGATTGATTCTTCATATAAGCATGTTTTGAATGATATGATGAATTGGTTTTACATTCTTGAAATCTATTACAGGCTTTGATTAATGGTTAATGTGCGTGAGGGGACGAGCCCACATTGAACCTAGATTGTAACAAACCCTATATATGTATAAGGTATTATGAATTTTTTCTCTATGAGAGATGCTTAGTGATGATGGTTAATTGTTGGTATTGATAATTTTACAAAGGAACTATGACAAAGTAATCTGGTTTAAAGAAGTGGAAACGATTTCATGATTATCTATGAAATTATGAATTTTCGTAATGGCATAATGAGCTTTAATGCTATTTTATGGTGTGACTACTTTGAGAAAAATTATGAATCGGCTTCTATGCTATGAACTTTGTTGTTGTGTTTGGCCTAGCTACTCGGGAGGAAGGGTAGCCACTATGGATCGTAGTGTGTCATTGCCTAGCCATTCGGGAGGAAGAGTGGCCACCACTGGGTTCGCTACCCGGGATGTGATTTATGCCTATCTATTCGGGAGGAAGGATAGCCACCGCGTACTACATAGTTCGGTGTGATTTATGCCTAACTATTCGGGAGGAAGGATAGCCACCGAGAATTATATGTTCCGGTGTGGTGCGCTATGCGCGATATGCTTGATTCTTGGGCCTGTATTGGCATGTGGGACATTCTTATTCTCTTATGGAATTGTTGATGACTATCTTAATTGATTAAAAAGGCATATTTGAAGTTGTAACTTGACAAGTGGCTTTATAAATGGGTTTTGATACTTAATATTGAGATACATAAACTAAATAATTGTTCTTACATCGCTCGCACCTGACTGGCAAGACTAATTTCTTTATGTATTAGGTACTCTATTTTCTTATTATTTGTTGTCCCCGAGGCACTCACTGAGTACGAGGTACACAGGCATACCATTGTTGTTTTTGATGGTATGTTTGGTAACGGAGAAGAGCAGGTTCTTGATACTCCAGGCATTTAGGAAGGACTTGTTGTTGCTGCTGATTTGGTGAGCCCACACATTCATTCGTGGGACACTCTATTTATTTAATTCCATTTATTTAGTTTAGTTTCCGGGCTGCGTCCCGATGGGTTAGACATTTACTCTTTATTCTTAGAAGCTCCTCAGTATACATTCGAATGTGGGTAGAAGAAGAGTTGTCGTTTAACTCTTTCGGGCACACTATCATGTTTTGGGTGAATTATTTAAATTATAAAGACTTCCGCTGATTTAATTCATATATTCATGATTTAATTCATATATTCATGATTTGTTACATTTAATTTATAAACTGTTGGAGGCGAATGTTGAACCTGGCGGGTTCAAGTATTATTATTGTGTTGTTTAGGTTCTTCCGATGTTGTTCATGACGTCGGATGCCGGTCACGTCTAGGGTGGGTTTTGGAGCGTGACAATTGCTTAGGTGTGTTTATTCTTCTGAAGCCACAAAATTGATTTAAAAAGTGCATGTTGGAAACTGCGGGCCTCACATGAATGGGTTCGTACTAGCAAAGAAAATTTTGAGAACAGGTTATTCCTTGTTGACCACGGAAAATGACTGCAGCAAATTTGTCCAGAAGTGCCACAAGTGTTAGATTCATGGAGACTTGATAAAAGTCCCTCCAACAGAACTAAATGCTATGACATCACCTTGGCCATTCGCCGCTTGGGGCATGGATGTCATAGGACCAATTGAGCCAGCTACATCGAACAAACATTGCTTCATCTTGGTCGCTATAGACTACTTCACCAAGTGGGTGGAAGCAGCATCCTATTCATCAGTGACAAAGAAAGTGGTCACAGACTTTGTGCGCAACAACATCATATGCCGATTTGGCATCCCAGAATCAATCATAATAGACAATGGGGCTAACCTGAATAGCCACTTGATGAGAGACATGTGTGTGCAGTTCCGGATCACACATCGGAATTCAACCGTATATCGGCCACAAATGAATGGGGCTGTAGAAGCTGTCAACAAAAACATCAAGAAAATCCTCCAAAAAATGATTGATAACTACAAAGACTGGCATAAACAATTGCCTTATGCATTGATGGGATACCGCACTACGGCCAGGACTTCTACTGGAGCCACTCCATACCTATTGGTGTATGGCACTGAAGCAGTGATACCAGCCAAAGTAGAAATCCCTTCACTTTAAATAATACAAGAAGCTGAGTTGGACGATGCAGAGTGGATCCGTAAAAGATACGAGGAACTGGCTCTAATAGATGAAAAGAAGATGATTGTTGTTTGCCATGGTCAGCTATACCAGCAAAGAATGGCACGTGCTTTCAAAAAACGTGTGAGAACTAGGGTGTTTCAAATCGGGCAATTGGTACTCAAACGAATATTCTCTAATCAAGAAGCACTCAAAGAAAAGTTCGCACATAACTGGCAAGGGCCCTATATGGTATGAAAAATGCTATGAGGAAGAGCCGTAGTACTTGTTGAAATGGATGGTCAAGAGTGGCAAAAAGCGATAAATTCAGATGCCATCAAAAGATGCTACCTATGAAGAAGAAGATGACTGCGAGGATTCAGAGTTTCCATAGTTTAGGTGTTCTTTATTTGCATATCCCTTTACGTTTAATTTTGCATTTCTTCTTAGAAAATCAAATCCAAAATTATGTACGAACTACGCAAGGACCTGATTCCCTATACTTATAAAGGGATAAATAAGCGCTTTCCTAAGCTCGGTCGCTTTAAATCAAAATTCCAAAATTATGTATTTTTGAACTACGTTATGACCTGATTCTCATTTGGGATATGCAGGCGCTCATTTGAGTTCGGTCTCTCCAAAAATTCCAATATGTTTACCCTGAACTACGTTTCGACCTGATTCCCGAAATGGGGTACCTAGGCGCTCTCCCGAGCTCGGTCATTCCAAACAAATTTTCCAGTAAACCTTAGGAAAACTTTAGAAGCGACTTGACAAAATGAGAGATAAAGGTAACCCCACAAGCACGGTGAAATCAAGAAATGACAAGTACACACTTACACTGGGGCAATTATTTTTAGAGGGTCTCAAAAAATTTCTTTGACATAGCGAGACTCAAGTTGGTACAAAAACATACACAAACTGGGGCAAAATTTTCAAAAGTGATTTGAAAATTTCCCAAGTCAAGATCAAAAGAGAAAAGAGGCGGAAGACTTTGTTGAGTAATCAATGTCATGACATTAAAAGGGCGTATATAAAATATTATTTTCAAAACATATATGCATATGTTTTCAAAACAAAATCATCGCACAAAAACTTTTCTTAAGCTCGGCTAGAAAAAATAAAAGATTTTAAGGAACATGAGCATCCTTTCCTGCCGAGATATGAATGGGAGATGTCCATACGCAGGAAAAACGGTCGACCATATAGGAAACTGACAAATTTTTCTATGGATGCAGGAACAAACAAGCATGGATGTTTTACACTAACACGTTTTAAACAGGGTAGCGATGACAAGCAAAATGAAGAAACGTTCCAAGGATGGCGGCACAAAGAGTGCGCAAAAGGGTAACAAAGTCCTTCCCAAGTTTCCATTACACTGACAAGTTTATCCATTTTGCAGAGCACAATGATTTTTATAAAAGAAAAACGTTAAAAGACTAATGGAAGATATAATCACTGTATCAGAAGCCGGGTTTCCACTAAAAAATAGTTTTTGTATCGAGGTATTGAGACCCCGGCCTAGACGTCGCATGGCTTGCCTTGATACATTGGTTGAGTGGACATCCAAAAATTCAAAAATCTAAAATGACGCGTTGATAGCAGGATTGAATGCCATTGCTCACAATCGAGTCTAGTCCTTTTGGAAGATGTGAATCCTGTCGACGGGCGGGTATTCTTCCTCGGAGTCAAAAAAAGAAGGTGTAAGTCTTTCCACTGAGGTAAGCTTCATTCCTCAAAATGACGATATGGATTAAGAGACTACGTGCCGAAGGGGCTGAGTCTCCATCCATAGATATAGCAAAAAATAGGTAGCGTAATTCCGAGCTTGATGTTCGCAATCGTTGAAATACGAATGTGATTCCTACGTCAAGATTTAAGGTCACTCTCGCAGTCTATTTCAATTTAACGTAATCATGGTTCAGGGATAGTGGTAGTCATGAGAAAAGGCTCCGCCCTTGAATATGTCGTAGTTAACTTGAAAATTCTGACTAAATGTTGTAATTCTAGACACAGGGATTAGCGATCATTCCTACGTCAAGATTTAAGGTCACTATCGCAGTCTATTTCAAGTTAACTAATCATGGTTCAAGGATAGTGGTAGTCATGAGAAAAGGCTCCGCCCTTGAATATGTCATAGTTAACTTGAAAATTCTGACTAAATGTTGTAATTATGGACACAGGGATTAGCGATCATCATGAGAGGAATATGATACTGCACTCTGATGTGCAATCTACATTTAGGTATTTTTGACTATAGGTTATGTTAGACCAACTGGTGTACCGCGGTCACCGTATGCGGATAACGGGATGTGTGACACCAGATTTGGACAGTCATCGCGATATGCAGTCATGATGTGACACCAAATGTTTGAGGGTAGTGGACGTCGTAAGAAACAAAAACGGCCCCGCATGAGAAAACATGGGTTTCATGATTGACATATCGAGTTACGAAAACGACAACGAAACTGGGGTCTATAGGTTCGCAGAAATGCAGTATAGCTCGACCCAGATCCCAATAGAATTTATCATTGAATGATGGAAACATCTGACGACGATGAAAAAAAGTCGATCGAAGTATCATGATTATTATTCAGAGTAGATTGTTTTAAAAAAATACACACAAAAACACACACTTACAGAAGAAAGGAAGAAGACGAATAAGATTCTGCGAAAAGACGAATGTAATAGTAAAGGATAACAACAATGACGACAAAATGGCAAAACACCACATAGGCATGACTACATTAAAATTAAAATTTTAAAAGACTAACACGCAGGACTCAGTATTTGAAAACGAGCTAGAAACTACCAAAGGTGAAAGCAAGAGCCGGATTCAAAACATGCGGAGTTTACGTGGAACTTTTTCTTGGTCAACCGGTCAAAAATTGTGTACGAAAGTCAAGATTTATACACCAGGGATTGGAGATCATTCCAAGCATTAAAACCAATATGTCCTTTCAAAAATCGCCTCCGGTTTGGATTTTCAATCGGAAATAGCCAAAGGGGTTCCCACAAAAAGGGATATTCCTTTTCGGGCTATCGAGTTGAACTACAATTGGCCTGATTCCCAAAGCCAGGGATATGTAGGCTACTCAAGTTTTGAGGCTCGACCATATTCCTACAGTTATCTTGGGACATCCCAAGATAGCTTAAAGAAACTCTTTATTTCATAGTCCTCATAAAGTCAGAACTACAAACGGCCTGAATTCTCATTTAGCCTGAGATATGTAGGAAGCTCAGAAACCAGGGTCCGGCCATGCTTCCGAAATATTGATAAAAAGAGCTGCAATTTCTACTATTCGATGAAAATTAGGTTTGTCAAATTCGTAGCTCAAGGATGGCCTTAGCATCCTTGAACTTCGAAGGGGAAATTGTTGACACCTGATTTTCACCGAATAAAACGTATATTTTTAATATCCACATTTCCCGAGTCCAAGACGGGGTGAGGATGCCCTTAGAAAATTAAAAAAAAAATCAAAAATCCCGAGAAAATTGCAAAAATTGATGTTTAATTATTATTATTTTCATAAAAAATTAACAATTACAAGAAATTATGAGTTATTTATTTTCACAAACGTGATTTGAAAAGAAAATACATATCCAGTTTCGTCTAGCTCAGGAAAATTGTTAATTAAAACGACATATGAATTACGGTACTATTGACCGCATTTTTTACATTTTTTGAATATTTCTCGGAACTATGTCAATATTGGGCTTGTTTTAAAGAATGTATTTTAAAAATACGTATTATAAATCTTGTTTTCGTCAAAAGTTATTTTACGAGGAAGTTTTAGACACATACGTTTTTAAAGAATATGTATTTTTTATATAAATGAGTACAATATTTAGGAAATGTGTTTTCATTAAAAGAAGGGGTTAATTTAAATATTTTAAAACTTAAGGGGGGGTTTCTTTAAAAAAAAAGGGAGTGGAAGTTTATTAAAAAATAAACTTCCACCACCCCACCCCAACTCTTTCATTTCACCCGACTGCTTCTCTCTCATTTCTCAGGAGATTTGTTTGTTTTAGGGTTCCGCCATCAATGGTCATTTCAGGCCAATCCACGGCTGTTCTTCATCGAATTTTTTAGGGGTTTTGTTCCTTATCACGAGTCCTTGTGATTTCCAGGTTTAATTGCGTTAAATTTTTTACTAAGTTGCACCCTTTTTATAGATGTTGCTCGGGTCACCCATGCGTGTGGTTGCCATGGGCGGGACCTTGAGTCCCTTGCTAGCTTGAGCACCACACACGATTATATGGGGATCTAGGGTAATTTCCACGGGGGTCTGCTAGGTTTAGGTACGCATTTGGGGGTTTTTATCCCCTTGGTACAATTATGCCGTTATATTTGTTATTTGTCCTATATGTGACTAGGTGTAATATGCAGCTATTTGTTTGTAAATTTTAGGGATTTTTGAATGAGAATTTGGTACAAATGGGTTGGATTTTTGTTTGTTTGTATGAGGTTTACAAAATCTTAATTGGGGATAGTACAAATTGTACAATTTTACAAGATTCTTATCCTATTGTGCCAAAAAATTTGAAATGTTTGAGGTTTTGGGGGAGTTTGGGGGGGGGGGGGGAATCTGTTTTGGGAACATTCCTTCCTATTTTTTACCCCTAAGCTTGTGGTATTGCCTATATATAGCAAGTTTCTATCCGTGTTGAGGAGATTTTTTTTTTTGGGGGGGGGGGGGGGGGGTACCTGAAGAGGACTAAGTTCACAATCTTATATACCACTATATACACTACAATATACAACACACAAATACAATACTATAGGAATACAAAGGTATTTTTCTAAAAAGAAAAAAGAAAAAAAAGAGAAGAAAGGTGTTAAGGTCTTGTTTGGTGTTGAAGCTTTGGATTTCAATCCCCATTTTGGTCTTTAGGTTGCCCCAATAAGAGGTAACTTCTTATTCAAACCTTATTCTATTTTTATCATGATTATTTACTATTTAAGCTTGTTTGTTATTCAAAAATGCTATAAATGATTAGTTTAGTGCTATATGTTGCTATTCTGTCATGTTTTTGTTATGCAAGGTTGTAAACATAAGTTAAGGTTTAAATAATGTCACATTAAGTAGAGAGTATAGCCTGTTAGTTAATAAAATGAGAAGAGTGGTTAAAGAATAGGATTTTGGAATTTCTAAGTTAGAAATGCATAGTCTTGGTTCAAGGATAAACTAAATAAGGTGGTGTGATGGGAATTCTAAGTTGCTAAATCTGTGTTAAGTTTTTTTATAGTCATACTCTTTCCAGTTTTGTTGTTTGAAATGGTGATGTTTAGAATCTATTTTAATGAAACAGTAATATGTAGTTGCTACTTTAGTAAAAATGAAGTTACTTTCAAGGTCTGAAAATAATTTCGTGGTTTACCTTACATTTTAGACTTTAGCTTGCTTCCGCTTAGCTAAATATGGTTTCTATTAGCTTAAGCCCTTTTTAGAATACTATGCATATTTGATATGTTTAAACTACCTCAAATAAGTGAGCATTTTCCCTTGAAATGAATCATGGTGGTTACTTGTTAATTTTGAAGGAAGTTCCTTGAAAATTGAACGCCCTGAGTCTGTTTTGTTTGAATGATTGAGCTCTGTCACTCCCTTTTGTTGTAAACACTGTTAAAACATGATACATAATAGGATAAGTGAACCTGCTTACTTGGCCTTTATGTGACCTAGTGTGTGCCTATCTTAATGTGTCTTTTTGACCTCAGAATAGATTCAAGAACCTTTCATAAGTTTTTTTTTTCTTTCTTAAACTGGCAATCTTTGTTGAAAAATTGATTGACTATGTGATTTGAAAAGTGAAAAAATCTGCTTTGCAATTTGTTTTTTTAGCTGAGTAATAAGGTCCAAAAGAGTGGATTGAGTATTTTTAAGGAATGTAGGATGAAAAAATGATATTTTTAGAAGGGAAATGTGTTTGAAACTTGGGAATTAGATTTTCTTTATTTGAGGTCTAGGCTTTGTTTTGACATTACAATTAGTGTAGTTGTGTCTTAAAGGTCTACGGGTCTGCTAAGAGTGTTTGTTAGATAATTTGGCAAGAGTAGGTCTAAAAATGGTATGTTGGGGGGGGGGGGGGGGGGGCGAGGGCTATTTGGTTTCTTGTTCCCTGTTTAAACATACTTTTTAGTATTCAGTGTCTCTTATTCTCCTATTAAATATATTTGTTGGGTTTAAGTGTTTTGGCTCTTATTTCTGCACACTTGAGGTGGATATCCTTCTGTTTCTTGTTCTCTCTATTTGACATACTCACAGTGTTTGAATATTATTGTCATTACTTTGGTTTACTGGCCATATTTAGATGTTTTAATTTTTTTAAATTAGTATGTCCTGCTGATGTAAAGTAGGTTTTGGGGGCTATTTTTGATGTTTGAGGAGTGTCTATTAGTTGTGTCATCTCTGAAAGTCATTTTCTGATAATTATAAAAGATGTGCTACTTGTTGAGTCCAAGACTGTGTAAAAATAAATATGCTTGGCCTCTGAATGATTAAAAAATAAGACCTCCAGTAGCCTAAAAGCTTGAATATGGGATGTAGGCCCTTGATATCAATTTTGTGATCATCTGAAAACCAGAATGAGTTCTAAAGACTAAAACTAAACTAGGATGAGTTCTAAAGACTAAAACTATGTTCATATGATCCTGGTTTATGCATTACATACCTAGGATTGTCCCTACTTGACCGAGTCTCACTTATTTGAGCCAAGCTATGTGCATTGGTCATCCCTATACTTTAGACAATGCCCTGGATTTTTGTTTAAACCTAAACGCCTCAGAACTTGTCATGTAGGAACCTTTATTTATCTGCATCTATTTTGAGATGTTGACTCAAATTTCTCGAACTTAAGGCAGCCCTCATATGTTTACTTGTGAACCTTATAATGGCTAAACAACTTGTGTGTCATTATGTGCCAATTCTGAGAATGTATCATGATTGTTTGACTCTATGCTTAACTTGTCGTGCTTGTTTTATATTGATTTGGTTCCTGATGGCTTTAAAAATGTCTGAAAATGATCACTAAAACTTTGATTGAACTTAACTTGTTAAGAGAAGAAATGACTTCATTAAGTTGAAATTACACTGTTTTGACTTTGCAACTTACTAAAAAAGAGATAACTTGGAAATAATTTACTTGAAATCAGTTTGACTACTCACAAGATTGAAATAGACCTAAGAAGACCTACCACTTGGTTTAACACTTGGTTTCTACTTGAATGAACTTCTGAATTGCTTCTTGACCTGCATACTTCTTATTGGCTTCATTTGAGTCTTGAATTTTCTTTGAACCTTACATGAGGATTATAATCTGGATTCTGTGACATAAGAGTTAGTTTGAAACCAAGTATCTAGGCCATTTGGATCCTCTGCAGGCTCTATGAGTCAATTATGTGACATTCATTCTAGGTTTGGTACTCTAAAAGCTGAAATCTTGTCCCTGCTTGGCTTTAAATACTTTATTACCTCTCCTTGCACCTAGTTGAACCTTCTACATAACCCTATCCTTTTTTTAAAATGACTAGTTAAGGCTGATATCTATTGTGCTTATAATTGATCTTCATGCCTTCTCATTGAAGGATTGTCTGCTGTTAATTTCTGTGTCTAGTTGGACTTATGATAATATTTGTGTATTTTGCTGGGAATTGCCTTATGTTGTTCTGTGTGATCACTTGAGCATTAAGAGCTTAAATTGAGGCATATGGAGGGTATGCCCCTTTTAGGGTGGTTTTGCTTTCTCCATTATGTGGTATATCACCATGTGTGTCTTGGTATATAAGAGCTTCAACATTTAGAATTTTGTTTTTGAGAAAATTGAGAAGTATATAAGTTGTATATCATGTATACTGCCAGCTTAACACTTAGAAAAATTTCAGAAATATAAGTGAGTATAATAGTTGTATACTGTGTGTATCACAAGTATAGTAGTTAGAAAATTGGAAGAGGGGGCTAGAAAGTACATTGTTGGTATATTTGGTATTACATTCAACACTAGAGATTTTGAGAGAAAAACAGGTGGCTATAGCAGTTGTACACCCGGTATATTATAGTCTTGATACTTAGAGAATTTTGGGATAAAAATTGTTGCTGGGCCAGTTGGACCTGTTTACTGTTTCCGCCAATATATTTGAGAGGAATGTCCCTTTTGCATAAACTGCCCCTCCCTATTTGTTTAAAAATTATGGGCCTAGCCCAATTCTGTTGTAATTTAATTTTTGGAATTGTAACTTAATTTATGTCTCTAAGTCAAATACTAATACAAGGTATGCCCATTTTATATATAAACCCCAAATCCGTTGGTGGGCCCCAACGAGGCCCATCAAATTTCCTAGATCGAGTCAACCTCAAATGCGGATGGGCAATGCATATGGAGCATACGTTGGATTTAAATTGCATTTTACTACTTCTCTTGGGTTTGGTCGGCCCAAGTCCCTCAAACTTTTACATTTGTGCCTTTAAATCACGATTATATGAGCTTTAAATTTTAGATTTTGGACCCTTATGTTTAAAACTGTGTATTTGAGTCGCTAAAACACTTTTTATACATTAATTGACGTTAATACCATGTAAAAATTGGAATTGGACTGCTTTGGACTATTAAAGGACTAAATCTACCTGATTTCGTAAAACTTATGGACTTAAATTGACATTTCTAGAACTTCTGAGACTGGACTGTTTTGGGACTTTCTGGATTGATTTGGTAAAATTGAGACATGTAAAATTTGTATAAAACTTGTAAAAAATAGACTAAAACTTGTATAAAATTGGATAATTTAGTTAAATAAATCACGCTTTATATACGATACTATATTATGCAAAAACTATTTTATATAAAACTATTTTCAATACTTAATACGCTTTTTGTTTTTCAAAACTTTTTTGGGTGGTCTTATGTTGAGTCCTACCTTGGCTAAGAGCCTTCGGGTATTAGCCTAGGTGTTCAAGTCCAACACCCGCGCTCAATTTTGAGCAAAATTATACTTCGACGATTTCTTGAAAAAATGTATTTTTGCATGTAAATGACACTCTTTTATTGCGGAAATCTAGACTTAAGAAATTTTTGTCAAAAAATAATTTATAATCATAAGGCACACTATTAGAACTCGTAGATAAACCACAATTGAGCGGATCTTTAATTCCTGGGTGCCTAACACCTTCGCCGAGAGATCACCAGAACCCTTACCTAGACTTTGGTAGATTAGGTTTCTTTAAAATAATTGTTTTAAATGAACTCTTTTCGAACTGGTTTTCCTAATTTGCTAAAAATTAGGTTGCGACTCTAAAATGTATCCTTTAGAGCACTATTAAGTGGTTGGCAGATTTTTCTGACTTTCCTGGTACGATTCACAACCGTACTTTCCCGGGACACCTCCCTCTTTTTATGAGGTATGTGCGAGCCGGTTAAACTTAGAATTTCCAACGCTCGCTACACTAATTATAATCAATAACTACTAGCTTAACCTTTGTCGAGTGAAGTAACCACTTCATGTAAGACATGGTCTAACTCCCCCTGAAAGCTTAAGGTAGTAAAGCAACATTCTGCTTGGAACATAGAAATTCTAACCTAGCTGAGGCAACCTTCAGGGAGGCATATGGCGAAGATACATATGGTGAGTTCGTTGTGGTAGAGCTATGAGACGTGAGTCACGTTTTGGGGACGAGAAGGCCGTGGAGGAGAACTTGGATATCGCAGAAGAAATAGGTACCTTGACAGGTCCATCATAAGAGGAATTGATGGTGGTTGATGAAGTAACGGCAACAAAGTGGGCGAGGAAGTAGTATTGGTAATAGGTTCTAAAACATTAGGCTGGTTGGATGCTTGAGGAGATGGGGCACTAGGATCTGAAGTAGATGGCAATGGAACGATAGTAGTGGAAGAGGGTTGGTTGGCCGTATTCGAAGATGGGGATGACAATGGTGAGGAAGATAAAATCGGGAATGATGCCCATGGAATCATAGGAGATGTCATTGAGGGATGAGGGCCGAGAATGGAGGGTATATTAAATGAAAATTGGTTTCGTCAAAGCAAACATGGAGGGCGATGAACATGCCCGGAGGCTTTGGCAAGGCATCTATACTCGAGATGGTTTGGACTATACTCGAGAAACATATGGGACACTTCGAAAGTTGAATTTATGTTTGTTATATGGGCGGATATAAGGTAAATAGAGGCATCCAACATATTTTAAGAGAGAATAGTCAGGAGACTGATAAAATGTCTATTCAAAGGGCGATCAACTAGTATTAGAGAGAGATGGAAGTCCATTGATGAGGTAGACGGCAGTATCGAATGCGAAGTGCGAAGTGCAAAGTGCCAATAGTGAGAGAGGGTTGAGCTATGAAGTTTAGGCCAGTGTAAACAATGTGAGGATGTTTTGTTTTAACCTTTCCTTGTTGTTCATGAGTGTGTGGACAAGATATTCTATGGGAGATGCCGTGGCTAGCAAGGGATGGGTAGAGATCATGAATCTCACCACCCCAGTCGGATTGGAGTATTTTTTATGGGAATTAAATTTCTTTTAGACAAGAAGCTTAATTTGTGGAAATATAGAAACAACGTCCAATTTTAGTTTTATTGGAAACCTCTAGGTGTAGTTTTAGTAATTATCCATAGAGACAAGAAAATACTTATGACCATCAGAAGATAAGTAAGGTGCAGGACCCCAAACATCAACAAAAAGTAATTGAAGCATAGAAGAACTTTTATTAGTTGAAGTTGGTAGAGGAAACTTATGTGACTTGCCAAGTTGGCTAGAACTATAAATACTATTGAAATTAAAACTAGAACAAGGTAAACTATGTTGCCGAATTAATTTTTGGAGCACGCGTTGATAAGGGTGTCCTAGCTAGATATGCCAACAGGAAGAAGAAGCTTTGGTGGAGTGGAGTGCTGAGGGTGACACAGAACTCTATCTTTGAGAAGGTGACTTGATAGAAAATGAATAGAGACCACCGTCACTCTGACCTGAAAGAACAGGTGTCTTGGATACTCGATCCTTGAAAAGGAATAAAAGGGATGGAATTCAAAATAAGCATTTTTGTCATGAGCAAAACGTTAAACTGAAAGAAGTGATTTTGTAATTGAAGAAACATGACGGATATTTTTAAGGGCTAATGATTTGGAAGTCTGTGACCATTGCCGACATCAACCTAATCCATACCCCTATAGTCCTCTACATGTTGTAAGTTCGAGAGATCCAGAGTAATGTGATGTGTTATGCCCGAGTTTGGATACCACTGGTTAGTAGGAGCAGCAGGTTGATGATGCGAGCAATATGTGGTCAGGTTGATGTTGTGTTATATCACTGGAAGCAATTCAGCACAAGGTGGTTGGTTCCGTTGCATAACTGGCAGCAGTTCCAAGAATCATTGGCTGACCATTGAAAGCCAGCATTCGAACCACTTATAAAATAGTTGGATCTTCCACTATGGTTGCCTCCTCTGTCTTTATCATTATTCCTTCCCCTCTTAGTATGGGATTGGAATTAAATTGGCGATCATTGGATGGTGTTCTTTGGCTTAGGTTTGCATTGGATGGAGAATGGTGCTCTGGCGCAGGTGACGTAGCAATAGACAATGGAGCAAGTGTGTTACAATTAATGAATTCATGGTTTAATAGGAGACTAAGCAGTTCGCTAAATGAAATAGATCCAGGACGGGAAGATAGGGTGGTAACGAGGTCCTTAAATCCACGTCAGAGTCCCTTAAAAATACATATGTTTTGATTCGATAAATAAAGAGGACGACCAGCAAAGGACAATTCATCAGAGATAAGCTTGGCTTTGTGAAGCTATTGGGTCACAGTCATATTGTCTTGCTTCAAATCTTGGAGTTGCATATGAAGTCTCAGAATACGAGTGTTGGAAGGAGAGGAGAGGGCGGCTTCAAGGACATCCTAGAAAGCTTTGGATGTGGACAAACCAATAATAGTCGGGATTGTTTTTTCAGAGAGAGAAGATATTAGGAGACTAAGAATTACTTGATCTTGTTGAATCCATCTAGAGTATACTGGAGTAGCCACAGGTTCAGCACCGTTGGTGTCAGGAATATGTGACGGTCAACATGGAAAACTGCCGGAGATATAGCCAAAGAGATCCTGACCATGAAGAAAGGTATGATTTGTGTCATTCAGAATAGATAATTGAAGGAAGAGAGTTTGAATGAGATGAAGTGATGGGCATGGTTTAGGGGAGAAGGAGAAGACGAACCATCGGAATTCATGTTGGGTTTGGGTAACTCTAGTCGCAGCTAGCAGGGAAGTAAATGAAGAGTCGATGGTGGCTGTGATACCATATTAGCTCAATTTGTCAAAGAGATATATTAGGCAGAGGAATATTACTTTCTATTTTATTGCTCTTATATCTCACGTTAGGTTACCGGTGGTTGTGTATTTATACACAAGGAAGTTTACAAAACTTAGGAGTTCTAATTACAATCAATAACTGCTAGCTTAACCTTTCTCGGGTGAAGTACCACTTGGTGTAAGACATGGTCTAATACATATGAAGCATGAAAAGAATATGCATCCAATAGGTAACATCACCCTACTAAAGAAATGCTATGAATAGCTCATTGTCATCATTTAACAAGATTTGGCGTGATGTATTCACAAATTGTCAACGCCATGAAGATTCATCATGTTTGGTTATAATAAGCCCAAATACACCGAGACAATCAAGTCAATTACCCATAACATGGAACTGGCACCCGCACAAGAGTATGGGGCCCCCATTACTCATTTCTCCCCTTAATTTTATTAATACCAACACAAATACTTCATAAAGAGTCTAGTAAGTCTCAGCTTGCCTTAATTTCAAAGCTCAACCAATCACTCCATGGCCTTGAATTTCCTCAAAGCCTCCGATCGAGCCTAATTTGTTCAAATATGGAATGTACGTAAGCGTACAGGTTTGGAGACACCTATATTGCTATATTACTATTTCAAGCCCAAAAGAGTCAACTCAAAAACCAATCCCGAGCCTCGAATGTCAAAAGTATAATTTCGTTGCAAAATGAGCTTACCCATAGCTTATAGGTAATGAATCTGAAATATCTTCTAAATCTGACCTCGAATCAATAACCAAAGGGAAAATACATAAATTACCCCCTAAACCTCTCCCAAAAACTCACTTGGGCACTTAAACTTTGCGGGTATTTCTTTACCCTCTTATTTTTGTTGAGAAAGAAATTAGTACCCTCATAAGTGATGATGTGGCTGGGAAAGTGATTTCAATTTCTCACAAATGCATGAGAGGTAAAAGAAAGTGCTTTAAATAGACAAAAAAGACATGTGTCCGCCTCTATTTGGATATTTTATAGCTAATTACACATAATATTAAAATTTTATTCTTTTTTTTTGTTTTCTTAATATTTCTAACTTTTTTCGTCATGTTCTTTTTTTTTTTTCTCTTTCTTCACCAAAGCCACCAGCCACAACCTCCACTCCCATCCTCCTCCACCTCCATCCCACTACTTCATTTTCACTCACCATTTTATTTTCAGAGGAGAGTTCATTGATTGCTGGAATTATTTTAAGAAATTGAAAACCTGAAATTGAAAAATACTTGATCCATGACTGATAATATATTTATTTAAAAAAGTATTTATTCATCATCTTGTTTAGATAGTGTCTTAAATTAAGAAAGAATATGTATTTCACAAATTTAAAAGTCTTAAGAAAGGAATTTGATAATAGGTGCATAATCAAAAGAAAGAAATGGTTGCTTAAAATTGGAAAACCCAGAATCATAGCAGGGGCCTGCCTGTAATTAGAGGTTTAAGGGAATAGTTTGAAGATGGTCCTCCAAAATGGTGATGACTGTGGAAATTTTTCTTGCCAAAGAATAGGGATCGGATGAGAGCAGATGTAACTTAGGAAGAAAATAAGGGGGGGATAAAGTCCTCTAAATGAAAATAATGGAAATTTGGGAATCTGTTGGAAATGTGAGTTTGGTTATGGACTAAGAACTTATGGAGAAAGAAAGGGAAATGTGGGTTTGGTTATGGACTAAGAAATGATAGAGAAAGAAAAGGAAATGTGGGTTTAGGTTTAGGGGTATTTATTTGGAAATGGGTCAGGTTCTTTATTTGGGGCGGGTTAGGATTTATTTAGTTATTTTTTAGTTTCGGTGAAATTATTTAAGAAAAATCATTAAATGACGTAGACGAATCACAAAGCAGATGGCTCAACAACGCCCAACTTTCAACTGAGCTGGGAAAAAAAGGGTTGAGCAAAATTCACTTGAAAGTTCTTTAGAGGGATAAGGAATTACCCGAATGTTAAATTGTTAAAGTGAGTTTTGGCTACAAGTTAGGGGTGATTTTATGTATTTTCTCATATCCAAATAAACATTTTATTCAAATTCTCAATTTCATGGCAAAAACCCAATTTCTATGACTAAATCATGTATGCAAATGTTAAATAAATGATAGAATCATTGGGAAATAATAGGATTAAGATTAGAAACTGACCCTCGGGCCAAAACATGAAGATTTCCTTTGAAATCACCCGAATCGAGCTTCCTAGCTTCCAAAATCATGATATGAATAATGAAATTTTGAAGTGGGAATTTAATTCTGCCAAGGCCCAACTTCTTTTACACGAATGCGAGTCCCCACCTGCGAATGCGACCCAACCCAACCCAACCCATCGCAAATGTAACGATCACATTGTGACCACGAATCAGCATGAACCGGCCCAGACCCAACATTTCCTCTTCGTGAATAAGATGGGACTCCCGTGACCGCGAAGACCAGCTCCCCCACCCTTCTTCACAAATGCAACCCCGCTCTTCTGATCGCGAAGAATGGTGCCTGGCATTAGATACCAACAACCAACACCTGACACTCGATCTTCAGTTTAACACCCAAAACTCATCCGGATCCTCCCAAACAAAACACAAATATGCATTTTAATCATAAAACATGCTACTAACCTACCCGCGCACTAAAAATACTGATCTAGGGTCATCTTGAACCGATGTAAATCTTGGTCAAACCAAATCAATAAACTTAACTAGTTTCTCACTCAAGAGTCCAAAACACACTCGAGCCCCCCTAGATCCATCCCAACCATCCAACTAAGTCCTAAATCACGTTCCATACCTAAACCAACTGTCCAAACTCGAATTCGAATTTGTTAACCCCGAATTTTGACTATGGTCAAACTTTCCCATTTCCTTAACTTAAGAATTTCCAATTTTACTATTTCTTCTCCGGTACTTGCCAAACTACCTTGGGAGTAGTGGCACCCATCTCAGAAAGTCAAGGATACCATTTTCAAGCTACAGAAAGAGTAATTTGGGGAAAAGAATCTAAAACCTCAAAATGACCTAGCGGGTCGTCACATACCTAAACTACTGAAATATCTATGTCCCCATGATCGTCTCTAATAATAAGGATACAATTGTATCTCATGTATTTGACTAAGCAAGGTGAACAAAGTAAAGATTACAACTAGTTTGTCACTTGCTAATTGTAAGTTAGTCAGTGGCACTAATCAATGTCGGACGAATCGCTAGATCATCGAACTAGCCCTACCTTTTCCTATAATGCAAAATAGACTTCTCCGTCAGGACTCACAGTCTAAATTTGTAGAGAGTATTCAATTAGTGAGTGCAAGATAACATAAGTAGACTAATTAAATCAATAGTAATTGATGCTAGTCAAACATATACTAGCATCAAGTTTCAACTAACAACAATGATAGACATAATCTAGAAAAATAATAAACTAGCACTCATAATGTAGAGATTACATAATCTATATCGTTCAACAAAGAGAATAGAAGAAAGATATGATAAATTGTGCGAATTTTTGCTCCAAAATGATGTGCTTAGCCTTTATTGCATTGTATGCCTCTCCAAGGTCTGAATCTCCTCTAAAAACGTGTAGAATATGTATTTATAGTGTTAGGGTTTGACCATGGGTCGGATCTTTGTGTAAAATCTAAAATTGACTCGGCTTGGTCAGAAATACAAGGTCACGCCACACAAGGGGCACTCCCTATGTTGCGTGCCCTTGCAAGTTTATGGAAACTTCTGTGGTTGAGTTTTGTGAAGGCACGGGGCACCGGGGGCACTCTCCATGTGATATGTCTTTGTCATTTCTATGATACTTCACTTTTTCAAGTCCTTTGCATGCTGGCCCTCAGGTGCTTATTTTGTTCCGAATACTCAAGAATGACTTCTAATCATACTTCAAAGACATATTTCACCTCTTTTTGCATCAAAACAATCGATTTCCTATCAAATCATCACGTAAACACAATAAACACGTATATCAAGTATAATGTGTTCGAAATGTACTTAAACACAAGTAGTGAGTAACAAATAAGAAGTGTAAAGTGTCTAAAAATGTACTTCTAGACGCTGATATCACGACCCGAACCACGGCCTAGGCGTAACACAGGACTCGGTGCCTTACTGCATGTGACCGAGCGAATCACATGACTTGCTAAATTAACATGAGGCATGAACTGATGCAGAATATAATATAGACATGAATGGTGAGAGTAAAGCATGAGATTAAATAATTATAAGTCTGAAATACATAAAATAAATGTTGAGCCAATACTGGCTATACGACTCTGAACATCTGACATGACATAACTAAACTAGTCTAGTCTATGAAACCTCTGACATAAGTCTGACTGCTAGACTACTTACCGGAACAAGGCCCCCGACATACCTGAACTGCATAACTAACATGAAATAAATAAATCTAATACCCTGAATGAGATGGGGCTCACCAATATCTGATGCGAGCAAAGTCCTACCGAGCTGATCCGTCATCCCCCTAAATCTGCATAGTGAAATGCAAGCCCCCAGTCAATAAAGGGGGACGTCAGTACACTTGAATTGTACTGGTATGTAAAGCAACTGAAGAAATAAGCATGGAACATGAAATAACAGAACTAAAACTGTAAGTTGAACATGAACATGAGTATATCTGACATGAATGTATATATAACATGAGTAAAAAATTTTAAGCCTGTAAAGATATCCGTGGGAGAGCATTAACATAACCGACATGTAACCACCACGTGAGCACGTGGCCTCTGATCTCTGCTCGATCAGCTAAGCCATCTTGTACCTTATCGGGGTACAAGACATGAACAGGACATGAATGGATCCAATAACTCGCAATGGATAAACCTGAAGGAATCATCCTAATTGGGTGGAGCGATCCTTATTCTACGCTGGCATACGTAGTTTCAGACTATCTGAGCCTTCTCGGTAATCTGTGCAACTCCCAAAACATGAATATAGATATAATTGGCTTAGTAGCCCATGAATTATGTAAACATGATGCGTTATTGTATTATAACATGGAGATAGATATATAGTGTAACTTGTATGATAACATGGAAACATGTAGAAGTTCATGAAAATAAACATGAAATTTCATATCTTGCATTTAAAATCCCTTGGAATGCAAAGTATGGGTTTTCATGGATTACGGACAGATTCTCAATAATCAAAATGGACTACTAAGAACATAATAATGAATTATTAATACAACATGATATGTCATGGTACATGTACTTAGGGTTATCATGAACATGGCTGGAAACCCTAGTTTTAGTGGAATTTTGTATAATCATGGAAGAACGTGGCTTGGGGAAGAACAATGATGTTCCCACACGTAAATAGAAACCCTACATATCTATAATGCTCCAAAATTTGTATCAATGGTTTGAACTTGGAGAAGAAATCCAAAAGCCTTAATCTTGAATCCCTTAGATGAGTTTTCTTGAAAACCCTAAGTTACGAACAATGATTTTCTATTTAGAAATCATGGATACATGTTAGAATTCACTTGGAATACTTGGAATAGTCTTACCTTGGTGTATTGGATTGATGGGAGAAGAAGACCATCTTGCTAGGGCTTGAGAATGTGAAAAATAGAATAAAAGGCTGCAGTCCCATATTTATACTTTTACTGCATCGGCAAATATACAACCCGTATTTAGATATACGATCTATATAACTTGATTGCAATTCCATTGGTCGAATTTTCCAGAAACTGTTATTCTTCCCCCAAGATATATGACTAGGAATATGGTCCATATTTAGTGACCGTAGTCCCACTGATAATTTCCAAAAACTAAGGTTTCGGTCTGTATTTAGTGATCGTATTCCCACTGACAATTTCCACAAACTAAGGTTTCTCCCATGCATCGATACGGACCAAAAGTATGGTCAATATTTATTTATATGGTCCGTATAACTGGGTGTAAATCCTGAACTTCACTGAAGTAAAATGAATTTTAATTCTAACACTTCCCGTCTGGTTTCTTAAGTCCTGACCGATGAACGTAGCTTAGTTAGAAGGTACGAGGTGTTACAGCCAACCAATCAGTGCTTATAGAAAAAGTTAACAAAATAACACTGAAGAGAAAGGAAAAAATCAAATATATGAAATCTGCAGACACAAAATGAGTCGTTATGTTCTATAAGGCACTATGATCAGAATCGACCGAACTACCCCAAGGAAAAGTGGGGTGGCACATAGAGAATTTTTAGAGCACAAGAGTTTGAAGCACCACAAGATTTCTAGAAGCTTCATGATAGCATGAGTGACATGTTCCAAAAATGTTAGAAAGGCGGACTTATAAGAAAAGTATATGCAGTATGCAAGCACAGATGGCTGGGGCCCAGAAAACTAAGCAGAATGGTTATCACCCAAAGATATGGAGTCTAATATGGAAAGCTTGGTAAACTTCATCACTTTCAGAAGTGGTGCATCAATTGAAAAGGCCACAAAGAAGGTAGCATGTGAGCTCGATGAGGTGTTAGAACGCATTAGAGAGCTTGAAAAGAGCAAAAAGGAGATATTGAAACCACCTCCATCATTTCTACATAGACTACCTAGGAAGAATGAAAATACAAAATAGAATAAGTTCTTAGAGATGATGAGAGGGGAGCAAGTGAATTTCTCCTTGCTGGATGTGTTGATAGAAATTTCAAAGTACGGGAGATATATCAAGGAGATTGTGGCCAACAAGAAGAGGTGGACTGATTTAGAAACAATTATGCTCACCAAGAAGTGGCATACAGGGTCCAAAATAAGCTTCCACAAGAGTTTAAGGACCCAGGGAGCTTCACCATCCCCATCCAAATTGGGGACGCTGAGAAGAATCTTTGTGATCTAAGGGCAAGAATTAGTCTTATGCCCCTGTCTATATTCAACAAGCTTGAATTTGGTAAAATTCATATATAGTGTTTCTAATTTTGACAAGTGTCATTTCTATAAGTGGTGCGTGCCTGCTATTTAACCAGCTTTTAATAAATTTTACTGTGTAAGAGCGTTAATAATACATTTTGAACAAGGATAGAAAATAACCTAAAAACTTTTAAGTTATATCTAATTAAAATTAAGGTGTTCTTTGAGGGATCCTCATAGTTAGATATTCGTTGAGTTTTGAGCTTATTTCACATGATTGTTATGTGAAGTTAGAGATTTTATGTGGCTATATTACTGATTTATGTTATTTTGTATCAAGGTGATGACGAGTCTAACTTGAGAGCTAAATGGATGGAACCAAGAAGAAACGAGTAAAAAACGGACGAACAGGTAGTCCGGGACCGCGAACTGGAAAGGGAATCGCGCAGCGCAAAGCAGAAGCAAGGAAGTGCACTTTTTTCACAAATTTCGATATGCGGTTGGGGCTTCAGTTGCACGATACACAACAGTTCATCAAGAAACTTTAAATCAAGGCTAATTTAAGAATTTCAAGGAAGGACCCCTGAAGCTATATAAGGTTTTGACTCGTCCTAAGAGGTTATCTAGGAATTTTGAGCAACTTTTGACCTACGAAGCATTGGAGGAGCGTGGAAGGTTGTGTGTAATGACCCGCTAGGTCGTTATATGCATTTTGACCATTTTATCTCTGGCCGTGCATTTTCGAGACTAGAAGTAAATGTAGTGAGAACTTAAAAATTCAAAATTCTAAAGAAAAGGCAGTTGATTATAAATGCGCACTTTAGTGAAAACTTCTTTTATTTCCATTGGGGTTGACTTAGTAAATTAGACCTCCAATGGGAATTCCGAGGCCACGGGTGAGTCTGTAGGGTGTTTTCACACACACACACACACACACATATATATATATATATGTACAGGTCTGGTTTGTGTATGTAGGGTCTCAGATTGATGTTAGGATTTTGGGTGGAAACTAAGTGAAAAACTAGAGCTTACTAATTCTGATGTGACCGTTGCAGTGGATGGGACCTCTACAGCGGGTCCGCCACAGCTGAAACTTGGCCACCACCATGGTAAGTTGAGTTTAGGGGATTTCTGCTATAGCGGGTAGTGGGCCGCCATAGTGGAACTGCTATGGCGCGGTTTGGACCGCTATGGCGAGCCGGGCCATTTAATGAGGTCCGTCGTAACGGGTTCTCTGACTGCTGCAGCATAAGTAGTGACTGCTGCAGCAATTGACAGAAGGCAGAAACCCACTTTTATATGTTGATTTCGTGGCATTACCACACAACTCCAAAAAACAGTCCCAAGAGAGAAAAAGGGCGATTTTTCTAAAGCTTGGGTGGATTTTTCTTTGAGGGTAAGTCCTAATCTTTATGTGGTTCATTCCCTTTTCTTCTTAAGTGTATATGCTGGTCTTAAGGTCTATTAATGATGGATGAAAGCCCTAGAACCCTAGCATTAATAAACCCTTGCATAAATGGTGGATTGTTGATTTTATTCCTGTTCTATCATCTAGCAATGTAGGTTATCACCTTCTAGGATGGGAAATTGATTAATGATGTTGAGAACTATGTATTGAGACTTAGGGTTCCATCCAAAATGGGAACTTTGGACTAAAACTATTTTGAAAAGGTTAAATTGGTTAGAATCCTAAAAATTAGAGGATCATGATTGTTGGGATTGAGGTTATGATAAATTCACCATTAATGATGATTTCACCCATTTGAAAAGGGTAGGAGTAATTGGGTCTTCTTTCCCAATTGTTGATCTTATTTTGAGTAGATGATCTATTACTTACTTAGTGTTATATTGCTAGACTTTGAGCGTTCCGAAGCACTACGAAAGGGGAAAGCTCTAGCAGAGTAGCTTGCTATATTCCAGTTCTGCACTTGAAATAGGTTATGGTTTACTTGAGTTAGACTTTGGTTATTTGATTGTATATGTAGTAGAATTGATGGGATAAATCATGATTAGGTCTTCGGACATGACGTCTGGTTGGACATCACTTAGGTTGGTATGAATTCTGATTATGTGGGCTTATCTCCATTACTTTATGTACCGAAACCTGAGGTGAAATTGTGAAGTAAGGAGTCAATGTATACTATTCTTGTTGATTGAGATGGTTGCATATTCATGTTGTGTTGAGTTGATTATATGAGTCCTTTTATGACTTGTGACATGGTGCCTTGCATTTATTGACATTGAATTTATTGACCGATCATATTCCATATTGACTGTTGGACCGAAAATACGTTGAGATGCATATTGTGATCAGATACATAAATATATATAAAGGCACATTTGACAGGGGGAGGATGTGGCCTAAATAAAGGGCTCGTAATCCGAGGTTAGTTCCAGAGTGAGTGATACATGGACACCATAGGTCCCCTGCAGGTCATGACTAATGAGCGAAAATAGTCATTGGCATGTGCGTACGGTTGAGATACTATCATTGATTGCATTGCATTGGACTTATCTTATTCTCGTGATGCATTGTTGATTTGTTGATTATTGACTTTGATACTGTAGTGTTGTTGTGTTATTGTGCCTATCTGCCTATTCTCTTGATTTTATGAACGTGCATGATGCTAACCCTACAAGAATACTAACACTAAGCTCTCTTCTCTCTCATCAAAGTTAAACCCTAAACCTTACCGTCAACTACTTTTTTCACCGGCCAATGGCCAACCTTGTCCGTGGGCAGCCACCCTCCAGTGGCTGCTCCACCTCCTCCATTGCCTACATAACATATTCAAACCATCACAATCCCTACAAATCACACCACCGCGCCTATAAAGTTTCCTAGCGAAGTCCAGCATGAAACAGCCACGTACAAATTGCCTATGAATAATGGTTTGCATAAAGGGACAACATATGCTAATTTATTCAAACCTACAACACCACCAATAACTACTACCATTCCGCAGAAACAAGTGGTCTTCATTAATGGAGAACCACATGTATCATAGAGTTCATTTGAGGTTAAATAGTTGATTTTCAAAGAAAATTTACAATATGCACTTATACGTAAGTTCTCATATGATGTCATTGATCATAAGGAATTGAGAACTGCTATCCCAGATCAATATGGGGTTAAGGGTACATGAAAGTGGTTTAATTGAGGATAGACACATTCTCATTAGACTATCACTTTTAGAGGACTACATCAAGATGATTTCTACACCTGCTTATTATATAAATGTTAAGTCTAGATATTGCCAAATGAGGCCTTAATCTGGAACACTTGGTTTAAGCCTGATGAAGAAAACTCCATTGCTGTAGCTTGGATTAGCTTCTCAAAATTGCCTCCAAACGTCTTTCCTAAGAAAGCAATATTTTCAATGGCAACTGCAGTAGGCAAACCCTTGACTGTAGATCTAGCTACTGCAACAAAACCAGACCAAGTTGTGCAAAAGTGAAAGTTGAATTAGATTTACTGGTAGAACATCCAAAAAGAATTTATATATCATAAGTGGATGAAGTTACAGGAATTGTGCAGTCAAAGTGGGTGATGATTAAGTATGATTTTCCACCTAAATATTGCAAACATTGCAAATTGCAAGGACATGTAGAGAATGAATGCAGGGTACTGCACCCAGAACTTGAGAAAAAGTACAGAGAAGATCTGAAAAAGGAAGATAAGGAAGAAGTTGGTACAGTAGCCAACCAAAGAAATATGTTAACTAGTGGGAAGGTTGTTAGGAATTTTCAAGCAAGAAAGGAATGGATGCAGAGAAGAAAACATAAATACATAAGAGATTCTAGTGGCATTATAATAGGAGAAGTGGATGCCCAAAACTCTAGTAAAGAGGACACAAGGTTGGAGACTCATAATACCTTTGATATTCTGGGAAAAGATGAAGAGGAGGGGTTGAAAGAGGATACAGCTAAATGTCTGAAGGATGATGGAACTGAGGTGGAGAAGCTTGATGAAATAGACGTGGAGAAGCTTGATGGAAATAGGGTGTCCGAAAATGCAATTGTCACAATTAATGATGAAAGTGAGAGCCCTGCAATGAATAATACACCGGTGAGAAGTGATTCAACATAGAAAACTAGTAACAAAAATGTAGGTGAGGCAAGCAACAAAAATGTAGGTGAGGCAAGCAACACTTAAGGGAAGAAATTGTCAAAAATGATGAAGAACAAGTAACAGTGAATGAGGGTAAGGAAACTAGTCCTGAAAAGTCACAAACAAGCATGGTACGTTCTTCAACAACAAAGAGTAGTAGTGCTAAGTCACACAAACAATAGCAAGGGGAAATAGATGAGAATGGAAAACCACAACAATCACCAATGCATCAAATGGAAATTCAGAAGACTGATAATCAAAAGGAAAATGAACATCAAGAGAGAAATTGTAAGACTGGGACAAATAGTTCAAGCAGTTCTAGGGCCTTGCAAACAATCAACGAGAATGATACAAAGCATATCATACATGCAGTTACAGGAGGATCATAGAAAAGCAACATTAAGTCACAAGAAAAGGATATGGACGTCCATTCAATTAGTCACAATCTACAGGCAGTGGCTAGGACAGGAGACTTATCCCCCAAAAACATGGGGAAGAGCATGGGAAGGGGGAAGAAAAAAGAAAGCAATAATAATTGTCCGCCTGGTAGTGGAGTTCAAACAAGAAAAACTGTTAATAAATCTAATAGTTGATTATGAATGCAATCATTTGGAATATTAGATCTGTTAACACAATGGAAGCTTTTACAAGGTTGATAAACATGCATCAAAAGTATCATTTTGGAGTGATTGGACTATTGGAACCATTTTAAGATGTAGACAAAGTGGATAGTTATAGCAGATGATTACGGATTCAAAATGCTCTAGTCAACTGTTCAGGGAAAATCTGGGCATTTATTGATGATATGTTCGAAGTGAGTGTTTTGGTGGATCATCCACAACAATTAACCTTTAGATTGAAGATTCAGGGAAGTCAGGAGGACATGCTGATATCTTTTAATTTATGCCAAATATACTCAGGCTGAAAGATTGGAACTATGGGAATCCTTAGAAGATCTGGCCTCAAATGTGAATTTTCCTTGGATGGTAGGAGGAGACTTTAATGTGATTACTTCAGAAAAAGAAAATCTTGGAGGCCTACTAGTTACTGTGAATGAAGTGCGGGACTTCAAGGGTTACATTTAAAATTGTAAAGTCGCTAATTTGGGTTTTAAAGGAAGCAAATTCACTTGGTGGAATGGACAAACTGGTGATGATTGTATGTTTAAGAGATTAGACAGATGTTTAGGGAATCGGGCATTGCTAGACAAATATCCTTGCCGGAGGTTTCACACTTAATCAGGAATGGTTCTGATCATGCTCCATTACTGATATCTTACTTAGGGGAAGTAGAAGTCTGCAAAAACCCTTTTAAATTTATCAATTTCTGGGGAAAACATGAATCTTTCCTGGAGACAGTTAGAGGAAGTTGGGAAGAAGATTTATGGCTAATCCTTTCACTATTTTTAATCATAAACTGAAAAATGTGAAAGCAGCTTTGACTCAATGGAGTAAAGCCACTTATGGAAACATTTTTCAGGAGATTGAGAGTTTGGAGGATGTGGTTAAAGTCCATGAAATTCAGTTTGATCTTCAGCCTACACCTTCACAAAGAGAGAGTTTGAATAAGGTTCAAGCTGAATTGAACAAATATTTACACTTGGAAGAGGAATTCTGGAAAGAAAAGGCAGGAATGCAATGGTTTCAAGATGGGGATAGAAATACCAGGTTTGTTCATGCCTATGTTCAAGGAAGAAGCAAGAGATTGCAATTGAAGAGAATACAGGATCACAATGTTATGTGGTTGGAAACAAAGGAAGAAATATCAGAGGAGGCTATCAGGTTAATTTTACAGGGAACAATTTACTAAGGAAGAGGACCCTACAGATTTTGAAATTCTAGATCATGTTCCAAGTATGGTCACAGAATATCAGAATACTATTATAGGAGGAATGCCTACTGAAGATGAGGTGAAAAAGGTAGTTTTTAGCCTGAATGGTGAGAGTCCAAGTGGACCAGATGGTCTTACTGGAACTTTTTACCAATCATGATGTGAAATTATCAAAGATGATGTCATCAACATGGTTAAGGCCTTTTTTCTGGTGTTGAATTACCAAGATTCATTACCCGTACTAATTTGGTTTTACTACCTAAGAAGGATATTATCAGTACCTTCTCAGACATGAGACCAATTAGTTTGTGTAATTTAGCAATAAAATCTTTTCAAGATTGCTTCATGAAAGACTGGTGGAAGGCTTATCAAACATTATTTCTCTGAATCAGGCTGGTTTTGTGCAAGGGAGGAGTAGAATTGAGAATGTGCTGCTTACTTAAGAAATAATTGTTGATATCAGGCTAAGAACTAAGACTGCAAATGTTGTGATGAAGTTAGACATGGCCAAAGCTTATGATAGGGTGTCTTGGTTATTTTTAACCAAGGTTCTGAGAACATTAGGTTTTGCTGAGGCATTAACAGATATGGTTTTCAGATTAGTTAGCAACAACTGATATTCTGTTCTAATAAATGGACAACAACAGGGATTTTTCCAATCTTCTAGGGGAGTTAAGCAAGGGGACCCATTATCCCCTACCCTATTTATTTTGACTGCAGAAGTGTTGTCCAGAAATCTCAATGTTTTGCATCAAGTGCCATAGTTTAAAGTGTATGGCATACCTAAATGGAGTGTCAATCATCTAGCATATGCTGATGATATGATCATTTTTTCATCTACAGAAGTATTGTCCTTACAGTTGATCATGGAAGTTTTGAGGAAATATGAAGTAACTTCAGGTCAGAAAATCAATAAGAAGAAGAGTGGTATTTACATGCATAAAAATATGCCTAATGATGTATGTATCACAGTATAAATTGCCACAGGAATTGGTAAGAAGGAATTTCCTATTACTTATCTGGGGTGTCTTATCTATAATAGCAGGACAAGGAAGCAATTTTTCACTACCATTTTGATATAGATTATGAATAGCCTCTAGAGTTGGAAGGGTAAGATGTTGTCATTTGGTGGCAGAGCTATTCTTATCAAGCATGTTTTTCAAAGCATGCCAATTTATTTGTTGTTTGCAGTCAACCCTCCCATTGGTGTCATTAATGAAATGCACAAGATATTTGCTCAATTCTTTTGGAGCAACACTGTTGAGGGGAAGAGTAGACACTGAGTCTCTTGGAATAAATTATGTGTACCAGAAGTGGAAGCAGGATTGGGGTTTAGATCCTTACATGATGTGTCTTGGCATTTTTTTGTAAACTGTGGTGGAGTTTTAGGACTAAACCTTCATTACGGAGTGCATATTTGATCAATAAGTATTATAGAAAAGAAAACCCTATGATAGTTCCTTGGAAGTATAGTTCTCAAACCTGGAAGATGATGCTGAAGGCTAGATACCTAATAGAGCATCAAATTTGGCGGCAAGTAGGAATGGGTATTTCACAATTCTGGTATGACAATTGGATAGGAATGGGAGTTTTATATTATTTAGTGGAGGAATATCATGACTCTATTCAAAATGTTTTAGAATTGACAGTGGAAGGACAATGGAATGAATAGAAGTTGACTGAGTTAATACCATTTGATATTGTTCAACATGTTATTAATACAGTCAAACCTTTAGATGAAACAAAGGAGATGGATAAAGCATGGTGGATCTTGGATACTAAAGGAGAATTTACTGTCAAGTCAGCTTGGGAATACTTTAGGTTGAGAGGACATAAAATGGAGGCTTACAAAAATATGTGGATAAAGGGATTGCCTTTCAAGGTGTCCTTTTTTCTATAGAGATGCTAGAAATTCAGAATTCCTGTGGATGATGTGCTGAAGATAATGCAGTATCACATGGTGTCTAAATGTTGGTGTTATGAAAATCCTTTAGAGGAAACTACTCAACATTTATTAGCCACATCCTACTCAACTAATAGGACTTGGTCTATTTTTCTCAATTGCAGGCATAAACATTGGGGATTTTCCCTTACAACAAAGAATAGTGAAATGGTGGATAGCACCAGTAACTAGGAGAATGAAACAAATTTTTAAGGTTGTCCCTATCATCATTGTGTGGGAGTTGTGCAAGAGGAGGAAAAAATTTAAACATGAAGGCAATAAATCAGTTGGCAGAGTCATCTACCAAGTATATGCAACAATCCAAAGGTTGGTAATGACTAGGAATCCTTCACTAGTTAGGATACCTAACACTTGGACTGGAATGATACAAATGATGGAGGGCGGAGGAACTCAACTCAAGGTCACAAAAGTTATTTGGGAATTCCCTCCAGCAGGATGGATCAGTTGTACCACTGATGGAGCATCAAAGGGAAATCCTAGTAGAAGTTCTTATGGCTTTTACTTAAGAAATTCAGATGGGAACCTGATATATGCTCAAGCAGAAGATATTGGAATTACTACCAATACAGAGGCAAAAATAAGGGCTATCATGGAAGCTTTAAAATATTGCAAGAATCAGCATTTGGATCATATTGTGATACAGACAGACTCACAAATGCTCTTAACAGAAAGTTGGAAGTCTTATGGAATATAGCACAATGGGTGGAAGAGATTTAGGAGCTTTGTATCAATATGTAGGTTATATTCAAACACATTTTGATGGAAGGTAATCAACTAGCAGATGCTTTGGCTGACCAAGCTCTAGATGGAGGATCATTTTGTTGTCATAATTTTCAGGAACTAGAAAGAGACAAGAGGTGAATACTGAATAATGACAAATCTCAGATTCCTTATCTGAGAATTAGATCCAAACAAGGGTATGGTACATAATTCAGATGGAAGTTTGGAAATATCATGAGATAAGGGGGAAGAAAGCTGAATGGAGAAGTTTTCCTTACATTCAAATCCTAAGGGAGGACAATGGGAAGGATTTTTACTCTAACTGTTTGCTAATTTTTTCAGGTATTAGAGATGACAAAGCACAACAACCATATAACTTTAAAAATAAACTTGACAAGGCAATGATAGGAGTAGAGTGGAGCATAAACAAACATGGCAAGAGAAGTCAAAAAGGGGAAACACATAGATCACCAAGAGATACAAGGATAAACATGAGACATTAGCAATATGATATACAGAAGAGTTATAGACATGGTATTTGGTTCAAGAAACTGATTAGTACCGGTGTTGGTTTCATTTTTAATCAAGTAAATGAGGTGAATGTCTTATTTGTGGTATTAGTACCTCTTGGTACTCATTCAAACAGACAAACATCACACTTACACAGATTCAGTGAAATCAAGATTCTTCATCATGTGTATATAGCTCAGAGAGTTTTTAAGGTCAAAACAGGCAGGTCTTTGACAAAAATGGATTCAACAAGTCAGAAAGCAAAGAAAACTGAATAGCACCTGGAGATAAGACAGATAGAAAAGGTATACCTAAAGATCCAAAGGAATGAAAACCTCCAATCTCAATGGTCAGCTCAAGCAATGTGGGGTTTGAAGAAGAGTAGAAGCAAAGGTACATGCAATATACAACAACAATACATGTTAGAGAAACTGAGACATTTTTGGCTAGAATTGAAAGGATTCATGAGAGAAGCTTGCCAGATGAAATAACGAGAGAAGAGAAGTTCATATCATAGCTGGGAAGATGCGAATAAGAAATATATCATCATTTTCACATTATCGGCAGCAGCAATCAACGAAGGATAAGGAAGATGAAAGAGGCAACTAGGGTTCAATTAGGAAAGAACAACAAAGTTCATCTAATAGTATAGTTTCCATTTTCACTTATTTTGTTTGGGCCTGACCCGTTTGGGTTAGGCCTTTTGTTGAACTGATTTTTAATTCTGCAATTAATAAAAAGCCCATTTGGGCATAATTCGTTTTAAAAAACCTTAGTAGGCCTATGATAACTACCGGTACATAGTGTTTGTATTGATACTACCTTGTTGCACCCTTTTCGAGTGCAGATTGTGTGCCAGACATTCATGTTATTTCATACAGTTATTATTTCTTAGACAGTTTTATATTTTAGAGTCCTTGTATGATGACTTTTGGATTTTGGGATTGTAATAGTTAGACTTTCGCATCTTTATTTTATTTATGGCATGACTACATAGTTTTATGGTTTTATTTCTTCCTATGGGTTTATAATTGTACAAATGAATGAATAATTGGTTAAAAGGATGGTTCGCCCACTAGGGGGGTTAATGTGGGTGCTATCACGACGGGTTGGGTCATGACAAAGTTGGTATCAGAGCCCTAGGTTCGTCGATCTCGTTGTATAAGGACATGTCTAGTAGAGTCTTGCAGATCGGTATGAAGACATTTGTACTTATCTTCGAGTAGTTACAGGACACTAGGAAAATTTACGTTTTTTCTCTCTTTCGTGCTACTTGATTCCAATTGGTATATGGATGATTCAAATTGGTATCTGATTTTTCTTTTCATTCCCTCACAAATGGTGAGGACTCGTGGGAGGGCAGCTGTAGATAAGGTACCCGAGCCGACCGCTGGGGCCACAGCTAGTGGCAGAGGTCTGGTTAGAGGCGGTAGTCGAGCTAGAGGTCGGGGAGCAGCACCAGCCCATGCAAGGCTCCTGCAATTGGTCAGACTCATGTTGGATCCCCCCTCCCCCCCCCCCCCCCCCCAGTTAATTCCAAATGAGCCAGCAGAGTTTGCAGCAGCAACAGCTCAGCCAGCCATTGTTGCTGCTCTAGTGTTGACAGATGTTATGGGCTGAGTGTTGAACGGTTTGACTGAGGCAAGTGTGTTACCATCCGTTCTAGCTGGCCAGGGTTTGAGATTGGGTGATCAGGCTCCAGGTAGAGTCCGTGCTCCAGGGCGCAGCATGTTGCAGCCGTTGCCCCACATTTAGATAAGGCTCTACGACCTGAGGTATTTTCTATACCAGTGACAGGGCCGGTGATAACGGCGAGGGGCATGATTTGTTTTGGAGGTTTACCAAGATGAAGCCTCCAAATTTCTATGACACTGAGACTGAGGATACTTACGAGTTTATTATTGATTTTCATGAGAGGCTCCATAAGCTAGGGACGGTTGATAAGAATGGGGTTGAGTTTGTGACCTTCCAGCTCTTAAGTAATGCCAAGTTATGTTGGATGGCTTATGTTGAGTGTAAACCAGCTAGGTTTCCTCCGCTGACTTGAACTCAGCTCTATTCGGTATTCTTAGAGAAGTACGTTCCGCGTACTTTGAGGGATATGAGACGTGATGAGTTCAGTAACATTGAGCAGGGTAATTCTTCAGTTGCTGCTTATGAGGCCCGGTTCTATTCCTTGTCTCGTTACGCTCTTCAACTATTACCTACTGAGGAGGAGAGAGTTAGGTGGTTTGTGAAAGGATTGAACACTGCTCTTCACTTGTCAGCTCTTCAGCTTGTGGCTTCAGGTTCTTTTTTCCAGGAGGTGGTGGATCATGTTAGGACCGTTAAAGGTGTTAGGCAGGATGGTTATAATAAGTATGCGAACAAGAAGGTCCGCAAAGGTGGTAGTTTTAGTGGTTCATTCTCCCGAAGACAGAGTTCCCAGGCTTATTCGGGACGTCCTATTTAGTTAGCTATGCAGCTTTCTGCAAGAGTCCCATCAGGGGCCAGTCAGTATCTTTCTAGTCAGCCAGGGGGTTCACATACCCGATTTTCAGACCATGGTGGTTATTCTGGTTCTTCGATTTCTATTCAGCGGCCTACGCTAGATCGTGGATGCTTTGAGCGTGGTGAGCATGGGCATTTCAACAGAAATTATCCCAGACTTAGACAGGGTGGCCAAGGCGCTCAGTATCAGCCTCCCAGGGCTCCAGTTTCATCAGCTTGAGGAGGAGGATCTTATGGTAGGAACCGTGCTCAGATCGAGCGTGGTGGTCACACAGTGGGTAGAGGTGGCACCCAGCACAGTTAAGGCGGATCCTAGTCAGGTAGAGGTAGACATCAGCCCGGTAGGGGCGGGGCTCAGATAGGGCAGGTTGATCGTGAAGGTTCGCATGCTAGTGGAGAACGGGCTCATTGCTATGCCTTTCCTGGCAGATCATAGGCTGAGGGTTTAGATGCAATCATTACAGGTAACATCTCAGTCAGTCACCGAATGGTTTCTGTGTTGTTTGATCTGGGTTTCACATTTTCTTATGTGTCTACCTACTTTCTCTATGGGTCTTGATATGGTCTGTGATTTGCTTGATGCTCCTATTCATGTATCTACTCCAGTTGGAAACTTTGTGGTTATAGATAGAGTATACCGATCTTGTACTGTACCATGGGTTGATTTAGTAATTCTTGACATGGTAGATTTTGATGTTATTCTGGGTATGAGCTGGCTAGCTCCTTACCATGCTCTAGACAGTCATGCCAAGACAGTCACTTTAGCTATGCTGGGCATATATAGACTTGAGTGGAAGGTACGCCTAGTCCCTCCCCAAGGAAGATCATTTCTTTTCTTTGTGCCAAAAAGCTAGTTAATAGAGGGCGTTTGGCTTATTTGCCTCATATTCGTGAAACTAGTGCTAACATTCCATCTCTTGAGTCAGTTCCTGTGGTGTGTGAGTTTGTAGAGGTGTTTCCTACAGACTTGCCAAGTATGCCACCGACCGTGATATTGACTTTTGTATTGACTTAGAGCCAGGGACTTGTCCTATTTCTATTCCGCCATATCGGTTGGCATAAGCAGATTTGAGGGAGTTGAAAGAGCAGCTTCAAGATCTTTTAAGTAAGGGATTTATCAAATCGAGTGTCTCCCCTTGGGGCGCTCCTGTGCTTTGTGTGAAGAAGAAGGATGGGACCATGCAAACGTGCATTGATTACCGCCAACTGAATAAAGTCACCGTTCGGAACAAGTACCCTATTCCTCATATTGATAATTTATTTGACTAGCTTTAGGGGGATTCTATGTTCTCTAAGATTAACTTGAGATCAGGTTACCATCAGCTAAAGATTCGAGCCAAAGATATTCCTAAGACAGCTTTTCAGAATCGATTTGGGCACTATGAGTTTCTTGTTATGTCCTTTGGGCTTACTAATGCCCCTTGCTGCTTTTATGGATTTGATGAATGGCATTTTTAAGCCATACATGGACTCTTTGGTGATAGTGTTTATTGATGACATTCTGGTTTACTCGCGGAGTAGGATGGATCATGAGAAACACTTGAGGGTTGTTCTTGGGTTGCTGAGAGACAAGGAGTTTTATGCCAAGTTCTCTAAGTGTGGGTTTTGTCTTGAGTCTATATCTTTCTTGGGCCATTTGGTGTCAAAAGAGGGGATTATGGTTGATCCTAAGAAGATTGAGGCAATGAGAGATTGGGCTAGGCCTACATCAATGACAGTGATTCGCAGCTTTGTGAGGTTAGCCAGTTACTACCATCAGTTCGTGAAGGGGTTTGCTTCTATTACTTCGCATTTAACTCATAAAGAGGTACCTTTTCAGTAGTCTGATGAGTGTGAGGAGATATTTCAAAAGCTCAAGACTTTATTTACTACAGCTTTGATGGCAAGGACTTTGTGGTTTATTGTGACACTTCTTATTCTGGTTTAGGTGTTGTGTTGATGCAGGAAAAGAGAGTTAGTGTTTATGCTTCCAGATAGTTGAAGATTCATGAAAATAAATATCCCACTAACAATTTGGATTTGGCAGCAGTGGTATTTGCTTTGCAGATTTGGAGGCACTATCTCTATGGTATCCATTGTGAGGTTTTCACCGATCATCGCAGTGTTCAGCATGTGTTTACTCAGAGGGATCTTAATTCTAGGCAGCGGAGATGGATGGAATTGCTTAAGGATTATGACATTACCATTTTATATCATCTTGGAAAATCAAATGTGGTGGCAGATGGCTTGAGTAGGAAGTCAGCTTGTATGGTAGTTTGGCTCGCTTGATCGTTTTGGAGCATCTGTTATCCATGGAGGTCCAGACTCTGGCTAACAGTTTCATAAGGCTTGATATGTCCGATTCGAGCAGAGTGCTGGCTTATGTAGAGGCGAAGTCGTCATTTCTAGAGCAGATTAAGGCAAGGCAATTCGAGGATGCAAGTTTGTGTAAGATCTGTGATAAGGTTTTGAGTGGTGAGGCCAAGGAGGCTGTGATTGATAGTGAGAGAGTCTTGAGGATTAAGGGGCGTGTTTGTGTTTCTCATATTGATGACCTGATTCAGACGATTCTAGAGGAGTCCCATAGTTCTAGATATTCTATTCATCCTGCTGCTACCAAGATGTATCGTGATCTGAAGCAGCATTATTGGTGGGATAGGATGAAGCGTGATATTGTTGAGTTTGTTTCTCAGTGTCGGAATTGTCAACAGGTTAAGTATGAGCACCAGAGACCCGAGGGTATGCTTCAGAGGATGCCCAGTCCTGAGTGGAAGTGGGAGAGGATAGCCACGGATTTTTAATTGGTCTTTCGAAGACCTTAGGGAAGTTTGATTTGATTTGGGTCATTGTTGATAGGTTAACTAAGTCTGCTCATTTCATGCCAATTCAGATTACCTACACTGCTTAGAAGTTGGCCCAGATTTAGATCCGTAAAATTGTTCGGTTGCATGGGGTCTCTATTTCCATCGTATCTGTTAGAGGCACGCATTTTACGTCCCGATTGGAGGACTTTGCAGGCCAAGTTGGGTACTCGATTGGATCTCAATATAGCTTTTCACCCTCAGACAGATGGTCAGTTTGAGCGGACGACTCAAGTTCTCAAGGATATGCTCTGAGCTTATGTGATTGACTTTGGTGGTCATTGGGACCAGTACTTACAATTGGCAGAGTGTAATTAGAAAAATAGTTACCGCTCGAGCATTGATATGGCTCCCTTTGAGGCTCTTTATAGGAGGTAATGTAGATCTACTATCGGGCGGTTTGATGCATATGAGGTAAGGCCATGGATACTGACCTTTTGAGTGAGTCATTAGACAAGGTTAAGGTGATTAAGGAAAAGCTCTTACCGGCTCAGAGTAGATAGAAGGAATATGCAGACCCGAAGGTCCGAGATCTTGAGTTCATGGTTGGGGAGCAGGTTTTATTGAAGGTCACACCCATGAAGGGTGTGATGAGGTTTGGGAAAAAGGGCAAGCTCAGTCCTAGGTTCATCGGTCCCTTCGAGATTCTTAGCCGTGTGGGGGAGGTAGGCTATGAGCTGGCTTTGTCTCCAGGTTTGTCGGGTGACCCAGTGTTTCATGTCTCTATGTTGACAAGAGACCACGGTGATGGTTCTTACATTATTCGTTGGGATTCAGTCATGTTGGATGAAAACTCGTCTTATGAGAAAGAGCCTATTGCTATTTTAGATAGGGAGGTTTGTAAGTTGAGGTCTTAGATGATAGCGTCGGTGAAGGTTCAGTGGAAGAATCATCTAGTTGAGGAGGCTACTTGGGAGACTGATTTGCGAAATAAGTATCCCCAGCTTTTCAACCACTTAAGTACCTTTCCCTTTGTTTTCTTTCCTTGTCCATTCGAGGACGAATGGTTGTTTAATTGGTATCTGATGTAACAACCCGCTACGTCATTATGTGCATTTTGACTATTTTACCCCTGCCCGTACATTTCCGAGACAAGGAGCGAGTCTAGTGAGAACTTAAAAATTCAAAATTCTAAAGAAAAGGCATTTGATTATAAATGTGCACTTTAGTGAAAACTTGTTTTATTTCCATTGGGGGGTTAACTTAGTAAATTAGACATCCGTTGGGAATTCTGAGGCCACGGGTGAGTCTATAGCGTAATTTTACATATATGTGCATGTCTGGTTTGTATATGCAGGGTCTCGGATTGAGGTTGGGATTTTGGGTGGAAATTAAGTGAAAACCCAGAGCTTACTGGTTCTGATGCGGCCGTTGCAGCAGATGGGTCCGCTACAGCGGGTCCGCCGCAGCAGAAACTTGGCCGCCACCATGGTGAGTTGAGTTTAGGGGATTTTCGCCATAGCAGGTTGTGGGCCGCGAGAGAGGGATTGCTACGGCACGGTCTGGACCGCTATAGTAAGCCAGGCCATTTAGTGAGGTCCGTCGTAGCGGACTCTCTGACCGCTATAGCGAGACCGCTGCAACGAAAGTAGTAACCACTGCAGCGATCGACGGGAGGCAGAAACCCACTTTTACATTGCTGATTTCGAGGCATTACCCACAAAACACCAAAAATGGTCCCAAGAGAGAAAAAGGGCGATTTTTCTAAGGCTTAGGTGGATTCTTCTTTGAGGGTAAGTCCTAATCTTTGGTTAGTTGATTGTATATGTAGTAGAATTTATGAGAGAAAGCATGATTAGGTCTTTGAACATGTCATCTGGTTAGACATCACTTAGGTTGGTGTAAATTCTGATTATGTGGGCTTGTCGCCATTACCTTATGTACTAAAACCTGAGGTGAAATTGTTGTGTTATGAGAAGGAAGAAGTCAATGTATACTCTTCTTGTTGATTGAGATGGTTGCACATTCATGCAGTGTTGAGTTGATTATCTGATTCATGTTATAACTTGTGGTATGGTGCCTTGCATTTAATGACTGATCATATTCCATATTGACTGTTGGACTGGAAATACGTTGAGATGCATATTATGATCAGATACTGAAATATATATAAAGGCACATTTGACAGGGGGTGAGGATGTGGCCAAAATAAGGGCTCGTGATCCGAGGTTAGTTCCGGAGTGAGTGATACATGGACACCATAGGTCCCCTGCAGGTCATGACTAATGAGCAAAAATAGCCATTGGCATGTGTGTACGGCTAAGATACTATCATTGGTTGCATTGCATTGGACTTATCTTATTCTTGTGATGCATTGTTGATTTGTTGATGATTGACTTTTGATACTGTAGTGTTGTTGTGTTGTTGTTCCTATCTGCCTATTCTGTTAAGAACATATGCATAATACTAACCTTAGTCGGCCTATGATATCTACCGGTACATAGTGTTTGTACTGATACTACCTTGCTGCACCCTTTTTTAGTGTAGATTATGTGCCAGACTTCTTTCAGACCTCACATCTAGCTTGAGGCTATTCCCTGTCCAGATAAGAGGATGAACTCCTATCCATGCCATACTGCCTGAAGATATTTCCTATCTTGATGTCTACTTCGTTTCAGACATTCATTTTATTTCAGACAGCTATTATTTCTTAGGCAGCTTTATGTTTTAGAGTCCTTGTACGATGACTTTTGGATTTTGGGGTTGTAATAGTTAAACTTCCACATCTTTATTTTATTTATGGCATGACTAGAAAGTTTTATGATTTTATTTCTTGTTATGGGTTGATAATTATACAAATGAATGAATAATTGGTTAAGGGGATGGTTCGCCCACCAGGGGGGTTACTGAGGGTGCCATCACGACGGTCTGGGTCGTGATAGTGTGAGATGATGGAATTCACTAGTTTCCATCGCGAATTGATTCCTTACGGAAGTTTTGATCACAGTCGGTTGTAATATTTTATAAGTTTCATTCTTCGATGTTTTCTTCTCCTATTATGGAGTAGTTTCTTATAGGGTTTGATAGACATGGTGTTTTAAGAATTATTTGTGGATCTTAACTCTTGCTTATTGCTTGAATTCTCTAATGGATTTTTGAATTAAATTGCAGAATCGTTTACTATTTTATTTAATCGAAAGAGGAATAGTTTAGCAACTTCTCTGCATTATCTTGTCTGGTTTGAAACCTATATTTCTTCTAAGTAATTAAAAGAGCTCCTTGAAATTATTGGTTGAACCAAGAGGAAAAATATTTGAAAGAAGATTTTCCCCAAGACTAAACCATTAACAGATTACTACATATATGTTTGCTGCCTTGTTGTTAGTTTATTCCAATGAGTTTAGATTTAATCAAAAGAGGAATCTAAACCTTAAGAATAAACAAATTAACTATTGAATTTGTCAAAATCAATAGAACCTTAGAAGTGAATTTTGAACAGGGTTAGGTATCGTTAATTATCTTGCACCTGTCATGTCTGTTACCCTTCCTTCTCCTATTGATACGAACTGTTGTTTCTCATTATAAATTGTCTTTAAATACGATTTTAGTCATTAATCGTGGTTTAATACCACAACAATCTAAAGATATTATTTTCCTGAACAATACTAATCAAATTTGGGTTGAGTAATTATTTGTACCAATAAGTTGAAACAGTAGTGAAAATGAGGGTTCCAGTAGATGAACTCGCACTAAGGGAAATGATTTCACTATAAGAGAAAGTTCATTCTGTGGGACGATAACTATACTATACTATTTTGACTAGTGAAACGCTTAGATTATAGCGTGTTTTGCGCTCGTCAAATTTTGGCGTCGTTGACGGGGATTGGCAACAAATAGTGATCAGATCGAATCTTGTGCGTATTAATTCAGGTTTTTATTTATTTAATTTATGATTAACCTTCCAAGTTTTCTAAGATTGTAAGTAACAGGTAATGCTCTTTAGCTCTGGTGTATGACACGATCCTCACCAAAGGACATCATTCCATATGATCCAGAGTTGGAGAAATACTTGTGCCTCAGAAAGAAAGAACTTGCAGAAAGGATCTCAGAGCAATCTTCTAATCAAAGAATCATGGTTGAAAATCGACGAAATGCTGATATTGACAATCCACTCAACCCCAATCATGGGAATGGTCCGCCACCTACTGTTACGGTTCGCATTTTGCAGGCGGGGTAAGCGTTCGAAAAGCTACTAGGAGGTAGTTGGTGCTCTTTCGGACTTTGTTTTAAAAAAGAGGCGCCACCTAATTTTTAGGAAATTAAGAAAATCTGGTTCAAAGGATTTATTCAGAAACTATGAAAAGGCCTTTGTAACCAAAGATCTAGATGAGGGTTCCGGTGATTCCCTAGGGAAGGTGTTAGGCACCTTAGCATTAAGGATCTGTAGTATACGGTTGACTTTTGAATTCCAATGTGTGAATTATGCATGAACTATTTATATTGTGTTTAATTTCCCGCATTTATAAAATATTGTCATTCAACATATCATTTGGGTTTTTGAAAAGAATTGAATATATTCCCTTTATATAAGGGTACTTTAGGTTTGGATTTGTAATATCCAGATAAGAATAATTCCCTTTTATCTATAAAGATAGTATATTTTGATTTGAAAAGTGCTAACTCATTTGGATTTGTAAATATATCTATCTATCTATCTATCTATATATATATATATATATATATATATATATATCCTTTTTATGTCCATGCAAAACTCTAGTATTGTTATTCTTGGTCAGACCATATACTACTCCAAAACATCCCGTTCTAGATCCTCGTATTTACAAGTGCGTTTCATTTTATTTGAATAAGTCCGGTTTATAAAATGATTTGATTTTTTTTTTCTCGGGTCTGTATATATGTAAGCAAAATTGGTTTGGTTTGAGTTGGGCTTGGGCTAAAAATCTGCTTTTTTTATTTTATGAAAAGTATTTTAGTTGGGGCTTGGCCCAAAGTTCGGTTCACACTTGTTGGGTCCTGGCCCAAAATATTTACGGAGAAAGGCAAAATATACCCCTATACTATCGGAAAAGGGTCAAATATACCCTTCGTTATACTTTGGGCTCAAATATACCCCTTCCGTTATACTATTGGTTCAAATATACCCCTCATGCGTTAAGGTTGTCCAATGTGGACATCCAATCCCATGTGGCACTCATATTTGATGAGGTGGATGCCATGTAACATGCCACGTCAGCGCCCCTAACCCATTTTATCCCTCCTGTATTTGTTCTTTCCCTCCACCATCATTACTACCAAAAAATTCAAGAAGAACATGTTTGTGGTACCATCCTTTCACATCGTGGTTTACCTTTCTGATTTATCCAACACAAAATTTTGCATCTATGGGTCAAACCGCGTTTTATAAAAACATCACCACACCATTCACGAGATTTATTTCTCTGTCTAAGTTCCAGATATCTTGTTCCATTCAATTAACTGTAGGCAAAACATTGTTTCTCAAGTTCATGTGGTAAGAGGGCATAGCGTATTGCTGCCAAGGTGTTTTTGTTTTTCGTTTTCAAGAAATCACGCAAACTCTAACTCTTATACCATCTGAAGTATTTAACTTCCTAGGTAGAAAAGTAGTATCCACCACAGAATTTTGTGGGCATCTTAAGTAGCACTAAATTCTCCTTTGTCTTAGTTGTACGAAGTCATCTTTTTAAGATATAGATGGCCATGGTGGCGGTAATGGTAGCAATGGTGATGGAGGGGAAAACATTTAATGGGGAAGAACAAATAGAGGGAGAGGTAAAATGGATCAGGGGCGCTGACATAGCATGTCACGTGCCATCCACCACATCAAATATGAGCGCCACGTCGGATTAGATGTTCACATTGGGCAACCTTAACGGATGAGGGGTATATTTGAACCAATAGTATAACGGCAGGGGTATATTTGAACCCAAAGTATAACAAAGGGTATATTTGGCCCTTTTCCGATAGTACAGGGGTATATTTGGCCCTTTTCCGAAATGCTTATTCGTTTAGATTGGTCTTTAGCCCAGAAATTGTTTTCTTCTCGGATTCAGTCCGGTTCATATATATTTGAAACCTTCTCCTTTCGATAAAACAAACTGGTTTGTGGTCCTGAAAACAATATCCATAAAACTTTAGATTTTTGAAATCATTTGTCTTTTAATCAAAACTTGTATTGCAAAAGATCATTTTTGTTCTCGAGTTTTCAAAGTTGTCACATTTATTTCGGTGTTTTGAAAAGTCTACTGAACGCCATAAGAAACGTTGTCCTAAGACGACTAGCTCTAATCATAATGGATTCCAGTATTAATATGAGTTTTACAAATACCCAAATACAGTACCAATTTTCTCGAAATATATAACAAAAATAATAAAAGGAAGGTTAGGGGAGGGCATACCAAGCCCCTAGTTGACATTTTTACCCATGGTTGGGCCTTCAACGCAATCACATACATGGCGAACTGCTTTTTCTATGAAAGAAGAGTTTGTTGGGCTGGGAGGTTTGATCAGCCGAAATGGCCCACGAGGTGGAGGAGAAAAAGGGAAATGAAAACCCCGGTTAGAATTAATTTTATGAACTTATCGCAAATATACATATAAACAACATGTATATACCAGAGGACAGATGCATACCTACACAGTTAATTCCAGGAAATGGGCCTGGCAGCCCAATGTAGCTTAAGCTTTCTAAATGGGCTACCCCAACCCCTTTGTTTGTTTGCTTTAATTCTAAGTGTAGATATAGGCTTCCTATGTTGATCTCAGATGGCCCGAGCCCAAACCTCCTCTAATCCTTTAGATTGGCTAAGTATTGAGACCTATAGATTATCTATCTCTTAAATTGTTGATATGCACTTCTTATACAATTTATACACTTATATATATACAAAGTATACCACTTGATATACTCTTAGACATGTATATCAAGTGCATATACCTGATATACCCCCGTTAAGACTACATATTGTATGAAGAACATCATGTATATTCTATGCATATCATTTTTCAAGCTTAAACTAATTCTTAAGAAAACCACTTTTAATCATTAGTTAATCCTAATCCTTATTTTGATTGAATTGTACTAAGTTTGGTTGAAATCAACTCCTACTCCTCCAGGCACAATCTTTTAATTAACCCTCTTGTCTATTGGTGACACTGTACTGGACCTGGTTGCAAGCAACACATAATCCCTCTAAGTGCCACCTTAATCCTAAGGTTCAATTTTTAAACAATCATTGATTTAAGTTGGCCGTACTGAACTGGGTTGCAAGCAACTCCAAGTCTTTCCAGGCTTCTTTTAAACCTTTGACTCTAATAACCTCCTAGTTATTTCTTTCTTTTAGGCAAGGTGATTCTCAAGCTGTCCTCAAACATGTCTGATTCCTAATCTACTTAACAGATTTCTAATATATGAAAACATTAGAGCAGGCTAGATTCAAACTCAAAGGGGTCCCAAACATACTTTAGAACAGCTATAATCAAAGGACTACATTCAATAAGACCTAGCAGTGCAAGCAAACCATCTACTGCCATGTTCAAATATTCATTTTATACACAAAGGGATAGCTCAAGGCAAGTTTTAGGAACTGAGAATCATTTCTAATATGAGTTGAACAATTCATGACCCTGAAATCAGTTTTAGACCTGCCTAGACTACAGGGGAGATTCATCAGAGTTATGCTCCACTCTGTTCTTTCTTTCAGATATCAGAAAAGACAAACAACAAGCAGGCTAGCCTAAACTATCCCAACAAATTCATTTTTAACCCAAAACAACCAATTTTGTGCAAGACAAACTCATTTTTTAACCCACCCTTTGATCCAATGATGAGAATTGAAGGTCGAATGTGCACATATGGAAAACATATACCCATAGACTTATAGGGCATGCCATGGCACGTTTTATTTGGAAGAGAGATACTATGAACTAAGTAAGACTTGGTTCATTTCTCAATCTTCTCTTTAAGGTGCCTTCAAAAGGCTTCCCTATGTCAAGTGGCTCATAGCTTGCATATTCACACCTATGATCCTATCAACTCACCATTAAACCAATCCAAATATACTAAAGTGTGAGGAAATTGAGATTTCCATACCAAAACAGCTTAAATTCTTATCTGAAACAATTTCTAATCTCTTTAGTCACAACAAAGTCCTATCAAATCTATATGTTCCAATCTGAGTTGATTTTGTAGCATGGTATATGTCAGAACAGTATAGATGCAGACTTGAACTGATAAAACAATTTAGGCATTAAGATAAATTGATTTCTTAACAGTTTAACTCAAGGTAAAGACACAACAATTTTCACTTGAACATCATTTCCAGCCCCTTACTTCGTCTATTGTCAACATATGCTTAAGTATTTGAATAACAACTTCACAAATGACATAAACAGTTTATGCAAAGCAATCTAGGAAGACTTAAGGACTTCACATCATAAACTCAATCTTATGGCTTATGTTATCCAGGATTGATAAGAACACATAAAGGGTTGGGGAGGGAACAGGAGCAAACACAGCTTCCCAGCATCCATACTCCTTAACCTCTTGACTTCAAATTAGCCACATCAGCTAACTTATCAAAAATAGACCAGGCTTAGAGCATAGGAAGTACTAGAGTAGACTCACTAAGACTTATATGTATTCACGTTAACAGGCTTTATCAAAGGATTTAGACACTCATAATACTAACAGCCAGATCAGTTTCATTCTTTGAGAAAACTAGTTCATCTTAGTCAATATTGTAGGAAGTCTATGTGATCAAGCTATATTCAAGGTCAATACAGGTAACACCATGTTCTTGTGGTTCTACATTTATAAGTCATATTAAACCAGTTTTGGTGATCAAAATGATGCTGACTCAACTTCTTATTTTTTTAGTTTCAAACTCAGTTCACAACCTTCTGATTATCAAGGTACCTCATTCCACTTCTTATAACCAAAGCTAAGGGTTAAACCAAATGCCTATTTCCAGTTTCAAAACTCCTCCCAAACCCTTTTGATTATATCATTTTTATTTTATTCAAGATGATCAATTATTAGGAACCAATGCAATCAAATCATAACAGATCTTGATTAAATCATGGCATTAAAGCTTATACTCAAACAAAGATGAGAAACTACATAGGTAATCTAGATGAACAACAACTAAAGCATAACTAGCATACTTAAGCTAAACAGAACACCATATAACATAAGGCTGAGCAGATCATCTCTTTATCAATGTTTGACTAATACTAATGCTAAAATAAACAGCACATCAGACAAAAAGCAATTAGACTAAACAAAAAATTACTTAATCCCTAATCAGAAAAAGTGAGAACGAAACAAACAACAAGATAAAAAATTACCTTTTGCTAGTGCAGCGGGCGTGAAGAATGAATTTGGATCTCTTTTGTGCTTCCAAAATCAAGAACTTAGCCACAAATAAAAACAAGCAATTAAAATTTGAAACTGAAGACTCAAACTTTGAAAGTCAAGTCAAAATTTTAAACTGAAACCCTAATTTTAAGTCTCAAATACTCAAAATCTGGGTGTATGCATATGTGTCAGTGTCAGTGTCTAGGTCTGTGTGTTGTGACTTTGGATAGAACCCCAAATATGGATGAAACCCTAGAAATTTTTTATGTGGCAGTTTGTAAAATTTTGGAAATTTATATGTTGGACTAAGATTAAACGGCTCAGATTGATGCAAAATAATAACAAAGGGTTCAATTTTAGCCTCTTTTGGATCGATCCAACTAGTATTGAACCAACCAATAAAAAACAATGATTCAAATTGGAAAACAACAAATGTACTAAAAGAAAAATAGTTCTTTGACCGTGAATCATAGTGAAAAGGGGAAAAGGGAGAAGAATATATCGTGTTTGGGGCGAGATAAGGTGGAAGAGGGCGGTACTTTGTGAAGCATTAAATACTTTGCTTAAATTGGCTATACAAAGCCTGAACGATGTTGATGCCTTTGTCGAATTGCCATTTTTGGCCTGAATGACAAGGAGAGATAAAGTGGAGCGAAGGGCGATGATGCTAGGCCTACAAAACCCAAGCTGAATCGTGTGATTTTCCCCTTAAGGTGGGATTTTCCCCTTAAGGGGTCCGTTTGGCTGATGCCTTATGGTTTTATAGGAGGCTTCGTTGGGCCGGGTCAGTCCTTTAACAGACCGGACCCAGCTGAACTTAAAATAGGCGGCCCAAGTGTTACTATACCCATATATATGTGTTATGTATATCCTTGATGTATACCCTCGTATATATATGGTATATCCACTGAATTCCAGGCAAATAATTGAACACTATAATTATGAAAATAGGGGCTTTTTAACAAGTTCAAATTGTTTTAATTAAACCGAGTTGAACTCCACGAAAATAATTAAACTCAAATCCACACGCTTAATTACAAAAAATTAAAATACACTTATTGTTTTTTACTTAATTAATTCAAGTCCCTTGACTTTGACGGAGTAAAATACTTAATGGCCAATTGCAATTGCTAAAAATAAATGACTCATAATTGTTTTGCTTTTTCTGAGAAAATAAATTAACATTCTTGAATTTCTTAAAAATATATGAAAATGTAAAAATGATATGCGGTTGTATTCTTATTGGTTTTTTGCCAAATGAAATGGCAAAATGTCACCGGGATTATTTTTTGCAAAATTATGTTTGACTTAGATGATGCATATTTTACTCAGTCTGCGGTTCCGGGACTTTGAATAATTAAATAAAAATTATTGGAGGTCAAAAATTATATGTTAACAACTGCCTCTTCATTATGCGAGGATGGCAAGGCCATCCGCGGGCAACGAAATTTGACAACCTTTATTTTTAGCCGAACAATTCAAAGTGATTTCCTTTTTTATGCAAATTTTCAAAGCGATGGACAGACCCTCATCTCTGTGGGTTTCCTACATATCTCGGGTTGTACGAGAATTCAGGCCATTTGTAGTTTGACTCAACTAGACTTCTAAGTGATGTAGAGAAAAGTCCAGAGATTTTCAGCATTGTGACTGAGATATCTTAGGATAGCTTGTTAGAATGTGACCGACTCTCTGGTTTTGAGCCCACCTACATATCTCTGGTTTCTGGGAATCAGGTCACATGTTGTTTGACTCGCTAGGGAAAAGGGTATCCCTTATGCGGGAATGCCTTCTTATTTTCCCGATGTGTATCCGATCGGTTGCGGGTTTTTTTATAAAATAAATAGACAAAACTGTGGCTGAGTCTGAGATCGGATGGCTTCCAAATCCTAGCCGGAGAGCTTGACTCTCATGGGCACCCTATCTTGACCGGCTGCGTAAGAAAAAGTTTCACGTTTGCTCTACAAGGGTCTGGATCCAGATCAGTGTGCCTGCTCCTTCTTGGCATGTCTGTACCTGCTTCCATATGTTAACAGCATTGCGGATGTACCATGTGATTTATGCATGATCTCTTTGATGAACGGCCCTCTTGGGCTGCTTTTCTTGAATGAATGACCCTTTTGAAGAATGTTGTTTGTATGAATGGCCCTCTTGGTAGTGCTTGTTTGTATGATTGAATGGCCCTCTCGACATAGACCTCTTGGTAGTGCTTGTTTGTATGAATGAATGACCTTTTTGGCATGGCCCTCTTGGTAGTGCTTGTTTTTATGAATGAATGGCCCTTGTAGCTGGATAATCTTTCTTTCATCTGTAGTGTTGGCTGTGACCCTTGAGGTCGGATATGCCCTTTTGTCCTTTATCAGGACCTTCTTAGTCGAATGTGTCCTTATGCTCATTCATTGTGACCTTCTTGGTCAGATATGCCTTTATGCTCCTTCATTGTGACCTTCTTGGTCGGATATGTCTTTATTCTCATTCATTGTGACCTTCTTGGTCGGATATGTCTTTATGCTCATTCAATGTGACCTTCTTGGTCAGATGTCCTTACGCTCGTTTGTTGTGACCTTCTTGGTCAGATGTATCCTTTCCATTCATTCCTCGTGACCCTCTTGGTCAGTCATGTCTTTCTCGTCCCTTCATCTTATGACCCTCTTGGTTAAATACGTCTTTGTCATTCACTCTTTGTGACCCGCTCGGTCAGATATGTCTTTTCCCTTCATTTGTCTTGTGTCCCTCTTGGCCCAATATTTTGTTAAGCTGTTTTTCCCTTTCATCACGAGTGAACACGGTTAGTGATATACCTGTGTTTTTGATGACATTTGAGAACCTACATCCACTAAAATAAGTTAGTTTTTAGTTTCCTAAGAGGCCGATTAGCGTTATCTCTCCTCCCAGTGTCCTTCTCTTGACTGCTTCTCTGAATTCGCTCCTCTTGGACTCGATATTTCGAGGGATAGTTTTTTAGAATAAACTTATGCTAATCGTTGTTTAAAAAATCTAAAGACCAAGTTATAAAATATGTATCGTTTTCTTTGAAAATCTTGTTTTAATTTTAATGCCATGACATGTGTTTCCGAATGAGGTTCTCCGATCTTCCGGGAAGTTCTGATGTTAAATTTCTGAACTGATAGAATATTTGAGCTCCTTCTCAAAATTCAGCCCCAGTTTCAGGTCTTGTGTTGCTTGACTCTTGCATCGTCTTGACGCGAAGGAATTTTTGAGGTTCCCTAAAAAATTCTGCCTAGTGTGCCGCCCGTGTCGATCGTCTTCTTCTGTTGATGGTTATGAAAGGAATTTTTGAGGTCCCCTAAAAAATTCTGCCCCAGTTTCCGGGTTGATGTTGGTTGACTATTGCGTTGCTCCTTGTAATCTAATTTTTCCTCTTCCTTCCAAATTCTATGTCTTTGAGGCTTCCTAAGGGTTTCTTGGGTTTTTCTCTTGTGACGACCGAGCTCGAAAGCGCCTAAATATCCTCTCGCAACAAGAATCAGGTCGAACGTAGTTTGGAAAAGAGTAATTGAGTTTTTGGTTTTTACTAATAATGCGATCGGTTTCGTTATGGACTGCCTACATATCCCACTGTGGGGAAGTTTGGTCATTGCGTAGTTCATATTACATCGAGTCATTATTTTTCCTATTCTATTACAAAAGTGCGATTATAATGTAACGACCCGTTTGACCGTTATATCCCTTTCGATGCTTTTAACCCTTTCCCGAGCATGTTTAGCTCACATTTGGTCCGAGGGGACCGTGGACACACTTCCTGAGGTCTTTGAATATGATTTGGCTAACTTTGTGTAAAATTTGATCTTAAGCGAAAAAGAGTTGACTCAAAGTTGACTTTTTGACAAACAGACCTTTTTCAGGAATCCTTCAATTTCGAGAGGTCCGGATTATCTCTTAGAACTTGTGTGCATATTCGGTTTGATTCCCAATGCACTCGGGTGCATTTTGGGACTTGGGTTGGGAATTTAGTTTTGAGGTATCGCGGGTTGACTCGGTCAACGAGACCTCCGTTAGGAATTCTTAGCCCACGAGTGCGTTCGTAGCATGTTTTTATGTATGTCAAAATTTTGGGTTGAGTTGATGGAATTTGGCGAATTTCTGCTGTCTGGTTACGCGCTATAGCAGTATCAAGATTACGGCAGCTGCACCATTATAACGGTGACCCTACCATTGTAGCGGCATTGTACATTGGGCATGGAGAGCAGCAGCGGTCATGGGACCACGGAAGCGGGACTGCTGAAGCGCTACAATGAGCGCAAAAGCGAGTGACGAGCAGTTGAGTTCATTAAATGAGTGTTAAAAGCCTTAAGTCTTTCATTCAATACCACTCCAAAAATAGAGCTATTGGGAGCATTTCAAGGCATTTCTTGGGGGGGAATCATTGTGGTAAGTCCTTCCATCTTCATTGCTATTCCATATTCCATTAATCATCAAAGGAAACTTCTAAATCATGCTAGTTTCATAAAGAACTTGAGGATTAAAAGAGGGTTTTATGGGTTCTTTCCTAAATGATTTCTAGACTATAAAACCTTGAATTATTGATTGGGTTAAGCATGGAATTGATTATTAGAACTATTATTGCATGATTCCTTCCTAACTACTAGCTAATTTACGAAATTGGAAGTTAGGGTTCATACCCAGATTTGGGGGTTTTGCCTAGAATCCAAATTTAGGTGATTTGTTAGTTCTTTTATTTTATAATTGATGGGAATTGATCACCTTGTACATTAATTTCATGTTGAGACCTATAGATTCCTAAATTCATCTTTTTAGTTCATAAACCCTATTCCATAGGTTGGGATTGGGTCTTGAATAGAAGTAAGGATTGAATGATGTTTCTTCTTGATTCTAACTTCATAATTCGTGTTATAGCCCGTATTTTGTACGTTCGGATAATTCGAGATAATTGCGAAAAGCTAAGGGCAAGACTATTTTCCAAAATTATTTTAGTGAACAAGTTGTTTATTAGTATGGAAATATTGAGAAAGGCTAAGGGTAAAAAGGAAAATTCACAAGGTGGTCTATGGTAATATTGAGAAAGGCTAAGGGCAAAATTGGAATTAGGGAAATAATATTTCATGAATTACAATACAAAAAAAAAAATTAGTCTTGAAACAAATAGGCCAAGTGGGCCGTTTTTGTGGTGTGGGCCTTGGCCCACATGGATGCTTAATGTGTATCAATAAAAGATGACCTATGGATCATATTATTCATCTTCTTCTAATTCAAGAAACTTGAAGAAGCTTCAAGAAAAAAATATATAGTAGTATTCGGCCATGGCAAAAAATTTGGTGCCATGGAAATCTATCAAGAAAAATTATTTTCTTCTAGCATTTCAACCAAGTGGAACGTCCCTAACAACATGGAGGAGTGGTTGGAGCAATCAAATCATTCATTTGTGCAATATATACCCCTAGCCGAGTGAAGGGATAAGTGGAGAAAGGTATGTGTTCAATCCTCTTTTACATGTGTTATGGATGATTTATGTATGTTGAAGTATGTAGAAATGGATGGAATTCATAGTACATGTGTGTGTTGATGTTGTAGCCGAATGGGATTGTATGGTGTAGAAAAGATGAATTGATTTTATTTAGTAATTCGATTGTTGTAGTTGTGAATTCCATAATAAAAATGAAGGTTGGATGGCTTGAAAGGAAGTTTTAATTGTGGTGGGAGTGTTGAAGAAGTTAATGTGACACTAGTATGGTTTCTTACATTTGTATGAATAATATTGCTAAAGTATAGATTGTTGGTGTAGTTTATGAATTTGGAAGAAAGGAAATGTGTTGTTAGTGTTCTTGTGGAATTTGGAAGGTTTCGGGTGAAGTAGTATGTTGATTGGGTTGTTGTGAATGTTATGTGAATTGTTTGAAGTATTCTTGAATCATGTTAGAATGATTTCGGATAAATACTTGAATGCGAGATCATTGGTATTGGCTTGATTATATGTGATTGAATTGAATATAAATGAAATGTCGTTGAATTGTGTGACGAAGGTTGTTAATGTTAGAATATATTTTGGATTGATTGTGGAAGTTGTTAATACGATTGTTGGTATTGTTGTTGATAATTTGGCCGAGTTGAATTCTCGGATTGTTGTTGACAAATTGGCCGAGTTGCATTCTCGTGTTTGTTGTTGAATTGGCCGAGTTAGATTCTCGGGGATGGTGTATTTACAGGGGAAATGCTGCCGAAATTTCGGCACATTATAAACGAATTCATTTGAAAGACTAAGACAAGTAATGTCGATGAGTCTAATGATTATGTCAATTCTCTTGAATGTAGATTAGCAAGTTTGGACAAATAAGCATAGATAATTGGGCGTGGGACAGGTATGTAAGGCTTACCCTTTCTTTCTTTTGGCATGATCTTTGTGAAACCAACATGACAAAGTATATGTATAATTTCAAAGAAACTCCCATTCTTAGAGCAACTAGGATGGCTAACGTTCTTGATTTCCATAAGCTATTTCATATGGTTTTGATGCGTATCTATGATGTCCGAAGTTCGGTTGATATGTTCCGAATGGCATTCGAGAGATAATTGATATGACTAATGTCTTGGTTTTCAAATGATAACACGTTTGATTATTCCATTGAGTCTTTGATACATTTTGATACGTACATATGGTTCCAAAAGCTCTATCTGATTTGATCCATAATGATATTCGAAAGGTACCTAACATGATTGTTGCTTTGACTATCCAAAAATGGCTTCTGAAACGTTCGTAGAAGGTTCTGTACTCCAAACGCCCATAACTTTCTTATACTAAGTCGGATTGACCCGAAACTTGTTTCTGAGCCTTCAGGTGTCGGTAAGTGTACTTGTCCATCGAATCTCAGAATTGATTATATGCATATGGTTTCTCACTACTCTGCTCGTGCGTACTACAATTATATCGTTCGCCGAGCCCCGGGCCGGCTATGTCGTTGTGCGCACTATGTTATACTCGGCACCAACATGTTATGTTATATATATGGATTGGGTTGCACGTTCCGCATCAATATAATATATATATGTATGGATCGGGCTGCACGTTCCGCAGCAATATAATATATATGTATGGATTGGGCTGCACTTTCCGCAGCAATATAATATATATATATATGTATGGATCGGGCTGCACGTTCCGCAGCAATATAATATATATGTATGGATCGGGCTGCACGTTCCGCAGCAATATAATATATATATGTATGGGTCGGGCTGCACGTTCCGCAGCAATATAATATAGTTATGGATCGGGCCGTACGTTCCTCGGCACTAATATATTATATTTATGGATCGGGCCGTATGTTCCTCGGCACTAATATATTATAGTTATGGATCGGGCCGTACGTTCCTCGGCACTATTATATTACAAATGGATCGGTTATATGTATATGCTTATGATGACATATGATGTCGGTACGCACGATCTGTGTTTGGAAAAATAAGCATTTTGGTATTCTGAATAATGTAATTACCTTTGTACTGCTTGTTTCGATTATGGCTCCGTTTTCTGTATTCCATGCCTTACATGCTCAGTACATTTTCCGTACTGACCCCCTTTCTTCGGGGGCTGCGTTTCATGCCGCGCAAGTACACCCAGATGAGTAGAAGCCATTATAGAAGATGTTCCAGCGGCGTTGGCAAGCTCCATTTGCTCCTGGAGTGCTGCCGAGTCAGAGTATATGTGCTATGGTTTCTGATTAATGTTAGAGACTTTGCAGACAAAGTTGTGGGTATAGAATATCAGTTTTGTAAGCGGCTCCATCAGCCGATATGTCATTCTGTATTATGTGATAAAATTCCACATAATTACAGAATTTTGTTTGATTTGAGAACAACGAAAAAGAATATTTCAGAAAGTTGTACTATGTATTTCATCTTTATTTGATTTAAAAATCCAAAAAGATTATGTGTGCATTAAGGGTCAGAGGGTTCGCTCGGCCCTAAGTAAGGGTCGGGTGCCCATCACACCCTAGAGAGATTAGGGTGTGACAATTCCGATCTGATTAGACTTCCATTATAATGAGGCTCAAAGGAAGGGAAACACTAAGGTTTGACTATTGGAGACTTTGTTGTTCGGCTTTCTAGGGAGGTTACGGTTTACCTTATGGTGAGACTTCGATTAGAGAAGCGTATGTTTAGATGATATTGTCGGAGAATGCATGTAAACCATCGGGTATGAAGTTAGGTTGGATATTGCCTTAGGTTGGGCCTTGTTGAATGACTTGGGGCTAGCCATCTCATTGCGTTGTTGACTTATCTTGTTCTATTTACTTATTTGCTCGTGGTCACGTTGAGACATTGAATATTGGTGATTAGTAATATCATGATTATGATATTGCGGTACCTTACTTTGATTTGATATTGAGATGAGATTTGTGATTCCATTGTGGCTTATTGTACAGCCTTGTTATTGATATTACTTGTGTGCTAAGTATGGTACTGTTTGGGATTGAATTGGTTATTTGATATTACATTGCATAGTATTCATACTCATTTTCATGATACATTGATATTGCCTTGTTATGGTGCTGATGATGCAAAGTAGGAAGGAAATACATATTCATTGAGAAATATTTGATAAGAGTCATCTCTGGGATATGTGCGGAATGACTGATATGAGGCGTATTAGTTGGATATGAAGTCATCTCTGGGCTGTGTGTGGAGTGACTGGTACATGGACTTCACGGGTCCCCCATGGGTTGTGCTGCCGAGATGTGATGTTCCATCGTCGGAGTACATGTGTACGGTGCATATGCATTGCATTCATCATTCATACATTATTGCATTGGATTGTACCTCTTGGTTTTTTGTGATACAGTTGTGATATACTGGTTTGGATTGGTTATGCTGAGACTTGGCACAGTTGGGTTTAGATGCTATAACATAGGTGATGATTTGTATGGTGTTATTGATTCGTGTTGATTTGTATCTTGTTGTTTTACGTGCTTATCTTGCTTTGTTGTCTTCATATACGTTAGCTTGTCTTAGTCGACCTATGATACCTACCAGTACGTGTTGTTTGTACTGACCTATACTTGCTGCATTCTTTTATGAATGCAGAGTATCAGGTTGGATCCGCTTCTACCCCTCGTGGCTGATAGTTTGAGGTTGCTAATTCGAGTCTGTTTAGGGTGAGCATACGAACGTTCGCTGCCCAAAGACTCTTCCTACTACTTATGTCTTACTTTTCATTCTGTGACATGATTTGAGACTACTTATGTATTATTACAATTCAGACTGGTAGTATTTGGTTTAGATGCTCTTGTATGACCCGACCACATACTGGGGTTGGATTCTCATTATTGCCGCATTTCTTTCTATCATTATTGTGAGACTTACGTTATTCTATTTTCTTTCGTTTTTTATATGTTTTATAATTGTGTAACGACCCGTTTGGTCATTATAGTCTTTTCGGTACTTTTGACCCTTGCCGAAGCTTGTTTAGCTCACATTTGACCCAAGGAGACCATTGACACGCTTCTCGAAGTCTTTGGATATAATTTGGGTGAATTTTTGGGAAAATTTAAGCTTAAAGTGAAAAAGAATTGACTCAAAGTTGACTTTTGGGTAAACGAAACTTTTTCGAGAATCTGTCAATTTTGATAAGTCCGAATTGTCTTTTAGAACTAGTGTGCATATTTGGTTCAGTTCCCAATGCACTCGGGTGCCGTTTGGGACTTGGGTTGGGAAGTTAGTTTTGAGATATCGGGGGTTGACTCTGTCAATGAGACTTCCGTTGGGAATTTTGAGGCCACGAGTGCATTCGTAGTGTGTTTTTATGTATGTCTGCATATATGGTATGTGAGCAAGTGGCCTCGGGTGAAAGTCGGGATTTCGGGTTGAGATTGTGAAACTTGGGGGATTTTGGTGTCTGGTGCCCGCTATGGCGATACAAAGACCCGGCAGCGGTACCACTTTAGCGGTGACCCTTTCGCTATAGCGGTCTGGAACGATTTGGGCATGACCGCCGAAGTGGTCACAAGACCGCAGAGGCAGTGCCACTGAAATGGTAGAGTTGGCGCGGAAGTGGTGACGGGCAGTTAGATTCATTAAATGAGTGTTAAAAGCCCTAAGTTCTTCATTCATTGCTATTCCAAAAATAGAGCTATTGGGAGCATTTCAAGGCATTTCTTGGGGGGAAATCATTGTGGTAAGTCCTTCCATCTTCATTGCTACTCCATATTCCATTAATCACCTTAGGAATCCATTTCATGCTAGTTTCCTTAAGAATGGTGGATTGAAAGAGGGTTTTGTGGTTCTTCATGCTAGGCTATTGAATCTTGATTTATTGATTGGGTTAGCTTCATTAAGCTTGGAATTGATGATTAGAATCTATAATTGCACGATTCCTTTCTAATTAGTGGCTAATTTATGGAATTGGAAGTTAGGGTTCATACCCAAATTTGGAGGTTTTGCCTAGAATTTGAATTTAAGTGATTTGTTAGTTCTCCTAGCTTATAATTGATAGGAATTGATCACCTAGCACACTAATTTCATGTTGAGACCTATAGATTCATTATTCCATATTTTTAGTTCATAAACCCCAATCCATAGGTTGGGATTTGGGTCTTGACTTGAAGTAAGATTTGAATGATGTTTCTTCTTGATTCTAATTTCATGATTCGGATATGTTTAGACTTCCATTATCTCGAGGCTCAAAGGAAGAGAAAGATTAAGGTTTGATTATTGGAGACTTTGTTATTCGACTCTCCAGGTAGGTTATAGTTTACCTTATGGTAAGACTTCGATTAGCGAAGCGTATGTTTAGATGATATTGTCGGAAAATGCATGTAAACCTTCGGGTATGAAGTTGGGTTAGATATTGTGTTAGGCTAGGCTGTTGTATGATTTGGGGGATAGCCACCCCATTGTGTTCTTGACTTATCTTGATCTATTTACTTATTGGCTCGTTGCCATGTTCAAACATTGGGTATTTGCGACTAGTGATATATCACGATTATGATATTGCAGTGCTTTACTTGATTGATATTGAGATGAGAATTGTGATTCCATTATGGCCTATTGTGTAGCCTTATTATTGATATCACTTGCGTGCCCTATGTGGTACTGTTTGGGATTGAATTGATTGTTTATATTACATTGCCTTGTGTTCATACTCATTTCCATTATATTGCATGGTTGTGGTACTGATGATGATAAGTGAGAGAATGTAGCCTCCAAGGTCTTTGCTCGAGTGCGTAAAAGAATGATGAGAGTCCGTGATCCGAGATCATTTACTCGAGCAGAATGAGTGTATGTTGCTCGAGGTTTCTTGCCAGCAACGAATGTGTGTACGATGCCCGAGGTTTCTTGCAGGGATCGAGAGGGTGCTCGTGATCCTAGGTCATTTTTTGGAGAAAATGGTACATGGACTTTGAGGATCCCCCATGGGTTGTGTTGTCGAGATGTGATGTTCCATTGTCGGAGCACATGTGTATGGTGCATATGCATTGCATTCATCATACATACATTATTGAATTGCATTGTGTCTTTTGGTTTCTTGTGATATGTTGTGATACGATTGTGATATACTGGTTTGGAATGATTATACTGAGACTTGGAAGAGTTGGGCTTAGATGCTATAACATAGGTGATGACTTGTTGTGATATGATTGTGATGTACTGGTTCGGATTGATTATACTAAGACTTGGCACAGTTGGGTTTAGACGTTATAACATAGGTGATGACTTGTACCGTGGATATGGATTCGTGTTGACTTGTACTTTGTTGTTTTATGTGTTTATCTTGCTTTGTTGTCTTTATAAACGTTAGCTAGTCTTAGTCGATCTATGATACCTACCAGTACTTATTGTTTGTATTGATCTGCACTTGCTGTTTTCTTTTATGAACGCAGAGTACCATGTGGGATCCACTTCTACTCCTCGTGGCTGATATTCAAGGATTGTTGATTCGAATCTCTTTAGGGTGAGCATAAGGACATCCGCTGCCCGAAGACTCTTTCTTTTATTATGTCCTACTTTCCATTCTAAGACATGAATTTGAGACTATTGATGTATTATTATTATTATTATTATTCAGACATGTAGTATTTAGTTAGATGCTCTTGTATAACCAGCCCAAATACTGGGATGGATTTCATTTACTTCTGGACTTATTTATATTATGTTGTGAGACTTACGTTATTTTACCATCTTCCGTTATTTTCTATTATTTGTGAAGGTCGAGTTAAAGAGTACGCCTACCGAGGTGAAAAAGGTAGGTGCCCGCGCGACTTAGTGAAATTGGGTCTTGACAAGTTGGTATCAGAGCCCTACATTACTCGGTCTATAATATAAGAGTGTGCCTAGTAGAGTCTCTTGGATTGGTATGATAAGCTTCGTACTTATCTGCAAGAGGTTATAGGACATTTAGGAAACTTCACTTTCTTTAATTCTTTCGTGCTACTTTATTCTAATTGGTATCTAAAACAATCTAATCGGTACCTGACTTTTATCTCTTCTTTCACAGATGGTGAGGACTCGAGCCACGATAGCCCGAGATCAGGTGCCGCAGCCCGCAGCTGCAGGTTGACACTAGGGGACGAGCGACAGTTAGAGGACGCAGTTTAGATAGAGGTCGCGGGGCCACACCAGCCAGGGGAAGGGCTCCTGCGACTGGGCAGCGACATGCAAGATCTCCATCTCCAAAGCCTGAGCCTAAGGTTTAGCAAGTTTCAGACCAGGCCATTGGGGATGATGTGGCTCCAGCACATGCACATCCTTAGGCCACTTCAGAGCAAATGATGCAGGATACTATGGCTCGTGTTCTACTCCATTTGGATACCCAGCAGGCTGCCACTGGTATTACTTCTCCAGGTAGAGGATCACAGACTAGAGGTGGGGCATAGACTCCAGAGCAGTCTCGTGCAGCGCATCCTGTTGCGGTTGTAGCTCCAAGAATAGATGCAGTTCCATCCCCGGGAGATGACCTTAGACCCGAGCTAGGCCCTGTTATGACCTTGACCGATCAGGAGCTGGTAGGGAGATTTAGGAAAATGGACCGGCCGAGATTCGGTGGTACTTCTGGAGAGGATGCATATGAGTTTATATTGGACATGCAAGAGTTGTTGCACAGGATGGGTATTGTTGAGACCTACGGGGTCGATTATGTGTCAATCCAATTTCGTGGAGACACGAAGACCTGGTGGAGGTACTTCATTTCTTGCAGACCAGGGGGTTCTCCTCCACATACTTGGACACAGTTTTATTGGGCCTTCCTTCAGAAGTATGTGTGCCTGGCTTTGAGAGAGGCACCTAGAGATAAGTTCCTCCACTTGCAGCAGAGGGGATTGTCCGTTGATGCTTATGTGACTCGCTATTTGCTTTGGCCCATTATTTAGTACCCTTGACTCCTATTGAGCCCAAGATGATTCGACGATTTGTTGGTGGGCTCTCTACTGCTCTTCAGATCCCATGCCTTCAGCTTGAGGCCGTGGGTGCTTCCTTCCAGTTCATTGTTGAGCATACTTCTTTAGTCGAGGCTGTTAAGGCCCGCGCATTTTGAGGGGTTAGTGAGAAGAGGCAGCTACAGTTTGGTGGTTATAGTGGTTCCCGCTCGAGGAGTGTGGGATAATCTTCTAGGAAGTATCAGTCCTATTCCAGCCACCCTGTGCAGTCAGTATTGCAGACTTATTCTAGTGGGCCATCCAGGCAGAGAGCTTCTGAGAGCTCATATTCTCGACCAGCAGACAGAGTTGTTCTAGCTGGGTCTTCAGTTTCGGTTCATCAGACTCCGCCTCCTAAGGTGTGTTTTACGTGTGGAGCATCTGGTCATTTTGCTTGAGATTGTCACCGACCCAGGCAGGGTTATCAGCCCCACAGGACTCCGGTAGCTTTCGATAGCCGAGGAGGTGCTTCTTCGAGAGGCAGTGTTCAGTCAAGCCGCAGTGGTCTACAAATTTCTAGGGGTAGGCCCCAGGCTGATAGAGATACCAGAGATCGAGAGGTGGATCACAGTCTAGTCGTGGTGGGGCCCAGTGTTATTCGTTCCTAGGTAGACCTAAGGCGGAGGCATCATATGCTCTTGTATGACCATACCAGATACTGGGGTGGATTTTATTTGCTTCAGCACTTATTTATATTATGTTGTGAGACCTTCTTTCGCTATTTTCTATTATTTGTGAAGGATTACTTCTCGGGGTGGAGGATCACAAATCAGAGTTGAGGCATAGAGCCTCGAGCAGAGGCAGACTCATGCAATGCACCTTGTTGTGGTTGTGGCTCTACGGATGGATGCAGTACCGGCCTCAGGAGATGATCTCAGACCCATGGCAGGCCCTGTTATGACTTTGACAGATCAGGAGCTGGTAGAGAGGCAGGAAGATGGATCCGCTAAGATTCACTGGTACTTCTGGAGAGGATGCATATAAGTTTATATTGGACATGCACAAGTTATTGCACAAGATGGGGATTGTTGAGACCCACGGGGTAGATTATGTGGCATACTAGTTTCGCAAAGACGCGAAGACTTGGTAGAGGTACTTCATTTCTTGTAGACCAGAGGGTTCTCCTCCACTTACTTGGACACAGTTTTATCGGGCCTTTGAGAAGTATGTGCCCCGTGCCTTGAGAGAGGCACGTAGAGATGAGTTCCTACCCTTGCAGCAGAGGGGATTATCTGTTGAAGCTTATATGACTCGCTATTTGCATTTGGCTGGTTATTCAGCACCCTGATTCCTACTGATCCCGATAGGATTCGACGTTTTGTTGGTGGGCTCATTACTTCTCTTCAGATTCCATGGCTTCAGCTTGATACCATGGGTGATTCCTTCCAGTCCATGCTTGAGCATGCATCATTAGTTGAGGTTGCCAAGGCTCGCTCATTTAGAGGGGTTAGTGAGAAGAGGTAGAGACAGTTTGGGGGTTATAGTGGTTCCAGGTCGAGCGGCACTGGATAATCATCTAGGCCGTATTAGTCATATTTTGGTCGCCTTGTACAGTTAGCATAGCAGACTTCTTTGAGTGGGCCATCCAGGTAGAGAACTTTTGAGAGCTCATTTTCTCAACCAGCAGATAGAGTTTTTCCAGCTGGGTCTTCAGTTTATGTTCACCAGGCTTCGCCTTCTAGAGCTTGCTTTGCATGTGGATCACCTGGTCATTTTTCTAGAGAGTGTCCTCGACCCAGGCAGGGTTATCAGTCTCAGAGGACTCAGGCGTCTTCAGATAGCCGGGGTGGTGCTTCTCCGAGAGACGGTACTCAGTTAGGTCGTGGTGGTTCACAGACTTCTAGAGGTAGGTCCTAGTCCGGTAGATGTGTGTCCCAGAGTTTGAGAGGTGGATTACTGTCTGGACAGTCTGGTCATGGTGGGGCCCAGTGTTATTCGTTCTGAGGTAGACCCGAGGCGGAGGCCTCAGATGCGGTCATTTCAGGCACTGCTTTTGTCCGACATAGAGCAGCTTCTGTGTTATTTGATCCTGCATCCACTTATTTGTATGTGTCTGTTTATCATGCTATTGGTTTGGACTTGACTTGTGATAGCATAGTTGTATCTATTCTTATGTCTACTCCAGTCGAAGATTTTGTTGTGGTTGATCGAGTCTATCGGTCGTGCTTGATTGCTTTTATGGGTTATGACACGTAGGTAGACTTGATGATACTTGATATGGTGGATTTCGATATTATTTTGGGTATGACCTGACTTTCACCTTATCATGCAACCTTACTTTAGCTACCGGACATTCCTAGACTTGAGTGGAGGGGTACTCCTAGTCCTGCTCTGAAGAAGATCATTTCCCTTCTTCAGGAAAATAAATTAGTCAACAAGGCATGTCTAAGGATGGAATCATGGTTGATCCTAAGAATATTGAGGCTGTATGAGATTGTGCGAGGCCCACTACTGTGATCGAGATCTGTAGTTTCATGGGTTCGTCCAGTTACTACCGCCAATCTATGAAGGGTTTCACTACTATTGCTTCGTCATTAACCAGATTGACTCAGAAGGATGTTCCTATCCAGTGGTCTGCTGATTGTAAGGAGAGCTTTCAAAAGCTCAAGACCCTTTTGACTTCAGCCCCGATTCTAGTACTACCTGTGGAGGGTAAGCATTTCTCAGTCTAGTGTGATGCATCTCGTGTGGTTTTAGGTGTTATGTTGATGTAGTAGGGTAGTGTTATAGCCTATGCTTCCCGCCAGTTGAAGATCCATGAGAGGAATTACCCTACCTATGGTTTGGAGTTGCTAATTGTGGTCTTCGCTTTGAAGATCTGGAGTCATTACTTGTATGGCGTCCATTGTGAGGTTTTCATCGTTTACCATATCCTTCAGTACGTGTTTACCCAGAGAGATCTTAATCCCAGGAAGCACCGATGGATGGAGCTCCTGAAGAACAATGACATCTATATTCTTTATTGTCCAGGGAAAGCCATTCTTTATTGTCCAGGGAAAGCCAATGTTATTGTTGCTGATGCCTAGAGTCACAAGGCCACGAGTATAGGGAGTTTAGCTAGTTTGGTTGTTTTCGAGCGTCCGTTGGCCATAGAGGTTCAGACTCTGGCCTTGATATTTCAGCTCTATGGAGGCGAGATATCTTTGTTAGATCAGATCAGGACTCATCAATTTAAGGATGCTCAGTTGAGCAAGATTTGAGATAGGGTTCTGAAGGGTGAGGCCAAGGAGATCATGATTGATTCTGAGGGTACTTTGAGGATTAAGGGGCGCATGTACGTTCCTCGTGTTGGTGACTTGATTTATTTGATTTTGACTGAGGCCCCTAGCTCTCGATATTCTATTCATCCGGGGGAGACTAAGATGTATTGTGATTTGAGGCAGCATTACTGGTGGCTTCGTATGAAGAGGGATATAGTCGATTTTATGGCTAAGTATGGGAATTATCGGCAAGTTAAGTATGAGCACCAGTGACCCGGTGGTGTACTTCAGAAGATGTCGATTCCCTAGTGGAAGTGGGAGAGGATTGCCATCGATTTCGTTGTGGGTCTTCCGAAGACCCTGGGTAAGTTTGATTCGATTTGGGTGATAGTTGATCGATTGAATAAGTTCACTCATTTCATTCCAGTTCAAGTTTCTTATACCGCGGAGAAGTTAGCCAAGTTATACATTCGTGACATTATGAGATTGCATGGGGTTCCCATGTCTATCGTATCTGATCGGGGTTCTATCTTCACTTCCTATTTCTAGAATGCCTTTCAGGCTGAGTTGGGTACCCGAGTGGAGCTTAGTATAGCTTTCCACCCTCAGACTGATGGGCAGTCTGAGCGAACCATTCAGGTGCTCGAGGATATATTGAGGGCTTGTGTTATAGACTTTGGTGGTCATTTGGGATCAGAACTTTTCATTGGCAGAGTTTGCGTATAACATCAGTTATCACTCGACTATCGACATGGTGCCTTTTGCTGCTTTGTATGGTAGGAGATGTAGATATCCGGTTGGTTGGTTTGATGCATTTAAGGTTCGACCTTAGGGTACGGATCTATTGAAAGAGTCTCTTGAGAAGGTGAGGGTTATTCAAGCCAAGCTTTTGGAAGCTTAGAGTCGATAAAAGATGTTTGCAGACTGGAAGGTCCGAGGTTTAGACCCTTCTTTTCCCTTCATCGCTCGAGGACGAGTGATGGTTTAATTGGCATCTGATGTAACAATCTGGTTGGTTGTAATAGCCCTTTTGGTGCTTTTGACCCTTTTTGAGCTTGTATAGCTCACATTTATTCCCGAGGTCTTTGGATATAATTTGGGTGACTTTGTGGGAAATTTAGGCTTAAGCGAAAAAGAGTTGACTCAAAGTTAACTTTTTGGCAAATGGACCTTTTTCGGGAATATGTCGATTCCGAGAGGTCTGTATGATCCTTTAGAACTTGTGTGTATATTTGGTTTGGTTCCCAATGCACTCGGGTACATTTTGGAAATTGGGTTGGGAATTTAGTTTTGAGGTATCTGGGGTTGACTCGATCAACGAGACCTCCGTTCGAAATTCCGAGGCCATGAGTATGTTTCTGTTTTTATGTATGTATGTATATATGCTTTAGAAGATAGTCTCGGGTAATATTCAGAATTTTGGGTTGAGTTGATGGAATTTGGGGAACTTCTGGTGTTTGGTAACCCGCTATAGCGGCACCCGGACGGCAGCAGCGGTACCGCAATAGCGGTGACCCTGCCGCTGTAGCAGTATTGTACATTGGGCATGGTCCGCAGAAGCGATCATGGGACCATGGAAGCGGGACCGCTGAAGCGCTACAGTGAGCGCGGAAGTGGGTGACAGGCAGTTGAGTTCATTAAATGTGTGTTAAAAGCCCTAAGTCTTTCATTCAATATCACTCCGAAAATAGAGCTATTGGGAGCATTTCAATGCATTTCTTGGGGGAAATCATTATGGTAAGTCCTTCCATCTTCATTGTTATTCCATATTCCATTAATCATCATAGGAAGCCTCTAAATCATGCTAGTTTAATTAGGAACTTGAGGATTAAAAGAGGGTTTTATGGGTTCTTTCCTAAATGATTTCTAGACTATAAAACCTTGAAATATTGATTGGGATAGCTTCATTATGCATGGAATTGATGATTAGAGACTATTATTGCATGATTTCTTCCTAACTAGTGGCTAATTTAAGAAATTGAAAGTTAGGGTTCATACCCAAATTTGGGAATTTTTGCCTAGAATCCGAATTTAAGTGATTTGTTAGTTCTTCGAGTTTATAATTGATGGGAATTGATCATCTAGAACATTAATTTCATGTTGAGACCTATACATGCCTAATTTCATCTTTTTAGTTCATAACCCCATTCCATAGGTTGAGATTTGGGTCTTGAATAGAAGCAAGGGTTGAATGATGTTTTTTCTTGATTCTAATTTCATAATTCAGATATAATTAGACTTCCATTATCACGAGGATTAAAGAAAGGGAAAGACAAAGGTTTGACTATTGGAGACTTTGTTGTTCGGCTTTCCAGGTAAGTTACAGTTTACCTTAAGGTGAGACTTCGATTAGCGAAGCATATGTTTAGATGATATTGTCAGAGAATGCAAGTAAACCTTCAGGTATGAAGTTGGGTTAGATATTTCCTTAGGTTGGGCCTTGTTGAATGGTTTGGGGGCTAGCCACCCCGTTGTGTTGTTGACTTATATTGTTCTATTTACTTATTGGCTCATTGTCACGTTGAGACATTGGATATTAGTGATTAGTAATATATCATGATTATGATATTGCGGTACCTTACTTTGATTTGATATTGAGATGAGATTTGTGATTCCATTATGGCTTATTGTGCAGTCTTGTTATTGATATTACTTGTGTGCCATGTGTGGTACTTTTTGGGATTGAATTGGTTATTTGATATTACATTGCATCATATTCATACTCATTTCCATGATACATTGATATATCCTTGTTATGGTACTGAGGATGGAGAGTGAGAAGGAAACACAGATGCATTGACACATACTTGATACGAGCCATCTCTAGGCTGTGTGCAGAGTGAACGGTACTATTCTGAGACTTATTGTATATCGAGTCATCTCTGGGCTGTGTGCGGAATGACTGATATGAGGCGTATTGATTGGATATGGAGTCATCTCTGGGTTGTATGTGAAGTGACTGGTATATAGACTTCGCGGGTCTCCCATGGGTTGTGCTGCCGAGATGTGATGTTCCATCCGGTCCCAAGAATCGGCAGGCTAGTCCTTTCTTTCTAAGGCATGACTCTTATGACATGAATCCCCCTATCTTTCCATGATTTTCTTACATTCCAGGAATTATGAGTTAAAGTTGATAAAGAGCTTCTTATGAGATTAAGATGAGAAATATATCATGAATGCGATAATAATGATGATAAGTTTAAGTCTAGAGATTCTAAAGCAAGATATGATGTCTATGAAGTTAAAGATCCTACTTACAATCCCTCGATGTTGTTCATGGTGTACACTCATCTTAAAATGTTACTTCCTTCAAGGTGAGATATGATGAATATGATCACTCCATAATGTAATTGGGGGTTCTCGACCTTATGTCACCCCGTTATTGTTATAGATTGTCTATAAGCTCTAATGCATGCCCTATGACAAATGTTCCGGAAGAATTACGAGTCTATGTTCATAGAGGATTTCATATGAGATAAAGGTAAGAGATATGCTATAGATACGATAATGGTAATGATGAGCCTAAATTTAGAGATTATAAAGCCTATCATACGATATTTTTACGAAGTTCATGCTACGAATATGATACGATTTTCATGGGTTGTCTTAAAATTCAAATGCATGCTTGATGGAAAGTTATGATAAGCTTATGAGATGTATGTGTGTGTAGCATGGTCTCACGATGTTATTACTGTATGTATATTATTTTGATAGCCGAAGGGCTTATGTGTATAAAAGTAATTATGTTTCCAAGTGAAAAAAAAATGGTTTTCCTATGATTTGAGCATTAGATTAATGAATGGACTCGTGATGTGTATGTTGGGTAACGGTATGAGCGGTGCTCGGTGGTTAGCCCCGGGTACCCGTCACGGCCTCTAGTCAGGTCGTGACAAAAGTCGTATCAGAGCAGTTCAGTCCTAGGAAGTGTCTAAGAGTCGTGTCTGGTAGAGTCTTGTTTATGGTGTGTTGCGCGCCATATCTATAAACAGAAGGCTACAGGGCATTTAGGATGGTTACTCTTCTTTCAGCTCTAAGATCGTGCGATAGATCTAAGCCATAGGAAATGAGATTCCTTATACTAACCCCTGATTGCAGCAGAAGAACGGTAATGACAGAAGAAAGTGCTTGATGACATTGAAAGTTACGGAGGTAAGCCCCTTCGTTGAGGCTACGTTATTGGAATATGTATTTTTATGATAATGGATTGGTTGTCATAGAGGTAAATCGATGTAAGTATAATAGAGAAATCGATTAGATGTGTCTCTTGATGATAAGTCCAGTTACAAGTTGGGAATTAAGCAAATTGAATGAATCAGAACAAAGGGAAGCGACAGTAAGAAAGATGTGTGTCGAATAAAGTAAGAATATTGAGATATGATTGAAATGTAAAGCTGAAGGATGAAAGAGAAAGTAAATAGGAAGGGATAACAGGGCAGATTGCTAAAGGATCAGGTACATCTCGAAACATGATATATGAGGCAAGTTTCGACATCTTTGTGCTTTTACTTGAAAGTGGGAGCCCTGTGTGGCTGAGATATGTTGTATAAATGTATTGGCCCTGTGAGGCATTGCTGGTATTTGCTACGTGCAGGTTTTGGGATAGTAAGAAATACAGAGGAAACTCTGCCGAAATTTTCCTAGAATCTAAAGGAGATAATTAATAAGCTTGTAATATGTTCTAACGAGAAAAGATGTTGTGCAAAAAGGTAATGGCAGGACGAGATTAAGTTAGGAGTATCGTTGACAACTACAAGAGATGAGTTAGAAATTATTGAATTGATAGTGACAGTAGTTATAAGATCGACATTGATACGGTAAAGAGAAATGCTTGGTAGTACTAAAACATGACATAGAAGAGAAAAGGTAACTCCAATAGAGTGTGATACTGAAGTATTGATTGGACGGATAAGTACAAGTAAGATGCGACAAGTCTATTAGCAAAATAAAGTGACAACATGATTGAGACAGGGGTGTCAAGTACAAAAGGGTATAACGAATGAAGATACCTTGATAAGATGACTTATATGGTAAGTGTAATAGGGCTGATCAGAAAGAGTAACAAGTTAAGTATGCTTACTTCATGAGGTTTATTCTAATTCATAAGCGGGCTTGTGAATGAGATCAAGAAGTGTCACTCTATAGCATTGATTATGACCAAGATATAATGAGAACGTAACAAGAACTGTAATACAAAGTATAGCGAGGAAACGACTCAAGATGCGACCTGTTCTATATGAATAAAGAGTGAATGCAAGTGTGAAACCAGCAAGCGAGCCATGGGGTAGTAGATAAGAAAGCTTATAAGACTTGTTAGAAAGTCCAGCATAGAGGTTTCTCAATGACAGAAATGATAGCAAGCAATGACAGAAAGGGAAGTCAAACTTGAAAAAGGAATCAGAGAAATGTGATATGGCAAAGTAGTAGTAGTTTATGATTGGTATAATCGAGAGTATGAGTTACATCTTTAGCTGGATGTAAAAGACCAAGACTACAGAAAGATGAATAACGAAATAGGACGATTGTTAGGAAAAGGATTAACACAATAAGGATGAGAGGGGATGATCAGAATGAACATAATAAGTTTTGGAAGCGAAGAATGGATTGTACAAAGGTAGTATATTCTAAAGGATAAAGCGGTACTAAGTCAAGAATAGGGTTCCTCGTGCGAAGGATAAAGGATTGATAATAGAACGGGAGGAAATAAGATAAATCGAGGAGGAAGGAATGTAAAGGAATCAGAATGGGAATAGAAAGAGAGGGAAATGTGCCGCAAAGTACGCACACTTAAGAAGTAGTCGTGTTATGATTAAAAGAAAGATGCATCTCCTACAAATATCCTATACCAAGGTAGAACGAGTAAAGTATATATAGTAATGAGTTGAAAATAAAAAGGTGGCCATGAGTTATGACTTTACCGCACGACGATAAAGCGATAGAGTAAAGCTATCATTAATGACAAATACAATACGATTATGATTGGTTCTGAAATCAATGTGAGTGCAACACAAGAGTAAAAGAGTATGAGGCATAAGGGGTATTAGCTGCGCATGAGACTTAGGCCCTGGAAAACAAAGATGACGTTACAAGTGAACCTTGAGCACCAAAGAAGAGGGCAAGTGACATTGCATGGATGGTATGGATAACTAGACATACTACTATTGTGAGCCTCCCTATGGGAAAAAAGTTGTTAATTGGAGCGGATTTAGACATTGACTCATAACTACCAGATGAGCTAAGTAAAATATATCCTTGTTTGGATTGCTATGTCGGTTGTATTACTTGATTACAAAACTGCAAGATGAGTATGTTAAGACTTCACACATGAATTATCATAGCTATAAATTATGGGAAACGACATGAATAAGATGTAGTATAGTAAGGGATATATGAGTTCAAGATTTGACGGAGAGGCCATGGATTTGAGAATGGTACAAGTAAAACTCTTAAAGGGGGGAAGCGAATAAAGAGAATATAAGTGTATAGATTGAAACAATGGACCCTAAGATGTGACAGATATAGACTCTAAAACAAAGAGCGAGAGTCACGCAGGAATGAGTCGAATGACTAGTAAATAAACGAACACGAATTGAGCGAGCATCTGAGACTGTACTGGAAACCATTCGTGAAGACCTTGAACCACATGACATTAAGAGCAAATAACTCAAGGGGTGTTGTAAAGGATGGCGATGTTATACTAGAATAGAGGCAAAGGTACTAACGGTGAAGTCATAATTAGTGATATTGCGATTTATAAGCGACAATTAAGAAAGGGACCTAAGGTTTTCTATAGTAGAACATAAGATATGATAATCAAGGGAAAAATAAAGGAAGGAAGAAAGTATGACGAGATAAGTTACTACAGATAGACAAAAGAGTTTTGGTATGGATGACACCGAGCCTTGTCGTGGCCGGATGTACGAAAACCACCGAACCTTTAAGGTCGGGTATGCTATGGATATGGATATGGATGTGAGTATGGATACTGTATATAAGTGAGTACGATTATGAATAAGGATACGGATGTGGATACTTGTATATGTATAGATGTGTATGTACACGAATCACGTAAGAAAGATTATGTAACTTACAAGTATTTAAACGTCGCCAATGAAACCAAGTGGGTACTCAAAAAGAGGAGTAAGAGGTAAGCAAGAATAGTGTGGTCATGATACTCCGGGTCAGTTGAAGGAAAATGTATGGCGAAATTTTCGTAGAATCCCGGATAGTTTAACATTCGATGACTAATGTTCCCAAGGGGGGAACAATGTTACACCTCGGAAAATTTTCCGTTCATGCACAGTGAATAGACTGACGAAGGGCACGAAGTATACGATGTTTTGATAAGCAAGAAATAACATTTGATGATTCTAAATGAGATTTCAAAGACATGTGAAGTAGGAGACAGAAGTTGTTAAGGAAGGCAAGGCATACGTTATGTATCAGAAAAGATTTATGAGTATCGAATTAATGATGGCTCAATGATGTGTTGGAGAAGAGTTATAATGTTCTTTACATTGTTAATGAAGTATTAAACAAGTGTCAAGAAGGTTCCATAAGGATTGGAGATCAAACGGAACGACGAGGACAACTTTGGAAAAACTGTGAGTTACACGGCCACCTTACACGGACCGTGGAATGTTATACGGACCGTATAAGGGTCCATATAACCCAACAGCAAGAATATTTTCCAAGGTGGTGAACCACGGACACTTATACGGACCGTACAATTTTATACAGACCGTATAAGTGCTCCGTATAATGCCCGACGGACTGATTGATTTGCAAGTATAAATACATGTTCCCACTTTTATTTTCTCACTCTTTCCACTTCTTCATCTCTCTCAAGAGTTCTAGAGGGTTATAAGTATGTCATAAACACAAATTCAAGACAAATCAAAGGTTCATATCATAAATTCAAGAGAATCAAGTGCAAGAAACTCATTAGGGTTCATCCAAGACAAGAAATCTCTTTGGAGGTGAAACTAGGGTTTTGATCAAGTGAGAATTTTCCATCCAAGGTTCATTCCTACACCATCTAAGGTAAGATTTATGGTATTTCCATGTTGTTTAAGGTATTTGAAAGTTAAAACACTTGGATTATAAAAGGAAATAGAAAATGGGTTACAAATATGAGAATAGTGACACTTTTGAGTAGTAGCTTAATATGAATCATGATTCTTGAGGTGTTGTGATTATAATTACGTTATGAATGATGTTAAGAGCATGAGAGAAACACTAGGTGAGAATTAATGTAATGTTGTATTATGATCATGATTATGAATGACCTTGAGAGGAAATTGTGGGGACTGGATAATGAGGAATTTGACGAAAGCTATTGATGACGTTATTATGAATGTTATTATTGACATTTGGGAGTTGATATATGATATGGAGAAAGTAGTGGAAACAAATTAAATGCCGCCCTATTTTCTCTAGCTTTAGTAAGCACGTTCATATAATCGATTAGCTAATGTTAATGCGAATTCTCTTGAAGGTAGAAACGTGAGCATTGAGGAGAAAAATCAAGCGACGGAATTGTTAAACAAAAGAGGTATTTAAGGCTAGTCCTTTCTTTCTAAGGCATGAATCTTATGACATGAATCCCCCTATCTTTCCATGATTTTCTTACATTCCGGGAATTATGAGTTAAAGTTGATAAAGAGCTTCTTATGAGATTAAGATGAGAAATATATCATGAATGCGATAATAATGATGATAAGTTTAAGTCTAGAGATTCTAAAGCATGATATTATGTCTATGAAGTTAAAGATCCTACTTACAATCCCTCGATGTTGTTCATGGTGTACACTCACCTTAAAATGTTAATTCCTTCAAGGTGATATATGATGAATATGATCACTCCATAATGTAATTGGGGGTTCTCGACCTTATGTCACCCGATATTGTTATAGATTGTCTATAAGATCTAATGCATGCCCTATGACAAATGTTCCGGAAGAATTACGAGTCTATGTTCATAGAGGATTTCATATGAGATAAAGGTAAGAGATATGTTGTAGAAACGATAATGGTAATGAGAGCCTAAGTTTAGAGATTATAAATCCTATCATACGCTATTTTTACGAAGTTCATGCTACGAATATGATACGATTTTCATGGGTTGTCTTAAAATTCAAATGCATGCTTGATGGAAAGTTATAATAAGCTTATGAGATGTATGTGTGGATAGCATGGTCTCACGATGTTATTACTGTATGTCTATTATTTTGATAGCCGAAGGGATTATGTGTATAAAACTAATTATTTTTCCAAATGAAAAAAAATGGTTTTCCTATGATTTGAGGATTAGATTAATGAATGGACGCTTGATGTGTACGTTGGGTAACGGTATGAGCGGTGCTCGGTGGTTATCCCCGAGTACCCGTCACGGCCCCTGGTCGGGTCGTGACAGTTGCACTGACCTAGAATTTACTCAGCGCGTTCGCGCCACCTTAGGGCACGTTCACGCAGAGTTGCTGCCTGCTCCTCTATGCGTTCGAGCCACTCCGAGGCGCGTTTGCGTAGTGTTATTCCCTGCCCTGGCAGTTTGTCCTAAAATGCCCATAAAGTTTGATTCTAATGTCGGATTGATGCGCGGTTTGTTGCGTTTGAAACTAGACTTCCTGAAGTTCAATTTAGGATTTTGCTTTACCTCAAAACTCCTCATTTGCTAAAAGATATTCTTTCTCCAAGTTGGACTAAAATTGTCCCCCATCTTTCCTCCAAATTCCAACTACCTTAATTTCCTTAATCCACTTGCCCTCCAATGCTTCCCTAGCATATTATATGAAATTAAACCCTCATACTCATAAGGTAGGTGCATATAATCTCATATATCCCAGAAGGTACTCCAGTATCTACAATTACACAACTAACACCTAACGAATCTTAACGTACCAAACTACGAGGTGTAACAATACTGATACTGTAACATGTCTTTTTTTGTCTCTCTATAAACTCAAGGACATAGGGAGGGAATATGGCCCGGGAAGAATAACATAACACTCGGAAACTATGCAATAATATGGCAAGCTCTACTTTGACAAATCTCTAGTCATAAGGTTTATTAACATACCTTGTCGTCTCCTTAACTACTCAATGCTTATCCTTCCGAGCTTGTAAATCTACATTTAAGAAAACTCATACTATTGTTAGGCTTGTCGTCGTATGCTTATCTTAAGCCTTCAAATTAAACCTTTTTTAGAATCTGCCGAAATTCGGGCAGCATCTCCCCTATATCTTCTACTCCCTCCAATCTTCAAAACAACTCCCAAAGCTCAATAAAACATCGACAATTCCATAATCAAAAGATTACATTCAAACTATACTCAATTAAATCTCAAAACTTCTTTTCATAATCAATCCATAACAACAACTTCGTACAACCCCTTATACACTCGTATAGGACAATTCCTTAACATCATTATTATCCCTCATAACTAGATTATGCTCAAACATACTAATAATTATAACTCAAGTTAATTCACAACTTAAAATATCAGCAAATGTATATTTGAACTTTTCGTCCAATTTTCTTCTCCTCAAATCTTAACATAATTACCAAAAAAACTCATAAACATGAAACTAAGATGAAATCTTTCCTCAAAATTTAAGAACACTTCAATTCCATGGTTACTCCACCTTAAAAATACTCACCCAAACATCTTCAAGAAGAGGAGACAAGTGTAGACCTCACTTGAAAACCTTAACCACTTTAGTCTTCATTTTGATCCTTGGTTTAGGCTTAGAAATATGCTGGAATATGTTTGGAGAGGTTTCTAGGGCTTTCTAGGACTTGGGGTTATGTTAAAAATGAAATAAAATGACCAAAATTGTCATATAAACTTGCAGAATATATGTGCATGTTGTGGAAGTTGAGGGAATGTTCTAGGGGGTTAGGGAAGGTTTTAGGGATGTTTGGATTAAAAAATAAGGGGTAAAATCCCTTTTATAATGTTCTAGGGTCGGTTGGCACCGACCTAGAATTTTCGGGTACTGTAGCGCGCGTGTCGCGCACAGTCGCGCTTGTAGCTGCGCGTTTCTGCTCTGCTAGCCTGACTTGTAACGTCCATAATTCTCTACTTCGATGTCGTATCGACGATCAATTTATTGTTTTGGAAACTAGACTTCATGAATTTCAATTTAGGCTTTTGATTTACTTCAAAACTCCTCATATACTAAAAAATATTCTTTCCCCAATTTGGCTCATTCTTGTCATTCAAAGTAGCGCTCATCTTCTTCCAAAGTCATACTAACTCAACTTCTTCCACTCATTTCCTTATAGGACCTTCTGGAATTCCTCATATGCATCCTTTACTCATAAAATGTACTTAGTAATGCTTCATCCCTTATACTCCAAAGTTATTTTACTTAGCCATAGTTCAATATACTTACTCTCAAATTTGATAGGTGCTTCTCTGCAAGTACGGGGTGTGTCAACCACATACCTAAAAGAAAGACTAGTTGATTAAAAAGCTTACCCTAATTTATCTCCATTAAAAATGTTGACTTGCAATGGCGACCCAAAAAGATCAGGATAGGTTCACTCTAGAAGAGACCGGCGAGATCTTGCGACTCAAGGTCCAGCAGATGGAAGAACACCTTGAGTAGATAGTCGAAAGATCAAGGAGGTTGATAGGCTGCTGGAGTTTGTGGGAAATCCGCCACAAGGAATACCCGAGGAACATTATTATGAGGAGAATGTCTCCGAAGAGATAAGCGAGTTGGTCCAAAACAACGTACCCCTCCAAAGGAGTCCAGAGACACGAAAGATGGAGAAAGGTGTTGACACCCAATTTTGACCCTCCTTTCTTCCGATTTATTTCCTCGAGCTTCTAAATTGGCAATAAATCAAATATCATAGCTTTTACCATTTTTACTAGTAACTATCGCTATTATTACTATTATTATTATTATTATTATTATTATTATTATGCTACTACTACTACTATTATTATTATTATTATTATTATTAGTAGTAGTAGTAGTACTAGTATCATTTTCTTTTTATCATCTTTAAGGCTTCTCATATTCATTGACTTAATCAAGTAGTAATACTATTCTAGTTTTGCACTTTATAAATAGCTACTATTGTATTTTTTCCTATTACATTTTTATTTCACTAAACCATGCAACATCTCATAATTTATTTAAGTGAAAAGTGACTACAGTATCTTATAGCATATTCGATAATTTAATTACTTAGTTAAGATGTATCAGTGTAATATATCACAAAATTATTTTTAAACCTAATTTAGTAGCTCAAAAGGAAATAGGAAGGAAGGGTTTAAAATTCAACACCAAGTCCACAATTCCAGCAAATTAACCATAAAGGACCTCTAGATCTTTCTCAAATAAACGAAAATACCAAAAGGGCCCTCATTCAAATCTGGTCAAGATCTTCCTTCTCTTACTTCACGTGAAAAGTAACTTTTTAGCAATGTTTTTGTCTTTGGGACTCTTTCTCAGACTCTCTCTCCTTCCCTTTGTCTTTCACATGCTATCTTTCAAAAAACTTACTTATTTCTCTAATCTTGCTCTCTTCACTCTCCCATGGCAGACATCTACCAATGTCAAAAGCGGTAATGTGACCGTTTCAAATTCGAAGCCAACATCAAAATCCCGCCCAAATTTTGAACCCTTTCAAACCCCAAAATCTTTCTATAAATACTTACCCATTGGCCATTTTTAGACACGGTTTTCCTTGCTGAAAAATATCTTAATGCTATTGCTCATATACTCTTAATACTGTTCTATTTTTTCAAAAAACGAAATCCTTTAGTTTACTTTTAGTCTCAGCCGAGGCTTCGAATCTGGGCGTATTCAAGCTCGGAATTGTCTATATTGGAGCATAGATCTAAGACCCCACACCCCAGTTCACTGCACCCATAGAAGGACAGTTTATTCTTCTTCTTGATTCTTTCGTTTCTTACAAATATGTTTCTGATTTGGGAGTTGTTTGTGCAATGCTCTTAAATTTGGTTTCTTCTCGTGTTTTAAATACGACATTCCCATATGTTATTTGTAGAACACTGATATTTCTTAATTGCATCACTTCATTCCTGTGTGTTTTAGTCTGTTAGAAAGCATGTGTTAAGACTTTCCTTCATTTGTATTTTCAATCTGTGTTTTGTCCAGGTATGTAAAATTTGAATGCTACATGTTTGATGAAATGCTCATGTGGGTATTTTATTTATAACATGGGGTCTTGACTAGTTTATTGAAAATCATTTTCTTCATTCGTTTGCTTTTAATTTCCCAGAAGGTATGATTTAAGTGTTGTTCTTAAGATTATTGAAATCATGCTTAATTAAGAAAATATGCTCTTTTAATGTGTCCATTTTTTTTTCTTTCTTGTCGGAACAAAATTGATCCGATCTTATTTAAAGTTTAGATTCTATGCTAATTCAGAACTTACAATGCTTATAAAATATGGTATTTGGTTATCAAGAAAGTATATGCTTAGAGATCATGGATGTAGGTTGCATATTTCAAGTTGCTATATGTTTTGTATGACTCAGTTTCCCACACAGATAAACTAGTTACTTTAGAGCAGTAGACTCAGCTTGTTAACCACACACGTCTTAAAGTTTTTTTAAAAGTCAATACATGCTTTAGACACCATGTATTATAATTTCTCTTTTCAGAAGTTATGTCGATATGGATATTTGTGTGTTTAAATATTTCTTTTCCCTTGGGGAAAGAAATGTTGATAAAAGGAAATATTATACCAAGTTTAGCTTGATAATCAACTAAGAATTGATTCTGCATGCCATTTATTTTAGGAAATCTTTGATGGAAGTTTCTTTTCCGTTTATAACTCATGTTTCTAGAATTTTCACTTAACTAATTAGCATGAAATAATACCCATGTACATGTTTCATTAGAGACTTAAATCAGTACTATGGCTACTTCTCTTTACCATTAAAAGGATTATAGCATGTTCTACTTACTCAGTATTAAAAGCTCAAAAGAGAAAATGCAAATAAAGCTCATATCCATTGTCGTGTGTTTAATTAAAGTTGTTTGTTTGTTTGTTGTAGTGAGTATTGATTCTAAAATGCATTTTACTTAAAGTCTATGGTTTGGATATTTTTTGTATTTGTTGTATCTCTAATTTCTTCCTTCTATATTTTTGTCGCATGTACGGAGCAAAATGGAGTCTTCATAAAGACTCTCACCGCTGCAAGCAGTCTCGCATTGAGACTTAATATCCGTCGCCGCTAGACTCGAAATCAACATTTCTTCATCACTCCTCTTTATTTGCATCTCTCGCCAAAAATGAAGGGAGAGGTAGGGAAAAGTGGGAAACATTCTACCATAGCCTACTTTCGTTGCTTATTATAAGAGTGTTATATCTCCTGTTTCTTTTTGTTTGTTATGAGTGTTATGGCTTTGGTGGTTATTTATTTCATTCTTTATAGTAATCTGAATATCTAACCTTGCTTGATCATTTAGAATAACATCTAGTTAATAATCAAGGCAATTTTTTTTTAACTTAAGGTATGCTGGTTTAAGATATCTATATACGGGCCAGTAGTTAAGCTTCAGGTTAACATTTTATTAAGAAGCTAGCTCTTAAACTTTCTTTAAATTTTAAAACTCTTGTTTAGCCACAAACTTCTTCAACGAGTAAGAAAAATGACTTTTTACTTTATAGCTGAGTTGGTTTTGAATCTGTTAAGCACTTGTGGCCAAGAATGGTTTTTTTTTATTTTGAGTACAAAACCATGAAAAACATTTTACATTTAAACGTCCAAGTGGCTGCTTTATTAATCTATATACTATTATATCAAAAGGTATATTATTACATGTACTATTTATCTATTTACATTTATGCTCAAGACACCTCATTTCTCAACAAGCTTAATTGATCTAAGTTTGGCCGGTTAACCGTAATTGACGGATCTTAAAGGATACTTAACCCCTTCCCTTTAGAATAACTAAGAACCCTTACCTAGAATCACATTAGTTAAGTAGACCATTAATCGGAGTTAATCTTAAGCATTTATTTAATTAATAAATGGGTGTCCTAATTCACCATTAAAATAATTAGGTGGCGACTCCTTAAGTTAAATAATTAGGAATTACCAATATGTTGTACTCCGCTTTAACCCGGTTAAAATGAGGGTATAACAAAAGGAACTCGAGAAATGGAAATCGAACCATGGGTAATGAAGTCGGATCCTTAGAAAGAGTCAGAGCCTCAAGAGATAGCTCCCGAACCACAAGAAGTAGGGAATGAAAAACCAGGGGAATCTGAGCCTCTGGAGAAGGAACCAGAAGAGTCAGAGCATGTCGACATAGAGGCTGAAGAGGACATCGAGCCTCTAGAGATGATCCCAGATGTTACACCTCGAAATTTCTGGTTGTTGTGCGGTGAATAGACTAATGCAAGTTAAGGTGTATATGATGTCCCGACAAGTAAGAAGGGATACTTAATGATTCTAATTAAGATTCCAAAGACATTTGAGGCAAGAGAAGAAAACTCGTCGGAGAAAGTTAAGGTAGAGTTGTATAACTTTATACGGTCCATATAATGGTCCATATAACAATCACAGAATGGGTCAGTCCTTGGTGGACTTATACGGTCACTTATACGGACCGTATAAGTGTCCGCATAAATCATTACGGGTCAGATTTTTCACAAGTATAAATGTATGACCCAAGTTCATATTTCTTATTTCACTCATTCTACACAACTCTTGAAACCTCTAGAATATTCCATACAACTTATTAACATAAATGCAAGATAGATCAAAGATTAAACACCAAGAATCAAGAGAATCAAGTGTGTGGATGCTCACTAGGATTGGTAGAAGTCAAGGTTTCCTTTGGAATTGAAGTTGGGGTTTTCTCAAGTGAAGTATATTCATCCAAAGATCATTCCTACATAATAAAAGGTGAGTTTTACATCTAGTTCATGTTATTAAAAGTATTGAGTGGCTGAAAGACTTGGATTAGAGAAGAAAGTAGAATATGAGCTCAAATATGGGAATAATGGTATTTTGAGTAGAAAGTTAATTTGAGTCATGATTCTTAGTATGAGATGAGTATAATATTGTTATGAATGATGCTAATGACGTTGAGGAAGTATTATGGGAAGAATGAATATGTTGTTTTATTATAGTTATGGTTATGGATGACTTTGAAAGTGAATTTGAGAAGTGAACAATGTTTAACTTGAGAAATCTATTGATTGTGATTTATGGGTGTTGCTATTGCTATTTGGGAGTTTTTTTTCATATGGAGAAAGTTGTCGAAACAAAGGAAATGCTGCCCAATTTTCGTTAGCTCTTAGTTGTTTTAGGTGAAGCCTAAGTATGCTTTCAATTATCTAATTTTAGTATGAATTCTCTGGAATGTAGAATCGTGAGCTTGGAAGGAGAGCGTTTAGTCGATAAAGTTAAAGAGACGTAAAGGTATGTAAGGCTAGTCTCTTTCTTTCAAAGGCATGACTTCTATATTATGATTTCATTCTATGCTTCCATGACTTTCGTACATTCCAAAAGTTGAGAGTTAAAGGTTCTTAAGAGCTTCTTATGAGAAAGAGAAAAGATGTGTTTTGTGATAATGATGATGATGATGATTTTACTTTAGAGAGTCCAAAGCTTATGAAGTGAGTCTATTATGAGCTTAATGATCTTATTTCATAATTTCCTTGATGTCATTCATTGTTGTCCATCTCACCTCATGATACTAGTTCCTTCAAGGTGAGACGTAGCGATTATGTTTGATCCATAGCATAATCGAAGGTTACCGACCTTACGTCACTCCGATAAAGTTGTAGCATTCACTTGGGCTCTCATGCATGCTTTATGTTATTTTTATATATTATTACACCGTGCCTAGTTTGTCGGGAAGACACCACTACGCTAGGCGTAAGTGGGCGGCTATGATGATAATAACACCGTGCCTAGTTGGCCGTGCAGACACCACTAGTGGGCGGCATGAGATGGTTACCCTAGACACGGGCTAATGATGATCACACCGTACCTATATGGTCGGGCAGTTTATGTATGTATACATGATATGATGTTGTTTATTATAAAAGTTAGCATGCATGACTCCGCCTTAAGAGGCAATGAGTTACAGGTTTACTCTTCATCTTATGCTCTCTTACTTCTTTATTATGTTGTTATACATGCCTTACATACTCAGTACATTGTTCATACTGACGTCCCTTCTTTTATGGACACTGCGTCCACACCCGCAGATAGACAGGGAGATGGCACAGACGCTTAAGAGCTTTATCAGGAGATATTCAGGAGTACTTCACTACTCCGAAGTTGCCGCTTATTGGAATATTCTTTTGTGTATATATTTTGGGCATGGCGGGGTCCTGTCCCATCCTTATGATCTCAGTACTCTAGTTAGAGGCTCGTAGATACATATGTGTGGGTAGTGGATGTCTCATGATGTTCTTGGTGTATATCTTGTATATCATTTTGTAGCCTCATGGGCTTATGTACATTTATGTTACGAGAGGTGTTGGAAGATCATTTCGTGATAAGTTTGTGTTGGGAATGATATATGTGCAAGTTGAGTTTGATGATAAGTCTGACAGGTAGTGCTCAGTATGCTAGCTCCGGGTACCCATCATGGCCCTCTAGTTGGGTCGTGACAAAAGTGGTATTAGAGCAGTTCTGTCCTAGGGTGTGTCTACGAGTCGTGTCCAGTAGAGTATTGTTTATGGGTGTAAAGCGCGCCACACTTATAAACAAGAGGCTGGCGGGGCATTTAGGTATAATGACCGTCCTTCTTCTTCATAGATCGTGTGATAGAGCTATATTATATGATTTTCCTTTTCCCTAATTGTGCGTTATGATTTCAGTGATGCCAATGAAGAGGAAAGCAACGGCTGCCCAGAAAGGAAAGACTGCCACAGGAAGGCGGATTGAACAGGAGCCACCGGTAAATATAGAAGAGGGTGAGTCCCATAATGAGGCTCCATCTCATATTTCTCACATTCCACCTGTCTTAGAGGAGCGTGAAGGGGCCTCAGCTCCAGCTCCAGTGCCTCCAGTCCCTCCACCGGTTGCTTCGGGCTAGCAGATGACCGAGGCTATTTAATTATTGACCCAACTAGTTACTGCTCAAGCTCAGCGGCAGAATGCGGGTCCAGGTGACAGAGCTACTAGTGCCAGATCCCGTGATTTTATGATTTTGAATCCTCCAAAAATTTTTGGGTCAAAGCCGGATGAAGACCCACAGGGCTTTATAGATGAGATACTGAGGACGCTGAGAATAATGCAGGCGTCTGACACTGAGTCAATGGAGTTAGCCTCCTATAGACTGTGGGATGTAGCCATTCTATGGTATCACAATTGGATATCTTCGAGAAAGGAAAATGCACCTCCCCCGGTATGGCAGGAATTCGTAGATGCTTTCATCCGCCATTAACCGTGTCCACAGATTTTTGAATTTAAGGCAGGGAAATATGAGTGCTCGGGAGTATAGTCTCCATTTTAATTTATTGGCTAGGTATGCTCCAGCCATGGTAGCCTATATGGGAGACCGGGTGCATCGGTTCGTGAGTGGCTTAGGGTCAAATTTGATCAAAGATTGTTTGACGGCTTCACTCCAGGACGGAATGGACATCTCTCGTATTCAGGCTCATGCCCAAAACCTGGAAGAGCAACAGCAGTCGTAAATAGGTGAGCGTGATATGGATAGAGGGCATAGTAAGAGGGCTAGATCTGCCGGTGCTAGTAGCGAGTATAGAGGAGGCCAAAGGCAACAATACTCCAGATATTCAGTCTAGTCTATGGCTAGTGCACCTCCTCGATTTGCAGGTAGGATATTTGACCGCCCCAATTATTTTGGACCTGGTCAGAGCTCAAGGGTTTCGAGTTCCCAGTTTGGAGGTGATCCTAGTTAGAAGAGACCACCGGTACCACGATGCAGCCAGTGCGATAAATTGCATGTGGGTCAGTGTTGCTGAGGCACAGATGCTTGTTATGCCTGTGGTCAGACTGGGCATATAATGCGTGACTGTCCATCAATGAGTGGTAGAGTTGGGGCCCAGCCCACAGCATCAGTAGCCGATTCTTCCTCGTCCGTGCGCCCTGTAGGGCAGACTCTCCAGACTTCAGCAGGCCGAGGCAGAGGCAGAGGGGGAGCATCTAGTTTGAGTTGCTCTCAACCTCGTATATATGCATTAGCCGGACGACAGGATCTTGAGTCATCCCCTGACGTCGTTACATTTATATTATCCATATTCTCCTATGATGTTTATGCCTTAATTGATCCAGGTTCTACCTTGTTATATATCACTCCTTATATTACCGGTCGTATTGGGGTAAAACCCGAGCCAATCAAACCTTTTGAAGTTTCTACTCCAGTTGGTGACCCGGTAATAGCTAGACAAGTATATAGAAATTGTGTGATGGTGGTGTATGATCGTCAGACTATAGCTGGTTTGATTGAGATGGAAATGTTAGATTTTGATCTTATCATAGGCATGGATTGGCCGGCCTCTTGTTATGCTAATGTGCATTGTAGAACAAAAATGGTCCGATTCCAATTCCCAGGAGAACCAATGCTTGAATGGAAAGGTAACACAGCGTCTCCAAGAGGTAGGTGTATTTCCTATCTCAAAGCGCGGAAGATGATTGCAAAAGGCTATATTTATCATTTAGTCCGGGTTCATGACATCGAAGCAAAGCCGCCAACTCTTTAATCCGTCCCGGTTGTGAATGAATTTCTGGATGTATTTCCAGACGAACTTCCAGGCCTTCCCCCAGGACGGGAGATTGATTTTACTATTGATGTGCTACCGGACACCGAACCCATATCTATTCCTCCTTACAGAATGGCTCCTGCGGAATTGAAAGAGCTAAAGGCACAACTGAAGGACTTACTCAAAAAGGGGTTCATTAGGCCCAGTTCATCGCTAAGGGGAGCACCTATTTTGTTCGTAAGAAAGAAAGATGGTTCTTTGCAAATGTGTATTTATTATAGGTAGTTGAACAAGGTGACAATAAATAATAAATACCCGCTTCAGAGAATCGACGATTTGTTTGATCAATTACAAGGTGCTAAGTGGTTTTCGAAGATAGACCTAAGATCAGGATATCACCAAGTGAGAGTCAAGGAAGAAGACATTCCAAAAATGGCTTTCAGAACTAGATATGGTCATTATTAATTTCGGGTAATGTCATTTGGGTTGACTAATGCCCCGGCAGTGTTTATGAATTTGACAATAATGTGTTCAGGCCTTTCCTAGACCTATTTGTGATTGTGTTCATTGATGATATTCTGATGTATTCTCAATCAGAAGCAGAGCACGCAAATCATTTACGTGCTGTCCTTGGGATTCTTCGGACTTGAGAATTATATGCGAAATTTTCAAAATGCGAGTTCTGGTTGAATTCTGTAACTTTTCTGGGCCATATTATTTAAGCCGATGGTATTGGGGTAGATACTCAGAAAATTGAGGCCGTGAAGGCTTAGCCAAGGCCTATAACACCTACAGAGTCCGTAGCTTCCTGGGGTTAGCAGGCTATTACAAAATATTTGTGGAAGGATTTTCTTCTATCTCTGCACCATTGATGAAGCTAACTCAGAAATCAGCAAAGTTTCAATGGACCGATGCTTGTGAGCACAGTTTCCAGGAATTGAAAGATAGGTTGACTTCAGCCTCAGTCCTGACTCTTCCAGAAGGATCAGAAGGCTACATTGTTTATTGTGATGCCTCCGGTGTCGGATTGGGATGTGTGTTGATGCAGCACAGTAAGGTTATTGCATATGCATCCAGGCAGTTGCGGAAACATGAGAAGAATTATCCAACCCATGATCTTGAATTAGCTGCAGTCATTCATGCACTAAAGATGTGGAGAAATTATTTGTATGGTGTACATGTTGATATTTATACCGATCACAAGAGTCTCCAGTACATTTTTAAGCAAAAGGAGTTAAATGTACGGCAGAGGCGATGGTTAGAGCTATTGAAAGACTGTGATGTGAGTATTCTATATCATCCCGGAAAGGCGAATGTAGCGGTCGATGCTCTTAGCCGTAAATCTATGGGCAGTCTATGTGACGTTCAGTTGGAGAAGAAAGAATTAGTCCGTGAGCTTTATCAGCTAGCTAGCCTAGGAGTCCGCTTAATAGACTCAGGCAATGCAGGAGTTACTGTTCCTAATCCAGTTATTTCATCCCTAGACATGGGGGTGAAAAGGCGCTAATATGAAGATCCCAAGTTGAGTCATTATAGGGATGCCCTTCCCCAGAAGGAAAAGTCACCATTTGAGGTTTCTGCTGATGGGTTCTTAGGTATCGAGGCAGACTATGTGTCCCGAACGTGGAAGAATTATGTCGTCATATTCTGGAAGAAGCCCATTTCTCCCGTTATTCCGATCATCCAGGAGCGACAAAAATGTACCATGATATCAAGTTAATGTATTGGTGGGATGGAATGAAGAAGAATATAGCATAATTCGTAGCTCAGTGCCCAAGTTGCCAACAAGTGAAAATCGAGCATCAAAAGCCAAGAGGATTGTTGCAAGCTATGGAGATTCCAACCTAGAAATGGGAAGTGGTCAACATGAATTTTGTTGTAGGTTTTCCCCATTCTCGGCATAGGTATGGCTCCATATGGGTGATTGTAGACAGACTCACGAAATCAGTTCGTTTTCGTCCAGTCAGAACTACATACTCAACAGAAGATTATGCAAGGTTATAAAAGAGATAGTGCGACTTCATGGTGTTCCAGTATCTATTATCATAGATAGAGGAGCACAATTTACTGCTAAATTTTTGAAGTCCTTTCAAGAAGGTTTGGGAACTCAAGTAAGGCTCAGCGCAACATTTCATCCACAGACGAATGGACAAGCCGAACGCACTATTCAAACCTTGGAAGATATGTTGCGGGCATGTGTATTAGACTTCGGAGGCAATTAGGATGATCATTTTTCACTCATTGAATTTGCATATAACAACAGTTATCATTCCAGTATCCAGATGGCCCCATATGAGGCTCTATACGGAAGGAAGTGTAGATCGCCAATTAGGTGGTTTGAAATCGGAGAAACACAATTAATAGGTCCAGAATTGATTCAGCAAGCGGTGGAAAAGATCAAGCTTATCAGAGACTGATTGTTGACAACCCAGAGTCTCCAGAAATCTTATGACGACAATCGTCGATGAAACTTGGAATTCCAGGTTAATGATTGGGTATTCCTAAAAGTGTCGCCAATGAAAAGTGTAATGAGATTTGGCAAGAAGAGCAAGCTTATCCCTCGATATATTGGACCTTATAAGATTGTGCGCAAGGTGGTCCAAGTGGCTTATGAACTAGATCTACCTCCAAAACTTGAATCAGTCCATCCAATTTTTCATGTGTCGATGTTCCGCAAATGTGTTGGAGATCCTTCCAGAATAGTGCTTGTAGATGATGTTCAAGTTACCGAGAAGTTGGTCTATGAAGAAGTACCCATTGCCATACTAGATAGGCAAGTGCGGAGACTCATTGTTACACCTTGGAAAATTCTCCGTTAATGTACAGTGAATAGGCTAGTGAGGAACACGAGGTATACGGTGATTTGGATAAGTAGGAAATAGCATTTGATGATCTTAATCGAGATTTAAAGACATTTGACTAAAAGGAAGAAGTTTGGCAAAGAAAGTAAAGGATATGTTATGTGTCGGGTAAGAATTATGGACGACGAGTTAATGATGACATAATGACGTCTTAGAGATGAGTAATGATGTCCCTTAGATTGGTATTGAGGTATTAAACAAGTGTCAAGAAGGTTCCATAAGGATCGGAGATCAACGAGTCGACGAGAACGAAAACGGAACCACTGGGCACTATATAGCCCAACATACGGACCGTATAAATTATACTGGCCGTATGTTAGGCCGTATAATCATCCAAGAGGGACATCATATTCTGGACCAAACATACGGACACACATATGGTCTGTATAAAATGTACGGACCGTATGTTGGTCCGTATAAGTTGGTCGGGACAGATTGTGATTTAATATAAGGGACCTCTCTCATTTCATTTTTCACTCCACAAGTCAAGAAACCTCTAGAAAACTCTCTAACATTCATCCACAAGAAAATCAAAGGAAATCTATGATCAACTACTTCAATCCATGAAAACAAGTGTATGAAACCTAGTGAAAGTCATCCAAGCCAAGAAATCCCAAGAGAAGTGAAATAGGGTTTTGGTGCTAGAAGAGTATTTCCATTCAAGGCTTGTTCATCCATCATCTAAGGTAAGTTTCATGACCATACCATGTTGTTTAAGGTATTGGAAGGCTAAGACACTTGAATTGTAGGAAGACATAGAAAATGGGTCATAATTGAGTGAATAGTGTCATTGTTGAATAGTAGTCGGAATGAATCATGAATATGGATCTGTTGTGATTGTGAATACGTTATAAATGATATTTAGACCATGGAATAGGTATTATATGTGAGAAAACGCGATCGGGAGTCATAACCATAATTGTGGAGAAATTGAAGGGAAATGGTGAATTGTGGTAAATGTAGATAAATGACGATTGTCGTGTGCGACATTGTGAATGGTGATATGAACATTTGGGAGTTGATATAGAACATGGGAAAAGTATTATAAACAAAGGAAATGCTGCCCAATTTGCTCTAACGTTAGTAAGTCCGTTCTTGTAACTGTTAGCTAATGTCGATACAAATTCTCTTGAAGGTAGAACGTGTGCATTAAAAGAGAACAAGCAAGCGATAGATTAGTTAAACGACAAAGGTATGTAAGGCTAATCCCTTCCTTCAAAGTCATGAATCCTTCAATATTTCCATGATCCTCCTATATGACGGAGTTTATGAGTTCGTAAATATACCAAACTACATTCGAGCATGATAATGATGATGATGAGTTAAAGTATAGAGATTCGATAGTTCATGATATGATTATCCTATAACGTTAATGATGTCATTATTGTTAACACTCACCTTATGAACTATTTCCTTCAAGGTGAGGCAGAATACTCATAAATGTTCATAATATATTGGGGGTTCACGACCTTACGTCACCCCGACATATTTATGGTTGCCTTCAAAGCCTAATGTATGCTCCTAATGCTAAATGTGAAATGATGCTAATTCATGATATGTCTACACGATGATCAATAATGCTAGCTTATAATATGCCTATGTTATGTATGAAAATGTCGAACTATGATAAGATTATGATATGTTCATAAGATGTGTAATAATGATGGTTTATGATTTACTATATGACCATATGATTCCACCGTGCCTAAATGGCCGGGCATGTCACCGCTAAGGCAGGCTGCATATGATTCCACCGTGCCTAGATGGCTGGGCATGTCACCCCTAAGGCGGGCTGCTATGTTTACACCGAGCCTAGAGGGTCGGGCATGATCACCACTAGTGGGCGGCATATGATGGTTACCCGGATGCGGGTTAACGACGAGGATTATGATGTGATGATATATGTGATGTGATGACATATGTACCATGATTATGTAAATTATGATATATGTACGAAATGTATTTGCCTATGCCACTCATGCAGGTCATATCTTCCTCTTATGGCTCACGATCCCTCTATGATATTTATTTCATTCTTGTCTTACATACTCAGTACAATGTTCGTACTGACGTCCGTTTTCTTTGGACGTTGTGTTCATGCCCATAGGTAGACAGGGAGGTGAGCTCGATCCAGACTCGTAGGAGTTGTTAGCTGATTGAAAGCACTCCTTTGTTCCGGAGGTGCTTATGATTATTCTTTTGGTATATTCATATATATGTATTTTGGGCATGACGGGGTCTTGTCTCGTCCTTATGTCTAGCACTCCAGTAGAGGCTCGTAGATACGCAGTGTGGGTTATATGGTCTCACGAGGATGCTATTATGTATATATATTATTTTGATGGCCGAGAGGCTTATATATATGAAAGTATTTATATTCTCAAATGGAAAATGATTCTTTTTCATAAATTAAGTATAAATTTAATAAAAGAGAAATAAACGAGCGGTGCTCGGTGGTTAGCCCCGAGTACCCGTCGCGGCCTCTAGTCGGGTCGTGACACTCATAACTAAAGACGTAACTTCAGTTAAGGTTCTGTGGAGAAACAATAATAGAGAAGAGATGACTTGGGAAGCAGAAGAAGATATGAAGTCTAGGTATCCGCACTTATTTCCATCCCCGGAAGAGGTTCAGAACGAAACGCCATTGTCCCCAAGTATGTAATACTTTCTTTAATACTTTCGGGTCGTGTATGGCCATGTTTTCGTGCTGTTGTTATTGTAGCCCTGTGAGACAATGTTATTTTGGGTTGTTGTGATACGATGGTAGTGCCATATTACAGGGGAAACTCTGGCGAAATTTTCGTAGAATTCCCGAGAACTTAACATTCGAGGACGAATGTTCTTAAGGGGGAGGAGAGTGTTACACCTCGGAATTTTGGGTTACTGTGCGGTGAATAGACTAACACAAGTTAAGGTGTACATGATGTTTCTACAAGTAAGAAGGGATACTTAATGATTCTAATTAAGATTCCAAAGACATTTGAGGCAAGAGAATAAAACTCGTCGGAGAAAGTTAAGGTAGAGTTGTGGTTGGGAAGGTTTCATAATCATCGAGCTATTAAATGTTTAGTAAGGAATTAAGGATGAGTTATAGAGCTCTTTAGATGGTTAACGAGGTGTTATGTAAGTGCCAAGAAGGTTTCATAAGGATTTGAGATCAAACGAATCGACGAGATCAAAGTGAGTTATACGAACACTTATGCGGTTCTTATAACTTTATATGGTCTGTATAATGGTCCGTATAATAGTCACAGAATGGGTCAGTCCCTGGTGGACTTATACGGACCATATAAGTGTCCGTATAAATCATTACGTGTCAGATTTTTCACAAGTATAAATATATGACCCAAGTTCATATTTCTTATTCCCCTCATTCTCCACAACTCTTGAAACCTCTAGAATATTCCATACACCTTATTTACATAAATTCAAGAGAGATCAAAGATTAATCACCAAGAATCAAGTGTGTGGATGATCACTAGGGTTGATAGAAGTCAAGGTTTCCTTTGGAATTGAAATTGGAGTTTTCTCAAGTGAAGTATATTCATCCAAAGATCATTCCTACATAATCAAAGGTGAGTTTTACATCTAGTTCATGTTATTAAAAGTATTGAGTGGTTGAAAGACTTGGATTAGAGAAGAAAGTAGAATATGAGCTCAAATATGGGAATACTGATATTTTGAGTAGTAAGTTAATTTGAGTCATGATTCTTAGTATGAGATGAGTATAATATTGTTATGAATGATGCTAATGACGTTGAGGAAGTATTATGGGAAGAATGAATATGTTTTTGTATTGTAGTCATGGTTATGGATGACTTTGAAAGTGAATTTGAGAAGTGAACAATGTTTAACTTGAGAAATCTATTGATTGTTATATTATAGGTGTTGCTATTGCTATTTGGGAGTTGTTTATTATATGGAGAGAGTTGTCGAAACAAAGGAAATGCTGGCCAATTTTCGTTAGCTCTTAGTCGTTTTAGTTGAAGCCTAAGTATGCTTTCAATTATCTAATTTTAGTACGAATTCTCTTGAATGTAGAATCGGGAGCTTGGAAGGAGAGCGTTTAGTCGATAAAGTTAAAGAGACGTAAAGGTATGTAAGGCTAGTCCCTTTCTTTCAAAGGCATGACTTCTATATTATGATATCCTTCTATGCTTCCATGACTTTCTTACATTCCAAAAGTTGAGAGTTAAAGGTTCTTAAGAGCTTCTTGTGAGAAAGAGAAAATATGTGTTCTGTGATGATGATGATGATGATGATGATTTTACTTTAGAGAGTCCAAATCTTATGAAGTGATGCTATTATGAGCTTAATGATCTTATTTCATAATTTCCTTGATGTTATTCATTGTTGGCCATCTCACCTCATGATACTAGTTTCCTTCAAGGTGAGACCTAGCGATGATGTTTGATCCATAACATAATCGAAGGTTACCGACCTTACGTCACTCCGATAAAGTTGTAGCTTTCACTTGGGCTCTCATGTATGCTTTATGTTATTTTTATATATGATTATACCGTGCCTAGTTTGCCGGGCATACACCACTACGCTGGGCATAAGTGGGCGGCTATGATGATAATAACACCATGCCTAGTTGGCCGGGCAGACACCACTAGTGGGCGGCATGAGATGGTTATCCCGGACGCGGGCTAATGATGATCACACCGTACCTCTATGGTCAGGAAGTTTATATATGTATACATGATATGATGTTGTTTATTGTAAAAGTTAGCATGCATGACTCCGCCTTAAGAGGCAATGAGTTACAGGTTTACTCTTCATATTATGCTCTCTTACTTCTTTATTATGTTGCTATACATGCCTTACATACTCAGTACATTATTCGTACTGACGTCCTTTCGTTTATGGACGATGTGTTCGTGCCCACAAGTAGACAGGGAGACGGCACAGACTCTTAGGACCTTTATTAGCAGACATTCAGGAGTACTCCAATACTCCAGAGTTGCCGCTTGCTGGTATATTGTTTTGTGTATATATATTTTGGGCATGCGGGGTCCTGTCCCATCCTTATGATCTCAGTTCTCTAGTTAGAGGCTCGTAGATACATATGTGTGGGTAGTAGATGTCTCATGATCTTCTTGGTGTATATCTTGTATATCATTTTGTAGCCTCGTGGGCTTATGTACATTGATGTTACGAGAGGTGTTCGAAGATCATTTCATGATAAGCTTGTGTTGGGAATGATATATGTGCAAGTTGAGTTTGATGATAAGTCTGACAGATAGATGACAAAACAATCAGAACTACGTGGGGCCCAACTGGAGCAAAAGATGTTTGTTCCACACAAGAGCTATGGGATATAATATTGAAGCGTGTTTGCGTTAAAACTCGAACTCGAGCATTTGATCAGAATCAGGGAGATCTTGGTCATCCTACCCCCATAGTTCTAAAGAAGAAAAAAGACATGAGAGAGTGAGTTTGTAAGAAAAATGACTCACGGAACTATACTTTTAGGTAGATAATATGTGTCCCCTCTTTTGCACAAAGATGTCATCCCCCCCCCATAAATATGTAAGAAACCGCGCCGACCTGATATCCCTAAGAAGAGATACATGGGAAGCCCTTATCGGGCCTGGTCCGGGGAATATTTTAGCCAAAGGATATACATAGGACCAAGATCCACTTAACATAGGCAGTCTACATAAGACTCGACCCCTATAAATATACATTATTAGTCCCCCCTAGTTTATACAAATAAGAAGGGTTGCCAAATTGAGTCAATCACAAAAGCTCATTGGACCAAGATCCACTTAACATAAAAAGCCCACAATACCCAAACCTTTGGAACAAAGGATCAATAAATTATTCCGGCTAAAATACATTAATTTATGTGCTCTGTGCCTTTTAAATACAACATATGTGATATATTTCTTTAGTATTACTTTCAATAACTAACTTTACCTACCTTTGAGTTATTTTTTATCTTATAGAATGAGGACGATTAGTGCAAAACACAAACTGGCATACTTTACAAGATCCAAAGCTGTGTTAGTATCCCACTCAGAATCGGACAAAGGAAAGGAAAAAAATGACTAGTACCTTGGAAAACAAAAGAAATGAGCTCGTTCTTCGCGAAAGAGATACCTTAGACCCCAAAAAGGCATCACCCCAGGAAGATGTAATTGCAATGTTGCTCAGCACTGTCAGTGCCCTGCAGGACAAAATTTTTTAGGCCGGGATAGCCAATTCCACTAAGGACACGTTTGCTGAGGCGAGGAAGCCCCCACCTCCTTTCCCCTCGCTCACCTCTCCAAGGCTTGAACAGTTCCCAACCTACCTACCTGGAACAATTCCACCTCCACAAAATCCATCTAACCCGCATCACATCGGTACTTTGTACCACACCCCACCTCCAGTCAAATATAATCAAATCTCGAGAACTACTCATTCAGTTCCCTCTTACCAAGCTCCTCAGCCGGTTTTCATCAACTCGGAAAGTCTCCCAGACATCGCTACTTTGCCAACTGTGCAAACAACACCAATCCCACAAAAACACCCCGTCTATCAAACCATCTCCTTCTATACTCCCAACATCCCAAATAAATCCTCTCTAGGTCACAAAGAGCTGGACCACTATGAGGAAATGGAGAAGGCTTGGAGAGCCGAGCATGATAAGTGTGAGAAGGACATGGAACGGAAAATAAAGGAGTTGTTGGAAAAGTCCAATAGAGTTGTGAGGAAATCTATAGGTCTAAGCTATGATGACCTGTGTATGCACCCAGACTTGGACTTGCCAGAAGGGTTCAAGATACCAAAATTTGAAATGTTCAACTGGACTGGGAATCCCAAGGAACATCTTCATTCCAACTGGACCAGCTAGTCGGCGTCAAAAGGAACGAACCTTTAATCATGAGACTATTCAGCTGAAGCTTAATCGGAGAAGCCGTCGAGTAGTTTGCAACCCAAGACATACGCTGCTGGCTCATTTGGGAGGATATGGCAGAGTCCTTCATGGAAAGGTCTCAATTTAATGTCAAAATAGTGCCAGACAGATATTACCTTGAAAAGGTCAAACAAAAGTCAATAAAGAACTATCGTGAGTTCGCTAGCTGAAAGAGGGCCAAAGCAGCCCATGTTCAGCCACCGATATGCGAAGAAGAGTTAGTTTCCGTATTCATCCGGTCCCAAGAATCGGCTTTCTACAACCGAATGTTGTCCATGGCCGGGAGGGCATTCTCAGAACTTGTAAAGATGGGAGAGGCCATAGAAGATGGCCTCAAATCTGGAAAAATCATTAGCGTGTTCAACAAAGCGTCAAGCCAAAATGCTGCGGGAGCCTTCTGCAAAATGAAAGAGGACGTGGCAAGCGATCCCACACACCAGGTCCAAATAACAAGAGGTGAGAGGAACCACAATCTTCATACCAAACCCCACCTTCTGCTAGTTATCCAATTTCCCCGTACAACCCTGTGCCTGTATTTTACGCACAAACTAGTTTCACGGCCGCTGTGCCAGCTTATACAGCTCCCCTACCAAACGTCCAAGCACCCGCACCTACTTACCAACCACTACAACAAAACTACTAAGAAATGGCTTCTGCCTACCGCCCACTAATAAACAACCCACCACAAAACTACCAAAATCATCTACCTCCAAATTACCAAAACTAACCACCACCTATGGTATACAGCGCGCCACGTCCGACCTTCAGAGAAAGCTAGCTCGAGAATTCACTACATTGCTTGAGTCCAGGACCCAACTCTTCGAAAGGCTGCATGCTACATGCTTTATTCAAAAGGTCCCTCCAAAGCCAACTCAGCTCGAAAACAGTTTCTTTAAAGCCGATCAACTCTGTGCCTACCACTCAAGAGGTAATGGCCATAGCATAAAAGATTGCTTCAACCTGAAGCACAAGATTCAGGATTTGATTGACAAAAGAGAAATCACCCTACAAATGGCAACACCTAATGTGAACACAAACCCATTACTGAGTCATGAAAATAACAAAATTCACATGATTGAGAGGAATGAAGATTGGGTAGACTGCAGAGCTCTAATCCTCAAGAACGTCAAAACAATTGAGTAGACGGTAGCTTCCCTCACGCTCCAGGAACATCCAAATTTCAAAGTTTTGGTCCTAGCACTGGTGAATCCCCGGGCAATCATAGACTTCAAAGCACTGATTCCTACTCCGGTGGTTGCCCAGATAACTCAGCAGATAGCCCTGGCTCTAAGGAAAGAGTTCGTGGTCCAAGCGGCCATGGCACAAGGAATGACTCGCTCAAAGAGATGTTATACTCCCGAGGAACTGGCTCAGAATGCCCAAAAGAAAAAGACAATCACTGAAGGAGAAGCAGAGGATTTTTGGCGGCGAATGTAGACAAAATATTATTCAATTGTTGAGCACTTGAAGAAAATACTAGCACAGATATCGGTGTTAGCCTTGCTGGTCAGTTCTCCACCTCACAGGAAAGCTCTATTGAAGCACATGTGCGAGCAGGCACAAGTAGTGAAGATCTGGCCGGATTAGTGGCCCATATGATTGGAGAACATAAGATTTGCTTCTCCAAAGAAGTGTTTCCAATGGAAGGAACCACCCACAACAAGGCCCTCTACATTACTCTGGAGTGCCACGACAAGGTAGTAGAGCGAGTACTTGTTGACAACGGGGCAGGACTCAACATCTGTCCCTTGACCACCTTGACGCAACTGGGCTACGACATGGGAAAAATGCGCCAGAGCCGGACCAATGTTAGAGCATTTGATGGGTCTCAGTATGATTCTCTAGGCGAAGTGGACCTTCACATCAAAATGGGGCCCACGTCCTTCATGACTGAGTTTCAAGTCATGGTAATCACGGCCAACTACAATTTTCTTTTTGAAAGACCGTGGATACACTATGCAAGGGCAGTGCCATCAACTCTGCACCAGATAATGAAATTTGAATAGGACGGTCAAGAGATCGTAATTGATGCTGAAAAGGATACACAGAAATATTCTTACACTACAGTGCCGATAATCGAAGGGAGTCCCAAGGGATCGGACTTTCACGTGGTGGGATGCATTGGGGAAACCCATGGTGAAGAAATGAATAATAAAGCCATGCCAACTGCTTACAAACTGATCGCCTCCACGATGCTGAAAAATGAAATTGAACCAGGGAAAGGCCTGGGAAAGGATTTAAATGGCGTAGCAGAGCTTGTGCCAATCCCAATGAAGAACTATTATTTCGGCCTGGCTTACACTCCTAGCGAGGGGGAGCTCACAAGGGCCATCAAGAGAGAACCAAGGGATGAGGAACTGCCTTAACCAATTCCGGGTCTGTACTAGTCTTTTCCAAACCGAATGCCACTGTCAACTGACGGGAAAGCTGACGAGAGCCTGGAGATACTGTTCTGAGAGGAAGAATGCCATGCTATCATCGAAGAGTGCAAGGAAGTTCCCACCATTGGCAGCATGAAGCAGGGAGAGCGCCTAAACAACTGGACTTCCACTCCCCTCCTAGTTCCTCCGTAGAGAGATGGGTGTTAATCTTTTATCAAAATCGGTGCAATCGATCGAGGTCCGATTGATTACCCTTTTTAAATTACTTGATGATGTTTAAAAACAGAAACGGTCCGATGTCGATCCGGACCAGGACCACAGTTTGTAATCAGCTACTTTCGAATAAATGAAAAGCCTCGGTTTACGTAAAACTCTCTTTATAACTAGGCATGATAATAATAATAACCTGACTTCAATTTGCCTCGCCTTTTCAGTAATAATAATAACGATAAAACAACCGAAACGTCATGATATGTCGCGAAATGAATGAGGAAAGTGACGAACAAGAGTACGAGGAGTACGACAAAGAGACAATGATGCTAGAAGGCCTCATAGAGGAGATAGAACAATTAGAAGTCAAAGAGAAGCCCAATATGGATGAAACCGAGGTGATCAACCTCGATAATGAAGAGAATGTCAAAGAAAAAAGAATCAGTGCGCATTTGGAAGCGCCACAGAGAGAAGAGCTCGTAGCTCAGTTAAAGGAATATATGGACATCTTTGCCTGGTCATACGCCAACATGCCAAGACTAAGCACTGAGATAGTGGCCCTCATACTACCCATCAAAGAGGGTTTTGCCCCAGTCAAACAAAAGACCTAACAGTTCAAACCAGATCTGAGTATTCGGATAAAGGACTAGGTGGAGAAATATAACAAATCTGGGATAGTGGAGGTAACATCCTACCCGACGTGGTTGGCCAACATAGTGCCAGTACTCAGGATGGAAAGATCCGAATCTATATGGACTACCGCGATCTTAACCGAGCTAGTCCAAAAGATAATTTTCCCCTTCCGAACATCCACATCCTCATCGATAATTACACCAAGCATGAGCTGCAATCATTCGTAGATTGTTTCACTGGGTACCACCAAATACTCATGAGCGAAGAAGATGCCAAGAAAAAAGCTTTCATCACCCCTTAGGGAGTCTACCACTACAGAGTGATGTTGTTCGGCCTCAAGAATGTCGGTGCCACATTCATGAGAGCAATGAATACCCTGTTCCATGATATGATACATGGAGAGATTGAAGTCTATATGGACGATGTCATCATAAAAACAAAGGAAAGCTCAGAACATACCACAGACTTGCGCAAGTTCTTCGACAAACTTCACAAGTTCAATCTAAAGCTAAACCTGGAAAAGTGTGTGTTTGGAGTGCCTGTGGTAAACTATTGGGATTCACAGTCAACCGGAGAGGCATTGAACTAGATCCTACAAAAATCAAAGCTATTCATGAATTACCACCTCCCAAGACAAAGAAAGAAGTCATGAGTTTCTTGGGAAGGCTGAACTATATCAGGCGATTCATAGCCCAGTCAACTGTGATAGTGGAACCAATCCTTAAGCTGCAAAAGAAAGAAACTCCTTCAAAATGGATAGAAGAGTGCCAGCAGGCATTTGATACAATCAAGAGATACCTTTTGAATCCTCCCGTCTTAGTGCCACCCAATCGGGGGAGTCCATTTTGCTATACTCGTCGGCATCAGAAAACGCCTTTAGGTGTATGTTTCCCCAACATGACGAAGGTGGCAAAAAGAAACATGCCATCTATTACCTGAGCAAGAAATTCATGTTGCGCCCATCAGAAAACGCCTTTAGGTGTATGTTGGCGCAGCATGACGAAGGTGGCAAAAAGAAACATGCCATCTGTTACCTGAGCAAGATATTCATGCTGGGCCAACATACACCTAAAGGCGTTTTCTGATGGGCGCAACATGGATTTTCTATTACGAGTCGAGGTACACACTCGTAGAAAAAACATGTTGCGCCCTAACTTGGGCCGCCCAGAAGTTGAGACACTACCTGTCAGTATACACTACTCACCTCATCTCCAGGATGGATCCCCTGAGATATATCTTCCGGCGGCCAATGCCTATTGGAATGTTAGCCAAATGGCTTATTCTACTGAGTGAATTTGATAAAGTATACGTAGCAAAAAAGGCAGTCAAAGGACAAGCATTAGCCGATATGTTAGCAGAAAGTCATGTCAATAACAAACTGAAACCACTACGAACCTTCTTCCCGGATAAAGAAGTAATGGTCATAGAAGAAGAGATGACTGAGCCGTACTCAGGATGGAGATTGTTCTTCGACGGAGCAGTCAACTACAAAGGGTCAGGAATAGGAGCAGTACCGGTATCAGAAAGAGGATAGCACTACCCAATGGCTGCAAAAATCAATTTTCGATGTACTAACAACATGGCCGAATACAAAGCATGTATTCTCGGCCTCAGGATGGCATTGGACATGAACGTACGAAAGCTGTAGGTAATCGAAGATTTTGATCTACCCATCCGTCAAGTGAAAGGAGATTGGGCTACCAAGAATGACAAGATTATACCATATGTGAATCTAGTACAAAGGTTGTGCGAAAGATTCAAGAATATTGGTTTCAAACACACTCCGAGGGCTCATAACGAGTTCACCGATGCTTTGGCTACGATAGCATCCATGATTCAGCACCCTGAGAGCAGTCACATCGATCCACTCGACATTACTTTGAACGAAGAACAGGCTCACTGCGCTCACATCGAGGCAGAGCCGGATGGTAAACCCTGGTACACCGATATCAAGGCATACCTGGAGAAAGAGAATACCTACCTGAAAGTTCAGGAAATCAGAAGAAGACCATCAGGAGGTTGACCAATGGATTCTTCTTGAACAAAGAAGTACTATAAAAAAGGACACCCGACCTCGGGTTACTCAGATGTATGGACGCCGAAGAGGCCACGAAGCTGCTGAAAGAGGTACACACAGGGACATGCGGGCCTCACATAAATGGATTCATCCTGGCCAAGAAGATCTTGAGAACATGATATTATTGGATGACTATGGAGCACGACTGCTATAAATTCGTGCGAAAGTGTCATCAATGTCATATTCACGGAGACTTGATCAAGGTTCCTCTAACAGAGCTACACACAATGAGCTCACCTTGGCTGTTCATGGCATGGGAGATAGACTTCATCGGACCCATCAAGCCACCGACATCCAACAGACATTGCTTCATTCTAGTTACCATCGATTATTTCACCAAATGGTAGAAGCCACCTCTCATAAGTCAGTAACCAAAAAGGTCGTGGTTGACTTTGTGAAGAACAACCTCATATACCGCTTCGGTATGCCAGAATCTATCATTACGAACAATGGAGCTAATCTGAACAGTCATCTGAAGGAAGACATCTGCAAACAATTCAATATAACTCATCAAAACTCTACTACCTATCAGCCATAGATGAATTGAGTCGTAGAGGCTGCCAACAATAACATCAAGAGAAGACTTCAGAAAATGATTGACAACTACAAGAATTTGCACGAGTTGTTGCTTTAGGCTTTGTTGGGATACAAAACTACAACTTAGACGTCTACCTGAGAAACTCCATACTTGCTTGTTTACGGTACCCAAGCGGTCATACCCAAAGAGGTGGAAATTCCCTCACTAAGAATCATTCAAGAAGCTGAGCTAGATGATACAGAATGGGTTAGAAGCCGATACGAGCAGCTAGCCATGATTGACGAAGAGAGAATGGTCGCAGTATGACACAGACAGTTGTATCGTCAAAGAATGTCTCATGCTTTTAACAAACGGTTCAGAGCCCGACTCTTCCAAATAGGATAGCTTGTGCTCAAACGAGTCTTCCCACATCAAGATGAATACACAGGGAAATTCGCACCAAATTGTGAAGGACCGTACATGGTCCGAAAAGTACTTTTCGAAGGAGTCGTAGTCCTAGCCGAGATGAATGGACAAGAGTGGCCCAAAGTCATCAACGCAAATTCCCTCAAGAGATATTACATTTAGGACTTCCATTTTCTTGTAATCGCATTATTATATGTTCCTTGTAACCGTACTGTTGCTTGTATGTCATGACCCATTTTCACAAAGTCGTCCGGACACCGACCTTTCCCAGCTTGGTAAGCGGACCCTTATCCCAACAATTATAAAACATAAGAAAAGTGGAAGAAAATAGAATAACGTAATTCTCGCAATAATGATATAAAGGAATTCGGAGGTAATGAGAATCCAACCCTAGTATCTGGTCTGGTAATAAAAGAGCATCTAAACAAAAATACTACCAGTCTGAATAACGATAATAATACATAAGTAGTCTCAAATCATGTCTCAGAATGAAAAGTAAGACATAAGTAATAGGAGGAGTCTTCAGGAAACGAACGTCCGCATGCTCACCCTAAATAGACTCGAATCAACAACCTTAAACTATCAGCCATGAGGGGTAGAAGCGAATCCAACCCGGTACTCTGCATTCATAAAAGAATGCAGTAAGTGTAGGTCAGTACAAACAACACGTACTGGTAGGTATCATAGGCCAACTAAGACTAGCTAACGCATATAAAGAAAACAAAGCAAGATAAACATGTAAAACAACAAGGTACAAGTCAACACGAATCAATAACCACGATACAAGTCATCACCTATGTTATAGCATCTAAACCCAACTGTGTTAAGTCTCAGTATAACCAATCCGAACAAGTATATCATAATTATATGATAACTATATCACAGAAAACCAAGAGGTACAATCCAATGCAATACTGTGTGAATGATGAATTAAATGCATATGCACCGTACATATGTTACACCTTGGAAAAACCCCTGTACATGTACAGTGAATAGGCTAACAGAGGACGCGGCATATACGATGTTTTGACGAGCAAGAGAGAGTATTAGATGACCCTCAACGAGGTTTTAAAGGCATACAATGCAAGGAAAGAAATTTGCTAAGGAAAGTGAATCATACGTTATGTATCGGATAAGAATTTCGAGCAACGAGTCTATGATGGCATAATGATGTCTTAGAGAAGTGTAATAATTTCCCTAAGATTGATATTGAAGTGTTAAACAAGTGCCAAGAAGGTTCCATAAGGATCGGAGATCAAACGAGACGACGAGAACGAAAACGGACATACTGGGCATTATACGGCCCAATCTACGGACCGTATAATTTATACCAGCCGTATATTTCACCGTATAATTGGCCAAGAATTCCACCAGCCACTGGACCAAATGTACACCCATACATACGGCCCGTATAAATAGTACGAACCGTATGTTGGTCCGTATAATGATGGTCAGCCAGCTTTTAATTTAAGTATAAGGACCCATTTTTCATTTCATATTTCATTCCACTCCCACTCCATACTTCAAGAGACCTCTAGAACCTTCCCTAATCTTCAACTACAAGAAAAACCCAAGGGGAACTAAGATCAACAACACATAATCCATGAATCAAAGTGTATGAAACTCAAGAAAAGTTCATCTTCCTCAAGAAAACCAAATGAGGTGAGATAGGGTTTTGGTACTAAGAAGAGAAACTTCATTCAAGACTTGTTCAACCATCATCCAAGGTGAGTTTCATGACCATTTCATGTTGTTTAAGGTATTGGAAGGTTAAGACACCCGAATTGTAGAAAAGCATAGCAAATGGGTCATTCAAGAGTGAATAGTGTCATGATTGAATGGTACTTGAATTGAATCATGAATGTTAGTGTGTTGTGAGTATGAATACGTTGTAAATGACATGTATACCATGTGATAAGTGTGATACATGGAAAAATACGATAGCGAACCCAAAACCATAAATGTGGGAAAACATAGAGAAATGGTGGATCATGGTCATTGTATACGAATAATAATTGTTGATTGATATATTGTGATTGTTGTTGTGAGTGTTTGGAGTTGATATGGAATATGGGAAAAGTAGTATAATATGCGTTCTTATAGTTGGTTAACTAACGATCGTACGAATCCTCTTTTTGAAGGTAGAGGCGTGACATTGAAGGAGAATAAGCAAATGCTAAATTGCTTAAACGACAAAGGTATGTGAGGCTTAACTCTTCTTTCAAAAGGCATGAATCCTTCAAGCTTTCCACAAACCCTTCTATAAGATGAAGTTTAAGAGTCCTTCTATATATTAAATCCCCTATGAGCATGATAGTGATGACAATGAGCTAGAGTCAAGAGACTCAAGAAATTGTGGCATAATGTTCCTACAATGCTAATGATGTTATTATTGTTAACACTCGCCTTATGATTTATTCCCTTCAAGGCGAGGCATGACACTCATAAATGTCCATAATACAATCGGGGGTTCACGACCTTACGTCACCCCGACATAGTATGGTTGTCTTAAATCCTAATGAATGCTCTTAATGCTAATGTATGTTATGATAATAAGATGATAAGTAATGCTAACTTGTAACACTATGGGATACATGGAACACTAAGAAATGATAACATTATGCTATGGCTTGAGATGTATAATAATGACGTGTTATGATTGATGTTGATAATGAATCTAAGTCTAGAAGTCATAAAGCTCGCGATATGATATCCCTACGAAATTAATGATCCTTATATAATTCCTATGATAGTATTTTCCTTACCTCTCCATGACTTTCCTACTTTCCGGAGAACTAAGAGCCTATGTTCATGAACAGCCATATGGGATAAGATAAGAGGCATGTTACGAATGCGGTAATGACGATGATGAGTCTAAGTCTAAAGATACTAAGGCCTACAATATCATAGTTCCACAAGGCTAATGATCCATATTACGATCCATTGATATTGTCCATTGACTACACTCACCTTATATGCTAATTCCTTCAAGGTGAGGCATAATGCTTATGAATGCTCCATAATGGATTCGGGGGTTCTCGACCTTATGTCACCCCGACATTGTTATAGATTGCCCAATAAGCCTTAATGCATGTTCTATGACCAATGTTCCGCAAAGTTATGAGTCTATGTTCTTAGAGGATTTCATATGAGATAAAGGTAAGAGATATGCTATATAAACGATAGTGGTAATGTTGAGCTTAAGCCTAAAGATTATGAAGACTATCATACGATAATTATATGAAATTCATGCTACGAATACGATGTAACTTTCATAAATTGTCTTTGAAGTTAAATGTGTGCATTAATGAACGGTTACGATAAGCTTATGAGATGTATATCATGACAATGATGATGATGAGATATAATGATCCTTGTGTGATGCATGTGACATGGTCGAGCCACTATGTGGCCGAATATGGAAGATATGCATGTGATACTGTCGAGCCACTACGTGGCCGAATACGGATACTGTCGAGCCACTACGTGGCCGAATACGGATACTGTCGAGCCACTACGTGGCCGAATACGGATACTGTCGAGCCACCATGTGGCTGAATACGGATACTGTCGAGCCACTACGTGGCCGAAAACGGATATTGTCGAGCCACCATATGGCCGAATACGGATATTGTCGAGCCCTAAGTGGCCGAATACGGATAACGTTTTATGTGTATGAGTAGATACGATATTATGATGATGAATTATATGACGTGATGATGTATACGCTATGATGATCCATGTACGACGATTATGTAAATGTGATATATGTATGAAATGCATTCATCCTTAAAGGTCGCGCAGGTTTGGCCTTCACCTCATGACTTATGATTCTCTATCATGTTTATTTCATTCATGCCTTACATACTCAGTACAATATTCGTACTGACGTCCGTTTTCTTTGGACATTGTGTTCATGCCCACAGGTAGACAGGGAGACGGCGCAAATCTATAGGAGCTATCAGCAGATTTTCAGGAGCACTCCATTATTCCAGAGGTGCTAATCGGGTTTATACTTTTGTGTATATATGTATATGTATTTTGGGCACGACGGGGTCTTGTCCTGTCCATATGTCTAGTACTCTAGTAGAGGCTCGTAGATACGTATGTGTGGGTTATATGGTCTCACAAGGTCACTATTGTGTATACGTAGATATGTGCATATTATCTTTGATAGCAAAAGGGCTTATGTATATAAAAGTGTTTATGTTTTTCAAAGAAAATGATTTTCTTATGATTATGAGTTTATGATCGAAAAAAGAGGCTTAATAAGTATGATGAGTGGTAGAACGAGCGGTGCTCGGTGTTTAGTCCCGGACACCCGTCACGGCCCCTAGCTGGGTCGTGACAGAAGTGGTATCAGAGCAGTTCGTTCCTAGGAAATGTCTACGAGGCGTGTCTAGTAGAGTCTTGTTTATGGTGTGTAGCGCGCCACATCAATAAACAAGAGGCTACAGGGCATTTAGGAAAATGACCATCTTTCTTCTTATGGGATCGTGAGATAGAGCCGTGTATAAGATTTTATTCTCCCTAATAGTGTGTTGTAATTTCAGAATGCCGCCAAAGGAAAAAGCTACGGCCGCCCAGAAGGGCAAGCCTACAACAAAGAGGCGGGTAGAAAGAGAGCCTCCGATGAATATAGAGGAAGGCGAATCACACAACGAGGCCTTGTCAAATACTTCTTCTACCCCGCCCGATGTGGGAGAGCAAGGAGGAGCCCCAGCTCCAATTCCTCTACCGGTTGCTTCGGGTCAACAAGTGACCGAGGATATACACCTATTGACACAGCTAGTTTCCGCCAAGGCACAGTGGCAGGGTTCGAGTGCAAGTGACAGGGTCGTTAGTACAAGAGCCCGTGACTTCATGACTTTGAATCCTCCGGAATTTTTCGGGTCCAAGCCGGATGAAGACCCGCAAGGTTTCACAGAAAAGATGCTGAGGACATTAAAACTTATCCATGCCTCCAAGACCGAATCCGTGGAGTTAGCATCTTATAGACTCCGGAATGTGGCAGTTTTATGGTATAACAACTGGATATTATCAAGATGGGAGAATGCGCCCCCTCCGGTTTGGCAGGAATTTGTAGATGCTTTCGTCCGTCACTATTTGCCACCTGAGGTCCGCCGAGCTAGAGCGGATAGGTTCATAAATCTAAGGCAAGGGAATATGAGTGCCCGAGAGTATAGTCTCCAATTCAATTCATTGGCTAGATATGCACCGGCCATGGTGGCCGACATGGGAGATAGAGTGCATAGGTTTGTAAGTGGCCTAGGGCCACATTTGTTCAAAGATTGCCTAACGGCTTCATTGCAAGGTGGAATGGATATTTCTCGCATTCAAGCTCATGTTCAAAATCTAGAAGAGCAACAACATTCGCAAAGGGGTGAGCGTGATGTGAATCAGGGGCCAAGTAAGAAGGCCAGATCTATAGGTCCTGATAGCGACCATGGGAGGGGATCGAGGCAGACATATTCTAGACACTCAGGTCAGTCGGTGACTAGTGTACCCCTACGAGTTTCAGGCCAGGAGTCCAATTTTTCTAGTCATCCCGGACCAGATCGGAGTTTCACAGAGTCGAGCTCTCGGTATAGGAGTGATTCAGGCCAGAGGAGATTATCTATACCACAATGTACCCAGTGCGGTAAGCTACATTGGGGTCCATGCCGTTTGGGCTCGGATGTTTGTTATGTTTGTGGCCATTCAGGTCACATTATGAGAGATTGCCCATTTTGAGGCGGTAGGCATGCGGTCCAGCCCGCAGGATCAGCGACTGGTTCTTCTTCGGTATGCCCGGGAGGGCGGACTTCCCCGGTTCCGGTAGGGCGAAGTAGAGGCAGAGGGGGAGCAACTACTTCAGGTGCCACCCAGCCCCGTATATATGCTTTAGCTGAGCGACAGGATCCAGAGTCATTTCCCGATGCCGTCACAGGTATATCTGTACCCTTGATAATGTGTGAAAGGAGAAATTAATATTTATCATATTAAACAAGTATGAAATGAGAGGTTTTATGCTATGTAGCGACGGTAATCGGTAAAGTACGATACGTGGTATTAATAGTGTTTATATATATATATATTCCTGATGATAGTATTGATCCGCCACTGGTAATCTACATGAAATACCTTTAGAAATACTACCGATAAGACTTAAAGGGGATTGTGAGGACGATGCTACACAAGCTTTAAGGAAGTAAGGTGTGAAGGGTAGAACCTCTAAGATAACAGTTACTAAAGAATAGAGAAAAGATAGGGTCAGTTAGAAAGAGTAAGAGAGTGACCTGCGTTACCGAGTGAGTTAGTTATTAATGGAAGCTTCCTTAGCGTGCAGATTGTATTGTCAATATGTATATATATATATATGTTCTATAAAGATGTAAGTTAAGAACCAAGCTTGAAAAAGGTATGTACATTTTCTTTTCATGCTTTTGGGTCGTGTGTGGCCGTAGATATGTTGCTATTGTGATGTAGCCCTGTGAGGCGATGATATTATGGGTTGTTGTGACAGGTTAGTAGTGCCAAGTTACAGGGGAAACTCTGGCGAAATTTTTGTAGAATCTCGAGTGTTTAACATTCGAGGACGAATGTTCCAAAAGGGGGGAAGAATGTTACACCTTGGAAAAACCCCTGTACATGTACAGTGAATAGGATAACAGAGGACGCGGCGTATACGATGTTTTGACGAGCAGGAGAGAGTATTAGATGACCCTCAACGAGGTTTTAAAGGCATACAATGCAAGGAAAGAAAGTTGCTAAGGAAAGTGAATCATACGTTATGTATCGGATAAGAATTTCGAGCAACGAGTCCATGATGGCATAATGATGTCTTAGAGAAGTGTAATAATTTCCCTAAGATTGATATTGAAGTGTTAAACAAGTGCCAAGAAGGTTCCATAAGGATCGGAGATCAAACGAGACGACGAGAACGAAAACGGACTTACTGGGCATTATACGGCCCAATCTACGGACCGTATAATTTATACCAGCCGTATATTGGACCATATAATTGGCCAAGAAGGCCACCAGCCACTGGACCAAATGTACGCCCATACATACGGCCCGTATAAATAGTACGAACCGTATGTTGGTCCGTATAATGATGGTCAGCCAGCTTTTAATTTAAGTATAAGGACCCTTTTTTCATTTCATATTTCATTCCACTCCCACTCCATACTTCAAGAGACCTATAGAACCTTCCCTAATCTTCAACTACAAGAAGAACCCAAGGGTAACTAAGATCAACAACACATAATCCATGAATCAAAGTGTATGAAACTCAAGAAAACCAAATGAGGTGAGATAGGGCTTTGGTACTAAGAAGAGAAACTTCATTCAAGACTTGTTCAACCATCATCCAAGGTAAGTTTCATGACCATTTCATGTTGTTTAAGGTATTGGAAAGTTAAGACACCCGAATTGTAGAAAAGCATAGCAAATGGGTCATTCAAGAGTGAATAGTGTCATGATTGAATGGTACTTGAATTGGATCATGAATGTTAGTGTGTTGTGAGTATGAATACGTTGTAAATGACATGTAGACCATGAGATAAGTGTGATACATGGGAAAATACGATAGCGAACCCAAAACCATAAATGTGGGAAAACATAAAGAAATGGTGGATCATGGTCATTGTATACGAATAATAATTGTTGATTGCTATATTGTGATTGTTGTTGTTAGTGTTGGGAGTTGATATGGAATACTGGAAAAGTAGTATAAAGAAAAGAAGTGTTGCCCAATTTTCTCTAGAAATAGTAGTGCGTTCTTATAGTTGGTTAACTAACGATCGTACGAATCCTCTTTTTGAAGGTAGAGGCGTGACATTGAAGGAGAATAAGCAAACTCTAAATTGCTTAAACGACAAAGGTATGTGAGGCTTAACTCTTCTTTCAAAAGGCATGAATCCTTCAAGCTTTCCACAAACCCTTCTATAAGATGAAGTTTAAGAGTCCTTCTATATATTAAATCCCCTATGAGCATGATAGTGATGACAATGAGCTAGAGTCTAGAGACTCAAGAAATTGTGGCATGATGTTCCTACAATGCTAATGATGTTACTATTGTTAACACTCGCCTTATGTTTTATTCCCTTCAAGGCGAGGCATGATACTCATAAATGTCCATAATACAATCGGGGGTTCACGACCTTACGTCACCCCGACATAGTATGGTTGTCTTAAAGCCTAATGAATGCTCTTAATGCTAATGTATGTTATGACAATAAGATGATAAGTAATGCTAACTTGTAACACTATGGGATACATGGAACACTAAGAAATGATAACATGATGCTATGGCTTGAGATGTATAATAATGACGTGTTATGATTGATGTTGATAATGAATCTAAGTCTAGAAGTCATAAAGCTCGCGATATGATATCCCTACGAAATTAATGATCCTTATATAATTCCTATGATAGTATTTTCCTTACCTCTCCATGACTTTCCTACTTTCCAGAGAACTAAGAGCCTATGTTCATGAACAGCCATATGGGATAAGATAAGAGGCATGTTACGAATGCGGTAATGACGATGATGAGTCTAAGTCTAAAGATACTAAGGCCTACAATATCATAGCTCCACAAGGCTAATGATCCATATTACGATCCATTGATATTGTCCATTGACTACACTCACCTTATATGTTAATTCCTTCAAGGTGAGGCATAATGCTTATGAATGCTCCATAATGGACTCGGGGGTTCTCGACCTTATGTCACCCCGACATTGTTATAGATTGCCCAATAAGCCTTAATGCATGTTCTATGACCAATGTTTCGCAAAGTTATGAGTCTATGTTCTTAGAGGATTTCATATGAGATAAAGGTAAGAGATATGCTATATAAACGATAGTGGTAATGTTCAGTACAATATTCGTACTGACGTCATGCTACGAATACGATGTAACTTTCATAAATTGTCTTTGAATTTAAATGTGTGCATTAATGAACGGTTACGATAAGCTTATGAGATGTATATGATGACAATGATGATGATGAGATATAGTGATCCTTGTGTGATGCATGTGACATGGTCGAGCCACTATGTGGCCGAATATGGAAGATATGCATGTGATACTGTCGAGCCACTACGTGGCCAAATACGGATACTGTCGAGCCACTACGTGGCCGAATAAGGATACTGTCGAGCCACTACGTGGCCGAATACGGATACTGTCGAGCCACCATGTGGCCGAATACGAATATTGTCGAGCCCTAAGTGGCCGAATACGGATAATGTTTTATGTGTATGAGTAGATACGATATTATGATGATGAATTATATGACGTGATGATGTATACGCTATGATGATCCATGTACGACGATTATGTAAATGTGATATATGTATGAAATGCATTCATCCTTAAAGGTCGCGCAGGTTTGGCCTTCACCTCATGACTTATGATTCTCTATCATGTTTATTTCATTCATGCCTTACATACTCAGTACAATATTCGTACTGACGTCCGTTTTCTTTGGACGTTGTGTTCATGCCCACAGGTAGACAGGGAGACGGCGCAAATCTATAGGAGCTATCAGCAGATTTTCAGGAGCACTCCATTATTCCGGAGGTGCTAATCGGGTTTATACTTTTGTGTATATATGTATATGTATTTTGGGCACGACGGGGTCTTGTCCCGTCCATATGTCTAGTACTCTAGTAGAGGCTCGTAGATACGTATGTGTGGGTTATATGGTCTCACAAGGTCACTATTGTGTATACGTAGATATGTGTACATTATCTTTGATAGCAAAAGGGCTTATGTATATAAAAGTGTTTATGTTTTTCAAAGAAAATGATTTTCTTATGATTATGAGTTTATGATCGAAAAAGGAGGTTTAATAAGTATGATGAGTGGTAGAACGAGCGGTGCTCGGTGTTTAGCCCCGGACTCCCGTCACGGCCCCTAGCTGGGTCGTGACAACATACTCAGTACTTTTACCCGTACTGACGTCCCATTGCACGGGACGCTGCATTTCGTGCTGCAGGCTCTGACAGATTATTGGAGAGCAACCGTAGTAGGACGTCCAGCTTCAGCGGTGTCAGCAAGTGTCACTACTCCGGAATGTTGCGATGGATGTGTAGGCACACTAGGAGAATGTTGTGGAAATGAGAATGTTGCGATGGATGTGTGGGCACACTAGGAGAACCTTGTGGAAATAAGAATGTTGCGATGGATGTGTGGGCACACTAGGAGAGATAGGATAAGGAATGAAGATATCTGGGACAAGGTTGGAGTGGCCTCGGTGGAGGACAAGATACGGGAAGCGAGACTGAGATATTTTGGGCATGTGAAGAGGAGAGACACCGATGCCCCAATGCGGAGGTGTGAGAGGTTGGCTACGGACGGTTTCAGGAGAGGTAGAGATAGGCCGAAGAAGTATTGGGGAGAAGTGATTAGACAGGACATGGCTCAGTTCCAGCTTACCGAGGACATGACCTTAGATAGGAGGTTATGGAGTAGAGGTAGGCCGAAGAAGTATTGGGGAGAGGTGATTAGACAAGACATGGCACAGTTCCAGCTTACCGAGGACATGACCTTAGATAGGAGGTTATGGAGGATGCGAATTAAGGTAGAAGGCTAGTAGGTAGTCTCGCTTACGCTTTTATACTAGTTGTCGCAGTTTTTCCTAATAGTCTCGTCTTTGTTTTATGCTACTATATGTTGTGTATTATACTTCGATAATTTTATTTATCTATGGTAGCTACTGCTTCTTTTTTCAAACTGTTTTATCACGGTTTTTTTCGCTTTCGTTATTTCATTTTCATACTGCTTTGAATAGCTCGTCCTTATCTGACATTTTTTGCTATGCTTTCGCTTGAGCCGAGGGTCTTTCGGAAACAGTCTTCCTACCTTCCAAGGGAGGGGTAAGGTCTGCGTACACTTTACCATCTCCAGACCCCATATTGTGGGATTTCACTGAGTATGTTGTTGTTGTTGTTGTTGTTGTTTATAATGTATTTTAAGTTATCAAATTAGAAATTTAGAATTAGTATGGATTTGTATTTGTTGTTGCTGTAGGTCATCTTAATATGATGGTATAAGAAACTACATAGTGCGAGTGAACAATAGTTACACTCATTTGTACAATAACTCCATACATCAATAGATAATTTCAATTAACGCCTGTATCATTTGTAGTTTAAAAATTATTTATATTGACAGTGTATATAAATTAGACGGGGTATATAAAAACTTCTGATGTGATTTAACAGAAGCACAAAAAGTAGTTTCACATATTAGTATAGGCATATTAGAAAAATTGATTTATTGATTTATCTAAGTTATTACAAAAAATGGAGGTGGAGATAACGATAGTTCAATTATAACGTTCACGATATTAATCACTAAACAGAAATGCTCAAAGAAGGTAGTTAGCAAATATGAATGATTACATATTTGATGTTGATAGGTGGTTAATTAAAGAAAAGCATGTTTTTGCTTTTAAGAAGGCTAATGAATTATGACTCATTTTGTATGTTATGCCTCTCACCCACCCAACCCATGTTCTCAGTTTCATTGGATTTGGGCCATAAAGAAAAAAGCATCTTAGCTTTTCTTCCTCTTTTTGTTTGACAAGAAACTAAAATTACATTAATAACTAAATCGAACTAATAATAAGACAGGTAGCACGGTTTTAATTATTGAAACAAAGCATGCAAATGTTTGCCTGAATTAGGAAGCTTTTAGCGAGCACCTAACTGTACCAAGCGAACCGACTTTGTTTCCAATGATTCAATAATCGAACACATTCAACCATCACAATTAAATAACGTACTTCGTCTAAAACTTACTAGTCCAACTAATTCTAATTCATGGCGCATATAATCTATTAAAAAGGGAAGCATTCCCTATCAAAAATATTTTTATGTTCGGGGTCCGAATTCAAGACCTCTAGTATTCTGTTGGTGTCTAACTTTTGCCTCTCATATCTGTGATCTTTAATTTTTGTCTCTGCTGCTCATTTGATGAAAATTTTCAGAACTGCTTCGCTTGGCATAAGTTCTGTAACATTTTTGTCTTAAAAAACTGAACTTTTGCCTTGCGCGACATAAGTTCTATAGGAATTAAGTTGTGGCATATATTGATTAGTACTTTTCAAATTATGTTGAGTGTTGAAAGTTTTGGCATGTCCAGCATAATTTGTGGGATGTTATAATACTTATGTCAAGCAAAATGTAAATTTTGCCAACCGAAATCAAAACTTAAGTCATTTTCCAGATTATGTTGAGTGTTGAAAGTTTGTCGTGTCCGGCATAAATTGTGGAATGTTATGATACATATGCCGAACTAAATGTAAACTTTGTCGAGCGAAATCAACACTTATGCCTAGCCAAAAGTGTTGAAGGAAAAAATTAAAGACCACATATTTGAGGGCCAAAAATTAAAGATCACCCCGAAATAGGGACATTTGTGCGAATGACCCTATTGCCTCCCAAGTATCGGTAAAACAGTAATTCATCCAAAATTAGCCGGTTTATCCTTTCAAAGGAAAACGAAAAGAAATAACTTGTGTAAATCATTGGAACAGATATAAAGAGCATTTAGTGACTTTAACCACAGGTAGTGCAAGTAAAACACACACCACGAGGAAGAGAGGGTTTTTAAAGTGCCAACTATCAAATTGCCCTCGCCATTGAATGCCTAAATGGTGTTGATTCACATTGCTAATTTAAGGTGATAATAAGGTTTCTGTACTTCATATATAGAGGAGTTCCATTGATAAATGTACACTAAGAGGAGGTCGTTTGGTAGGATGTACCAGAGAAAATAATGCATGTATTAGCTTTGGGATTACTAATCCCTTGTTTGATACACTTTTTCAACCTATGTATAACTAATACATAGCAAACCATGGTATTAGCAATACCAAGACTATTAATACATGCTTATGGTTAAAGATAAAATTGCCCTTGAAGTCCTCAAAGCTAAAGAATGTGAAGGATATTTTTTTAAAAGAAAGTAGTTTTTTAGAAATTATGCAATGCATGTTATTTTTAATGCGTCACACCAAACAGTCTATAAGAAATAATCTCAGCATAACTAATCCCTGCACTACTAATACACCCTATTCAGTACTATTCTTATAAAGACCCCTACAGTTGAACTTCAAGAGAATACCCTGACATAATAAGAGTTGCAGTAAAATCAACTATAATGATCACATAAAAATCTTATAGGGATCACCATAATTATGCTCTCCCCCCAAAAAGAATCACAACCATTACAACAGTTTTACACATCAATTAGGAATATACAATTGAGTCTCTCACCTTAGAAGAAAGTAAGGATCAAAAGCATCCCAAGCTGACTCATCAGTAGCCTTTTGGCTCAAATCACGCGAACCTTCACAGATCATTTTGTTGTGGAACTTAACTGCTAATATGAATAAATTAGAGATTAAAGGATTTGTAAGGAATGGTTGTATGGCCTCACCAATTTCTTGAACTTCAGGGAGCATCAACTTTCTATCTTCTTGTTGCCCATTAAAAATACAGTTTGATAAGGCATAAAAGGCAAGTAAATTTGCATAAAGAGGTAAGAAGGCATCTTTGTGGTTACCAAACCCACCAATCCATTCAAATCCTCCCTGCGCAGCAACATAATCTTTGGCAAATAATACTAACTTCCGCGCAAACCGCCGCCTCCAGTTTTGCAAAAAGTCATTCACATCATGTATGTCACTGGGTTCACCTAACGAAAACTTTGAGGTTGGAAGCTTCTCCAAGTGAGAACAACATATCTGGCATATCAAAAGTTTTTCTTCATGATGGTTGTCAATCTCTTTGTCAAAGACACGTTTGATAAGATCTCCTTCGGAAATAACACAAGAATGATTAGCAGAATCAAGAACCCTGCGGCAAAGGAAATCAAGGTAGTCAACACAGTGACCAAAAATTGATGAAAGATGCTCGAAGCTCCTCTCAATCACTTGCTCTACTTGGCTTGGAACCATTCCTGTCAGGAAGCTTCTTTCATAAGTTTTAGATGTAAGACAATTTTGGACATCCACGGCAAGTTTCCTCCTAAGACTCTCATCTTCATCCTCAAGAAGCCTAATGCATGTAAACCATAAATCCAGGATTTTATGGGCATACCTATTAACCACCATTTCTAGCTTGAAAGGGGAACACCAATTGCCATCAGGAATTTGGTTACCGTAGACTGAAGGACCAATAACCTCGGCTTGGTCCAACAAACCAGATGCTATCATAGACTCTGCAGCCGCCCTACGCATGTTTACAGGCTCTGACGCATCACTGTGTTGTTCAATTAGGTCAACATAATAGCTGATACACTCGTAAAAGACAGATGATTTAGATAGATCATCATGGTGGCTGAATTCACCAGCTTTGACACTTTGCAAGCTTACAACTGAACTACTCAGTGAGCTGACAAAATGTTTTATACAAATCCCCATGCAACAAAGAAGCATCTCCCGAGTCTTTGAATGCCTAGTGACCTTGTACAAGGAAACCGCCTTGTCCCAGAACTTGAGCACGGACTCGCTATCCATAGCACCAAATAATTTAGGATAACATTCTTCTCCATTATTGTGATACTCCTGCAGACTCCAGCTGTAGATAATCTTCAAAATGTAGTTCAAACATTTATGGTTATTGTCCAAAGTTAAAAGCTTCATCATAGTGGTCTGGAGATCGATGCTGGTCAAGCAACTTCTCTTTATCTCACTATAGTCTGGTGTCTTGAGAAATAAAAGAAACCACTTCAGTGTTGCAATCCGAACTTCATATGAAGTGTCAGAGATTGAACGTATTAGCCTTTCCTGGAACCTGCTGAAAGAAATCTCATTTACGGATATGTTCGATAAGTTTGAACCAGAAGGAGGGCCTTTTGATCGTACTAACAGATAATCTTCGGCAGCTTCTTTAGATGTTTGGTAAACACAATTGAAATATGAACATGCAGCTTGTTTCCGAAGTTCTGAGATAGTTGGATCAAAATATGTCGGTGCACTAGCCACTCCTAAATCTAAACATTCTGAAGATGACCTCCAAAGGAGGTCCCAAATGACATCAATATTTTTGCTCGTTTGACATGTTCTTGCAACACTCAGCATGTTATCTAGCACCTTCAAAAAACAGCCATTGATAATTGGGCAAGGACATTGCTCAGGACTCCCAATCCATGAACGTGAAGCAAGAACATGAATCAATTCAGTAAGAATATTATCTTTTTGGGAAACATCAGCTAGATCTCTGCAGTTCGTATCTAGAAGAGAGCTCAACTGTAATAACATCCCATGAAGTGAATTAAAAGAACTATTTACTCTGTTGGATGACATAGACGACTCAGGATTCACAACGTGCTTCCCCGTGCCAGGTAACTCAGAGGCAATATTTAGGAGAACTAGTGGAAGCTTTTCATTAGACACTAGACCTGTTAGAGCTCTTGATGCGAGAACACGAATACGAAGATTGCTCTGGACTGAGCATTTCCTGATGAATGGCATGAAAAGGAAAGGATCCAGGGAATCACCAGCTTCACTTGCAATTGGAGAAGGCTTGAGTCGAGAAAAGAGAATCAAGACTGGACATAAGCTGGGATGAACAACTTTAGCCAGGTTGGACCTTAAATGTTCAGATGATCCATCCAAGAGTGACTCTGTTGCAATTTTTAGCTCATTAAATAAGAATGGATGCAAGGAAGGGTACCTACAAGACGAACAGTCAGGAAAATGATTAGAGCATCTGTTTTGTTCCACACAAATAAATGTGCTTTCCTTAAAACAAGACATTGCATCAATCCTAACCCCAAATATAACACCTAATGAACATAAGAACAGAATCTCCAGAAGTCAGAAATAATGATTACTGATGACTTCGTCATCTTCTTACAGATTCAATTTTTTCAACTCAAATGTTTGGTCTACACATCAGAACAATGCAAGATAAATGGAAAATGCAATCAAATAATAGTATTGGTTCAGAAATAAACATCAAGCCAACCAAAAAAGAGTAGAAAATTCTATCCCCATATTTAAAACATAAAGGGCAGCCCGGTGCACTAAGCACCCGCTATGCGCGAGGTCCGGGGAAGGGCCGGACCACAAGGGTCTATTGTACGCAACCTTACCTTGCATTTCTGCAAGAGGCTGTTTCCTCGGCTCGAACCTGTGACCTCCTAGTCACATGGCAGCAACTTTACCAGTTACGCCAAGGCTCCCCTTCATATTTAAAACATGACATGAAAATAAAAAAAATAAAAAGTTCTAGAGTAGGGGTGGGGATTGATTTGAGGTTAATTTGGGGGGAAAGAGGAGCATGTCAATGTAATTGGTCTACACGTAATCGTTCTTTTCATACAATATGCTCAACAAAAGATAAGAGGTGTGAAAGATCTGTATGAGCATGTTCACTATATGGACAACTTCCTTCAAGTTAAAGCAAAGCCTAAAACTTTTTGGAATCTAACATTCCAAAAAAAACATCAAGAAGCGAACAACTTGTCAACACTACACTCATAATATGGTACTTCCTCCGTCCCAATTTAAGTGATGGCGTTTGACTGGGCACGGAGTTTAAGAAAGAAAAAAAAATTGAAACTTATAGTCTAGGACATTCCATAGATATTTTTGTGGCTATATAAATCATCTCATTAAGGGTAAAACGGGACGTTTAAAGTTGGATTGTTTCTCAATAAATAAAGGTGTCAATTGTTTTGGGGACAGACTATAAAGGAAAGAACAACAACATACCCAGTGTAATCCCCCAAGTGGGATCTGGGAGGGTAGAGTGTACACAGACATTACCCCTACCTTGGGAGGTAGACTATAAAGGAAAGTATATCACATTAATTGGGACAGTCGCAGTAATATATATATATATATATATGCATAAATATAAAAACTAAAACAAATTTACATTTATACATTACTATTTTCAAAGAAAAAAAAAAACAAGATTACAGATATAGGACATTCACTAGTTTTAACTGGTAGAACAAGATATTTAGTTTTACATGAAAAATATGAGGATTAGAGAAGCTTGTGGTCCATATAATATCCCGATAAAGATTTGGAAGTGTCTTGAAGAGGTTGGTGTAGAAAGACTCGACAAGTTATTCAATGCATACTAAGAAGTGATAAGTGGTAGGATGCTCGATGAGTGGAGGAGTACCCTACTCCCAATATAAGAACAAATGCGATATCCAAAGTTGTGCTAACTATCGTGGCATTGAACTCATGATTCATACGATGAAATTCTACAAAAGAGTGATAGAATGTAGACTTGGGAATACAACAAGAGTGACGGAGAACCGGTTCAGATTTATGCCCAGTAGACCTACAAAGGACGCAATATCCGTGCTAAGAAAACTGTCGAAATTCATCGCGAAAGGAAGGAAGATCTACACATAGTTTTTATTGACCTAGAGAAAGTATATGATAGAGTACCACAAAAGGTTCTTTGGTGGATGATGGAGAAGAAACGAATTCATATTAAATATATAAATGTCATAAATGACATGTGAAGGAGTCGTTACTACCGTGAGAACAGTAGTAGGAGATACAAAGTCTACACCAAGGATCGGCATTGAGCCCCTACTTGTTTACCATAGTAATGGAAGAGCTAACTAACACAATACAAGATGAGGTCTGTTATGTTATTCTGACGATATTATGTTAATTGATAAAACCAACGAGGGTGTCAACCAAAAACTTGAACTATGGAGAAGCACTTTAGAGAGAAGGATTTTAGGATAAGTAAAAGTAAGACTAATTACATGCACTGCAAGTTTAGACAGCATGAGCAAAGCGAAGTCGAGGTGAGATTAGACGGGATCACAGTGCCAAAATCCAAATACTTTAGATATTTAGGCTTGTTGTCTCAAGAGAATAGAATGATAGATGAAGATGTCACTCATAGAATTAAAACCGGATGGTTGAAACAGAGAAGTGCTAATGAGGCGTTAAGTGATAGAAGGATGCCTACCAAAGTTGAAGGTAATTTCTACAGAACAGTTATAAGACCGGCAATGTTATATGGTAGTGAATGTTGCACCGAAAATAAACATATTCGCCTGAAGGTGCAAGTAGCACGCATTGAGGGTGAAATGAGAGAAGGTTGTTTGAGTCTTTGAGATGATTTGGTCATATCCTGCGTCGATTTACACATACGCCAGTCCATAGGTGCGAAACTATGGTGGGTGAAGCTGTTAAAAGGGGACGAGGTAGACTTAAAATCACGTGGAAGAAAGTTGTCTCGAAAGACCTACAATCCCTTGAAATCAATGCAAGCTTAGCTAAAGATAGGACACAATGGAAGAAAAGGATTCATATATATCTATTGATTGGGAATAGGTTTTAGTCTTGTTAGCACGTTGATTGAACATATTGCTTTTCTAAGAGTACTTACCTTATCACATATTTATATGTCAATAAAAACATCGCGAAGTTCTCAAAAAAAAAAAAAGGATAGCGAACTTTTAAAATTGTTATTAATTTATCGGCAAAGGCTCAAATATACCCTTGAACTATACGAAATTGCACATATTTGCCCGTCGTTAAAAGGTTGGTGCAAAGATGCCCCTAACGTTTTTTTTTTGGCTATATATGCCCTTGAGTTAACGGAAAATATTAGAGGGCATATTTGTTCAGTTCGCATAGTATAGGGGCATATTTGATCCATTGAAATTCGTGAATATTATGGCACAAATAGTTCTCAGATTTTTTTGTAGTGCACTTTATGCTAGCCAATGATTTATTACAACTGCATTTTGAAACTCCACACTTATCGTACAACCCCTCACTTTTCTCTCTTATTCTTTCACTTGTTTATGAAATGTCAGAAGCTTCGAGTTCTTTAAATAGTTGTGGAGGGGTTTGTGGATGTGGAGTTGTGGAAGGGTTTGTGGACGTGGAGTTACTGCACTCCATCTCACTTATGGACTTCAAATAATTCTACTAAATTTCGATTATGCGTGAAATTCGCGAAAGGGCCAAACCACATTGAATGTTATGTAAGAAACTGTATAAATGCTTAAAATGTGATACTCTTTCTATTATTATTATCAAAAATTTTAGCACTGCGGGAGACATTTTTTCATGTGTCATAAGTCTAATGTAAGTTATCTCCTATTTTATGTTTATGTTTTATTGCGGCAATTGTTGCATCCATTATCGTGTAGTTATTGGGACTGAGAAGACGAAAAATATCCAGAAAGAACTATCCAAATCATCAACAAATTGAAAAATAAAAATGGTATTATCATTAGTAAAAAAATCTTTTGAAAAGGGGAAATGGTGCTCTTGTTTGTGAAAACAGTCTTTAAAAGATGGTTGTAATTGCATCTGCTCTTTTAGTTGTATAATTTTGATATAATGCAATGGTGAATGGATTGTAATTACAAATGTTTTTTTTATGTTTTGGAATGCAATGATATTTTGTACCATAATATTCACGAATTTCAATGGATCAAATATGCCCCTATGCTATGCGAACTGAACAAATATGCCCTCCAATATTTTCCATTAACTCAAGGGCATATATAGCCAAACAAAAAACATTAGGGGCATCTTTGCACCAACCTTTTAACGACGGGCAAATATGTGCAATTTCGTATAGTTCAGGGGCATATTTGAGCCTTTGCCGTTAATTTATTATTATTGTTGTTGTTGTTGTTATTATTATTACTACTATTATTATATTATATTTAACTTATTTTTTACTTTTATTTTTATTTGCTAAGATGATGACATTGAGTTGATGTCAATAGAAAAACATGAGCAATGAGGATTCAATGATTCATATAACCAATCCCACCTTGTTTGGAACTGAAGCGCAGTTGTTGTTGATATCATTTATATACAAGGGACAAAAGAGAACTAGTTAAATAATATGAGTTATATCCACTTCATTCTACTCGTGCAGTCACGCAACAAGATAATCAATGTGGACATGGGCAAGCAATCAGGTGATGAACCATAATTTGAGACATAGTCCCAACGAGCATGATTGCACCAAGTGGTAAGTCTTTGATGAGAGAAGAGTTTTATCTGATTTTTAAATTTGAGAAGCAACCTTTTCCTCCAATTGCAAGGAACAATAAAACCATGCAACGAATATAAACAATAACTTAGCAGAAGCATATGATCAAAGGTCCAACAAAATTAAGACAACATATAGATAATTATAGATGATCAAATAGAGGCACATACACAAAGCATAGAAAATTATGATATATAAAGATCATAAGAGACCCATCACGTTATACCTATGAAAGAATTCAAGCCCCGTTATAGCGCGCCTGACTGATGCTCGCTTGTGCACGTTCAGAAATCCAATCATGCGACGTACCAAAGCAGTATAAGCAAGACAGGCACTGTTCCGTACCTCCCAGTGTGGAGACGAGAAACAGCGTATCGAGATAATCAAAGCCTCAGCAGAGAAACCTGATGTATCAGTTGCTAGGTTGGTATCATTAAAAGCAGCTTTGAGGACATTGAAAGCATGCACAGTAGGAACAACACCCTCATCTCGAATCTTTGAGATCCTTTCAGCTTCATATATATCAGATACAATTTTAGAAAAAATAGCTGGGCCAGCCTCCCCAAAACCATTGCAAGCATCAGCACTGAAACTGTTTGATTCACTATGATCTGTTAAAGACTTATTAGCCACATCTACTAACCACCGTAATGCCCTTGGCAAAAGCCTTTTTGGTGTGCCCTGTGGCTCTGAAAGGAAAAAGGCAATAAATGCTGCAGGAATACCAGCACTTCTCCTTAGGAGATCATCCACTGTTTGTCCCTTGGCTATTGTTCGTTCCATAAGTTGCTCCATCCAAGACTCAGTCAACCTACAAAGTCTGGAAAAAAGGAAAAGCAACCTTAGCAAATGAATTCAGAATGTATGTCTTTTATCTTTGGTGTGAACTTCCCTGCTGTGATCCTAACAATGATATTCCAGCATTGTCAAATGCAATATCTGCACTAATTCAAATCAATCAATTTCCTAGTCCTCAAAAGTATCAGAAGTTATCTGTCAGAAGCTACTTTGAACAGACACCAAAAAGAAAATCAGCAGCTAGCTTTCAAATAAAAATGTTATCAAGCTGGAGAAATGGTGCCAAAAAGGAAAGTATTACTTTTTCCATCAATCTTAAAAAGAGAACAGCAGTGTTATAGTTTATACTGTTTGTCCATCTATATAACCTAGTACCATTTTGGTTTTCAGTTTTGTGCATATGCAATATTCCTTTTTTTTTTTTTTTTTTGTCGTTTTTTCCATTTATATTTTTCCTTGAAGGGGCAATGCAAAGGGAGGGATGAAATTGGAAGAAAACAGCAGTAAATTGGTATCTCCAAAGAAACGGGAATCGAAAGAAAAGAATAAAGGATAGACCTGAATAACAATAACAAAGTAGCAAATGAATTAACAGGAATGCCTTATGACCTTATCTACTGTGTGCAAGTCAACACCTCTGTCACAGAGCAAACAAAGATAAAACTATTCCACAGCACAAATTCAGATATCTCCTTTTTCCTGTGAATTGACAAGACATGAGTGAGCAGCTCACGACTGCGCGAAAGCGAGTTTTAAAAGATTCAAATTTAAATATATCTTTCATTATGACCTCACCAAACACTTATTGCTATATGAATCTTCTAACAACTGAAGATTAAAAGTTGACTTCTCTAAGAGGCGGCATGATAAGAGGCGCTGAAAATCTTTAAGATGTCACCTACTGCATCGACCTGAAGCAAGTTTGGAAGTGACACTTTTTTTACTCTCCTTTTCCTTTCAGATTTTGTTTGCTTTTTTTATCTTTACAGCTTACAAGCTGCTCAGGCTTACAATTTTTCGATGTTACTTGTACAAGAAGTGTACAAGAAGGGAAGCGAGCTGAGCTCAATCTCATTTATTTTAAGCTACTACGACTCAAGCATCTCCTATACCAGGTTCTCTAGTTCACGAACCCAATGGGCTGGAGAAATTCCCTTTTTACTTTTTATAACTCTTTTTCCCCCCTTCCCACATTGGAAAAAACCCATGGTACAAAGAAGTATAACCCTTAGAAGGGGTTGCAGCACTGACGGCTTTGCTGATCACGACGACTGGATTCTCCCCCTTTCTTGGCATCTGCTTCCCCACATCTCTGTACCAGCCATCTGTCCAAGGTTCCTCCCATTGAAATCGGTCATTCTTAGATGAACAATGAGAATTTCTTCATTTTCAGATAAATTTTTTTTTTTTTTTATGACAAGGGAACCCGCAGCCGCTACCCTTCGGGTGCGCACAGGGTAAACCCCGCCCCTGTGCAATAGCTCGCAAACCACAATATAATTAACAAGCAGCTAGATGTAAAAGATATGTCAGCTGTGCAACCACAATTCAATTTTCTGACACCAAAGATAATTCTAAAATTATTTTAAGCGAAACCATGGATAAGAATGCCGCTTACAGCTTTGGCACTGGAATTCCTGCAAAAACAAATAAGCATATAGAAAATATGACTGCAGATATAAATAGAATCCAGTGCAGATACCTTGCATCATTTGAACAAAGCAATCGATTGCAAAGCGCAGTAAATCCAGCCCTTGTCTTATCAATAGCACCATTATGCTTCATTTTCAAAAGGACTTCCAAGAAATGGTTGCCAATTACCTCGAGTTGTTTCACATCAAGCATTGCGCCAGATGTCCTATTGGATAAATCAGTTTCATGAACAACTTGGCAACCTGATTCTGAAACATTTGAAGTAGGCAAAGGAACTTTCCTTATTATTGTTCCCAAAAGAAGGCTCACCTGAAACAATGTAGATGGAAAGAAATTAATCCTTCTGGAAATTTTAAGCATATAAACTTCATATAGCTTATTACAATTCAGAATCCTTCTTTTTTTTTTTCCTTTTTATAAAAATGGTGTTCAGGCCAGCTTGTGTACACTTCTCTACTATACCACCAAGTACCTACTACCTCTCAGCAGCACAGGTACCGAATAACTCTACCCGTCACGGCTTAAGGAAATGGGGGAAAATCACCTAGTATTTATTATTCCTTCTTTAGCCACACAAAGGTTGTACTAGAGGGGGAAGGGTAGAATATGCGTTTTATCGCCATCAATTGAAATACGAACTGTAAAGTTACTAGACCTGAGTACAAAGCAGCAAGGAAAAGAATGATGATGGCACAAGGATGAGTGATGACATAATTTAACCATTAACATCATGTAAGTTTCATTAAATAGTTAGCTACTTGGACAAATGGGATAAATAGTCAGTCTTAATACCTCTTTCATAGCAAGCCAACAACCAACCATAACTATCTGCTCAGTTCCCCTGCCCTCCTGCTTCACTTCTGTATTTTGTACCTTGTCTGAGGTAGATAGGGATTCATCCACTTCATGAGGAACCTCTAGCAAAAGAGCATCATCACCCATTTCCTCCATATCATCAGGTAAGTACCAAGCATCAGCTGATACCACCCCAAGGGCCAACGAAGTTATCCGCATGACCAACTCCAAAATCTTCTCCAATACCACTTTCATTTCGGATGTACTGCAGACTATTGCATCAGAATCCCAGTCAAGTTCCTCAAATGTGTATCGAAGAGCAAGCAAAGCACCATGAACGAAGCTGTTCTTGCATGCTTCTGAAAGATCCTTCTCTCCATCCTGAACAAGTGCCTCCAGCCAATCAATCAGTGATCTTAAATATTCTATTGCTGGAGGTGCAAGCTTACGAGCCTTATTCTCCCCGTTTGGCAGCTTGGACAGCGATTGAGGGGATCCAGTGTTAGATGAGACGTTAACAACCCAACCAAGTTCCAAAACATACTTTCTGAATATAAGTCGTAAAGTCAGAGCTCCAGCATCACTTTCTCTGACACGTGGACTACAGACTAGCTTCTTAGCCCAAACAATTGCTTCACTAACCATGTCCTGGCTATTAATTCCAGGAAGAGGAGTAGGAAAATGCAGCAGAATACGAAAAGAACTCTCTCTAAGTCGGTCCCAACTATCAACAATTGATCCAACCAGCAATAGAGTTGATTCAGGTAAAAGAAGCCCCTTACTGTAGGGATAAAGAGAGAATTCAGGAGAAACAGCACCAACATTTCCTTCTGATGGGCCCACAATAGACCAAACATTTAGCATTATCAATAAAAGATCCATTGCCATTATCTTTCTCTCATATGGAGCAGAGGGGTAGCATGAAAAGAACAAAAAGCAACTCAACCACTTCATAAAGTTAAAAAGTTCATCTGCCCTGTCTTGAAACATATCTCCTGTTCCTTTAGCAACGGAATCTCTACTTGTGTCTTTCCCTGCAAGAGGTTGCCAGCTTCCCTGCTTAACCTGCCTCTCTAATGCTGTTCGAACCCGAGAAAAGAATTTCCGAAATAAGCTTGTCCACTTCATCTGGAAAGCAGTTGAGCAACATCTCATGTTCAAAGGAATTGCTACCTTCATCAGACTGAGTTCCAATGATGATGGCAAACTAGCAGTCTTTGGATTTATGAACAGAGATTCTGCTGCATCAATCCGAAGTGACTCATCAATATGCGTAAGCGCCAGAACCAGATATTTCTCTGGGACTTTTATTTCAATCCCCTTAATGCAGACAATAGCATCTCTGTTTTCCAAATTCTGCTCCACATCTTCCAGGGATAACAAAGAATTCTTACACCAATCGATATCCCCTTCTAGCAAAGCAAGTAAACGGGAAACCTTAAACAATGAAACTAAAACAGCCACTCGCTCTTCAAGCGTGGGGGAGACACCCCCAAAATCCAACTCAGTAAGAAATACTTCACCATTGTCCAAACCACATCCGACGCTAATAAAAGCGAGCATCGGAAATATAGCATCAACATCCAGTTCAAGTAATACTGGCAGTGCATAGGTGTTAAGATTTGAGCGGAGTTTTGAATGTCCAGAAGCTAGGCCCGACAAAAGTGGAGGCAGGCAACAACCCCTATATTTGCTGTACCCATTTTCAATACCATCACTACTCCAATACTCATCACGTAAACACTCAAGGAAACACTTAAGAAATGTTGTTGAAGCACCACACACATCATCATCGATATACGCCTTTATAGTTTCAAACAACAGATCGGGGCTCATACTTAAAAGTGTCTTTGCACCCAACCTCTTTGTAAGGGATGCTAAAGGAACATATCTTCCTTTGCAACGTGGTCCCAGGCGAAGAAGATCAAAAGCAACCTTCCTCATGAACAATTTCAACGTATCACTACCCTCTACCCAGTGTAGACTGGCCTGAATGTCTAATAAGAGATCAAAAATAAGATGCACTTGTTTGACTGTTTGGCTCAAAGGATCTTCCAAATTATTCCACACTATTTGCAATAATCGTGTCCCAATTTCCTCAGAAATGGGATCATAATTTACTTCAAGACTTCCGTTTTTATCTAGCATTGACGTTTTCACTTGTTGCAGACAAATCTGCATCACGGTCAGAGCATGAAAATTGAAGTGACTGTCTATCGGATTCTCACAAAAGTTACAAAGCTGCAAAATCGCATCATAAAGAATCATTTTGATTGATTTCCCGTTGTCTCCACAATCCCTAACACTATCATTTGATACAACAAACCCAACATTCAATACCGCCCTCGGGACCGCAGTTAAAATACCTCGAATCAAGCAAATTCTACTCAACGACGAAAACTTACTTAATTCATCAACCAAATCGCCCTTAAACGGGATTTTCTCAACTACGCCCTTAAACACAAACTCACTACACATAATCAACCCCTCATTATTAAAATTTCCTTCCATAATAAACAATCCAAGCTCTTCCAGGCTAAGACAAACCTGCAAAGCCACACAAAAACTCACCCCAGCCGCCACTAAACAATCCCTAGAAAACGATTCCGATTTCAAAATACTCAAAACAGTAACCAAAAACCTCTCTAAAACATCGCAACCACCTGCATTATTAACCATAAACTTCAAAGGAAATCGTTGTAGCAAGTAATACATACACGATAACGCTTCTTGACATTGTTCCATAACAATCGGTGACGGTCTAGACCACTCATTAATATCAAGCAACACCTCATTCAACCCCAACACAACATCCAAACCAACCAACACCGCACATTCATCAACAACCTCCACCAAAAAACCTAATTTCGGTATGCTCATCATCGACAACGCAGCTCGCGAAACACAAAACCTCTTCCCATTCCCATTTTTCTCGCAATACTCCTCACAGAGTTTGCGGAAACAACTTTGGATCACGCCATGGAAACTCTTGCACTTGATAAGCGCGGAAAGCAAAGTCCTATGCAAAGGCTGTGAGTTTTCAAGTAAAAGTATTTCGAGGTAAAATCTACAAGCTGTGTCAATTGATGACTCATCACATGCGTTGTTGTTTGAGAGTAATAATAATTGGGAGAATGATGAAGCGAGGTTTTTGGCATGATTGAGTTGAGAATAAGTAGAGTTTAAGGAGATGAGTGTTTTTAGTGAGGTGTAGAATTGGTGTGTGGAAGGTGTTTGATGAAATGCATCAATGAAATATTGAGGGAATATAATGGCACTGTATGTGTAACGATGACGATGTTGCAACGCTCTCCATTTAGCTGACATTATTATTAGTAGTAATAATCAGTTTGTTGCCGGAGCTGGGTGGCGGCTTTGGTGGTCGTCGTTTGGGGTTTGAACAAGGGTTTTTAGAACAAGGTGGGAAATCAATTCATCCCGGCATTTTATTTTTATTTTTATTTTTTTAATCTTTTTTTGGTCTGGGTCGAGGAAAATAAGTGCTCCCTCCCTCTCATCCCAATTTATGGAACCGTTTGGTCATAAGTTTCATTCACTTTTTTCCAGAGTATTTTTTTATTTTATTTTTAAAATCAGTATTTGATCATAAAAATTTTAAATAAAATCAAAACTTATTTTTCACTTTTTTCATAACCAAACCTTGTTGAAAAAGTACATTTCAACGATAAAATATTATTTTCAAATATTATGGTCAAACACAATTTCAACTCCAAAAATTCCAAAAAAAAAATGAATTTACTTTTTGTTTCTATGGCCAAACGCCTACTAAGAGTCTTATTTTCCTTTTTAGCCAAAAAAGAGTGTCTCTTTTAAAATATTTAGGACTCATTTGGCCATGAGAATTCTTCACTTTTTTCGTAAAATATTTTAATTTATTTGAAAATCAGCGGCTGGCTATGAAAATTTCAAATACAACTTGAAGTTGAAATTTAAAAAGCCTCTTAAATCCTGTTTTAGACCATTGCATTTATTTTTTTCTTTCTCAAATTTTACCCTAAATATTTTATTTTTATAAAAATGACCCCATTTATATCAGCCACCAAACTGTTGCATGATCTACTACCCATTATCCAATATTCTAAACTTCATTTTTACAAAAAGGATGAACTTGACAGTCTTTGGGGGTTGATCAGTTTGAAAAAATAATAAGCATTTTTTTAACAAAGCACAAGTCATCAGACTTGTGTAGTTTTATTTCAAAATCAAATTATTTACACAAAGAAAGTGGAAGTAAAGAAAATAAAGAAAAACAAAGCAAAAATCTAACCTATCCTACTATATGTAGTGTTACAGAATCAAATGAATCCTAGGCTAGAACTAAACGCTGGAACTTCTACTGCTTTGGTTTGTTGTCATCATCAGACACCTCAAGCTCTCACCAGGTGTTATGACATCAAATCCAGTTGATTAATCAAGCAGAAACAAGTTGTATTTATCCAAGCTACAACAGCAAATCGGTGTATCCTCTACAACTATGTAACTATGTAGCCTTGTTTTCCTTATGTGCAGATCATGTATAGCCTCTGTGTGTATCATCTATTACTTTCATTCTCAGGACAACTTTAGTTGAAATTACAGCAAGCATTTCTGTCAGGACAGCTTTAGTTGAAATTACAGCAAGCATTTCTGTATTACAAACTCCTGCATATTAGTACTGTCATCACACAATTTGTTGTGTTGTCTGACTACTGTGTCTGAAGTCACACTCTGATCAATCTGGTTCTCTAGGTCTATATGCTGAGTATCTGAATTGTGGCATATTGTTTTTATCACTATTAAGTATCCGCCTTGCATGAATTGGTAGTTCTTGATAGTTGTTTATTTGAATTGTACCTGCAAAATCAAAAACCATGTTAGCTAAATAATATGCCAGTGCATTGCCTTCCCTAAGGATGTGAGCAATTTGCACATGACCTCCTTCTGTCCATCTCTTTGTCCTCATCACTATCAGTCTCATATTCTATGGAGTATCCCATCTCCCCTCCAATATGTTCACCATAGTTAATGGGCCTGTCTCGAAAATCACAGGTTGCAGATTGTGTGTCATGCAGTACTCAACAGCATCCTGTATAGCAGCAACTTCTGCACAAATATTAGTTGTGTCCGCCAACTTCCTAGCACTAGCAAACACCACATCTCCTTCATTGTTTCTCACACAAAAGGTTGCTGAACTTGCACCTGGATTTCCCCTTGAAGCACCATCTGTATTGCATCTATACCATCCTACTGTTGGACATCTCCATTGTATCCTCCTAATCTTCATAACTGGCTTATATCCTTCCAGAATTTGCACCAACTGAGGCCAGTCTTGTGGTATATTCTTCAGCCAAGGATACCTTGTCACAGCCAAATGATATCAATTCTGGTTAATGTAATATATGACTTTGTTCTTGCTTATTGTCTTACCATGGGCTCTTGCATTTCTCCTCTTCCATAATTGCCAACAAATAAAAACAGGAGCAACTTGTACAATAGGCTTCAGCTTTGGTGAGCAGTTGAAATCCCACCATTTTCATACTGTCTAATGTAGCTGCACCATAGGACCTATCCCACCTACAACACTGGTGTAATAAAGCCAAACTGATGTAGCAAAGTTCCCAGTAAGAAACAGGTGTTGTACTGTTTCTTCCTGTTGAGGATTATCTCAGCAATAACATCTAGACACAATGGTAATCTTCATCCTTTTCAAAATATCATCTAGTAGTAGTCTGAGCTTCCATATTCTCCATATAAAGAATGACACTTTGAATGGCACACCTTTAATCCATAATTTAGAAAATTGCAAAGAAGTTTGTTCTTTCTTCCTCAAAAATTTCTATGCACTCCTAATAGTAAATATGCCATTACCGGTTAGCATCCACTGTGGTTTGTCCTTTTCTTCTGTTTTCTCTACCATACCAAGCTCATTCCTCACATGATTCAGTATATTCACTGGAAATACTTCCTCTAGCTTCTGATAATCCCATCCCTCATTTGTGATAAAGAAATTCAGCTCCTCTACTTGAGTTTGGATAGGACACACCTACTTCAAAGGACCAAGTTTAGACCAGTTATCATGTCACACATTATATTCTCCATTCATTGGTTCCCACCAAATATGCTGCTCAATTTGATCCCTAGCCTCCAACATTTTCTTCCACACTTGTGATCCTCCTTTCCATTGCACTTCAGTAGGTTTCAATCTCTTATAGTATTTGTTCCACATGAACGTAGACCAAAGTGAATTTGTAGTTCTGAATCTCCACCATAGCTTTGCAAACAATGCATTAGAGACATCATATAATGATCTAAAACCTAATCCCCCTTCCTCCTTTGGTAAACAAACGTTATCCCATGCTACCCAATGTCTACTTTTGCCTTCTTCCTTATTACTCCAAAAGAATCTAGTAAAGGTCTTATGTAGTTCATTAATGATATACTTTGTGGGAACTACTACTGACGGTAGATAAATTGGGACACTTTATAGAACATTATTGATCAACACTGCTTTCCCTCCATAGGACAGAAGCCTTCCTTTCCAGTTCTGCAGCTTGTTTTTCACCTTCTTAATAAGCTCATTATAATATACCTTCTTTCTTCTAGCATGGAAGATTGGATAGCCTAAATACTTCAAAGGAAACTGATCTCTTGAAAAACCAGTGATTTGACCCACTTGTTGCACAAGATTATCTGCAACCTTCGAATACATATAGAATGCACTCTTATCCTTATTAATAAGTTGTCTTGAAGCAGCTTCATATCCTTGTAAAATCTTCATAATCTTGCCTAGAGACTCCTTGTGTGCTGATGCAAAAATGATAGTGTCATCAGCATATGATAAATGGTTTTGATTATGACTCCACTTTGGTATTGCATATCCCACATAACTAGGATCATCATATAATGCATTTAAAGCTCTTGATAACACCTAAGCTGTAAAAATGAACAGAGCAGGTGACAAAGGGTCACCTTGTTTCACCCCTCTAGTTGAGTGGAATAAACTTGATGATTGACCATTAAACAACATTGAATACTAGTTGTTAGCCACCAGTCTCTACACTATGTGAACAAAATTCACACCAAATCCCATTTTTTGCAAAACTTTGGCTAGAAACTCCCATGAGACTTATCATATGCTTTGGACATATCTAGCTTTATAACAACATTGGCTGGCTTCCCTCTTTTTCTGATGTCTGTCACCATTACCTGAGTTAATAACACATTATCTATTATACTCCTTCCTTTCACAAAACCAGATAGGTTGATGGATATTAACTGTGGCAATACATCTTCAAGTCCATTATGAATGATCCTTGACATAACTTTGTTAATGAAATTACTTAGACTTATAGGCCTTAAGTCTGAATAAGTATTCACCATCTCCTTCTTGGGAAGTAAACCAGATTAGTGTATGTGATAGACTTAGGAAGAGCTTTCCCCTCAAAGAAAGCTATTACCATTTTGAATACATCTGTGCTAACAATATCCCAGCATGCCTGATAAAAGATCCCAGAAAATCCATCAGGTCCACTAACACTGTTAAACTTTGGAAATTTCATTTCGTTTTCATTATGAGTAAACTAACACAATCCTAAAGTGGAATGAATCCCTTACAAGGTTAAGGAGGGTATTTGATAATTTTAAGTATGTACCTCAAGGTTTTGGAGTCAAATGTGTTATAGCCGTATTTTGCACGTTTGGATATTTCAAAGTCGTCGTGGAAAGTTAAGGGCGAGACCATTTTCAAAAAAATATTTTAATGTACAAGTTGTTATGAATATTATTTATGACTATTATTAGTATGGAAATGTTGGAAAGGCCATGGGTAGAAAGAGAAATTCGCAAAATGGCTTATGGTAATATTGTGGAAGGCTAGGGGTAAAATGGGAATTTCACAAAGAGTCTTGAAAGTTCATGAAAAATTCCAAGTTGGCCGTGTGGCATAAGTGGTATATGTCCACATTTTATTATTTAATGGGGGCTAATTATAAATTACAAAGATGCATGGGCCAAAGCTTGCACAAGAAGACATTTAGTCTTCTTTGTTATTTTCAAAAAGAAATTCTAGAAAAATGGAGGAAGGGGATCATGTGTCTATATTCTTATTTTAAGGGACTTAAAAATAAATAGAAGAAGTGGTGGAAAGAATATATAATAAGAAGACCATTAGTCTTCTTTGACCAATTTGGAAAAATTCAAGAAAAAGAAAGAAATTTCTAGAAAAATATGGAGAGAAAGGCATGTGCCCCTCACATGTTCATAATAACTATATATATATATATATACATAGAGAGAGATGGCCAAGCAAGACAAAATATTCATCTTCCAATTCAAGAAAAACTTGAAGAGAAAATATAGTAGTATTCGGCCAAGGTTGGCTAAAATGGAGTCCATGTAATTGATCAAGAAAAAATATTTTCTCCTAGTACTCTAAGTAATTGGAAGGTCCTCTACAACATGGAAGAGTTGTTGGAGCAAGAAAATCCTTCACTTGGACAAATCCATAACCTTGACTAAGAGGAAACATGAAAGGAAAAGGTAAGAATTTAACCTTCTTTTATATGTTATGGGTGATTATGAGTGTTGTAGAATGAAGGAATCCATGAAATTCATGAAATATGCATATGTATGGTGTTTGGCCGAAAATGTGTTGCATGGTATAGAAATGATGAATTAATTTTATGTAGTATGTTGGTTGTTGTTATAATGTGTATAAATGGATGAAAAATTATAAGGATATGTGTGTAGTTGTTGTGGCCGAAAATAGGGGTGATGTTGTGAGATATGATTAATCGAATTTATGTAGCATTTTGATTGTTGTTGTGTGGTGGATTTTATGATAAATGAAGGCTTAATGGTTTGAAATGAATATGAAATTGTTGGTGTGTTATGGAAGGAGTTAGTGCGACTTTGTTATGGCTTCTTATATTTGTAAGAATGATATTGTTAATGTGTAGGCTATAAATATAATTCATGAACTTGAAAGTGAGCCATTGTTTGGAAAATTGTAAGTTGGGTGGTGGTAATTGAATGTGAAAGAAGGGTTAAGTAGTTATTGTTCTTGTTGGAATTGGAAAGTGTTGGATGAAGTAGCATGTTGATTGAATTGTTTTGAAAGTCATGTGAATTAAATTGAATTAAATAGAATTGAATGTTGGAGTGTTGCTAGAATAATTGCTAGTGTTGTTGTTGGTTTGGCCGGGTTGAATTCCCGGATTGTTGTTGATTGAAATTGGCCAAGATAGATTCTTGGGGACGATGTATTTACAGGGGAAATGCTGCCGAAATTTCGGCAGACAAATGTTACTTTAAAATCCCACTTCTAAATGCTCTAATTAAGGTTTGGTAAATGTGACCAATTTGTAGATTTTGGTGAATTTGGAGCTTGAGTTTGGAGAAGAAAAAGGAGCGGAAAAGGTATGTAAGGCTTCACCCTTTCTTCTTTGGCATGTCTTAGACATAATAGGTCGAATACGAGCCTCGGGGACAACTCTATTCTCCGGAATCCGCGCCTAAAGTTTCCCTTTTTTCATTCAGTAGAATTGAATTAAAAAGTGTGCAAAATGTTGGAAGAATTTCCTAAACCTCTAGAACTCGCATAAATAGGACCCGACTACCCTAAAACCCTCACAAGTAACGCCATGACATGTAATATATGTAAATTTGGTACGCCGCCTCATTTGATCCGAGGTGGGCCCACTGGTTCCCGGATTTACCTTATTGTTCCGCTTGACTTACTTTGAAGCTGAATCCAAAAGAAACCTTCGATCCTTATTCCATTACCAAATGACAAGTACTGTACCTATCCCAACGAGAATACTTCCATGATGATAATGATAACGATGATGTCAGAAAAGAGAATATGCCTATGATAAGTACGACAAGAATGATTCCACGACTAAGAGTCTTGAGCTAAAAATCCAATGTGAATATGAAAGTGTTATACTAGTTCTTGAACCTTAATTTTATTCCGTAGCTATGACACTAGTTTCTAAAAGACTTCAAAGAATATGAATTGACGGATATAATGCCCATGATTTCATTCTATGCTCTCTCTTAAGGCTATTTTCCGTTGGTAGTCTCGCCTTAAAATACTCGTTCCTTCAAGGTGAGACAAAGTGACCATGAGTATTCCATAACGTAATCGGAGGTCACCGACCTTACGTCACTCCGATGGACACATGACTTCTTTGGGCTCTCATGCATGCCAGTTGTATGACATATGTATATGAACGTGAATATGTATATGTATATGTATATGGGGAAAAAGGGGAAGGGCCACTGTTATATCACCACCTGATTCAGCTGGATTTCGTCCCGGACGCGGGATATGGGAGAGCCGGATACGGCGTCTGTATTTGTGATATATATATATTGGGACACTGTTGGGGAGGGGGGTGGGAGAGCCGATGTACTCGGCGTCTGTGAATGTAAATGAAGGACACCGTTTTCTGAAATGTTCTGTTTTTCTGTATATGTAAATAAGAAACACCGTTTTCCTAAAAAAGAAACTAAGCATGCATGACATCTGCAGAAAGGCATTCCTATGTACAGGTTACATCTGTTCCAAGATAAGCTCCATATGTCTATTCCGTTATTATTCATACTGTATATTACTTTATTATGTCACTATTCATGCCTTACATACTCAGTACATTACTCGTACTGACCCCTCTTCTTCGGGGGTTGCGCTCATGCCGCGCATGTACACCAGCTGAGCCACAGTTATCATAGAAGATGTTCCAGCGGAGTTGGCGGGCTCCACTTGTTCTGGAGTGCTGCCGAGTCAGAGTATATGAGCTATGGTGTTTGTTCAATGTTAGAGACTTTGCAGACAGAGTCATGAGTATAGAGTGTCAGCTTGGTAGACGGCTTCACCCGTCACAATGTTATTACGTTTCATGTCGCGGGTCCCATATGATGATAGACATTACTTATGAAAAAAAAAATATTGGAGGGCTTACCATGTATTTATTTCTTAATTGATACAAGAGTTTATCTATGTAATAAGAGTCAGCGGTTTCGCTCGGCACCAGATATGGGGTCGGGTGCCCATCACACCCTAGTAAAGTCGGGGTGTGACAAAATGAATCGGCGGAAGTAAGTTCGTTGAAGAAATTGGAATTAGAGTCATGTTTTGGGAAGATTTCATACAATTTGAGTTATACATTATTTAGCATCACCCTGAGAGGGACATATAGAGCCCCTTAGACGGTTAATAAAGTTTTATACAAGTGCCAAGAAGGTTCCATAAGGATTGGAGGTCAAACGAATCGAAAAGAACGTATTTTCGTGAAATCGGGGAAAATGGGGCAATATGCGGCCTCATACTCAGCGTGCTGAGCCGCATATTGGCCGAAAACTTGCCATTTTGGCTGAGCTTACTGCCAAAAACCACCCCCATGTTGTGGAGGGAGTATGCAGCCGCATACTGAGTATGTGGTGCCGCATACTCACCGCAACACGAAGTAGTGGGGCGATTTTCAGCCCTTTTTAAACCCCAAAAGACCCCATTTTTCACATTAACTTTCCACACTTCTTTCCCCACATTTATAGAGAGTTCTTGAGAGTTATTGAAAATTCCAAAACCTTCTACACCATTAAAAGAGAATATCAAACATCAAAAAACCTTAAGATAAATCCATGGAAGATGATGGTTCTTGTTTCTCTTCAAAGTTGTGAAGAACTTGATCTTGGAGAAGTTGAGTATGGTGAAGTTCTTCTATTATAAGGTAAGTTATCTATCATATTATTATGATTGAGTTGGTTTAAAGGTGTCACGACCCAACCCCGTAGGCCGTGACTAGTGCCCGATCTGGGCACCCGAACGCATCTACCAAAGGCTATCTCAAATTGTATCAAACGCATTCTAGTATAAAGCAGAAACCGACAAGGCTTTATTTCCAATTTAGATAATTTTCAGAAAAATTTCGGCAGAGTTTCCTTTGTTTTACGGACTATCCCATATACCCTGCACGCAGAAAATACCAACAAAGGCCACACAGGGCCAACAGAGTAACATCTAAATATATGCGGACCGGCCGCCGCGGCGAATGGGATCGCCCAAACACAACACAAACACATATCTGTACAGAAAGACCCCAACCCCCAAACATGTCCACAGACCTCTAAACAGACCGACAGAATCATATGACGGGACAGGGCCCCGCCGTACCCGTGAACGAGAATATACATATATAGAAGTGACAGACTATACCAAAAGATGGCTCTGAATAAAAGAGCGCTCCAAAAATAGCAGAATGAGATCCTAAGCGGACGGATCAGCAAACCTGTCGTTGGTACCTGCGCGGCATGAAAACGCAGCCCCCGAGGAAAGGGGGTCAGTACGAAATATGTACTGAATATGTAAAGCCTGAGTTGCAGAAACAAAATCATAACTGGTGTAGAACGTACAGAAAGTAAACAAAAAATACAAAGTATCAGATATACATTTTCAAAACATGCGGAGTGTGTACAGAAACATATGTCATATCAAATCCGGCCCCTGCCAAGGGGCTAGGCAGACAGAACGTGGCCACCCTCCCGACGCTGGTGCCACAACACAGAAGAATCAGAATAGGGGCATAACCCCGTAACATAATATGTCATATCAGATGGCCATAGTAAATCATATCAGAACAAACGTACATGGCACAGCATACTCCACAAACCCATGTACGCGTATACCTACCCCCTCACATCGAGGCACGGCGAACAATGCAGGGGATTACGCTTGACAACATATCCTGGCCCGAGCTCAGTGTGGGAAACATTGGGGCGTCCACGAATGGAGTAGTGAGAGACTAATGCAATTAAAATATCATAAATGTTTCCATAGACTCGATGAGGCATATCAAAGACAAACCGATCCAATGAAGTCGGAAGGAATCATAGTAAATGAGTTTCGAGTATCAAAACAATTTATCAGACTTAATGGAATATTTAAAACAACGTTTGTTAGGTAATTAGAATGGTAGTCAAAACGTTTCTGTTAAGAACTATTCGAAAAGAAGACTTAAGTACATTAAGGGCAAAACCGGGAATAGTGGGCCCACCTCGGGACAAGCAAGGCGATGGGTCCAAATTACGCCCTTTAAGCTTATGGGATCACCTATAAAGGTTCTACGGACATTCTGTAGCTTTCCAAGGAGTTTAGAGAAGGTTTGCATAATTTCCAAGAAAACATACCAAAAGAGTTCAATCTTACTGAAAGAAAAAGTGATATTTTCGCTTGCGGATTCCGAGGGGCAGAAAGTCTTTCGAGGCCCGAATTCGATCCTAATACACTTAGGCATGCCAAAAGAAGGATCGGGGTAGCTTTACATACCTTTTGAGCTTTTTAAGCCTATCCAAGCTCACTCTCCGTTTCGTCGAAAATCTGCAAATGGTCACATTTACCAATTGTAAGTTATAGATGCTACAAATTCAATTCAACTCTTATTTGTCTACCGAAATTTCGGAAGCACTTCCCCTATACATATAGCACCCCCGAGAATTCAACTCGGCCAAATCAATCAACAACAACACCCACAACAACCACAATCAATACAAAACACAATATGACATAACTAGTTCTACTTGCCGACATAATGCCATAACCTTCACTTTAACCTTAACTTTCAAACTAAGCTCAACGATTTCACATTCATTATCAATCTAGATTACCACAACATAGTTTAAAAGCATTTCATAGCGTTTCCACAAAATATTCATACGATATACATAATATACAAACTTTCCGCTAAAGTCATAACTCGTCCGAAACTTCTAATCTTTAACAAACATATTCATAATATGTTTCTAGCTTCCAACTTCATCAATGATCATCACTATTAGCAACCAAACAACTTCATTTCTTTAATGTCGGAAAATCATACTAAAACGACATAAGTGTTTGCATTCCAATTCGATTCAAACTTATATCATTCTAACTTCATTTACATTACAAGAATCTCAATAACACAACTAACATACTAAACAAACTTAATCCATTCCATTCCATACAAACCTATACCACACGACCAAGTATCAACTCACCCACTTCAACTCAATTCATTTCACTTTCACTTCCGATATACATTTCACCACAATCACAACTAGGATATAACATAAATTCAACACATTATTGATATATAAGGCACATATGCACACGGCTAAACACCATATTCCAAACCCACATCACAAACTTCCATTTCTTCATACAATCAACACATTTCTACATACTACAACACAAACAAAGCTTCATAACACAATAAAAAGGTAGAAATTCTTACCTTTTCCTCAAGTCTTCTTCACTTGGAAATATGATCACTTTGGTGATTCTAATGCTCCCCACTCCAATACAACTATACCAAGTTACAAAGAAACCTTGACTTAGTAGGAATTTAACAAGAAATGAATTTTTAGAACAAGATTTTTGATACCCAATTTTTCTCCACAAACCCGAGACCTCTTCTTTCTCTCCTCTTCTATTTTTTTTGTTCTTGTTTGTTCTAGTTGATCCTTATCATTAGTCTTCAATTATATAAGTATTGAAGTGCTTGGTCACATGACCAAGCACATGACCACTAATTGGGTTTGGGCCAAGGCCATCATGGCCGGCCACCATTAACTCTTTGGGCCTCATTTTCAATTCAATTTTTGAGCCCAATAACTTATGGATCGTATTTTGTAATTCCCGAAACTAATTTCCAAAATTCCAAAATTACCCTTAGCCTTGTTCGACACTTCCACATTAATATCCTTTCATACACAACTCCTATGTCAAATAAAATTAATTATAACCTTATTTCTTACAAATCAACATTATTTCCAATTTTTCCAAAGGTGCGAAAACACGGGATATAACAAAAGGTTTAGTAACTCTTGGAAAGGAAAAGAATTAAAGTGGAGAGGTAATAAAGTATTGAATTGACGTTGATAACTATGAAGTGAATTTGAAAGGGGAGTTTGGATTAATTTAAGATTGAATTGAATATAATTCCTTGATTATGATATTGTTGATGCTATTATTGATGTTTGGGAATTGTTTTAGAGTTGGTGGAAGTTGATAAAATAGTGGAAGTGGTGCCCAAATTCTGTTAGCTCGCTAATTACTCTAGTTTGAACTTTATGAGCAATTTCAAGACTTAACCTTACTATGAATTCTCTTGAATGTAGACTTGCGAGCTCAGGAGGAGAACGTTAAGTAATTAAGAAGACGTAAAGGTATGTAAGGATAACCCTTTCTTTCTAAAGGCATGATTCCCTTATTGTGAACCTATACATGATATCCATAATGTCCTACTTCCTAGAAACGCTAGAAGCTCATAATTCTCAAGGTTCTCATGATATTGTTGACAAATGTTCTCTATATGATGATGATGATGATGATTCTATTTCTAAAGACACCAAATCTTATAGCTCCTAATGTTTTCATGATATTATTGAGTTCCAATTTCCTGGAGAACCGGTTCTAGAATGGAAAGGTAATACAGCTTCTCCGAGAGGTAAGTTTATTTCCTATCACAAGGCAAGAAAGATGATCGCTATGGGTTGCATTTATCATCTAGTTTGGGTTTAAGATATAGAAGCAAAACCGCCGACTCTTCAGTCTATCCCAGTAGTGAATGAGTTTCCTGATGTATTCCCGAACGAGCTTCCAGGTCTTCCACCAGAATGAGAGATTGATTTTGCCATTGATGTGCTACTGGATATTAAACCAATATCTATTCCTCCTTATAGAATGGCTCCTGCAAAATTGAAAGAATTGAAGGAGCAACTGAAGGATTTGCTCAAGAAAGGCTTTTGTCACGACCCAACCCCGTAGGCCGTGACTAGTGCCCGATCTGGACACTCAAACACATTCTAGTATATAGCAGAAGCCGACAAGGCTTTATTTCCAATTTAGATAATTTCCAGAAAAATTTCGGCAGAATTTCCTTTGTTTTACGGACTATCCCATATACCCTGCACGCAGAAAATACCAACAAAGGCCACACAGGGCCAACAGAGTAACATTTAAATATATGCGGACCGGCCGCCGCGGCGAATGGGATCGCCCAAACACAACATATACACACAGCTGTACAGAAAGATCCCAACCCACAAACATGTCTACAGACCTCTAAATGGACCAACAAAATCATATGGCGGGACAGGGCCCCGCCGTACCCATGAACGAGAATATACACATATAGAAGTGACAGACTGTACCAAAAGATGGCTCTGAATAAAAGAGCGCTCCAAATGGCGGAAAAGATATCCTAGACAGACGGATCGGCAAACCTATCGTCAGTACCTGCGCGGCATGAAAACGCAGCCCCCGAGGAAAGGGGGTCAGTACGAAATATGTACTGAATATGTAAAGCCTGAGTTGTAGAAACAAAATCATAACTGGTATAGAACGTACAGAAAGTAAACAGAAAATACAAAGTATCAGATATATATTTTCAAAACATGCGGAGTGTGTATAGAAACATATGTCATATCAAATCCGGCCCCTGCCAAGGGACTCGGCAGACAGAACGTGGCCACCCTCCCGACGCTGGTGCCACATCACAGAAGAATCAGAATAGGGGCATAACCCCGTAACATAATATGTCATATCAGATGGCCATAGTAAATCATATCAGAACAAGCGTACATGGCACAGCATACTCCACAAACCCATGTACGCGTATACCTGCCCCCTCACATCGAGGCACGGCGAACAATGGAAAGGATCACGCTTGACAACATATCCTGGCCCGGGCTCAGTGTGGGAAACATTGGGGCATCCACGAATGGAGTAGTGAGAGACTAATGCAATTTAAAATTACCATAGATATTTTCAAAGACTCGATGAAGCGTATCAAAGTCAAACAAATCCAATGGAGTTGGACGGGATCATAATAGATGCATTTCGGATATCATAATAAATTACAGAAATATAACCTTCCCGAAGTCATTCCGGTTGTCAGAATAATTTGTAAGACTTAATAGAGTATTTAAAACAATATTCGTTAAGTAATTAAAAGGATAGTCACAACGTTTCTTTCAAAAATTGCTTAAAAAGAAAACTTTAGTACATTAAGGGCAAAACCGAGAATAGTGGGCCCGCCTCGGGACAAACAAGGCGGCGGGCTCAAATTATGCCCTCCAAGCTTATGGAGTCACCTAAAAAGGTTCTACAAACATTCTGTGACCTTCCTAGTAATTTAGAACAAAATTGCATAATTTCAAGAAAAGCATACCAAAATGGTTCAATTCTACTGAAGGAAAAATGGAGAATTTCTCTTGCGCATTCCGAGGGCCAAGAAGTCTTTCGAGGCCCGGATCCGACCCTAACACACTAAGGGCATGCCAAGGGAAGAATTGGGGTTGCTTTACATACCTTTCAAGCTCTTTACGCCTTTCCAAACTCACTTCCCGTTTCGTCAAAAATCTGTAATTGGTCAAGTTTACCAATTGTGAGTTATGAATACCAAAGTTTCAACTTAATGCATATTTGTCTACCGAAATTTCGGCAGCACTTCCCCTATACATATAGCACCCCGAGAATTCAACTCGGCTAGAAATCATCAACAACAACCCAAAAGATAACATCAATATCAACAACGAACATTAAAAACACAACTGAAGAAGGACCCTTGGGCCAAATCAAAGTGGAAGCCCTCCAAAAGGACAATTTAAGGAAGCATTTTCGGATGATCTGACTTCTAGGGGCAAAAACGGTATTATAAGTTTGGAATTTGGGAAAACGCCCAAAAATAAAAGTTGTAGATAATTGAATTATCTTTCCATCCATAGGTCGTGGGCCCTCATACGATATCGGGATCAACAGTTATGACCGTTTTACTGAACGAACATCCAGTCAGAAATTTTAACCCTGCGCGAACGCGCCCAGAGGGGGCGCGAACGCGCAGAAGGAAATCATTTACTCTACGCGATCGCGCCAGAAGGCAGAGCGATCGCGATGAGCACTTTTCTAGCTGCTTCTGGCAGCTTCCAAAACAATTATAAAGAGGGGGAGACCCCCTCATTTTCAGTCCAAAACCACGAACACCACCCCAAAAATCCCAGAAAATTTCCCAACTTTCCACCACCAAATTTTAGCCCAAACCAGGTATAATTTCCCAATTTCAGTCCGGATAGCGTATAATTTTCACTGCAGAATCGTATGGCGGTGTGTTGTGGCATAAAAATAAGGTGAAAAAGGGAAGATACAACAATATTAAAAGGAGAAAGGTATGAATCTCTTCCTATTTGTGTTAATACTAGTTTATTTACGAAGAAGACGCGATTAAATAATTGTATACTGAGTTAATTAGTTAGGAAAGTTGGAAAACAGCGTGTGGGCTGTTTTATGGAATATGTTGATATGAAAAAAGGATATTATTGATGTTGGTATTGTTGTTGTGTTGTTGACTGCTGAATTAAAAATTCGGGCTAGGCATATAAGCAGGGGAGATGCTGCCCAAATTTCTGTAGACAAATAGTGAATTAAAGAATGCTAAAAGTCTTACTATTGACAATTGGTAAATGTGACCATTTGTAGATTTTGAGCGAAACGGGAATTGAATTTGGACAAGCGTAAGACGCAACTACGGTATGTAAAGCCTTTCCCTTCATTCTTAGGCATGTTCTGAACATAATAGGCTCGGCCGCGAGCCTTAAATACGACTCCGTTCCTCGGAATTCGATATGGAAATCTGCTCCAATTCCTTCAGTAAGATTGAAACCATGTCCTTATAAAATATCTTTAAAGTATGCTTTTGTACGAAACCTTCCTAAACGGAGTCGGAATACTTCCGAATGATTATGGGTGACCTCATAAAGTCTTTTATCAGTAATTTATGTATCTTGCCTCGAGTTGGTCCGAGGTGGGCTCACGGAGCCCCGATACCCCGTGAATGATCTAAATTGCCTCATTTCCGTCCGTTTTTCACAGGCAACATCTGAACTATCATTTTGAACATAATATGACTGTTTTTATATAAATCTCACAATATGATTTTGATATCTGAAAATCTAGTTCGGGTTATGATCGGTCGTGCCTCCCCAAGTGACGTGTAGGCGCGTAGTTTGAAAACTATCTGAATACTTTGATTCGATCTGCCAGTTGGCCTATTTCTGTTCCGTTGAATCTGTACGAAGATCTGTACGTATGTGGTTTTTCATTAATCAGTTCGTGCATGTGCTATGATTCCTTTCACCGGATCCCGGACCGGTACGTATATCGTGCGGTGGGCCGCCGAGCCCCATATGTGAATTCCGAAGTATGATGTGTCCGGTTCCGGGGTACTGTGTTATATGTCCGTCCCCGGTTACCGAGGATAAATTACGAAGTATGATGTGTCCGGGCTCGGGGTGCTGTGTTATCTGTCCGCCCCCGGGTACCGTGGTTATGTTATGATGTGTGACGGAGATCGGAGAAGAATTTCTGATATCTGACGTATTGTGGTGCCAATGGCAGGAGTGGCGACCACGTTCCTGTACCCTATGTGTGATTCTGTCTGTCTGTATGATTTACGCTTCTGTCTGTCCGTCTGGATTATCTGACCAACGGGTTACGATTCTGTCTGTCCGTCCGGATCATCTGTCCGACTGGTTATGATTCTGTCTGTCCGTCCGGATCATCTGTCCGACTGGTTATGATTCTGTCTGTCCGTCCGGACCATCTGTCCGACTGGTTATGATTCTGTCTGTCCGTCCGGATTATCTGTCCGACTGGTTATGATTCCGTATGTCCGTATGGATTCCGATTCTGTTTGTCCGTAGGGATTCTGATTTTGTCTGTCTGGACCATGATTCTGTCCGTCTGTCGGGACTATGACTCTGTCTGTCCGGCTTATGAGCCTGTCTATTATATTTTTGTGCTTCCGGTCCAGATCATGATTTTGTTTGATATATTTCTGCTTTACATACTCGGTACATTTTTGTACTGACCCTCGGTTCTTCGGGGGCTGCGCTACATGCCCGCAGGTACAGACGCACCAGGTGATACGCCGCCAGCGTAGGTTTCTGACTCTGCTGTTTGAAGAGCTCCTTCGATCCGGAGCATATACTTTTGGTATATATCTTCTGTTCTTCCGTATGTTCTGTATGTATGGAAATTCTGGGTACGGCGGGGCCCTGTCCCGTCATATGATTCTGTATGTCTGTAGAGGCCTGTAGATAGATGTGTGGGTTACGGGTTTTGTCTGTATGTTAGCCTTATCGGCTTATCTGTAAATATCTGCATGTTCAGGTATATACATATATATATGTTGCGCGCCTGTCGTATCTGTATCGGCCTACTTCTGTAACATCTGTTTAAAAAAAAAAAAACTGTATGATATGAGATTCGGCCAGGTAGGTATGTACGGGTACCCAGTTAGGGTACCAGTCGCGGCCCACGGGGTTGGGTCGTGACAGCTTTATTAGGCCTAGCTCGTCACCGTGGGGAGCACCAGTGATATTTGTGAGGAAGAAAGATGGCTCCTTGCGAATTTGTATTGATTACAAACGGCTGAATAAGGTGACCATCAAGAACAAGTATTCGCTTCCAAGAATTGATGATTTATTTGATCAGCTACTGGGTGCCAAGTGGTTCTGAAAAATAGATTTAAGATCCGGGTATCACCAGGTGAGAGTTGGAGAGAAGGACATTCCCAAGACAGCTTCAGAACTAGATATGGTCATTTCGAATTTCAAGTTGACTAATGCACTGGCGATATTCATCGATTTGATGAATAGTGTATTCAGGCCTTTCCTAGATTCATTTGTGTTGTATTCATTGATGATATCTTGGTATATTCTCGATCTGAGACAGAGCATGCAGATTATTTACGTGTTGTCCTTAGAATTCTTCAATCCTGGAGGTTATATGCAAAGTTATAAAAATATGAGTTCTGGTTAAATTCTGTGACTTTTCTAGGATACATTATTTTAGCAGATGGTATTTGGGTAAATATCCAAAAGATTGAAGCGGCGAAGACTTGGCCAAGGCTTACAACACCTACAGAAGTTCGTAGTTTTTTGGGTTTGGCAGGTTATTACAGAAGATTTGTAGAAGGATTTTCTTCTATCTCTTCACCACTGACGAAGCTGACGAAGAAATTAGCCAAATTTCAATGGGCGGATGCTTGTGAGTGCAGTTTCCAGGAGCTGAAGAATAGATTGACTTCGGCCCCTCTCCTGATACTCCCAGAAGGATCAGAGGGATATGTTATTTATTGTGATGCTTCAGGTGTTGGATTAGGGTATGTATTGATGCAGCATGATAAAGTTATTGCCTATGCTTCAAGGCAGTTGTGGAAACATGAGCAGAATTATCCAACCCATGATCTAGAGTTAACTGCGGTAATTCATGCATTGAAGATGTGGAGACATTATTTGTATGGCGTTCATGTTGATATTTATACAGACCATAAAAGCCTCCAGTATATTTTCAAGCAGAAGGAGTTAAATTTACGGCAAAGGCGATGGTTGGAACTATTGAAAGATTATGATGTTAGCATCTTATATCAACCGAGGAAAGCGAATGCCGTCGCCGATGCTCTTAGTCGTAGATCCATGGGTAGCTTATGCGATATTCAGCCAAACAAGAGGGAGTTAGCTCGTGAGCTTCGACAGCTAGCCAGTTTAGGAGTTCGATTAATGGACTCAGGCAATATGAGAGTTACTATCCAGAATTCAGCCGTCTCGTCATTAGTAGTTGAGGTGAAAGAGCGCCAATATGAGGATCCCATATTAACTTATTACAAAAATACATCTTTTTAGAAGAAAAAGTCACTATTTGAAATTTCTGCCAGTGGAGTTCTCAGATATCGAGGCAGATTATGTGTTCCTGATGTTGCAGGGTTACGTCGCCAGATTTTAGAGGAGGCCCACTGTTCCCGTTGTTTAGTTCATTGGGGAGTGACAAAGATGTATCACGATATCAAGTCAATTTATTGGTGGGATGGAATGAAGAAAGACATAGCAGAGTTCGTAGCTCAATGTCCTAACTGGCAGCAAGTAAAGATCGAGCATCAGAAGCCTGGGGGATTGTTGCAAACTATAGAGATTCTGACTTGGAAATGGGAAGTGATTAATATGTATTTTGATTATAGGCTTGCCTCGTTCTCAACGTAAGTATGATTCCATACGGGTAATCGTGGATAGACTTACAAAATCAGCTTATTTTCTTCCTGTTAGGACTACGTACTCAGTCGAAGATTATGTAAAGCTTTATATCAAAAAGATAGTACGACTCCATGGTGTTCCAATATCCATTATCTCCGATAGAGGTGCACAGTTACAACTGATTTCTGGAAGTCTTTCCAAGAAGGTTTGGGGACTCAGGTGAGTCTTAGCACAGCGTTTCACCCTCAGACTGATGGACAAGCTGAGCGTACCATTCAGACTCTCTAAGATATGCTACGGGCATGCGTGTTAGATTTTGGAGGTAGTTGGGATGATCACTTACCACTCATTGAGTTTGCATACAACAAAAGTTACCATTCCAACATCCAAATGGCCCCGTATAAGGCTTTATATGGGCGAAAATATAGATCACCGACTGGATGGTTCGAAGTAGGGGAGACAAAGTTAGTGGGGTTAGACTTGATCCAGCAAGCGATGGGAAGATCAAGCTTATTCAGGACCGATTATTGACAACCCAGAGTCGACAGAAGTCTTATGCGAACAATCGCCGACGAGACCTGGAATTCCATGTTAATGACTGGGTATTCTTGAAGGTGTCACCTATGAAGGGTGTTATGAGATTCGGTAAAAAGGGTAAGCTTAGCCCTCGGTATAGTGGGCCCTACAGAATTGTACATAAAGTGGGCCAAGTAGCCTATGAGTTAGATTTACCTTCAGACTTGGAGTCCGTCCATCCAGTTTTCCATGTATCAATGCTTGGTAAGTGCATTGGAGACCCTTCCAGAATTGTACCTGTGGATGATGTCCAGGTCACCGAACAATTATCCTACAAAAAAGTCCCTATTTCAATCCTAGATAGACAAGTTCGGAGGCTAAGAACTAAAGATGTAGCTTCAGTTAAAGTCCTATGGAGAAATAATAATAAGGAAGAAATGACCTAGGAAGCCGAGGAAGATATGAAGTCCAGGTATCCACATTTGTTTCCACTCCCGGAGGAGGTTCAGGCTGAGCCACCATTGTCTTCAAGTGCGTAATACTTTCTTTTGATGATTTCTTAGTCATGTGTGGCAATTCTTGTTGATGCTGTTGTAGCCCTGTGAGGTGTTGTATATTTTGGTCTGTTGTGATAGGATGGTAGTGGTATACTTATAGGGGAAACTCTGGTGAATTTTTTTTAGAATCCTTAAGAGTCTAACATTCGAGAGACAAATGTTCTTAAGGGGAGAGGAATGTTACACTTTGGAAATTCGTGTCGTTTGCATTATGAGTAAACTAACGCAAGCCTAAAGTGGACATGAAGCCCTTACAAGGTTAAGGAGATTATTTGATCATTTTAAGTATGTACCTTAAGGTTTTGGAGTCAAATGATTCGGCGGAAGTAAATTCGTTGAATAAATTGGAATTGGAGTCATGTTTTGGGAAGATTTCATACCATTTGAGTTATACATTACTTAGCATCACATTGAGAGGGTTATATAGATCCCCTTTGACGGTTAATGAAGTTTTATACAAGTGCCAAGAAGGTTCCATAAGGATTGGAGGTCAAACGAATCGAAAAGAACGCATTTTCGCGAAATCGGGGAAAATGGGGCAATATGCGGCTGCATACTCAGCATGCTGAGCCGCATATTGGCTACAAACTAGTAATTTTGGTTTAGCTTACTGCCCAACACCACCCCCATGTTTTGGAGGGAGTTGAGGCCGCATACTGAGTATGTGGTGCCGTATACTGAGTATGTGGTGCCACATACTCATCGCAACACGGAGCGGTGGGGGCGATTTTCAGCCTTTTTTAAACCCCAAAAGACCCCATTTTTCACATTAACTTTCCACACTTCTTTCCCCACATTTATAGAGAGTTCTTGAGAGTTCTTCAACATTCCAAAACCTTCTACACCATTAAAAGAGAAGATCAAACATCAAAAACCTCAAGATAAATCCATGGAAGATGATGGTTCTTGTTTCTCTTCAAAGTTATGAAGAACTTGATCTTGGAGAAGTTTAGTAAGGTGAAGTTCTTCTATTACAAGGTATGTTATCTATCCTATTATTATGATTGAGTTGGTGTAAAGGTTTAGTAACTCTTAGAAAAGAAAAGAATTAAAGTGGAGAGGTAATAAAGTATTGAATTGACGTTGATGACTATGAAGTGACTTTGAAAGGGGAGTTTGGATTAATTTGAGATTGAATTGAATATAATTCCTTGATTATGATATTGTTGATGCTATTATTGATGTTTAAGAGTTGTTTTGGAGTTGGTGGAAGTCGATAAAATAGTGGAAGTGTTGCCCAACTTCCGTTAGCTCGCTAATTACTCTAGTTTGAATTTTATGAGCGATTTCACGATTTAACCTTAGTATGAATTCTCTTGAATGTATATTTGCGAGCTCGAGAGGAGAACGTTAAGTAATTAAGGAGACGTAAAGGTATGTATGGATAACCCTTTCTTTCTAAAGGCATGATTCCCTTATTGTGAACCCATACATGATATCCATAATGTCCTACTTCCTAGAAACGCTAGAAGCCCATAATTCTCAAGGTTCTCATGATATTGTTGACAAATGTTCTCTATATGATGATGATGATGATAATGATTCTATTTCTAAAGACACCAAAGCTTATAGCTCCTAATATTTTCATGATATTATTGAGTTGTTCCATGATTATTGATTTTACTCATTGTTGTTGATCTCATCTTAGGGTATTTGTTCTTTCAAGTTGAGATATAGCGATGGTGATGGTTCCATAATAGAAATCGGAGGTTTATCGACGTTACGTCACTCTGATAGAGTTGTAACGTTTTATTTGGGCTCTCATGCATGCTTTATATATATGTATGTATTTTCTTACACCGCGCTGCGCTATAGTCGGCCGGGCAGGCACATAGATGTGCACACCACTGCAGTTGGTACGTCATGATGATACCCCGGACGCGGGATGATATGATATATGGACCGGGCTGCACGTTCCACAACAACATATATATATATATATATGTGTGTGTGTGTGTGTGTGTGTGTGTGTGTGAATTGTTTTTAAAAAAAAACTAAGCATGAATGACATTCGCCTTAAGAGGCATCCAGATGTACAGGTTATCTCTCTTATCTCATGTTACTTTCCATATCTTTGTTATGTCGTCATTCATGCCTTACATACTCAGTATATTATTCATACTGACGTCCTTTTACTTGTGGACGATGTGTTCATACCCGCATGTAGGCAGGGAGACGGATTGGATCCTTAGGTGCTTCATTAGTGATTTCTCAGGATTGCTCCATTTGTTTCGGAGCTGCAGTCTTGTGGTATTATTCTTTTGTGTACATATTTGGGCACGGCGGGATCGTGTCCTGTCTTTATGATTTCTTGCACTCTAAGTAGAGGCTCATAGAAAGATGCATATAGTTAGATGTCCTAAAACCTTATCGGTTCATTTTCTGTATATCATTTTTGGCAGCCTTGTCAGCTTGTATATATATATATATATATATATATATATATATATATAGTTGATTATGATCATATAGACGAGCTATTATTTTTGCGGATTCATGCCCTTATAGATTATGATATTCATAAGTTATCTTCTATGGTCCACCTAGAACGAGAATGAGAAGCATGTTAAGAGGTGCTCGGTAGGCTAGCTTTGGGTGCCCGTCATGGCCCTCCGGTTGGGTCGTGATAAGCACTATCACCATTTAGATTGAATACAACCTTTTTTTACCTCATTTAAAGTTAGCATTATGCATAACACACTGTTTTGTTCTTGATCAATCAACTATGGAATATAGGATAACACATCATCACCAGAGGAAACCTCTTCTTGAGTGAAATGTTTCTGATGGAATTCCACTGCTTCATTAGCCATTATTGATTCCTCTTCTAACTATACCCTATCTGCATTTTGTATTCTTTTGATTTGTAGCTTCTTTCTTCTTCATTTAACAAGATTGTGGAAGAGCCATGTATTTCTATCACCCTCACTGAATCGATCTAGACCAGCCTTTTGCCTCCAAGATTCCACTTCATAGTCCAAATATTTCTTATGTTCAGCCTGCGCTTTCTGCAAAATACCTCTACTGACTGCAGTAGGATGTTCTTCAAATAATTCTTCCTTCAATCTTAAATTTCCTCTCTGATAATAAGCTATTTAAAGATGTCCCCATACACTTCTCTACTCCATTTAGATAACACATCTTTAAGCTTTTTCAGTTTTGCCTTGAAGCTGATGAAAGGATCAACTTTATCCAAGATAGGCTAATTATTTCTCTCTATATCCATAAAGCTGTCATGTTCTACCCAAAACTTAAGAAATTTGAATGGCTTAAAAGAATTTACCTCAGCCTCTCCAAAAGAACATAGCATTGGAGCATGATCAGAACCTGTTCTTGTTAGATGGTCCACCTCCATGTTACTTAGCCTTCTTGCATATGGTTGTTCACTAGCACTCTATCCAGCCTTTCAAAAATGCATTCCTCATCAGCTCTATCATTCTACCATGTGAAAGGACTACCTTTAAAGTTCACCTTCCCCAACTCACAGGAATTAACACAAAATACAAAGTTTTCTGTATCCTATAAGTTAACTGGAAGTCCACCTATTTTCTCCTCTTCATTTATCACTATATTGAAATCTCCACCTATAAACCATGGAACTTTATATTTATTGATAACTGATATATACTATCCCAGAGCTCCAATCTCTTAGTAGCATTACATTTAGCATACACACCAGTTTTGAGATGAGTTGCTGATTAAACTCATGAAGATACAACTGCAGTGTTATCTGTTGGTTGCTATCCTGTAACACTTCCACATCAATATTATCAGCAACAAAGAACCAGATTTTCCCTGAACAATTTGCACCAGCAGTGTGCATACCTAGCCTCCTTTTATAACTCTTCACTAGTCTAGCCTGTTGAAAAGGTTCCAACAAGGCTATCAGGAAAATATTGTGATTTTTATGTAACATTTGGAGCCTATGAAAGGCTTTCTGTGTTCTGACTGATTTGATATTGCATATAAATGACTTAATCATCATTTATTAGCTTTCATTTTCACAACTTTCTTTGGTACCACCCTAGTAGGTTTTTGTTTCTCTAGCCCTTTCTTTCCATTCTTCTTTTGATCCTTGAGACTAGACTTTGGTGATACATCAGCCTTCACATATGCATTTTCAATATTAAGCAAAATATTATCTTCTTTGTCCTCCAGCAACTATTGTTCATCAAGATCATCTTCTGGTAAATCTTCTTCTTCTTCTTTATCCATAATCTCAATATTATGAGAGATTAGATCATGCAACACCTTGTTAGGAAAATTATGTTGGGATACACTACTACTAGAGGCCTGACCTCATCTCTGACCACCAAAGAAGCTCCTATATCAGGAGACTTGGATTCCTCATCATTTATATTCTTCAACACTATTTCATTCCTAACCTCTCTTTCAAGAGGAAAAAAACCAATGCCCTTCTTATCAACTGATACCTTGAGCCTTTCTCTTTTAACCATACTATCAAAACTAGCCTCCATCTGTTGCAACTGAACTACACCATTTTCCTCATGTGGCCTATTATCTGCTATGAGTTTTGCCCTTGATCAACCACTTCCTCAATATGAGGTAGTACTGACTCTTTGCCCTGGATGAACTTTTCATCTACTAGTGAATCTGTGATGCTCCCATTGTGCAGATCCTCCTTTTCTGCATTACCAGAGTTGTTATCTACTCATTTTCTATTAGAAATCACCTCAACACCCTTTAGGTTATTTCCACTTTTCTCATTCTCCACCTCAACCCCTTTAACACTCTTTACCTGCTCTTCTTTGTTTAGAGAAACATCAGAAGTGCCTACATCGTGTCCCTCATTATATTCTTTGTTCTCCTCTGTCACCTTCTTGCATTCTTCACTATTCTTTGGTATATCATCTATTTCTTTGCTAATATCTACTACCCTTTTGGATGCCTCAATGTCTGTAACAGAATTATTGTCATCTTCCTCATTACAAGCATTTAACACTTCAAAGTTATTTTTTGTGGTAATTCCACATTACTTCTCCTTGTTATTCCTATCCACCTTATTACTCTTAAGTTATCCCTTTCCCTTTCCTTTGTTATTGTTACCAGGATATGTCACAACTGTCCCACTAGATAGAACTTTGGGCATGTACCTTTGACTTGGATATCTCTATCCTCTATATCTGTTTTGCCTTCCATGCTACTGATAAGTACTAACTATAGGTGTATCTGTAGCCACAGTTGTAGTTGCAGCCACAGGTGAACTATCTGCATTCTCCTGATTCTTTTCTTCTTCCTTCTTGCCTGCACATAACTCAAGATGCAACACTCGATATTCCTTCTTTGCATGACCATGTAATTTGCATTGTATACAATATTTAGGAAGGTGATCATACTGAATTTTGACCTTCACTGCATTTACCTCCTTTGTTTTCTCATCTTCAATCTCCATTATTACAAACTAAGGAAGTTTTACTAACAAATCTAGTTGTACCTTCACCCTTGCACAATTTGGTCGAGTTCTATTGATTGTTGCCATGTCAAGTTGTATTGGCTTTGCTACTGCTGATGCTTATGTAAACAAGGATTCTTTCACAACGTATGTAGGTAACAGATTTGGGAAAGAAATCCACGCCATGGCTATAGAAGTTTCAGCATCCACCTTGAAATTGAAATTCATAAATTAATGGTCTCATTTGATGCGTAAATCTATCCCTCGACTTCAACCAGTAAGCACTCTTAGACGATATATTAATGAAGTCTTCCATTAATGTACACTTTATTAACACATGCTTATCTCTTAGAAAACCAACAATACATTTACCCTTCGCACCATATTGTTTAGGGATGATATCCTTCAATTATTCCATTTCAGGCCAACCATATGAGAACTTACCAACGATTGCATGTTTTAAGTTTTCCAACTTCTCCAATCTAGACACTTTTGATGATATCCATCTCACCACGGGTGTTCCATCAATGTACATAAACTCCTTCATAGGGATAGGATCACATTTGGGATTGGAACCAGAGGCAAAACTTTGTGTAAGTGTTTGTAAATAGTTTGGAGTAAGGTTTGTACTGGATGAAGGATTCGGGTCAGTTTGCTGGGGTTCGGGATATTTCGGGTTTTGTTATGGGAGGATAGAGGTCTTGGTAGTTGGTAGGAGGAGGTAGTTCAGCCGCCGGTGACGGCTAACCAGTGGCCTAAGCGGCCATAATTGTAGAAACTAGGGTTTTAGGCTAGGGTTTGCATGGGAAGTTTAGGAGAGACAAATGAGCTTTTTTCGTCAAGTTTTTGGACATGTTTTGTCTCCTTCCACCGAAAAAATAATAAACATTAGAGTTAACGCATGTTATTTTTATATATTGTATAAAATAATAAGGATTAAAGTTAACGAATGTGGTTTAGATATAAGAAGAAAATAATAAAGAAGGTAAATTCGGGTAAATTAGTCAAATTGAGTGGATTTGCTAGTTTTTAAAAATTGGGCATATAAATTATATTTCATGACTTTTAGAAAATACACACTCAAACAACCAATTTGCAAAAACTATAACCAAACACAACTCCATCTTCAACTCTAGCTTCAAATATATCAAATAAAGTGAAAAAAATGTTTGATTTTTATGGTCAACGCCTACTTAATAAGTTGACATTTTAAACATCCTACAAGGAAAATTTATAACCACAAAATTCAAAGGACATTTTAGTACACTAATCAATTTCAATCATAGTAAAAAGTATTATAGCTAATATTCTTTGTAATTATATAAATTTATTTCATGAATTACAAAATTATTATTATAGTATAGGGTTGTATATACTTAATACTTCTTTGAAATTGATGTTCTCGATATTTACTGTTTCCTTCTTTTTCCCAAATAAAAAATTATGTTACGACTAAGATAATCTAATATTTGAGAGTGATGAGTTGATAAAAATCAATTAGTTGTCAACGAACTATATAGAGACTGGATTTGAAACTGAGCCTGACAACTTCAGCCTAATCCAAGTTTGAGGGATTCTTTTGTTTGGCTTTTTGATTCCATAAGCATCTGGTGAGAGCTTTGAGGTGCTTTGAAATGGCATCAATCCAAAACTGGATTAGCAGCAACAGTTTTGTCTGTTTTAAATTTTCAGATTTGAGTTTCTAGACATTTGAGAGGCACTTTTGGCCATTGTTGCATAACTTTCTTTTTGTCCTTGTTTCTGTTTCTGTACAGAACTATTTGTTTTAATAAAACACAACCAGTTCCATGCTAGTTGTTTTAATTAAAAAAAAATCCAATATTAGAGATTAGGTGACCATATATTTATTCATTGTCATTTATAGATGCAAAAGTGTTGAAAATCGTTACTAAACAAAATTACATTATAAGAATATCAATCAATTTTAGAATATTTAGTTATTTATTTAAAAATTTTAAGTTGATCACAATTATAAGATAGAATAATATTTTTTATTAAGAAATCAAGTACATACATAAAATTTACACTAAAAGTGACAAATTTTATCATCAACAATGTTTGATAAATAATTGTCTCTAGAATGTCAGTACTCACATAGATTTAATCTGTAATTACATGCATTCAATTGAAAAAAATAAAAAGAATATGAAGAAAACCACATGAACAGAGTTAGGCTAATCCCTCCTTTTCCTTGTTCTTGTTTCGGTATTAGTTATTGTGATTATCTATCTATAGCTATCTATACTATATTTAAAGCAAGAAATACATTAGAAATATTGATTGGCCTTTTTGTCATTCATTAAAAGACTGTATAATAGACAAAATAGTCATTTACTATGTTTCTCAAATTATTAGTTAGTTATAAATTTAATTATATTCCTAAAATTTAGTATTTCTTTCCATATCTTTTAGGTTTAGGAGTCCTTTTTTCTGCCCAACTAAAATATTCATGAATTCTTATGAACTCCTAAAAGTAATCCACTTTGTCTTTCTATTCGTAAAACAATGATATAACTATGTGATTCTTTCTCAAGGGAACTAACTTCATCAATATTATTCCGGAGGGTTAGGAATGTTGAGCTTTGGCACTAAATTCCTGCAAAGTTTATGTACTCTACTGTTGGTCCCCTAAAACATGGTAAGGGAAGGAAGTAACAAAACGTTATTTTATTGTCATGACCCAACCGGAGGGCCATGACAGGCACCTGAAGCTAACGCACCGGGCACCTCTCATCATACTTCCACAATCATATCTAGGTGAGACACATGGCCTACTCCTAATCTCTATGCATCAATAATACACTTTCCATCGGGCTATGGCACTTTTATAACAACATCAACAACTATGCCCATATATATACGCATGCCGACAAGGCTATCAAAATGATATACAAAATATGAGCCGACAAGGCTAGGAGACATCTAGCTATACACAACTGTCTATAAGCCTCTAAGAAGAGCATGTAACATCATATAGACGGGACACGGCCCCGCCATGCTCATATGTATATACACAAAAGAATAGTACCAACAGCTGCGGCTCTGAATCAAATGGAGCTCCCCTAAGTAGTCTCTGGATAAGTAGCCTAAGGATCAAGTCTATCTCCCTATCCACCTGCGGGCATGACGCAGCATCCACAAACAAAAGGACGTCAATACGAACAATGTGCTGAGTATGTAAGGCATAAGCTGTAACATAGTAATAGCATGAAGGATAACATGAGATAGAAGAGTTATGAGATAGGAGAACCATATATATATACCCTTGAGACGTTCATCATATTTACTTACTCTTTTTCTAATGGAAGCCTTCCATACATACGCATACATATATCGTAGTACTATACCCGACCATGTAGGTTCGGTGTCATACATACCCGTCCATAACAAGGCTCAGTTTTATACATACCCGGCCATAACAAGGCTCAGCCTAATATGCACCTAACCGTAGTGGTGTGCGCGCAGTAGATATCATACCCGGCCACCTAAGCTCAGTATTACCAAATTGCCCTACATATATATACACATATGAGTACGTAAGTATCATCAACATCATCATCACTATATCTTTCCTTAGAAGGCCAACTATCATAGGATGAGATCATCAATCATGAGAGTATCCAGACTTAGGAGCTTCAACACTTCTAGAAATGGAGGCGTCATGGAAAACACGGTGAATTTCATGAATAGGTGTACAACAATAGAATCATGCCTTAAGAAAGAAGGGTTAGCCTTACATACCTTTATTTATTCTTAACTACTTAACGTTTACCTCCAAAGCTTGAGAAAGCTACATTTAAAATGATTCATATCTAAGTCTTAAAGACACTCTTAAGTTCAAACTATAATAATTCAGGAGCTAGCGAAAATTGGGCAGCATTTCCCCTATTTCATCTACTTCTACCAAATTCCAAAACAACTCCCAAACAACAATGACATTATTAACAATACCATAATCAAGAGGCTTAATTCAAGTTAAGCATCATCTAATCCTCAAAACTCCCTTTCAAGGTCATTCATAACAATAGCTACAACACAACACTATTTTCACTTACATACAATTCTTCCTCAACATCATTAGCACCACCCACAACAAGATTATACTCATAGAATGCTAAGAATCATAATTCAAATTAACTTATGGTTCACAATATCCTCAAGTTCATGCTTGAACTCTATTCTCACTTTTCTTCCTCCAACTACATGGCATAACAATCAACAACCTTAGCCATATGTAAAAGATGTAAAATCTTACCTTAATCACTCAAGACGTCTTAGATCAACTTACTCCACTAAAGTGAAGTCTCCAATATCAACACCATAGGAAATCTTGAGTTCCACAAACCCTAGCAAGCTTCTTAGCACTTGAATCTCTTGATCCTTGATTTCACTTTAGATTTGTGTTGATATGCTTGGAGGAATGTTCTTGGGATTCTAAGAGTTTAGGGGAAGTGGGAAATGCAAAAAAAGAACAAGGGTCGTTCATATATAACAAAAAGAAATCTGGCCCGACCCGGAAACTACGACCAATTATACGGGCCGTATAAATTATACGGTCCGTATAATTGGACCGTATAATCCCACCAGAGGTTCACCCTCTTAGGGAAGTATTCTACGGATAATTATACGGGCCGTATAATTTATACGGTCCGTATAAATGACCGTACAATCCATTTTTTTTGAAAATTACTCTCGTCGATTCTTTCAACCCCCAATCTTGAAACTTATTGGCACTCGTATAACACTTCATTAACCATATAAGAGGCCCTATAGCTCCCCCTCAAGACATTGCTAAACAAATTATAGCTCACTTGTTGTGAAACCTTCCCAAACATGACTTACATTTCACTTTCTTCGACGAACTTAGTTTCACCGATTCATATGACTTCAAAATCTTATGGCACACGCTTAAAGTTATCAAATACTCTCCTTAATCTTATAAGGACTTCATGTTCACCTTAAGCTCGCGTTAGTCTACTCACAATGCAACAATCTGAAATCTCCGAGATGTAACATTCTTCCCCCTTTAGGAACATTCGTCCTCGAATGTTAGACTCTTGGGGATTCTACAAAAATTTCACCAGAGTTTCCCTTATAATATGACACTACCATCCTGTCACAACAACTCAAAATATATTGCCTCACAGGGCTACAACAACAACATCGACAACCATGGCCACACACGACCAAGAAAGCAAGAAAAAAAGCGTTACATACCTGGGGACAATGGCGTCTCTGCCTGAGTCTCCTCTGGAGGTGGAAATAAATGTGGGTACCTGAACTTCATATCTTCTTCCGCTTCCCATGTCATTTCCTCTCTATTATTATTTCTCCATAAGACCTTAACTGAAGATATATCTTTGGTTCTTAGTCTCCATACTTGCCTATCTAGAATGGAAATGGGAACTTCTTCATAAGACAATTGTTCGGTGACTTGGAAATCATCTACTAGTACAATTCTGGAAGGATCTTTGGTGAACTTACGAAGCATCGATACATGGATGACCGGATGGACTGACTCCAAATCCAAAGGTAGATCTAATTCATAAGCCACTTGGCCTACCTTGCGTACAATCTCATAAGGTATAATGTATCGGGGGCTAAGCTTTCCCTTTTTGCCAAATATCATAACGCCTTCCATTGGCGACACCTTCAAGAATACCCAATCCTTTACTTGGAACTCTAAGTCTCATCGACGATTATCTGCATAAGATTTCTGACGACTCTGAGCTGTTAACAATCGAGCCTGTATAAACTTGACTTTTTTTATGCTTTGCTGGATTAAGTCTGGCCCTACTAGTTTAGTTTCTCCCACTTCGAACCACCTAATTGTCGATCTGCACTTGTTCCCATATAAAGGCTCATACGGGGCCATTTGGATGCTAGAATGATAACTATTGTTATAAGCAAACTCAATAAGCAGTAAGTGATCACCCCAACTACCTCCAAAATCCAACACACATGCCCGTAGCATATCCTCGAGAGTCTAGCTGGTACGCTCAGCTTGTCCATCAGTCTGTGGATGAAATGCGGTACTAAGACTCACCTGAGTCCCCAAACCTTCTTGAAAAGATTTCCAGAAATTGGCTGTAAACTGTGTCCCTCTATCGGAAATAATAGATACTGGGACACCATGGAGTCGTACTATCTCTCTGACATAAAGCCTTGCATAATGTTCAGCTGTATATGTAGTTCTGACTGGTAGGAAATGGGCTGAATTCGAAAGTCTATCCACAATTACCTATATAGAATCATATTTATGTTTAGAATGAGGTAAGCCTGCGATGAAATCCATATTAATTACCTCCCATTTCCAAGTTGGAATTTTCATAGCTTGTAACAATCCGCCGGGCTTTTGATGTTCAATCTTCACCTGCTGGCAGTTAGGACATTGAGCCACGAATTCCGCTATATCTTCTTCATTCCATTCCACCAATATATAGATTTTAGATCATGATACATTTTTGTTGCTCCGGGGTGAACAGAATAACGGGAACAATGGGCTTCTTTCAAAATCTGATGACGTAATCCTGTAACATCTGGAACACACAACCTGCCTCGACATCGGAGAACTCCATCTCCAGAAATTTCAAAGGATGACTTTTCCTTCTGAGTAAGCGTATTTCTGTAATGAACTAGTATGGGATCCTCTTACTGGCACTCTTTCACTTCAACTACTAGTGACGAGCAACTGAATTCTGAATGGTAGCTCCTATATCACTCGAGTCCATTACCCGAACTCCTAGGCTAGCTAACTGCTGGAGCTCCCAAGCTAACTCTCTTTTCTCTGGCTGAACATTACATAAGCTACCCATAGATCTACGGCTAAGAGCATCGGCCACAACGTTCGCCTTCCCGGGATGATATAGAATGTTAATATCACAATCTTTCAACAACTCCAACCATCGCCTTTGTCGTAAATTCAACTCTTTTTACTTGAAAATGAACTGAAGGCTCTTATGGTCCGTATAAATATCAATATGAACACCATACAGATAATGTTTGTACATCATTAATGCATGAATCACCGCAGCTAACTCAAGATCATGGGTTGGATAGTTTTTCTCATATTTTCGCAATTGCCTTGAAGCATAAGCAATCATCTTACCATGCTGCATCAACACACATCCCAACCCAACGCTTGAAGCATCACAATAGACAACATAGCCTTCCGATCCTTCTCGAAGTGTCAGAACTGAGGCAAAAGTTAGTCTATTCTTTAACTCTTGAAAACTGCGTTCACAAGCATCTGTCCATTGAAATTTTATGAGTTAGCTTCGTCAATGATGCAGAAATAGAAGAAAAACCTTCCACAAATCTTCTGTAATAACCTGCCAAACCCAGAAAACTACGAACCTCCATAGGTGTTACAGGCCTTGGCTAAGTCTTCACGGCCTCAATTTTATGGGTATCCACCTGAATACCATTGGCTGAGATGATATGCCCCAAAAAGGTCACCAAATTCAACCAAAACTCACACTTTGAAAATTTTGCAAATAACTCTCGAGCCTGAAGAACTATAAGGAAATGATCTGCATATTCTGCCTCGGACCGAGAATATACCAGGATATCGTCAATGAACACGATCACAAACAAATCTAGGAATGTTCTAAACACATTGTTCATCAAATCCATGAATACTACCGGTGCATTAGTTAGCCCAAATGACATTACCCGGAACTCAAAATGACCATATCTCGTTCTGAAGGTCGTCTTAGGAATATCGTTCTCCCTGACTCTCACCTGATGTTACCCAGATCTCAAGTCTATCTTTGAAAATCACTTGGCACCCTGTAATTGATCAAATAAATCATCAATCCTTGGGAATGGATATTTATTTTTGATCCTCATCTTATTCAGTTGTTTGTAATCAATACACATTCGCAAGGAGCCATCTTTTTTTCTTACAAACAGCACGGGTGCTCCTCATGGGGAGGAACTAGGCCTAATAAAGCTTTTTTCAAACACGTCCTTCAATTGTTCCTTCAACTCTTTCAATTCTGCGGGAGTCATTCTATAAGGGGGAATAGATATGGGCTTGGTATCCGGTAGCACATCAATAGCAAAATCAATCTCCCGCTCTGGGGGATGGCCTGGAAGCTCATCCGGAAACTCATTCACTACGGGGACAGACTGAAGAGTCGGCGATTCGGCTTCTATATCTTGAACCCGGACTAAATGGTAAATACACCCTTTAGCAATCATCTTTCTTGCATTGAGATAGGAAATAAACCTACCTATCAGAGACGCTATATTTCCCTTCTATTTTAAGACTGGTTCTCCCGGAAACTGAAAGCGAACCATTTTTGTGCTACAATCAGCATTGGCATAGTAAGAAGCTAACCAATCCTTGCCCATGATAACATCAAAATCCACCATTTTCAACTCATGCAAATCAACCATGGTACGATGATCACAAGTCACAACTACACAATTTCTATATACTCGACTAGCTATTACCGCATCATCAATGGGTGTCGATACCTCGAAAGGTTTGATTGACTCCGGTTTCACCCTAAATCAACCAGCAATATAAGGAGTAACATATGACAATGTGGAGCCTGGATCTATAAATGGATATACATTAAGAGAAAATGTCGATAATATACCTGTGACAACATCAGGGGAGGACTCAAGATCCTGTCGTCCTGCCAGAGCATAAATATAGTGCTGAGGACCACTAGAACCGGGCGCTCCGCCTCTACCTCTACCGCGGCTAACTGGTGTCTATAAGCCCTGTCCCGGAGGACGTATAGATGATGAAGACCCAATTGCTGACCCTGAGGGCTGGACCCTACCCCTACCACCAATCGAGGGGCAGTCACGCATGATATGGTCTGGTCGACCACATGCATAGCAAACATCTAAATCCAATCGGCACTGGCCCCAATGTAACTTCCCGTACTGAGAACATCATGGTATGGGCGATCTTTCTTGGCCCGAGTCACCTCTGTAATGAGAACCTGAAGCTCCAAAACTCTGACTCGGCCCGGAGTAAATAGATCTATCAAATTTTTAGCCCGTAAACCGTGGAGGCGCACTAGTTATGGAATGGCCTGAATGCCTAGAAAACTGTTGTCTTTGCCCTCCTCTAAACTCACTAGTCGGACCTGAAGATCTAGCCCTCTTGCTATAACCTCTGTCATGCTCACGCTCACTTCTTTGCTGTTGTTGGATTTCTTCGAAATTCTGGGTATAGGCTTGAATGCGAGAAATGTCCATACCATCTTGAAGTGACGCAGTCAAGCACTTATCCATCAAATGTGTCCGTAAGCCACTCACAAACCGGTGCACTCGATTACCCATATTCGCTACCATGGTCGGAGCATACCTAGGCAAAGAATTGAAGCGGAGGCTATACTCTAGGGCACTCATACTTCCTTGCCTAAGATTCAAGAACTTATCGGCTCTAGCCTGCCGAACCTCTGGGGGCAAGTAATGTCGGAGAAAAGCATCAACGAATTCTTGCCATACCAGGGGAGGTGCATTTACTCCCCTAGAAGATATCCAAACCGTATACCAATGAATCACAATATCCCGTAGTCTATAGTAAGCAAATTCTATCGATTCGACGTCTGAAGCGTGCATTAACCGAAGTGTTCTCAACATCCCATCAATAAAGCTTTCAGGGTCCTCATCCGGCCTTGACCCGAAGAATTCCGGAGGGTTCAAGCTAATAAAATCACGGGCTCTTGCACTAACAGCCTTATCACCATGACCCGTACCCTGCTGCTGGGCCTAAGCGGCAACTAACTGAGTCAGCAAATGAATGTCCTCTTTCACATCTTGGCCCAAACCATCTGGTGGGGGAACTGGGGTTGCTGGAGTTGGGGCTGAGGCTTCCTCATTCTCCTCTGAAATAGGCAACGAGTGAGAGGACCGAGATGAAACCTCATTCTGGGACTCACCCTCCTCTATATCTGTCGGCGGTACTCTCTCAGTCAGCTTTCCTGCCACTGTCTTGCCCTTTTGGGTTGCTGTAGCCTTTCTCTTTACAGGCATCTCTGAAATACATAACACTCGGCTAAGCAAAGAGAAATCATTATATCATGGCTCTATCGCACGATCTATGAAGAAAGAAGGTCATTCATTCCTAAATACCCGCAACCTCTTGTTTATAAGTGTGGCACGCAACACACCGATAAACAAGACTCTACTGGACACAACTTGTAGGCACACCCTAGGACGGAACTGCTCTGATACCACTTTTGTCACGACCCAACCGGAGGGCCATGACGGGCACCCGGAGCTAACCCACCGGGCACCTCTCATCGTACTTTCACAATCATATCTGAGCCACATGGCCTACTCCTAATCTCTATGCATCAATAATACACTTTCTATCGGGCTATGGCACTTTTATAACAACATCAACAACTATTGCCATATATATATGCATGCTGACAAGGCTATCAAAATGATATACAAAATATGAGCCGACAAGGCTAAGAGACATCTAGCTATACACAAATGTCTATGAGCCTCTAAGAAGAGCATGTAACATTATATAGACGGGATAGGGCCCCGCTATGCCTATATGTATATACACAAAAGAATAGTACCAACAGCTGCAACTCCGAATCAAATGGAGCTCCCCTAAGCAGTCTCTGGATAAGCAGCCTAAGGACCAAGTCTATCTCCCTGTCCACCTGCGGGCATGAGGCAGCGTCCACCAATAAAAGGACGTCAGTACGAACAATGTACTGAGTATGTAAGGTATAAGCAATAGCATAGTAATAGCATGAAGAATAACATAAGATAGAAGAGTCATGAGATAGGAGAACCGTATATATACCCTTGAGACGTTCATCATATTTACTTACTCTTTTTCAAATGGAAACCTTCCATACATACGCATACATATATCGTAGTACTATACCCGACCATGTAGGTTCGGTGTCATACATACCCGGCCATAACAAGGCACAGTGTTATACATACCCGGCCATACAAGGCTCGGTCTTATACGTACCCAATAGTAGTGGTGTGCGCGCAGTAGATATCATACCCAGCCACCTAAGCTCAGTATTACCAAATAGCCATATATATACACACACACACATTGGAGTACATAAGTATAATCAACATCATCATCACTATATCTTTCCTTAGACGGCCAACTATCGTAGGATGAGATCAACAATATCATGAGAGTATCCAGACTTAGGAGCTTCAACACTTCTAGAAATGGAGGCGTCATGGAAAACACGGTGAATTTCATGAATAGGTGTACAACAATAGAGTCATGCCTTAAGAAAGAAGGGTTATTCTTACATACCTTTATGTCTACTTAACTACTTAACGTTCACCTCCAAAGCTTGAGAAATCTACATTTAAAATGATTCATACCAAGGTTAAATCTTAAAGACACTCTTAAGTTCAAACTAGAATAATTCACGAGCTAGCAAAAATTGGGCAGCATTTCCCCTATTTCATCTACTTCTACCAAATTCCAAAACAACTCTCAAACAACAATGACATTATTAACAATACCATAATCAAGAGGCTTCATTCAAGTTAAGCATCATCCAATCCTAAAAACTCCCTTTCAAGGTCATTCATAACAATAGCTACAACACAACACTATTTCACTTACATCCAATTCTTCCTCAACATCATTAGCACCACCCACAACAATATTATACTCATAGCATGCTAAGAATCATAATTCAAATTAACTTATGGTTCACAATATCCTAAAGTTCATACTTGAACTCTATTCTCACTTTTCTTTCTCCAACTATATGGTATAACAATCAACAACCTTAGCCATATGTAAAAGATGTAAAATCTTACCTTAATCACTCACGAACAAGTCTTGGATCAACTTTCACTTTCTTCGACGAACTTAGTTTCACCGATTCATATGAATTCAAAATCTTATGGCACGCGCATAAAGTTATCAAATACTCTCCTTAATCTCATAAGTACTTCATGTTCACCTTAAGCTCGCGTTAGTCTACTCATAATGCAACAATCTGAAATCTCCGAGATGTAACATTTATCTGGTAAAGCTCTTATATTTGCTTCTTTGTCCCATGTTTTTAATATGAAATTTTGATAGTGTCCATGATTGCAGAAATAAATTTTGTTGTGATTTGAGGTAAGCTTTCTAAAATTTTATTCTGTTCTTGAAGTTATAAAATAATAAATAATCGTGTTTTCTTGATAGACTATTGCTAATTGAGACGTTTTAAGCTGTGATTTTTGTTTATAATGTCTTATCTACAATTAATAATTTGAAATTGACTTATTTACAATTTTGTACAAATTCTTTGGATTGTTGCATTCTAAAATAGTTGTTCATGCTTTCATGCTAGGGTTTGACTTATGTGACGCCGTTGGTTTGCTCTGTCTCGATGAGTTATATGTCGATTCATTTGAGATTAAGAATGTGTAGACACTAAGAGGTGCAAGATACATATATTGGGGTCTTTTTTGAAGGTTTTGATTGCTAAGATATATTCACTTTGTAGTCTCAGACCAGGTAAGGTTTATTCTAAGCTCGAGTTGTTACTGCTTGTGCCTAGATGCTTTAATTTTTTTGGTTTGGATTTATATAATGTTTTAATTATAAAAAAATAATATTTTTTATACCAAATAATTGTGAAGGCCAAGTTAAAATCAACCATTAAATTGTATTTGTATTTTTTTACAATACGTGTATGTAACCAGTTATATTTCATCTTCTTTATGATGTACCTAAATTAAGCTACCTTATTTCCTTATTGCAGTGAATGGAGGGGAGAATGTGTATGGGAAGTAGAAGACACTGAAGTTTCAGTATGATGTTGTTAGACGCAAACTTTCGATGAAGGTGGACACAAAGATGATTATCCTCAGCGTCATCATTGAGAGATCAATACTTTAGAACTAGTCTACATAAGAGATATTTAGGTTTTATTATCATCCTAAATCAAGCATGGACTTAATTACATGTTTCCGGCTCACAGTACCTACGCTTTGATTTACATATGTTCTTTATCATAACTATTCCTTTTCTTTTCCTGTTTTCTTGCTTGAGATTTGATAATGGAAGTCAGTAAACTTTGATTTCACTGCGTGTTTCTCTCTCTTCTTTTTCTTTTTTAATTATAAAATGCTTACCATTTTTGGGGTGAGATGGGAAAACTTCATTAAATTGAGTTCATTGCAAAAAGTTCAAGCAAGGTGTAACGATCCGTTAAGTCATTATAGCACTTTTGACTATTTTGCTTCCATTGACCGGTCCCCGAGCCCTATTAGTATCATTTTGACCTGCAGGGATAGATGGCACGGTTCCCGAGGTCATCAGGCGAGTTTAAGTATGACCTTTGGAAAATTGAGCTTTTAAGTGAAAACCGTTTGACTCAAAGTATACTTTTGGGTGAACAGACCTTTTTCGGAACTCTATCAATTTTGAGAGGCCTGGCTGGTTATTTATAACTTGGTGGTAGGTTCGGTTTGATTCCCAAGGCACTTGGTAGCGTTTTGGGACTTGGGTTAGAAAGTTGACTTTAGGCCATTGGGGGTTGACTTGGTCAAATAGACCTCCGTTGGGAAATCCGAGCCCGCGGGTGAGTTCGTAGTTCGTTTTTATCGATGTTGGCATATTTGTTTTGTATCTGTGGGGCCTTGGTGATAGTCGTCTTTCAGGTGGAGATTGGTCAAAAATGAAAATTTCTGGTGTCTTGTGTATCCGCCGTAGCGAAAAAAATAAAACCAGAACTGCCATGGCGGTCCTGCCATAGCGAAGGGACTAACGACTATAGCAAATGTTAGGTTTTAGTATCGAGCCTCCATAGCGGTCGGACAACCGCCATGGCTGGCTCGCCATAGCGGTAATACTTGCCGCTATAGCGGCCTGTTGTTTTTTTTTGGGGTTGGCCGCTATAGCGGGTCATCTGTGTGCCGTAGCTCATGCGCTGCGGCGGCCCCTATGACCGCCGTAGCTGTTGATAGGCAGATTTTTATCTTTCTTCTTAAGTTAAAACCCTAAAACCCTTGTCAATTCATTAGTTCATTTCTTTAGCATCTTGGGGCGAATTTGAGAGTTTTTGACCAGATTCTTCATAGAGGTAATATCCTTGATCTTAGAATTCTTTACTTTCCTTCCTAATCATTAATCCATGCTAGAATCAAAGAGGAAAAAAAAGTGGGTTTTCATGAGAAATTCTTAAAATGAGTTTAGACTTCCTAAGTGGAAATTATTGATGAAATTGACTAGTATAATCCTAGAATTTGATATATTCTTTGTTGTTAAGCTTGTATCTTCCATTATTAGAGGTAAATTTGTGAATTGGAAAGTTAGGGTTCATACCAAAATTGGGGGTTTCATTTTAAATCTGAATTTAGCTTAATCTTGGGTTAATCTAGCAATTGATTAGTGGGTTTTGATCATCTAGACTTGAATTGCATATTCCACCTTAGAATTTCCCGTTTTACCCTTGAGGGCCTGTTTTCCCAATTCTCATAGGCTGGAGTTGATCTAAATTAGAACTATATCCATATGGGTATTGTTCTTCTTGATTTCTAATGTAGAATTCGAATATGGTTAGACTTTGAGTATTTGAAGGAGCAAAGGAAGGGCACGGCTAAGGTTGACGGTTCGTGGCTCCTGTTCGGCATTCCAGGTAGGTTACAGCTTACCTTATGGTTAGACTTCGGTCAGTAAATCATATGTAGAGTTAGTGATTGTCGGAGACAACATGTTACACCTTCGGGTATGAAGTTGGGATGGATTCTTAGGTTGATATTGTTGTTGCCCATGGCTTGTCGCCTTATTGTGTTCTGTTGAGCTGTTGCTTTATTGTGATTTATTAGCTTGTCGCCTTGTGATTAATTCTAGAGTTGATGCTTAGTGTTTGTCTTAGATTTGGAGAGTGTATTTATCATCGTTGAGGTTGTTGGAAAGGGAAGTAGAGTTATGATATGGATATGGTGGTTGAGTTATGTGTCCATGTGTGGCACGATTAATTTGATGTGTGATCATTATTCATTGATATTATGCATTGCACTCATTCTCGTATTTCATGATACTTTGATATGAACATTTAGTGACTTATTCATGGTTGTGAACCCGTATCTCTCAGTTATTGGTTATTAACTTGTGAATAGGAAGGAATTGAGATTGATCTTGATATTGGGATATGCGTCCATGTGTGGCACGGTTGTCATTGATATACTCTTGTTGGCATTGATATCATGCATGCATTCATACTCATATATTTATATCGGGTTGCATGCCGTAACACATGTATGTGTGTGTATGTATGTATGTGTGTATATATATATATTGGACCGGGTTGCACATTCTGCAACACTTACTTGGATCGGATTGCACGTACCGTAAGACTGACTTGGACTGGGTTGCACGTTCCGCAACGCTGACTATTGGATCGGGCTGTGGGCCACAACATGTACATGGACTTCGCGGGTCCCTTATGGGTCATGACTGTCGGAGCGTAAACATCGTCCGCTCGAAGCGTGTGTGTATCATTGCATTGCATTCACATTTCATTCACTCATACATTTGATCTCTGTTGTAGTTATTTATTGCATTCTATGGTACTCGTGAGCGTTGAACCTGGTTGGTTACTGATTTGATATTTGCCGTGTGCTTGATATTATATATTCGGGAATTGATGGATTCGAGGAGTAGAGACTTTCTTCTAGGTTGAGACTTGAGGATTTGTAGTGACATTGTTGGCTGTGCTAATGTTTAGGGTTGTTCTGTGGAATCGTGGAAAAACTTGGCAAGACTTATGTTTAGGTGCTTCACCATAGGCTATGATTCGGTTATGGTTCCTTATGTACTTGAGTTGTTATGACTTGGACTGTGTGGTGTGTCTGATTGCGAGCATGTCTATTCTTCAGTCTCTTTCTTTATATACTAGCATCATTTGGCGTTAAAATTTTAATTTGTAGATATATTTTAAAGTTTTCTATTTTTGCTACTTTGTTTTTGTAACATCAATCTGATACTTCGAAATACTTCTAAAATATTAAAGTACAAAAACGTACCTGAAAGTTAAAGGGAAGTATTTTTCTTAGTTTATATTAGATTTTTTAAAAAAAAAAATCAAACATCTGAAAGCTCCTCTAATTTCCATTTCACTTAAATGTTTTGAGATTAAAGTCTCCGATAATCCAAGTTGAGTTTTCATATGTTAAATTAATTTCATTTGTTTCTTTGAATTGAATCCATATTGGCTAACTTATTTTATTATCAAAGATATCACAGTAGCATGATGAAATCAATAAAGTTAACTTACAAATAAATATAAATAATCAAAAGCCTTGATATTACAAGAATATTTTGTAGATTCTTTCAAATTAAATCACAAAAATATACTGAAAAGTCAATAGAATTAATTGCTCTGACTTTAAGCTTTCTTCTATCTTCCAAAAGATGCATGTTAAACAATAACATTTTTTTTACCTTTTCTTAATTTAATAAACCATTTTATGAAATCTATATTGTAATAACTTTTTCATGTTAAACGTAACTATTTATAAAATATTGATTATCCGGTATTTTGCAAAATATTTTAATATTTAAGAAAAAAGTAAAAAAATATAATTTTTTGCAATTGTCTAGTATATTACTGTTTGAAAATCAATTGTATTTTCTTTAACTACATTATTTTTACAAAATTTCTTGGCCTTATCTGACCTCTTTTTATGCTTTCTATTGAGCCGAGGGTCTTTCGGAACTAGCTGTCCTAACTTGGTAGGAGTAAGGTTTGTGTACACTCTACCCTCCCCAGACCCCATGCTGTGAGATTTCACTGGGTTGTTGTTGTTGTTGTTACATTATTTTTACAAACATTTTCAAAATATATAAAAATAATATTTTATAGTTACTCTTTTAATATACAACAACAACAACAACAACCCAGTGAAATCCCACATCGTGGGGTTTGGGGAGGGTAGAGTGTACGCAGACCTTACTCCTACCAAGGTAGGATGGCTGTTTCCGAAAGACCCTCGGCTCAAGAAAAACATAAAAGCATAAAAAAAGTCAGATAAGGCAAGGAAAATCAAAGCGACATGGAAAAGCAATAATATAAAATAAAATAATGCAATCGACACAGATACCACAGGATAATCAAAGCACAGGAAATAACAGATAATAGCATAAATCGGAGCACAAGAAATTATATTGCGATACTGCGACTACTAATAAGAACGGATAACGAGACTATCTACTAGACTTCTACCCTAATTTTGGTCCTCCAAACCCTCCTATCTAAGGTCATGTCCTCGGTAAGCTGTAATTGCGCCATGTCGTGTCTAATTACCTCTCTCCAATACTTCTTCGGCCTACCCCTACCTCGTCTGAAACCATCCATGGCCAACCTCTCACACCTCCGCACTGGGGCATCTGTGTCTCTCCTCTTCACATGCCCAAACCATCTCAATCTCGCTTCTCGCATCTTGTCTTCCACTGAGGCCACCCCCACCTTATCCCGAATATCCTCATTGCTAATCATGTCGCTCCTGGTGTGGCCACACATCCATCTCAACATTCTCATCTCGGCAACTTTCATCTTTTGAACGTGAGAGATCTTAACTGGCCAGCACTCCGCCCCATACAACATAGTCGGTATAACCACCGCTTTGTAGAACTTGCCCTTAAGTTTTGGTGGCACCTTCTTGTCACATAGCACTCCGGAAGCAAGCCTCCATTTCATCCACCCTGCCCCAATACGATGTGTGACGTCATCGTCAATCTCCCCGCTGCCTTGCACAATAGACCCAAGGTACTTAAAACTACTTTTCTTCTGGATGGCCTGGGTACCAAGCCTCACTTCCACGCCAGCCTCCTGAGGTGCTTCACTGAACTTACACTCCAAGTACTCTGTCTTGGTCCTACTCAGCTTAAACCCTTTAGCCTCCAGGGTATGTCTCCAACCCTCCAGCTTAGCGTTAACTCCGCTACGAGTCTCGTCGATCAGGACTATGTCGTCCGCGAAAAGCAATTTATTAATTAACTACAGTATTTCGGAATTCATTTTTACGATTGAGACGGAGGGACTGCAATTTACATTTTTGAAGTATTTAACAATGATATGAGTTATTTATATTTATTTTCTTAATTTAAAACTTAACCCAAATGTTAGTGAAATCCTTATAAATTACTTATGTTCGCCAGCATGTATGGCATAAGATTGTAGGAGAAAATTAAAAAGAAATTAATAAATAGATGAATAAAAATTAAAATAGCAAATGATAAATGGTAAATAACATTAATAAACAATAAATAGTATTATAAGAATAATATTTTAGTTCAATAATCAAGCCTATATTAAAATAGAATTGAATGACATGATAACTCTTTATGTGCCTATAATAAATTCTTAAGGAAAACCATAATTTGAAACAAGTTTAATAATATTTCAACATAAAAGATTCAAATATGTATGAGTATGCTTTGTGGGGGCCTCTATAACCTCTTTCATAACATCATCATTTTTAGGGGCATGAAAAAAGTCCTTAAAGTTCTAAAAATTTACCAAAATGTGTGAAGATTCACAAAACCATTAAAATTTTAATTAGGGGTAAAAAGAGTAAAAAAAAAAAAAATTCACGTGAAGACTGCCAAAAATGGGTATTCTCCCTTATATATAGTAGTAAAGTAATGAAAAGTAGAAAATAAAATTAAAAATTAAATTTGACCTTAAAAAATAAATTTAAGACCTAGAAGTAATTAATTGAAAAGTTTGACATTAAATTGGAAACTTTTGTGAGGACTACAAATATCACTTGATTGTCCCTTATATATAGTAGTAATGTTAACTAACTGTTGTCGGCCTATGATGCTTACTCGGCATGTGTTTCTTTGTACTAATGCTACCTTGCTACACCCTTTTCGGGGTGTAGAGTTTGAGATAGGTTCCACTTCTACCTCCGAGACTGATTTTCGAGTCCTAGCTTGCGAGCATCGAGGGTGAGCATCTGACGAGTCGCTGCCCGGAGACTTCTCTATCCCTTTCTTTATTTTCTTCCATTTAGATAGATGTGTTAGCATTTGAGACTTATATTTTCTAGAAATTACTTAGTTGCTCTTGTACAAGTTAGATCAGTTCCTTGGGAGTTGTATTTATATTTCACACTTGTGATTACTTATGATTCAGGCTTCTACTTATTCTGCTCTATTTACCTTATTGTGGTTGATTTGATGATTTGGGAAAGGATTCACCTATCGAGGTGGGAAATGATAGGTGCCCACACGACTAAGCAATTTGGGTTGTGACACAAGGAATCTGAAATTGTAAATTGAGTCCAAATTTTGGAGAAAAAAGGCCCTTAAATTATTGTAATTGATATCAAATTCTTTATACTTTAAGTGGAAAAAAGATTTGATTGAAAGATCGTGTTGGTGAAGCGTAGTCTTCAAAACAAGAAAGTGTCCTTTGAGGGATTTGTACTGCGTATAAGGCTAATTAAATGAAGCACCACACTTTGTTCCCTTTATCCTTCAAATTTCAATGCCTTTGAATCTTACAATTAGTTTTATAACCTAGAGTTTTGTAGTACTTATAATTTAAAAAAATTACATATTAATTGATTTAAAACATAAAATTAATTCCATCCAATACTTGAATATTTTAACTACCGAAAAGTATGTCACTGTCACGACTCTAATTACCGATCGTGCGGGCACGCACCTTTTTATCACTAGTAGGCGAACCCTTACCTGTTAACCCATTAATCACTAGCCAATTTCAACTTCTTTAATCATTTATACTCTAACAATCAATAAAAAGTGAATAAATAAATAGTCTAACCAAGTCATAAATGATAAATAATATCAGTGCGAAGTCTAACTGTTAAATTTCCAAAATCTAAAATTCATCATACAAGGACTCTAACCAACAATGTCTAAAGAATGAAATATCTATCAAATATAATAATAAATAATGTCTGGAATGACAGTAGACATCTAGAAAGAAAGATCTTCAGGCGGCATGGCATGGATAGAAGCTCACCCTCGGATCTAATCAAGCAAACTAGCTTCAAGTTAGAGATGTGGTCTGGGTGAAATCTCTGGAACATAATCTACACTCAAAAAAGGTGCAGCAAACTAGTATCAGTACAAACACTATGTATTGGTAAGCATCGTAGGCCGACTAAGATTAGTTCACGCATGCAAGAATAGAATCAACAAGATAAACAGATAGGGACATAATACTCAAATTCAGGTCACAGAATATCCCATAACTAAATCACAACCTAAGATGAAGCTTCTAAACCACAAGTCTGTCCAGTTTCAATAATCTCACCCGATAATCACAAATCCAAGTTCCAACCCTAGGTAGAGTCACTAATCCACAATTTCACTCAGTCAATGATCATATATATACCACAATAGCCGTTTCAACAAACCATACCAAAATCAGAAATAAGAAGCCAGGTGATGATGCTGAATAAAATGTAATGATGTTCAATTGAATGCAATGCACTGGCCAAATACTCCAAACCTGTACACACATGATAAATGGTAATGTTTTCCCTTTGCAGGGGACCCATGGTGTCCATGTACCACTCGTTTCAGAACGAACCTCAGACCATGAGCTCACAACTAGGCCACATCGTCATTCCCTGTCAAATGTGCCTTAATAGAGGTATATGTTCTATATCAAAATCTCATCAACAATTCCTCATGATCAAATCAGAATGAGTAACTTAAGAACATATTTCAAGGACAGAAACAATGAGGTACAGTCATAGTAACACTAGTCATAACAAGACTCACCAATAACTCTGCTCAACCATAGCCTAATTATACAACTATCTCAATCAATCAGTGAAGGGTATATATGAACACCTTCCTTTCAACAATTCCAAACCATTTCCATAATGTATGAACGTATGAATGAAGAAATGGGTGTAAATATGGTAAATCAATGCACTAAAATAACAATGAAGTACAAGAAGTCATAATGCCATAAGTCATATCAAGACTTAGATAAATTGACTCAACTATGGAATGAATCATACAAACCATCTCAGTCAACATAAAGGGTCTATGTCCCTCTTTACTTCCAAATATAACGAGTACACCTCACAACTAAGTCTTGTATCACCAAGGTGCTCTATTTTATCCTATATCATCATGAAGACCAAGTCATAATTCAATATCAATGTACATATGGAATGAGAATGCATGCCAAGTATAATATCACCACCAACCGTAATTCATACGTTAAGTTTTCATTTGCGTATTATGATAAGTTTATATCACAATTCAAGTCTAAACTCATTACCATTCCTTTCTCCGATGGTATGTGTCACAATAAAAGAGAATTAGGTATAACGCGTATATTATACCCCGTATTTTATACGCTGAGTTTCACCGTAAGATAGCCGATATGAAGTTAGTAAGTGAGGTTGTTGTCAAGGTTATAAGAGATTCTACATGATTATTCCACGTATGCGGGAGTTTAAGTTATGCGTAACAAGTATCGAGAAGATTGGAGGCTGAATAAACCAAAGAAACTGAGTATGACAGCTGAGCAACTCGACGACTGCAAGTCGACGGACCATCAACATGCACCGTTGAATAGCCCTCTGAGAATCAGAGGCTGCCGCCATTAGACGGTTGCGAGTCGACGGACTATCGACCTTGCCATCGAATTTCAGGCAGTGGGAATTTTTCTCTCTCCTATAAATTAAAAGGGCCACGACTTGGGGTCATTATTTACACCAAAAATCAGAATTCTCTAGACTCCTCAAGCTCTCTCTACTCTCTCTAACTATCCATACACATCCTAAGATAAATCAAATGAGAATCAGGCTTTAAAAACCCCAAGCTAGCTCATAGATGATGATGGTCCTTGCTTTGAGTTAAAGTTGTGATAGTTTTGGTTGCAAACAAGATTGGGTGAGTTAGGGTTCTTCAAGAATAAGGTATGATCTCTCTTTATTTCTTATATTGAGTTGATTTGGAGGTTAATAAGTCATGAAGGTGAAGGAAATTATGGTAGGAAAAGTTATGAGGCATTGTGCTGTAGTTATTGATTATGAAAAGAAGTTTTGGGATTGAATTGGGTATAATCGGAATGTAACCTTGTGATTATGGAATTGTTGATGTTATATTGTGGGTTTTAAAATTGTTTTGAAGATTGGTGGAAGTAGAAGGAAAATGCTGTCCAATTTTCATTAGATTACCAATCATTCTAGTTTGACCTTATAAATGTTTCAATGACTTACATTAGAGCGAATCATCTTGAATGTAGATTACAAGCTTGGGAGGATAGGTGCTAGATAAGTTAAGGAGATAACGAGATATGTTAAGGCTAACCCTTTCTTTCTTAAGGCATGATTCCTTTGTTGTGAACCTACACACGATATCCATAATATCCTTATTCCTAAAAATGCTAGAAGCTCATGATTCTCAAGGTTCTTATGATATTATTGATAAATATTCTTATGATATAATTGAGCTTGTTCCATGATTATTGATGTTATTCATTGTTGTTGATCTCACCTTATGGTAGTTGTTCTTTCAAGGTGAGATATAGCGATGATGATGATTCCATAATACAAATCGGAGGTTTATCGACCTTACGTCACTTCAATAGAGTGGTAACGTTTTAATTGGGCTCTCATGCATGCTTTATATATATGTAGCTATTTTCTCACACCGAACCGCGCTATAGTCGGCCAGGTATGACACGTAGATGTGCACACCACTACAGTGGGTACGTTATGATGTTGCCCCGGGCGTGGGATGGTATGATATATGGATCGGGTTGCACGTTCCGCAACACTAACATTTATATTATATATGTATGTATGAAAATGTTGTTTTTAAAGGCTAAGCATGCATAATATCCGCCTTAAGAGGAAATCAGATGTACATGTTAATTCTCCTATCTCATGGTTCTTCCATATTTTCATTATGTTGTTATTCATGCATTAAATACTCGGTACATTATTCGTATTGACGTCCTTTTGTTTGTGGGCGCTGCGTTCATGCCCGCAGGTAGATAGGGAAATGGACCAGACCCCTAGGCTGCTTCATCAGCGATTACACAGGAGCGCTCCATTTGTTCTGGAGCTACAGTTTAGCTGGTACTATTCTTTTGTTTACATATGGGCATGGCGGGGTCCTGTCCTGTCTTTATGATTCCATGCACTCCATGTAGAGGCTCATAGACAGATGTATATAGTTAGATGTTCTGTAACCTCATCGGTTCATATTTTTTGTATATCATTTTTGGCAGCCTTGTCGGCTCGTACACATGGGCATAGCTGTTGACGATTATATAGACGTGTTTTTATCTTTGAACTCATGTTCTTACAGATTATGATAATTATGAGTTATCTCCCGTGGTCCACCTAGATATGATTATGAGAAGTATGTTAAGAGGTGCTCGGTAGGCTAGCTCCGGGTAGCCGTCATGGCCCTCCGGTTGGGTCGTGATGACGTATCACAACACAATCATTCAGGTAGTAAGTCTAATCACAATAACAAGGCAGCAAGCCACCATCAACAACAACCAAGCTAATAGAATTTCATCCCGAATCGCCACAGTATGAATACAACTACACCTTCGCAATGCTTAAATAACGGCGACAACCCACATAATTAGAATTCATACCAACCTAGCTAATATCCAACCAAACACCATGTCCGAAGACCTAATCATGCTTTCTCCCATTAATTCTACACCACATATATGTTTCGCTAATCAAAGACCAACTAAAATAAGCCGTAGCCTACCTCGAATGCAGAACAGGAGCCACGAACTTCTCCACATGAGCCTTCTATTTCCGAAGCTCCTCAGAACAGTCAAAGTCTAGAAATATGATGCTAAGTAAGCGATAAACCTTCTATTCACACAAGAACAACAATTTGGGAAGAAGACCCAATTACTTCTACACTTTTCAGTTGGTTAATTAATCCTTAGGACCATAATCATCCTAATTCTAGTCTTGGTCATCATATTGAACCAGTTAATGGGTTTTCTAATCAATTTAACCCTCCTTACATAGTTTTTCGGCCAAAGATTCCATTTTATGATAACCCTAGGTTTCAATTCAACAATTTCACCATTTATTATCAAATTATCATCCTAGAAAGTGATTATATAAACTTCTAGATGAACAATTATCAATAATATCAATAACCCATTCATTATTTTAGGATTTTATAAACTTAGGTATTCTAACCTTTCAATTCTTCATTAACAAGCTTTTAATGATGCTAGAAGTTATCATGATGAAGAACGAATAAAGTTAATGGTGGAAAGTTACCTTGATGAAGGAGTAGTGACCTAGCCTTAGAAAATTCGCCTCAAGGGTTCTTGGGAATTGTTCTTGGAGTTATGTAGGGAGTGAGGTCGAAATAAGGTATATAAACAGGGTTTCTGATTTAATGAGGACCGCTGCAACGGTCCCCGCTTCCGCTGCAGTGCGAACCACTTCCATTGTAGCGGACCCTTGGAAGTTCGACCTTTCACTGCAGCGAGACACCTTCTCATTGCAGCGGGAATCCTTCCGCTGCAGTGACGCCCCTTAGGCAGTGAGCATATAATTTTACTAAACTTTCACCCGACTTCTCACAATCAATCTGAGGTCCTAATAACACAAGCTAATCATGTAAATCAATGTGAAAATATGCTACAGACTCACCCGCGACCTCGGAATTCCCAACGAAGTTCAGAATTATTTAGTTAACCCCCAAATGAACACACAACAAGTTCAAACAAAACACATAGTTAACCGAATCAAGTTTTAACCTTTAATTTATATTTTTTGATACGTTGTTAGCTCGTTCCTAGCCTCGGGAAGATACTAGTGAGGGTAAAGGGTCAAAGTCTCCATAACGACCGGGCGGGTCGTTACAGTCACAATTTATGCTATTGAGGGTTGTTTTTTATATTTAAAAAATACATGAATAATTCAACTCATTTCTAGCCATTGATTTAAGATCAGGGGATTTATTGTCCCATTCAAGATGTGAAGGGGGCATTATTTCTTAAATCCAATATGTTAAGGGGATAAAGTGGGCTTCACTCTATCTTTATCGAGGAAAACTTTTCACAATTCATATTTGATCAATAAAGAACTCTGAATCCTACTGTAAATAAATCCATAAACGAATTCTTTATAAATATGTGTGGTTAAGAGAGTCCTCGAGTGTTTTAACCAATGAAGAGAAAAAGTACATTGTACAAAAATCATTATGTAATTGCTTTTTAATTTTGTATGAAAATTTAAAATTAACAACGAAAAAGTTAGGACGAAGGGATAGACACAAACGAGAAGGAAGAACACTGCATTACCATGATTAGAATTATATCCAGAACCTTTTTATTTAATTTTAATTCATTAATGTTAATAAAAATTTAAAGTTTGTTTACAAAAGTAATCATAAGTCTCATGCAAAATGAAGCATAAAACTCCATAAAAACGGTGTTTCATTTTTTTTTTTTTTGAGTTTGCTTTTCATTTTGTCAGGATTAAACGATTGTTTGCTAATTTATTTAATTATTTCTTCGGGATAAAAAATAGTGTTCACTTACACTTTATTTGGATGGTTGTTACATATTGTTTCATAATGTATCGTATCGTATTGTAATTTGTTGTATTGTATCATATTGTATTGTTTTGATTAACACAATGTTTGGATAGATTGTATCGTTTCCCGTCATTACATAATCTCACAAATCAGCAATTTGAAGGATAAACCTGCAAAAAAAGTAGAGTACAGAATAGAACTACCATAAAAAGATAGGATAAATGATAACAACACAATAAAATTGAACGATACGATACATTAAAATTTAAGTAACAATCAAAACAAACATTATATTTAAACTAACAACACAATACAATACAATAGGTAACAACCATCCAACCAAGTTGTTAGCCATTTGCACACCCATTAAGAAAATACTAACTCCTAGGCAAAAATAGGTAATTTGACTAAAATGCCCCTACTTAAATAAGTGTTGGGATTTATTTACTTAACACTTAATAAGGGCAAATATGGAAATGTAAGGTTAATTCTTTAAAAATAAAGGCTAAGCGAACACTCTTTTTGATCCGGTGGGAGTATTATATAATCATGAACTAAGTATTATGAGTTAGTTTAGGTAATACTTTGCCACTTTAAATTAAAGCATTTTTCTTCTTAGGTTAAAAAATAGGGTATTTCACAGTTCTTGGATTTTCTTAATTAGTGTGTTTCTCTATTTAATATTTCTTTACAATATTTCATTTCCCTTAAATTTCATCTGGAAAAAAAATACTACACTACCAATACTTTTAATTTTTTCAATTATGTATGTACATTTTTACATTTTTTTTTCAAATTAATTTTTTTTTGTAACGACCCGATTGGTCGTTATTGTATTTTCGACCCTTTTGTCCCTTTCCCGAGCTTGGTTAGCTCCCTTTTGACCATAGGGGGCCGTTGCCATGTTTCCCGAGGTGTTTAGATTTGATTCAGGCGACTTTTGTGAAATTTGGGCTTAAAGCGAAAAAGAGTTGACTCAAAATTGACTTTTGGGTAAACGGAGCTTTTTCGAATATCCGTTGATTCCAAGAGGTCCGGATAGTCGTTTAGAACTTGTATGTGTATTCGGTTCGGTTCCCAATGCACTCGGGTGCATTTTGGGGCTTGGGTTGGAAAGTTGATTTTAGGCCGTTGGGGAGTTAACTTAGAAAACGAGATCTCCGTTGGGAAGTTTGAGGCCACGAGTGTGTTCGTAGCGCGTTTTTATGTATATCTGCATATTTGGTTTGTGTCCGAAAAGTTCTGGGGTGGTTCCGGGTGTCGATTTCAAGTTTGGAAGACACAAGAATTTTCTAGTGTCTGGTGAGTGCCATGCCGGTTGGGCTGACTGCTATAGCGGTGGAGCCATAGCGGTAGGTTTGACCGCTATAGCGTACCACCATAGCGGCCTGTTGATCGCCATAGCGGCCGATGGGCAGTGACTAGGGAATTTAATGATATAAAACCCCAAGTCTTTTCATTCATTATTATTCCGAAAGTGGTTCATCTTGGGAGATTTTCTAGAGGTTTCTTGGGGAAAACTCTTAGAGGTATACTCATCTATCATCTCTACCTAATCTTGATTCTTTGTCGCACCTAGCTATCATTAATTCATGCTAGAATCTTCCTAAAGTTATGAGAACTAAGTGGGTCTTGGATTATCTTCCTCTAATAAACTTGTGAGTATAAAACCTTGATTTGATAATGAAGTTAGCGGGGGTTAGCATGGAATTGATGGGTAATGACTGTAGTAACTTGAATCTTCTATCTCTAAGGCTTAATTTGTGAATTAAAGGTTAGGGTTTATACCCAAAATTGAGGGTTTTGCTTGAATTTCGAAATTGGGCGGATATATGAGTTAATTTAGCAATTAGTTGATGGGTTTTGATCACCTAATGTTTAATTTGATATTTTACCACTGATTTTCCCGTTTTGCCCTCGTGGGGCCCGTTTCCCCAAATTCTAGGGTTGGTTTTGACCTAGTTTGAATGATAGCAATATAGGTATCGTTCTTCATGATTTCTACTCAAGATTTTGAATATGCCTAGACTTCTTTGATCCTGAGGCTCAGCGGAAAGGCAAGGCAGAAGAGTGATTGTTGGTGTTTGCTGCTCGGCTATCCAGGTAGGTTATGGCTTACCCTTGGTGAGACTTCGTGTAGCGAAGCATATATTTAGATAATATTGTCGGAAACAGAATGTAAACCTTTGGGTATGATGTTGGGTTGGATATTGTCTTAGGTTGGGCCCTGTTGCGTGATTGGGGCTAGCCACCCCGTTGTGTTTTGACTTGGTTGTTCTATTGTGTTAGCTTGATGTCATGTGTTGTTAGTAGATACTGGAATCTGTTGTTCTAGCTTGATTGTGATATTGTAGTACCTTACGGGTTGATTTTGATAGGAGGATATAGTTTTATATGACTTGTGTAGTCTTTCATGATATTGTTGGTGTACCCATGCTAGTACTTGTAACACTGATATATTGTTGGCGTACCCACGTTGGTACTTGTAACACTGATATATTGTTGGCGTACCTACGTTGGTACTTGTGACATTGATATGTTATTGACGTACCCATGTTGGTACTAATGATATTGATCGGATTGTTGATGTTGACATATGCATTGCATGCATTCTCATGATATTCAGTTGATACACTGTTGGTACTTGATGACACATTGTGATGAGCATGGCTTGATTTTTAAATGAGAGTGATACGAGAGTCCGATATCCGATGTTAGTCCCTAAATCTTGGATTGAGTGAGTGCATGGACTCCACGGGTCCCCCAGGGTGGTGCCGGTGAGAATTCCCGTGGGCAAAGATTCTGGTCTCGTCTGTCTGTTGGGGAAAGATCCGGGACGAGTGGCACTTAGACTTCGCGAGTCACCTTAGGTTGTGCTACCGAGGCTTCGATACTTCTGTCCGGAGTACACGTGTACAGAGCAGTGCGTTGTATTTGCAGTTTGCATTCATACATCATTGCACTGCATTGCATTATGGCTTATATTATGATGATGTGGTGATTTACTTGTGTTGTTGGGATCGGATTGGATATATTGAGACTTGGCACACTTGGGTTTAGATGTTCTATTTAGGCGATGATGGATACTGGATTCTGATTGTGTTTGACTTATACTTGTTGATTTATCTGCCTATCCTGCTTTGTTGTCTGAATTATGTTAGCTATACTTAGTCGGCCAATGATACCTACCAGTACTGTGGTTTTGTACTGACCTGCACTTGCTGCATTCCTTTATGAATGCAGAGTTCTAGGTTGGGTTTGCTTCCATCTCCCGTGGCTGATAGTCGCCATCAGCATAGCATCGAGTTCTAGGGTGAGCATGAGTCGTTCGCTGCCTTGAAGACTCCTATTATTATTATGTCTTACTTTCTACTCTGAGACATAGACAGATTGATTTATTATTATATTCCAGACCTGTATAATTTCACTTAGATGCTCTTGTATGGCTTAGACCAGACCCTGGGGGTATTTTCCTTATTTCCACACTATTTTTATTATATATTATTGTGAGACTTGCACAATTATTCTTTTCCTCTTGATTGATTTATTTATTTATTTATTTATGTCTTTACTTATTGTTGGGTTGAGGGTTCACTTACCGAGGTGGGAAAGGTAAGTGCCCGCATGACTTAGTTGAAATGGGTCGTGATAAGTTGGTATCAGAGCCCTAGGTTGCTCGATCTATAATACAAGAGCGTGTCTAGTAGAGTCTCGTGGATCGGTACGATGAGCTCCGTACTTATCTGCTAGAGGCTATAAGACATTTAAGAAACTTCGAGTTCTTTTATTCTCTCGTGCGACTTTATTCCAATTGATATCTTGTCGATTCCAATTGGTATCTGAACTTTCTTATCTCTATCACCAACGGAGGGTGGAAACTCGTCCTTAATTCTTATGCGAACGGTCAATCTATGGCGTGTTGTGGAATGGTACGAGATATGTTATCCTGATTCGGACGCGTGATTCAGTTCAGTCACTAGTTATGGCCTGAGGTTTCGATTGTGTGGAGTCACGACTAGACTTGGTTGCTGTGTGGAGTCGCGATTAGACTCGTTTATTATGAAAGTTCGTGAGAAATTGGAAGATAGTTCAGAGGGTTACAAGGTCTCCATGTTTCAGAGTTGGTTTGCCTGGATGTGACAAAGTGCATTTATGGCTTCAAAATAGTGGGTTGCTCGATGATGTGATCGGTTTGACTTTAGCTTCGTCAAGGCTTTATAATGGTGCGCGTGACACTGGTGAACCAATGGCTAGTCGACGACTCAGCAATGGTAGAGTATTAGACTTCGGTATGTTAGAACAAGTGTAAGTTCGGTGATGACCATCGAATGTGGGCAAACATATTATGATCGCGGATAATAAAGAAAAGAAGATGACAATAAGGACATGAAGGAAGACTTGGGTGGAAAGCGGTTAGCAAAGTGAAACTTCGTAGAATGTCATGGGCATGAGTACTTTTCGAGAGATTGGGAAGGGAAAATTGGTATCTAGCATGGTCCTTAGGATAAGGTTGCGATTGGTGCTAAGGTTATTCTTGATATTAGTTAGTTGATGTTAAAGGACGACTCGGTTATTAAGTGAATGCTAAGGGCACATCGCTTGATCGGTAAGTTTGATTGGGTTATAGGCTGTGATGAGTTAGTAATGACTGATGGAAATGACTTCAAATGGGGGCAAATGCGATAAGTTAACGACTTGAGGAGTTACTGGTTGTTCACTTAGATAGGAGGAGAAGGATTGATATTGTTTTATGGTTTGTCGAGCTTAAATGGATGATTAGTTTAGAAGATTGAGTGGATTTGAGCGTTTGTTGGTTGATAGTGATAAAAGTGATTCGAAATGAAATACGAGAACTGAAGGATTACAATGAGGCATCTTGCTATCGGGTTCAGGAGATTAAGGTTCGTAAGACTTGAGGTAAGGTAACATGGGTACGTGAGTTGTGTTTGGGTTACGGGGGCATTATATCATGACGTTCAGTAAAAGGGTGACCGATAAGGTTGATTGATGTCTTCGAGATTAAGAGCAAAAAGGAAATCGATGAAACAAGAGTTAGTGATATGAAAGTTCGGTTGCGATTGCATAGTGTAGGGTGGGTTGGAGAGTTATGTATGAGTTGGAATGTTCAGTTATATCATAGACTAATAAAGATTAGTGGTGGACTAAGGTTGGGAACCTTGTATTCATTGTGTAAAAGAATTGGCTAGATCCCGCTACTAATGGTGTTATTACTAGGCTTATATGATTGAATAAAAAGGATTGGCGTGCGAGTGTTTAAAGATGTTCAGATTTGATAATTAAGGTAAAAGATGATTCTTCGAGGACTAATGATGTTAAAGATTTGAGTAAGGGATTAGTAAACATGGGTACTTGAAATGATAGAATGGACGAGGATGGGTTAACTGAGTTAAGTTCGGTATACATTTCGGGAATTGAGTAAGCAATTCGGGCAAGGACGCTTCAGTGAGATACATGAGGATATTAGTGAGACTATTGTGTGATACGCTGGGTTTAGAGAGTGTTCAATTTCGAGTTGTAAGCATTAAGAAAAACTCTAATGTACGGAGTGTGTGGTATGATCCTATCTCTCGGTTTGATTTGGCTAGCTTGCAGAATTTATGATTATGCGGTATTCGATTGAGTGGATTCGAGGACTGACTACGATATTGATGATCGTGAATTGATTAGAAATTGGGAAATTGACGAGTCAAGACAAGGTATAGATGATTGTGGATCAATAAGAAAAGGTACATCTTGGGGATTTCTAGGGTCAGTATGGATTGTGGTGTCGCTTTCTTGCATATTCCAGTTGAGATGTGATTGTTGCGTGAGCTTAAGAAGAAAATTTACAGGAATGAACTATATGGTGGGACAGAGTTCCGTGAGGTTTGCGATTGGCAGCTAGTAATAAGCATATTCAGTGAACCAACATGTTGAGATTTATACGAAGTGGCGTAGTGGTACACCGTTGGAAAAGTTCGTAACATTCTACAGTGAAGGAGTCAGTGTGCTTTAAGAGAAAGGATTGTGGAATCCCTATCAGGTGAGGACCAGAATTATATTTTCGGGAGGAACCTTGCTCGTCTTAATACAGTGTGATTGCAAGTAATATTGACTGGACAATTTGGGTAAGAGCTTTTGGTTATTAAATACTTAGGGTTAATTGCGTGAGATTTCGAGCGACAGTGTAAGAGTGGATACTTTCGGAGAATTTACGGGCATATCGAGGTGGTACTATGAGAGGTTTGATGGTTATGTAATTACTATATGAGGCTTCAGGTTTTGCATTGAAAAGTTCGGGTATGTATCAGATTTGCGTATCGGGTAAAGGTTGAGAAATATGAAGATTGAATTAGTAAGGTATAGTTCTTCGGTACTAAGTTGATAACTGGGATAGGACTCTACTTGTGGAGTCGAAAGTGATGAACAGGATTTGTTATGCGTGGTATGGCTATGATTGGTTTCAAAACTCGGAGTCGGTTCTAATGATTATTAGTGGTTTTCGAGAGTTGTGCATTCATTCAGGGTCAGCATGGTTCGAGTTAAGCTTAATGGTCTATGGTTATATTTCCAGAAATATATTTAAAGATTCGATGCGTTTCTGCTCACATTTGAGGTAAGATAGACTTACCGAGCTTTGTTAGGATTTCCTAATGGATTTGATGATATTTTTTTAGAACAGTTACTTGGACAAAATAATGGTATACAATGAGCCTAGTACAAATTTAAGGAGGAACTTTGTTCGAGAGGTCTTTATAGTGACCAGTTGAGTTCCGACGGACTTTGCTCGGCGAGATATTCAGTGGTATGGTTCCTGTATTGTGATTTGAAGGTTTAGAGGACTTGGAACTATCCAAGTTGGCTGTCAGTAAGGTCAGTTTTGATGGAATTGCGTAGAGAACTCAGGTGAATCAAGGATTCATTTCTGGAAAGAGTAAGTCATGGTTTCGGGCTTGTAGTGTGTGTCCATGTGTTTCTAAGAAATCGTGGTGCGAGTAACGGCTTTAGAAGATGTGGGAGGAAGAGTTAGTGAAACTAGAGTATTTTATCGGTTCAGAATGGGCTAAGGTTTGTGACCATGTTTCAGAGGATTGCGTTGGTTTGGGAAAGTGTTTATGGGGTCTATTGATCACGTTCAGAGTTGCGGTTTTATCAATCTGAGAATTTGAGCAAAACAATTCGTTTATTCGAGGGTCAGTTGCGTGGGAAATTCAAATACGGAGATATGAGGATTGGAGCTTGCGATAAATTTGGAAAGTTGTGACTAGTAAAGTGAGAGATCAGATTTTTCTGAATGTTACACCCAATAAGGGTGTTATGCGATGAGGGAAGAAGGGAAGTGAGTCAATGTGTATTGGCCTGTTTGAGACTATCCGTTGTATTGATCCTCTGTTTTACGAGTTAGTTTTTCACCAGATCTGTCGAATGTTCAATTGATTTTCCATGGTTCTGTGTTGAAAAAGTACCGTTCTGGTGGTTTCAGTACCATTCGTTGGGATTCAATTTTTTTCAATGAGAATCTTTCCTATAAGGAGAAGTCCATCATGCGCAGCCGATATCTTCAGTTATTGCTGATTCGAGCATTTTTCTGCCCTCTCTTGCTTGTCGCTCGAGGACGCGCGATTGTTTAATTGGTATATGATGTAACGACCCGTTTGGTCATTATTGCATTTCGACCCTTTTGACCCTTTCTCGAGCTTTGTTAGCTCCCTTTTGACCCGAGGGGACCGTTGCCACGCTTCCTGAGGTGTTTAGATTTGATTTGGGCGACTTTTGTGAAATTTGGGCTTAAAGCAAAAAAAGAGTTTACTCGAAGTTGACTTTCGGGTAAACGAACCTTTTTCAGATATTTATCGATTCCGAGAGGTCCGAATAGTCGTTTAGAACTTGTATGTATATTCGGTTCCGTTCCCAATGCACTTGGGTGCATTTTGAGGCTTGGTTTGGAAAGATGATTTAGGCTGTTAGGGAGTTGACTTGGAAAACGAGGCCTCCGTTGAGAATTTCGAGGCCACGAGTGCGGTCGAAGCGCGTTTTTATGTATATTTGCATATTTTGTTTGTGTCCGAAAGATTCCAGGGTGGTTTCGGGTGTAGATTTCAAGTTTGGAAGACACCAGAATTTTCTAGTGTCTGGTGAGCGCCATGGTAGTCGGGCTGACCGCTATTGCGGTGGCGCCATAGCAGCAGGTCTGACCGCTATGGCGGTGGCGCCATAGCAGCAGGTCTGACCACTATAGCGCCGACGCCATAGAGGCCTGTTGACAGGCATAGCGGCCGATGGGAAGTAACTAGGGAATTTAATGATATAAAACCCCAAGTCTTTTCATTCATTATTAAACCGAAAGTGGTTCATCTTGGGAGATTTTCTAGAGGTTTCTTGGGGCGAACTCTTAGAGGTATACTTATCCATCATCTCTACCTAATCTTGATTCTTTGTCGCACCTAGCTATCATTAATCCATGCTAGAATCTTCCTAAAGTTATGAGAACTAAGTGGGTCTTGGATTATCTTCCTCTAATAAACTCGTGAGTATAAAACCTTGATTTGATAATGAAGTTAGCGTGGGTTATCATGGAATTGATGGGTAATGACTGTAATAACTTGAATCTTCGATCTCTAAGGCTTAATTTGTGAATTAAAGGTTAGGGTTTATACTCAAAATTGGGGGTTTTACTTGAATTTCGAAATTGGGTGAATCTTTGAGTTAATTTAGTAGTTAGTTGATGGGTTTTGATCACCTAGTGTTTAATTTGATATTTTACCCCTGAGTTTCTCGTTTTGCCCTCGTGGGGCCCGTTTTCCCAAATTCTAAGGTTGGTTTTGACCTAGTTTGAATGATAGCAATATAGGTATCGTTCTTCATAATTTCTACTCTAGATTTCGAATATGCCTTGACTTCTTTGATCTTGAGGCTCAGCGGAAGGGCAAGGCAAAAGAGTGATTGTTGGTGTTTACTGCTCGGCCATCTAGGTAGGTTATGGCTTACCCTTGGTGAGATTTCGTGTAGCGAAGCATATATTTAGATAATATTGTCGGAGATAGCATGTAAACCTTCGGGTATGAAGTTGGGTTGGATATTGTCTTAGGTTGGGCCCTGTTGCGTGATTGGGGCTAGCTACCCCGTTGTGTTGTGACTTGATTGTTCTATTGTGTTGGCTTGATGCCACGTGTTGTTAGTAGATACTGGAATCTATTGTTCTAGCTTGATTGTGATATTGTAGTACCTTACGGGTTGATGTTGATACGAGGATAGAGTTCTATATGGCTTGTGTAGTCTTTCATGATATTGTTGGCGTACCCATGTTGGTACTTGTAACACCGATATATTGTTGGTGTACCCACGTTGGTACTTGTAACACTGATTTATTGTTGGCGTACCCACTTTGGTACTGGTGACATTAATATGTAGTTGGCGTACCCATGTTGGTACTTGTGATATTGATCGGATTGTTGATGTTGGCATATACATTGCACGCATTCTTATGATTTTCAGTTGATACACTGTTGGTACTTGATGAAACATTGTGATGAGCTTGGCTCTGTTTTTAAATGAGAGTGATGTGAGAGTTCGATATCCGATGTTTGTCCCGGAATCGTGGATTGAGTGAGTGCATGGACCCCGCGGGTCCTCGAGGGTGGTGCCGGTGAGAACCCCCGTGGGCAAAGATCTGGGACGAGTGACACTTAGACTTCGCGAGTCACCTTGGGTTGTGCTACTGAGGCGTCGATACTTCCGTCCGGAGTACATGTGTACACAACATTGCATTGCATTTGCATTCATATATCGTTGCACTGCATTGCATTATGTCTTATATTATGATGATCTAGTGATTTACTTGTGTTGTTGGGCTTGGATTGAATATATTGAGACTTGGCACACTTGGGTTTAGATGTTCTATTTAGGCGATGACGGATACTTGATTCTGATTGTGTTTGACTTTACTTGTTGATTTATCTACCTATCATGCTTTATTGTCTGAATTATGTTAGCTATATTTAGTCGGCCGATGATACCTACCCGTACTGTGGTTTTGTACTGACTTGCACTTGCTGCATTCCTTTATGAATGCAGAGTTCCAGGTTGCGTCTGCTTCTATCTCCCGTGGCTGATAGTCTCCATCAGCATAGCATCGAGTTTCCAAGGTGAGCACGAGTCGTTCGCTGCTTTAAAGACTCCGCTTATTATTATTATGTCTTACTTTCTACTCTGAGACATCGACAGATTGATGTATTATTATACTCCAGACTTGTATAATTTCACTTAGATGCTCTTGTATGGCTTAGACCAGTCCCTGGGGGTATGGGCTATCTTTCAAGTGTACGACTAAATTCTTCAATGGTACGTAGTCAAATGTTAGAAAATTCATTTCTAATCAATAATGCAATTAAGAAGTTCGATACCCTTGTTCCAATTATTCCTTTGATTGGATCATTCTTATTTCCACACTATTTCTATTATATATTATCTTGAGACTTGCATAATTATTCTTTTCCGATTGATTTATTTATTTATTTATGTCTTTACTTATTGTTGGGTTGAGGGTTCGCTTACCGAGGTGAGAAAGGTAAGTGCCCGCACGACTTAGTCGAAATGGGTCGTGGCAAATTCTTATGTATATAAGTTTGTTAATAAGAAAATATTAGTGGTGAAAGAAATTAGAAATAAAGAAAAATTAATTCTAGTATAATGTTAAATGTCAAATTGGTAAATTGCAAATGTAAAGTAAAAAGGATGAAATAGTAGAAAATAAAATATATTCTAAATGAAATATCATTATTTTTTTGTTACACTTATTTTAACAAATGAAAATTCTCAATATTCTTTTATACATTAAGTTACTTCACTGCTAAATAAACATGAATTATCAACGGAAAGTTAAACAGTAAAATTTCTCGCTAATATTATTTAGCGACAGATTAATTAGCAACAAATTATAAAAAAAAAAAAAGAAAAAAGCTCTGAGCAATTTGAAGTTCGGACCTAAGTCCAACTTTTTTTCCCTATATAGTGTTTGTTATCAAATAAGGTACGCATTTTGTTCACGCGCAAAGCGCGTACACTAAACTAGTATATATGTATTGTGTGTATTAGAATCCTTGTTATATGCATTTTGTAATTCTTTTATTCAATTTTAGTTGATTTCGAAGTCTTAATATTACAATTCTACTTTTAAAGGGCGAAAAAGTTGTTCAATATTTGAAGGATATTTTGGTCAACCAACATTTATATTCGCGCTTTTAAAATAATATTGATTATTAAATCTTTAATTTAGAACCACAAGATTCAAAAGTCTCTGTTTATTTCTTAAACTCCGTGCTTAGCCAAACTAAGACACTTAAATTGTGACGGAGGGAGTGCCAAGATTTTAACCTAAATAGCCTTATACAGTATATAAAAGAACAAAAGGGCCAAAGACAACTCTTAACATATGGAAAATATCTCATAAATACCCTCCTTCCACCTATTGTCTGAAAATACCCTCAACCTTAGTTTTCGGTTAAAAAATACCCCTCTTTCCACCTTTCGATCTAAAAAACCCTCATTCTTTGTTTTTTGTTTAAGAATGCCGCTCCTTCCACTTTTTAATCCAATAATATCTTCAACCTTTGTTCTAGTAGTCTTGGCTAAAGCGGAAGAACCTTCTAATGAACCAACTAATACTAATATTATAAATAGTAGTATTAGTACTAGTTATGATAATATATTAATACTAGTGATGTCGCCCGCGCGAAGACACTGTCAATGAATTTACAAATTGATGTTCTTGAAGATTTTGATTGGATATAAGAAATATCAATTTTCATATACAATAAAGACTAGTTTTTTCAAAAACTTAGTAACCTAATATGTAAGTTTAAACATTCAAGGCGAATGGAAAAAAGTAAAATTTTAATACATAACAAGCAAAAAACATCACTTACATATGAAGTTCTTTAAACAGAATACACAATTCATATGAAAGTACTGCATCTAGCTGATATCGATGAGATAATATTATTGTTCACTAAGAACTTAGATAAGCATTACAAAAGACAATTATTATTGTGATGATAGAAGTAACACCTTGAAACAATAGAGCAAATATGGGTATATGGTGCATAGGAACTGTTTACCCGGTAAACTGTTTAGTTGAATTTCTGTTCATAGTCAAGGACATGTGGATCAAAATGACTAGTAAATCAGTAAAGTTGTCACACCCCACCCCTTAATAGGGCATGATGGGCACCCGACCCTTTATTTAGAGTCGAGCGAACCCGCTGGTTCTCGTTATACTTATAATCTCCCTGGACTGGTAAGTCATGAAATGAAATGCATGACGAAAGCTTTTCAAAAACATTCTTTTTGTCTTCCTCAAATCAAGTAAAATCCGTAATCATATGAAATCTGTAAAGTAATGCATAATGATACATCGGCTTACATAGCTGCTTACAAGGCTGACGTACTGTATACATGACTCTGTCTGCAAAAGTCTCTAACGTAAGATATGATATCAAAACCTAAGTTGGGACAGGACCCCATACCCATAATGTATATGACTCAACTCATAAGGAAATACTTTGACGCGGCATCACTCCGAACGGAATGGAGTTTACCAATCCAGCTGATAGCCTAGAACATCCTATAGTCAAACTCCTGGATAACTTTCCTGCAAAGCAATATGGGGCTGTGTGGCATGAAACACAGTGCCCCCAGGCAAAGGGACGTCAGTACGAATAATGTACCGAGTATGTAAGGCATAATCAATAACATAATGGAAGCATGAGAAATATCAAGAAATAGAAAAAATCATAGGATGAAAGATCCATTTATACCTCTAGCGACGTTCATCATATTTACTTACCCTCTTTCCAATGGGAAACTTCCATTTTATACACTTATACGTATAGTAGTATCATACCCGACCATAGAGGTTCGGTGTCATACGTACCCGGCCATAATAAAGCTCAGTGTTATACGTACCTGGCCCTACCAAGGTTCAGTGTTATCTGTACCCAACTGCAGTGGTGTGCGCGCGATAAATATCATACCCGGCCATATAAGCTCGGTGTTACATAATAGTCATACATACTTATATATATATATATATATATATATATATATACACACATACATACATAGAGGTGTGCTTAAGTCACGTCACCCTCATCATCATCCTTGTCATTATTACTATTATCATCATCACTTTGAAGAATTTTCACTGAAGGTATTTCAAAATATCGAAAGTCATGAACATTCTAGCATTTCTAGTAATAGGACGTTTCGAATATCTTAGATGGCATCCCTATAATTCATCTCGCCATCATAATCGTTATCATTATCATCACAAGAAACATTGTCAACAATATCAAGAGAATCTCGAGGGTCATGAGCTTACAACATTTATAGGAATAGGAATAGCGTGAATATCTCGTATAGACGCAAAATGAGGAAAATATTCCTTTAGAAAGAAGGGTTAGTCTTACATACCTCTTTGTCTTCTTAACTACTTAACGTTTACCGTCGAAGCTTGGAAAATCTACATTTAGAAGGATTCATACCATAGTTAAGCCTTAGTGATACTCTTAAATTCAAACTAGAATAATTCATGAGTTAATGAAAATTGGGCAGCATTTCCCCTATTTCATCGACTTCCACCATATTACCAAACAACTCTCAAACAACCATAATAACATCCACAATATCATAATCAAGTAATCACATTCCATTAAGCCTTCAAAATTCATCCTTATATTCAACTTATACTAACAACTACACATCAACCCTTTGCACATTTTCATACAACACTTCCTCATCATCATGATTGCCTTCCATAACAAGATTATACCCATATTATACTAAGAATCATAACTCACATTAGCTCACTACTCAAAAACATCATAAAAGCTACATTTAGATCTACTTTTCTACTTTCTTCTTCTACCCAAGTTGTTCAACAACCAAGCATTCTTGTTAACATGAAATAATCATGAAAACTAATATTTTATCTCATAAGAATGGGCTTTAGAGTAAGATATCACCTTGGGTGAAAACCCTAGCTTCAATACTCAAGTTGTTCTTGAAGTCTATTAACCCTAGTAAGCCTTCCCACACATGAAAACCTTAAATCTTGCTATTTGATCTTGATTTCTCTTGGGTTTGAGTGCAAAATGTATGGAGAAGGGTTTTGGAGCTCTCAAGAATTGTGGAAATGTGGGAAATGAAATAAAAGAACAAGGGTCATCTATTTATACAAAACAAATAAAGCTGCCCGATGGACTTATATGGACCACTTATACGGTCCGTATAATATTATACGGTCCGTACAAGTAGACCATATAACACTGCCAAGAAAAAACCCCTTTCTGTAAGGATCATGTTATATGGACCCCCCTTATACGGACCGTATAAAGTTATACGGACCGTATAACCCACAGTTATCCGAAACTTTCTTTCGTTGATTCGTTTGACTTCCAATCCTCGTGGGAATTTCTTGGTACTTATATAACACTTCATTAATCATACAATAGGCCCTATAGTAGCCCCTTAAGACGGTACCAAATAAATATTAGCTCAATTATGGCGAAAACCTTTCCGAACAAGACTTACATTTCACTTCCTTCAACAAACTAGATTTCACATATTCATATGACTTCAAAATATTATAGCATGCACTTTAAGCTATCTAACACTTCCCTTAATCTTGTAAGGATTTCATAATCACCTTACGTTCACATTAGCCTACTCACAAGGCAACAAATTCAGAATTTCCGAGGTGTAACAAAAGTATGCAAATAAATTGGACTGAAATGAAATATAGCAAAGCAATACTAAGGATAGCCTGAGCCTCAATTGAACCCAGTGCCAATTCCTCCGGCCAAGCTTGTGACAGATAAATTAGCAAAATAGAAAAGAACTTGAAAATGGATCAAGTGTATATAGGAGTTGCGTATTCTCTTGAATTTCGTGTTTACAATGAGAACGACAATCCCTATTTATACTAAGAGCTAGAGGCACATATTCCATGTATTATGCCCCTGCCCATAATGAGCATTAATTGAGTAATAATAATAAGCAATGAAGAGGACCATTAAGCCTAATCAAACAAGAAGATAACGTTCACCCCGATCTGTAACAAAAGCCCGTTGAGCTCTCCTCCGGAACTATTCCAAAAGCCTTCCAGACTAAGCGGTACCTCCGGTACAATGAAATTCCTTTCGGTGACACTAAGTGCTGACTTATCCTTTTAGCCACATGGCTTGACGATGTTGGTCCAGCTGTGTTGTACGAATTTAGCCCAATACAGATAGTCCCCCCACATTTCGAGATTCTAACAGTCGTGACCGGGAAGTGGAAAGGTTTTTGGAAATGGCGTGCTTTTGGAGATTTTGATTTACAACCAATAGGGAGTCACACTTTGCCTCGATGACTTCTTCACCTAGTCCTCGAGCTAGCTCGAGATCTGCAATCAAAGCTTCGTACTCTGCTTCATTATTTGTCAGGGGCACACATTAATTGCTTGTCTCAAGATTTCTCCCATAGGGGTGTGGAGGAATACACCTAGCCTTGTTCCCTTTACATTGGACGCTCCGTTAGTATAGAGCATCCACACTCCGGGTGTTGCCCAAGGGTAACAAGGAGGCTTCCTTTTCGGCTTAGGGAGCTACACCCGGACTGAAATCAACCACAAAGTTCGCAAGGACTTGAGATTTGATCATAGTATGGGGCTTATATTCAATATCAAATGACTCGACCGCCCACTTCGCCAATCGCCCTGACAATTGGGGCTTGCGAAGTACATTTCTCAAAGGGAACGTGGTCACTACGACAATTGGGTGGCATTGGAAATATGACCCAAGCTTTCGTGAAGTCATTTATAAAGCGAAGGCTAGTTCCAGGAGAGGGTATCATGTTTCGGCCCTATACATAACTCGACTTACAGAATAGACAGGAAATTGTGTACCTTGCACTTCTCGTACCAGGACAACACTTATCGCTACCTCGGAGACAGCTAGACAAACCAACAAATGCTCACCATCTTTTGGCTTCGACATGAAAGGAGTAGAAGACAGGTATGCCTTGAGATTTCGAAGCGCCTGCTGACACTCCGGAATCCACTAGAAGTTGTTCTTCTTTTTGAGCAAAGAGAAGAACTTATGGCACTTCTCTGAAGATCAGGATATAAACCTGCTGAGTGCGGCAATGCAGCTGGTCAGCCGCTGCACTACATTCATATCTTCTAACGTATCCAGGATGTCCTCTATAGCTTTTATCTTCTCTGGGTTTATTTCTATCGCTCTTTGAGAGACAAGGAAACCCAGGAAATTCCCAGATCCGACTCTGAATCACATTTCTCTGGATTCAGCTTCATGTTATACTACCTCAAGACCTCGAACGTTTCCTGCAAATGACTTAGATGGTCCCCAGTATGGAGACTCTTAACTAGCATATCACCGACATATACTTCCATAGTATTGCCTATTTGTTGCTCAAATGTTTTGTTTATAAGCCTCTAGTAAGTGACTCCAGCTTTCTTCAATCCAAAGGGCATTACATTGTAATAATAAGTATCGAAATTAGTGATAAAGGAAGTTTTCTCTTAGTCCTCCGGGTGCATCCTTATTTGGGTATACCCGAGGTAAGCATCGGGAAAATTCATTACTTCATGATCGGCCGTGGCATCGATCATTTGATCGATGCTTAGAAGCAGAAAAGAATCCTTCAGATACCCTTTGTTAAGGTCTTTAAAATCTATAAGCATTCCAAATTTTTTGCCCTTCTTTGGTACTACGACTACATTTGCCAACCAATTCGGATACCTCTTCTTTGACAAACCTGTTTTGGACTTCAGCAATGGGCCACCTCTTTTGGCGCACTGGTGGAAAACCGAAGTCCAACCCTAGCTTGTGTATTGCCATGTCCGAGGGTATACCTGTTATATCCTTATGTGACCAGACAAAACAATCAATGTTGTGTCTCAAATAATTAAGTATTACCTCTCTGAGCTCTGGGGTCAGCCCCGTGCTTAGATATACCTTTCGTTCAGGTTGATCTAGATGTAAGGCAACCTGTTTGAGCTCCTCAACCGTAGACTTAGTGACATCTGAGTCGTCGGGAGGATGAAAGTATCTTGGGACTCCGTACCCTTCTTCAACTTCTTTCGGTCCCACATTGTTCTTGTTTTCTGACGGAATCTGTTGGACTACAACTAATGTGAGTTCTAGATCCTATAATTGCTATTAAATAGGTACAACCGAACTTTCAACTGCTACAGGTTCCTCGATGATAAACATCTCCCTGGACGTCGGTTGCTCCATCCAGATCTACGTGATCCCCTCTAGGGTAGGGAATTTGAGAAGCAAATATAATATTGAAGGGACAACCTTCATGTCATGGAGCCAAGGCCTCCCAAAGATTGCATTAAATTGCATATTGCCATCGATTACATATAACTTTGTTACTTTGATGACCCCTCCGGCTTCCACTGGTAAGTCGATCTCGCCTTTGGTAGTTTCACTAGACATATTGAAGCTGACAAGGGTCCTTGCTGCTGGTATGATTTTCTCCAGTAGGCCCATCTCCTCTACTGCTTTCCAGTGAAGAATATTGGCTGAGCTCCCCGGATCAACCATCACATGCTTTACCCGACAACAACCAATAAATACAGTGATAACCAAGGTGTCATTGTGAGGTAAAGTAATGGCCACTGCATCCTCATCAGAGAAATTAATCAAATCCTCCTCTGGGAAATCCCGAGTCCTTTTCTCCCGCATTACTAATATTAATCAAATCCTCCTGTGAGAAGTCTCTAGTCCTGGAAGCGGTGAAGCTAGTCCCAGTAATCATGGATCTGCCAAAAATCATGTTAATGACATGCGGTCGAGCGCCTGATGCATCTTTATCTTCGTCTGGTCTGACTTTACCGTAGTTATTTTTCGCCCTTTCACTGAGATACTCCCAAAGATGACCCCTGGCGAGCATGTTAGCCACTTCTTCCCCATAGTGTCTGGAATCTGTGGTTTTATGCCCTGGGGTCCCATGAAACTCGTACCAAACCATCTGATATATAGTACTGGGATCTGACCGCAACGGTCTAAGAGGGCTTGATAACGGATGGGACTTCAGTACGGACACCATTTGAGCTTCACTGATGGTAAAGTTGTAATCTGCGAGCTTAGGATACTCTGTCCCTTTCGAAGCGGTCCCGAATGGATTACTCTTGGCCTGCAACCCTCAACCGTTCCTCTCAAGGTTCTCTTTCGTATTCACATGTGGTATTTCTAACGATTGGTAGCATCACCCACCACTGGTCATTTCCAGTGGTGGGTATGGTTGGAAACAATTGTTTGACTACTATTGATCTGGCCCAAAGCCTTTGTCCTTCTTGACAGGGGGATTTACCGAGGAAGCCTCCAGTAAGTCATCTTCAACCCGGATCATTGACTCGTATCTGTTGTGCACGTCTTCCCAAGTAATAGCCTGGAATTCCAGGAGGTTTTCTTTGGGCTTTCGGGAAGCATTTGAACTTAAGGGGTTTAATCCCTTGGTGAAAGCTTCAGCTGCCCACTCATCCGGTACCGCAGGCAAAAGCATACGTTCCTTCTAGAATCGTGTAATGATGTCTCGAAGGCGCTCAGATTCTCCCTGTGCGATGCGAAAGATGTCCGCCTGCCTCGTTTTCACCTTTCTGACACCGGCGTGAGCTTTGATGAATGAATCGGCCAACATGGCAAAGAAGGTAATTGAATGCTCCGGCAGTTCGGAGTACCATGTCATAGCTCCCCAGGCTAGGGTCTCGCCGAATTTTGTGATTAGGACGGATTCGATCTCCTTCTCCCTCAATTCGTTGCCTTTCACCACCTTTGTGTTAACCATGATATGATCCTGTGGATCACTCGTTCTATCATACTTGGGGATATCGGGCATCTTGAACCTTTTTAGGAATAACTCCGGAGTGGCTTCAGGTTTGTACGCTCATTGAATATACTTCCTTGCATCGGGGCCTTCTATAACTGGGGGAGCCCCAGGAATTTAGCTTCTTCTCGGCCTCCTTGGAAGTTTGATCTATTTTCCCAGTGATCTCTCTCACGAACCGCTTGACTTTGGCTTGGAAAGGATCATCGGGGGCGGTCTCACTGCAAGAAGCATCTCCATTCCTTCTTATGATTTGTTCGCTATTATTAGCGACAGTGTTTGCGAGTGGTAGGGACTCCGCTTGGATCTCGTTTCCAAATATTTTGCCTACTTACTTTGTGAAGGAGTCATTGTATACCTTGGCATCTGCTATTGGAAAGCCTTTGCAATTAGATTTGGCTATGGTTAACAAAACTAGGCCTAATTGTGCAAGGGTTAAAGTTCAGGTAGATCTACTTGCTGATATGCCAAAGTTTGTGATCATTGAATATGAGGACACAAAGGTAGTCAGGGAAGTTAAAGTGAAGGCAGTACATCAAACTTGTTTTGTTTAGCAACACCTTCATTATGCTTATCAGATTCCACTTGCTTCTGCTCCTTTGAACTAGAAAAGTTTTTATTCATCTCCTTCTGGTTTTTAGTAACATTGTTGATATTCTCCCCTAGATATGTCACCACAGTCCCACTAGATAGAAATTTGGTATAAATCTTTACGTAGTTCTACCACTATATCTTCTATTTCTATGATTTTGCCTTTATACCACAACGTCTCATTGATCAAGCACCTGTTGTTTCAGATCATCATGCTTCTCCATTATATTATCAATGGTTGACTCTACAATATTTGCCTGCATCAGTTCTGAATGTACCACTCTACTATCTGCATTAGTGTCACGCCCCGAACCATGGCCTGGGCGAAACACGGCACTCGGTGCCTTACTGCATGTGACCAAGCGACCCACATGGCTTGCTGAATCATCATGAGGCATAACATGAGCGGAATATAACGTGAATGCATGATGAGCCTTTATAAAACGTAGTAAGTCATAATACTTAATAAAAATACTTGTTTAAACATGAGTGCGGAAATAACATGAATGAGCCAAAATGGCTATACGACTCCGAATGTCTGACATGACATAACTGACTTGTCTAGTCTATGAAACCTCTAACATAAGTCTGAACATGGAAAACATACTCGCTGGGACAAGGCCCCCAGCATACATTAGATGCATAACTAATCATAAAACAAAAGTTGACTAAACCCCGAATGAGATGGGGCTCACCAATAAGCTGATACGAATGCTGTCCTACTGAGCAGATGTGTCGTCCTGTATATCAGTACCTGCATCGTGAAATGCAGGCCCCCCGGGCAATAGAAAGGGGACGTCAACACTTTGAATGTACTGGTATGTAAAGCAACTGAATGAAATAACATGGGACATGAAATAGTAATGATAGGAACTGAAACCTGGTCATGAACATAAATACATATATTTATATATAACATGGTAAAAATATCATAGGTAGGGAGAGCAATAACTTATAATTGATCCATGGTCTGGTGCTTGCGTCCCGCCAGCAGAACACTCAATCCTTGCCAGAGAACATGAGATTTAATAAAATATGAAAGGATCCTGTCATTATGAGAGATCGTCCGGGACATGGGTGGAGCGATGCTCATCCTACGGTGGCTACCTAGTTTCAGGCTATCTGAAGCCTTCCTCGGTAATTAAAGCAACTCCTAAAAACTTGAACATGCAAAATAAGTGTCACTTGCTGCCCATGGGTTTAATGAATATAACTTGCTTGTACATGGATATCATGAATTATAGCTGGCTTGCATGAACTATAAAACATGTATAGTATTTTCTTGAGAATAGCATAATATATCATAAACTAGCATGCATGAACCCATGGAATGAGTTATATGGGTTTTTCATAGATTACAGACAGATTCTTAATAATCACAAAGAAATATTAAGAACTCAATGATGGAATTATAACAATTCATACATAATATAATCATGGACATGGACCTAGGGTTATCATGAACATGGTATAGAAACCCTAGTTTTCGTAAAGAATCATAATTTATGGATTATGAGGCGTGGGGAAGAACAATGATGTTCCCACACGTAGATAGTAACTCTGCATACCTTAGTCGCTCTAAAACTTGAATTAAAGACTTATGCTTTGAAGAAGATTTCCAAAATCTTGAATTCTTGAACCTTGAGATAGGTTTTCTTGAAAACCCTAGTTTAGGAATGATGATTTCTTGATTAGATTATTAGAGTATCTATTAGACTTGAGTTGGAATAATTAGAGTAGGCTTACATTGGTGTTCTTGATGATGGAGGAGGGTAGGAGGTTGTTCTAGGGCTTGAAAGAATGAAAAATAATGATTTGAACTGATATGGACGAATATATACTGTTCTGGAAAATTGAATTTTACGTCCAGCAAAATACTGGCCGTATTTTGAAATACGGTCCGTATTCCGTATGGACTGCACTGCGTCTCTTCAGTAAACTGGCCATAACTCTTTGTACAGATGTTCGTTTGACGCCCATTATATACCGTTGGAAAGGTATTTCAAATCTCTACAACTTTCATCAAGGAAGTTTTCCCAAATTCCAAATACATTTTGAAATACGGGCCATATTTTGAAATACGATCCGTATTTAACGATGTAACCTCTAGGTGTCAAATTCCAGAATGCTCAGAAATCTTTGGTACCAGTGACGACTTGAAATACGGGCCGTATACTGAAATACAGTCACTGTTCATGGGCGTTGAAGAGGAAATTTCCAATTCCCACATTCTTTATCGGGTTTTCTAAGTCTAGGATCATGGTCAAAGCTTAGGTTAAAGGTACGGGGTGTTACAATATCTCCCCCTTGGGATCATACATCCTCGAATGATGAGTCATGGTTAAGAACGTGGCTAGACACGGCTTGAATACATGAACATGAAGGAAACATGCCGTAAAACATAAGAGCTTGACATGGTTACGTAGGAACATGGTCATGGATCATCAGAACTGAATACGTGATTACATGGAAACATGTACATGGGGAACATGAAACTGAGTAGCGCCTACATGAATGAGAATTATGAAACATTTGTCCTCGATTTATGACTAGTGGTTAAGAATCGCTACTAACTCTAGAATCTACAAAATTTATAGCAGGACTTGCTTCATAATTCGGACCCTCACGACCTTTCTCAAACGCCTGCCAACTAACTAAAGTACCAATACACAACTCACATAGCATCTTAATACGCATGATGTGACATAACGTGATTACTGAATCTTGAATGTGGCTAATATGAATACTGAGCTGGCCTGAACATATGGATATTGTCTGAATGATTACATGATTACTATACATGGGTTTTGGAAGAGAATTCGTAGGCACGAATGACATGAGTACTGGAAATAGGCACGAACATGACATGATTACCTGGGCATAAGGCGCATGACGTAGGACATAAATACATGAAGACTGGTTGACATGAATACATGAATGCTAAACTATCATGAGATACGAATACGTGTAAACATGGATATCATAACATGGGATCTGAATGTCGAAATTATGATTGTTACAACATGAGGGTTGAAACCCTGAGCGCGGGTAGGATCTGAACACTTAGAGACTTGATCATAGATATTTGTATGTCACCACGGTAGACATATGAGATAAGAGTACGACTTAGGCCTGGAGTGAAATCGCAAATTGGTGCAAATGAGTCCGACATAAGTCATATAATAGAAATAGGATTCCAACATATAGTGTGAAACTCGAGCATGGCATGACATGAGTACGTCAAATGTGAGTAGAGTACTCCCAAAAATAAGCACCATAGGGTGCAGGAAAGGAACCCTTGTTCGCTCTGAAACTTAGATGTAAATACCTTAGATTATCTTGCTTTTCGTTCATCAACCCCATTACCTTGAGCAAATCATAGAGGAAAGGAATTTGTAGGTACAAATCATGTGAAATGCTTCATTTTAGAGTATAGATGGACATGGGTACATTGAACATGAAGGACGCGACTTGGAGCATACGTACATGGAAACGTGATTAATATGACATGAAACATAAATATGCGAATAGCATGACATGAAAAATAGAGACATAAGCAACATGGCATTTACATGAACACTTTGTTCGTTAAGGACCTAAGACATAAGTAGAAAGTCACCTTGAACTTAAACAGGGCATAGGTACTTCGGAAAAGAAAATGGCATCCTTTGTGCCAAGCTACGAGCTGCTTTAAAACAGTAGCCAGAGGAACATAAGCATGAGTTACGTAGAATCGTGGGTAGGACATCCATCTTAACTTACTCTTATCATTACCTACCAACCCCACTGTTATGCTATTTCTATATGTGGATGCTCAAAGAAGTCGGTCGTGGGCACGAGTATGTGAGAACGTAAGTACCATATTTTAGGAGTTGAAATAAATCATTTACCTAAGGCATTTTTCCCTTGTTCAAGGACCAGGTGGGCATTCCATATGATTTTTAGTCTTTAACCTATTGTGTTACCTTCTCCTCAATCATTATCAAAATCAACATCATATTCGGAAAGCACTTAGAAGCTAGAACGTGGTCATGGGTATAAAAGCACGATAGATACATGAGACATGAATGCGGTCTTTAACCTTGGACATGAGTACAACCAGATGTGAGAAACATGAAAGAACATTCCCTTGCATAGCTTACTATCGTATAGAGTCTTAATTCTTATATCTTAAACATGGAGTGTAAAACTTTAACAAGGGCATAAGATAGGAATGCTATGCATGTGTATAGTACGTTTGGGCATTAGTACTACATAGTGCATGAATTATTCTGAAATTGGAAACGTTACACTCTTAAACCTTTTATTCGCCCTAAAGCTTGATCTCAGCGACATGACAAAAGACGAATTCCACACAATTTATCTTAGCTACATGAAACTATGATCCCCTGACATTATCCTCTGACGCCTATCAACTTACGAAACACAACATCTGTATCGACACCTTATCATATTATCTCCCCCTTAGTTCAAAAGCAGACGTCTAAAGCCTATGGATCCCTTAAGTTAGCGATAAGTGGTCATCTAGTGGTTCCGCTAATTTCCTCTAAAATACTGACGACTCATTTATTTAGCTTACTTCAAGCAAGTCTTACTTAGTGGGAAAATTGGATTACTTAAATGAATGGGTTTCTAATGTACATAACTGGAATAACCTGGCTTTGTCAGTCTTGGGGAAAACTCTTTTCTGATAACTCTTAAAGGCTCTTCTTTTGTAGCTTGCTCTCTTACTGCTTAGATGGTTTTCTTCTTTCACCCATGTCTATACCTCGAATTTAACTTAAACCCTTTGGGTTCTAATGCGCCTTCAGTGTATTTAGACGGTTGCCCACTCACTAGTGTTAACTTGACTAAGTAACTCAAATTGTACTTCTACTAACTCTGTTGAAAATTTCTAATTCATTGTATCTACTCAAACTTACTTACTATGTTTCTGTTAACCACTTGCTAGCATCATATTCTCTAACTCTTTTCTGAGTACTGAAGTGAAGCATAAGGTTATTTCTAACTTTTCCTCCTTATCTGACTCTATTCTGGGGTTGTATACTATCTTTCTGAACCATAGACATGGATCACACTTAGGGAAATTTCATTTGTCTCAAACAAGGAATTGGAATAACTAACCCCAAACTCCCTATACACTTTCAAAATTATATCATACTATACACATCAGGGATAAAAACTTAATCACATAACCTAAGAGGGAATTGTCATATCTTTTATCTCATAGTAATATCTGCTTCTTGTAGTAACTTACTAATGTCATACTCTCTAGGTATGATCAGAATAAGCTTAAATAAATTAAAACTAACCCTACAAAACAATTCAATATCATCTGCTCGTGGTTTTCTTATCACATCAGTCCCTTCCTGGTCATGTACATAGATCATATGGCATATATATATATATATATCCTTAAAAAAAAGTCGAGACTTTCTAGTATTATAGGTGGTTGTCTCTTAGGCTATTTCCTGCTCAAAACTACCGTGGACAATTTATGATTGCTGCAACTAATTTCATAACATGTTACTTTGTAGGGTCTTAAATCAGAACTATCATCCTTATACTATAGCTCCACGGTCAGATAATCCAAATAAACTTATTCTGTAAGGCATATAACCTACCTGTACTGCCATGCCTAAACTTGTTTTTAAAAGGGTATAATCACCTGATAAACACATCATGCACTATTTGGTAAGTCTTGGGTCTCGAATTTTCCTTCTCGCCGCTTACGCATTCGATACGTTTAGAATTCGATGGAAAGAGAATGTTACTTACTGCTCTAAGCTTCATGGCACGAGTTAGAATAATTCCTGATGACTCTATCTGAAAGCAACACATCGATAATGATTAGTTTCACATCTTCCTCATCCACTGAGATGAGGCATATTTGGAAGAATGGGGAACAACACACGAGTCCAAGTGATTTCTAAGAACATTGCTTTATTGCACGATCTAGAGTTGAAATAAGTGAGACAATCTTAGATGTCTTGGTGGTCAACTGTTTATATGTGTGGCGCGCACACACATATAAAAGTGATCCCACTGGACATGGTTTCATAGACTCCATAAGACACTTGAACCTAGGGCTCTGATACCAAGCTTTGTCACGCCCCGAACCATGGTCTGGGCGAAACACGACACTCGGTGCCTTACTGCATGTGACCGAGCGAACCATATGGCTTGCTGAATCATCATGAGGCATAACATGAGCGGAATATAACGTGAATGCATGATGAGCCTTTATAAAACGTAGTAAGTCATAATACTTAATAAAAATACTTGTTTAAACATGAGTGCGGAAATAACATGAATGAGCCAAAATGTCTATACGACTCCGAATGTCTGACATGACATAACTGACTTGTCTAGTCTATGAAACCTCTAACATAAGTCTGAACATGGAAAACATACTCGCTGGGACAAGGCTCCCAGCATACCTTAGATGCATAACTAATCATAAAACAAAAGTTGACTAAACTCCGAATGAGATGGGGCTCACCAATAAGCTAATACGAATGCTGTCCTACTGAGCAGATGTGTCATCCTGTATATCAGTACCTGCATCGTGAAATACAGGCCCCCCGGGCAATAGAAAGGGGACGTCGGCACTTTGAATGTACTGGTATGTAAAGGAACTGAATGAAATAACATGGGACATGAAATAATAATGATAGGAACTGAAAATTGGTCATGAACATGAATACATATATTTATATATAACATGGTAAAAATATCATAAGTAGGGAGAGCAATAACTTATAACCGATCCATGGTCTGGTGCTTCCGTCCCGCCAGCAGAACACTCAGTCCTTGCCAGGGAACATGAGATTTAATAAAATATGAAAGGATCCAGTCATTATGAGAGATCGTCCGGGACATGGGTGGAGCGATCCTCATCCTACGGTGGCTACGTAGTTTCAGGCTATCTGAAGCCTGCCTCGGTAATTAAAGCAACTCCCAAAAACTTGAACATGTAAAATTAGTGGCACTTGCTGCCCATGGTTTTCATGAATATAACTTTCTTGTACATGGATATCATGAATTATAGCTTGCTTGCATGAACTTGTAAAACATGTATAGTATTTTCTTGAGAATAGCATAATATATCATAAACTAGCATGCATGAACCCATGGAATGAGATATATGGGTTTTTCATAGATTACAGACAGATTCTTAATAATCATAAAGAAATATTAAGAACTCAATTATGGAATTATAACAATTCATACATAATATAATCATGGACATGGACCTAGGGTTATCATGAACATGGTATAGAAACCCTAGTTTTCGTAAAGAATCATAATTTATGGATTATGAGGCGTGGGGAAGACCAATGATGTTCCCACACGTAGATAGTAACTCTACATACCTTAGTCGCTCCAAAACTTGAATTAAAGACTTGAGCTTTGAAGAAGATTTCCAAAATCTTGAATTCTTGAACCTTGAGATGGGTTTTCTTGAATACCCTAGTTTAGGAATGATGATTTCTTGATTAGATTATTAGAGTATATGTTAGACTTGAGTTGGAATAATTAGAGTAGGCTTACCTTGGTGTTCTTGATGATGGAAGAGGGTAGGAGGTCGTTCTACGGCTTGAAGGAATGAAAAATAATGATTTGAACTGATATGGATGAATATATACTGTTCTGGAAAATTGAATTTTACGTCCAGCAAAATACTGGCCGTATTTTGAAAGACGGGCCGTATTTTGAAATATGGTCTGTATTCTGTATGGACTGCACTGCGTCTCTTCAGTAAAATAGACATAACTCTTTGTACAGATGTCCGTTTGACCCCCATAATATATGTTGGAAAGGTATTTCAAAGCTCTACAACTTTCATCAAGGAAGTTTTCCCAAATTCCAAATACATTTGTAAATAAGGGCCGTATTTTGAAATACGGTCCGTATTTAACGATGTAACCTCTAAGTATCAAATTCTAGAATGCTCAGAAATCTTTGGTACCAGTTTATGACTTGAAATACCCCGTATACTGAAATACAGTCACTGTTTATGGGCGTAAACCACCATCTTACAACTGAAGAGGAAATTTCCAATTCCCACATTCTTTGTCGGGTTTTCTAAGTCTAGGATCATGGTCAAAACTTAGGTTAAAGGTACGGGGTGTTACAATTAGAGTGTCCGTCTAATATGCATTCAGTACAATATTTAGGCAAGATGTCATATTGGATCATTGAACATGAGGACACGAAGGCAGTCAGGAATTAGCTATTCAGGTGGTGGATGATGATGATGATGATGATGATGAAGATGATGATGATAATAACAATAAATGGATTCGATATCCAATCCCTAATAAAAAGGATTTATTGGATCGACTCCATAATGCTATTATGATGATGATGATGATGATGATGATGATCATGATGATAATAGTAATAATAACAATAATAACAATAAATGGATTCGATATCCAATCCCTAATAAAAAGGATTTATTGGACCGACTCCATAATGCTATTATATTTTCCAAATTTGATTTGAAATCGAGATATTGGCAAATTCAAATTGCCGAAGCAGATAATTATAAAACTGCTTTTAATGTCCCTATTGGGCAATTCGAATGGAATGTTATGCCATTTGGATTAAAAAATGCCCCTTCAGAATTTCAAAAAATCATGAATGACATTTTTATGCCTTATAGTAATTTTATCATTGTTTATATCGATGATATTTTAGTATTCTCAAATACTATCGAAATGCATATTAAATATCTTGATTTATTCAAGAAAATTATTATACAAAATGGATTGGTTATATCCAAACCAAAAATGAGTCTTTTTCAAACCAAAGTCAGATTTTTGGGTCATAATATTGAAAAGGGAAAAATTATTCCTATTAATAGAAGTATAGAATTTGCTTCTAAATTTCATGATATTATAACCGATAAGACTCAACTTCAACGATTTCTTGGATGCTTAAATTATATTTCCCCATTTTATAAAGATTTAGCAAAAGATACTGCTATTCTATACGATAGACTAAAAAAGATTCCAAAGCCTTGGACTGATGATCATACTCAAGCAATTTGTAGGATTAAGGAAAAAGTTCATAATATTCCTTGTCTTACTCTAGCCAATCCTACTTGGCCAAAAATTATTGAAACTGACGCTTCTGATATGGGCTATGGAGGAATATTAAAACAGTATTCCCCAGATGATAAACAGGAATACCTAGTTCAATTTTACTCTGGTAAATGGAATAATAGCCAGAAAAATTATGCTACTGTGGCTAAAGAAATTCTTGCTATAGTAAAATGTGTTCTTAAATTTCAAGGAGATTTATATAATTAAAAGTTTCTAATAAAAACTAATTGCCAAGCTGTAAAATTTATGTTTTCTAAAGACTGCAAGCATGATGTTTCTTAATAAATGTTTGCAAGATGGCAGGCATTATTAGCCCCATTTGATTTTGAAATTCATTATAAGAAAGGAACAAATAATAGACTTCCTGATTTTCTAACAAGAGAATATTTGAATTCATAATTCAACCCATCTTATTTGCAGGATGAGGCCATCATTTAACCCCAACTCTAATAGAGGATGGGGAAGAGGAACATCAAAAGGAACAGCTTGCGGGACTATTCTTGCTCAAATGGGCAACCAAAGGCTAATAGCCGACAGTATTGCAGCATCTTCTTCTAGTAATACTAAGGAAGAAATGACCTATCAAGAATATTTGGATTATATCAAAGCCAAAAAACAGAGGGATAATATGCCCCCATCATACTCTGGTGTTCTTGCTGATGATGATCACGAGGACACAGATTCATATGAACAAATGATAACCGAGAATTAATAATTCTCATTGAAAATGATGATATCCAATGGAGAAATGAACCTTGGCAAATAATGCAAAGGTATTTTGATCCATTTTCGTATGCTACGGTTACTTATAAATACCGTATGAATTATGAAATGATCCTATCATCTTTAGGATCAGCAGAATTTCAGCATTTTTATCCTGCTACTAGCAAAAAAGTTTATAACTTTTCAAAAATTATTATTAAAATGATTTATTCTCCAAATGAATGGGGACTAAGTACTTTGAAAGAAAAAGATAGTATTCATCCTGAACAAAAGGTTCCAGTTAAATTTAATTACTGGGATTATGTTGAAGCTTTTAATAAAGTATTTTTATACGAAAATCCTAATAAAAAGCATTCTTGGTTTATAAAGGTATGTGCCAATGTTTATAAACATGGCATTCCTAATTGGTTTTGTCAGTGGTGGATTAATTATGGTCCAACCACAAAATGTTTACCAGAACCATTCGAAAGTTTATATACTTAATGGGTTGAAGTCTCTCCCAAAATCATAGACTTGGAAACTAATAATGTTTTCTTTGAAGGAATTGCTAATATGTATTTCTTCATTGAGTTTTCTATCCCATGGATAATGAAATGGTCCATGGAAGTGGGAAATACCCCACACAATATCCCTTGTCTTCACAGGATTTTTTATACAAAATTCTGGAAGAAACTACTTCAAAAATCAAATAACGGAACTATTCCAGGCCAGGAGTTAATAGACCAGATTGAAACTACCATTGCAAGTTACAGGGAATCAATAAATTCCAGACAAAGGGAAGTTCCTAGCCCTTTTCAGCATATTGCTCGAAGAGTCCAGATGAAAAAAGGGATTATATCCAAAGAAGAAGAGAAATCTCCAACCTTAAGACAGAAGTTTCTAGTCTTAAGCAACATAATAGGGTCCTAGATGAAAGGATTTCCAGAATTGAGGGCAAAAGGAAGCTGGAGACTATCATACAGACTCCAGATCATCAAGTCATAGAAGAAACAGCTTGAGAAGGAGAAGAAGGAACTTCTCAAGCAACTCAACTAGGAAATTTCCTTACAACTATGGAGATAATTACATCTCAAAGTTTTTTTTGGTCAAAATTACTCTTTTAATTGATTATAATTTCAAAAAAGAATTTACTGCTTTTGTTGACAGTGAAGCTGATTTAAGCTGTGTTCAAGAAGGATTAATTCCTTCAAAATATTTTCATAAAACTACTCATAGCTTAAGATCTGCTAATGGGCAGAAAATGGGTATTACTTATAAATTATCTAAAACTTATATTTGTCAAAACAAAGTATGTATCCCAGAGACTTTTGTATTAGTAAAAGATATTTCTAACCAAATTATTCTGGGAACCCCATTTTTTCAAAAAATATTTCCTATTCAAAAATGGGATAATACAGGTATTATAGGGACTTTTGAGAATAAACCTATTACATTCCAGTTTATAACTGAACTTTAGGAGGTCCAATTGTTGAGGCATATCATATTCCCCTTTTTTACTATTTTAACAATATTTCTTCTTCTAATGATATCCATTAGAAATGATGTGTTTAACATAAGTCACCTATTACTACTATCAACCATGGCTTTGATACCATAAATCTGCAGGATCGCACTTTGGATTGGCGTTACTGAGGGACATAATAATAATAATAATAATAATAACTATAATTTTTTGCCAGTTAGGATTGGCTAAAGTAAGACAAGGAAGATTATTAACTTTCCCTTTGATCTTTTGAACTGCTTGCGTATGAGAATCAGTCCAAGGTTTTGGAATTTTCTTTAGTCTATCATATAAAATAGATGTGTCCTTGGCCAAATCTTTATAAAATGGTGAAATATAATTTAAACTTCCATGATTTTACACATAGGATTCATAGTATATAATGGTTTATAATATATTCTATAACAGAAGCATATTACCTCTGTACCTGGCATATAATCATAACCATGCGATTTGAAACATAATATTAAAGCAACTAAAGAATTGTCATCGTGAAAAGATACCTGCAAGTTAGGATAAGCATTAAAATAAACTGGGTTAAGATACATGCAGGGTTAGTAACCTAGTAAAACTGCAGGATTGCGTCGCTGCATGATGCTATCTATGTAACAACAGTTTTACTAAGTTACTAACCCTGGCGTTAGGGTTGTTACTACCAGAACAAGTCTAACAAAATGCCCTAAAACACCATCCTCGGCTAAGCGGGATAACAACAAGACCACCGCCTGGTTATGAACTGTTACACCTCGGGAAAGTTTTCGTTCATGCATAGTGAATTGACTTACGAAGGGCATGATGCATACGATGTTTTGATAAGTAAGAAATAATATTTAATGATTCTAAATGAGATTTCAAAGACATTGGAGGTAGGAGACGAAAGTTGTTAAGGAAAGCAAGATATATGTTGTGTCGGGTAAGAATTTCGAATATCGAATTAATGATGGCTTAATGACATTTTGGAGAAGCGTTATAATGTCCCTTATATTGGTAATGAAGTGTTAAGTAGGTGTCAAGAAGGACCCATAAGCCAAATATGGGCATAAGCCATCCAAAAGGGCGAGTTAAGGAAAACATTTTCGGATGATCTGGTTTGGAGGGGCCAAAACGCTATTATAAAGTTGGAATTTGGGAATAACACCACAGGATGAAAGTTGTAGATACTTGAAAGAGATTTCCAACCATAGGTCGTGGGCCCTCACAGCATATCGGGATCAAAGGTTATGGCCATTCTACGACAGACTGTCTGAGCAGAAGAGTTCTACGGACCATTTGACGGTCCGTAGAAATTTTTGACGAACCGTAAAACATTTTTACGGTCCGTAAAATGGACCCAGACTAGCGTAAAACGGTCACAGAAGCCCATATTTTTCTGGGCAATTTTATGGACCATTTTGACGGTCCGTCAAACAGTTTGACGGTCCGTAAAAATGGGCGTAGAGTTGCCCGAAGGATCAGATTTCAAGCTTTTAAAAAGAGGACCCAAGTTCATAAATTCATTTCATTTTCCACACCACTTCTCTCTAAGAACCCTCTAGAACCCTCTCAACATTCATCCACAAGAAAAATCAAAGGGAACCAAGATTGACAACATCAAATTCATGAACCCAAGTGTGTGAAACTCAAGTAGGATTCATCTTCTTTAAGAAAATCCTAAGGAAGGTGAAAAAGGGTTTTGGTGATAAAGGGAGGATTCAACTCTAAGCTTGTTCCACCATCATATAAGGTATGTTTCATGGTTTTATTGTGCTATTTAAGGTATTGTAAAGCTAAGATGCTTGGATTGTAGAAAAACATGGAAAATGTGTTTTGGAAGGATGAGTAGTGTCACTATTGAATGGTAGTTGAATGAAACCATGAACGTTGATATGTTGTGATCATGAGTATGCTATAAATGATGTTTAGACCATGAAATGAGTGTGATGTATGAGAAAAATGTGACGATAAGCTAAAACCACTAAATGTGGAGAAATTGGAGGAAATTGGTGGATTTTGCTAAATGTATATAAATGATGATTGTTGGTTTCTATATTATGATTATGGTTGCGAATGTTTGGGAGCTGAAACAGAATATGGAAAAGTAGTAGAAACAAAGGAAATGCTGCCCAATTTTCCCTAAAAATAGCAGTCTGTTCTTATAATTGCTTAGCTAACGACGACATGAATTCTCTTGAAGGTATACATGAGTGCATCATAGGGGAAGCAAGCAAGCGATAAGAATAGTAAATGTAAAAGGTATGTGAGGCTAGTCCTTTCTTTCTATGGCATGAATCCAATGGTATGATTCTCCTTTCTCTACATGAATTCTCTATATATACCACAGAAAGTCAAGAGTCTATGATCATGAATAGCTATATGAGATAAGAGATATGTTATGAGTACAATGATGATAAGCTTGAGTCTAAAGACTCTAGAGTTCATGTTATGACATTCCTATAACGCTAATGATGTCGTATGTTGTATACACTTACCTCATACATTGTTTCCTCCGAGGTGAAGCAGAATACCATTAAGTTAAGTATGTCATGTATTGTATACACTCACCTTATGTATTGTCCCTTCAAGGTGAGGCAGAACACTATTAAGTTACAGATGTCTGTTATGGCATACACTCACCTTATACACTACTTCCTTCATGGTGAGGCAGGATACGTATAGATGTCCATAATATAGTCGGAGGTTACCGACCTTACGTCACTCCGATAGAAACATAAATTTCCTTGGGCTCTCATGCATGCTACGTATATTATGTGTGTATATGATATGTATATGTACATAGGGGACATGGGGAAAGGTGAGGCGCTAAAGACGCATAGCCACCTGATCAGCTGGTATCTTATGATATCATCCCGGACGCGGGATATATGGGTGATGGATCGGGCCGTACGTTCCTCGGCACTAATATACTATATTATTTATGGATCGAGCTGTACGTTCCACGGCAATATATTTATATATATGATGATGTATGGACCGGGCTGCACGTTCCGCAGTAATATATGATATGATGATGGATATGAAGTAAGTCAGCATGTGCTATCCCTTTTATAAGTGACAGTCATATACAGTTGCTCCTTATTGATGCTTCCTTTATCTCATTGACGTATTTTCATTGTTATGCCTTACATACTCAGTACAATATTCGTACTGACGTCCGTTTTCTTTGGACGTTGTGTTCATGCCCACAGGTAGACAGGGAGACGACGCAGACCCATAGGAGCTATCAGCAGATTTTCAGAAGCACTCCATTATTTCGGAGGTGCTAATCGGGTTATACTTTTGTGTATGTATATATGTATATGTATTTTGGGCATGACGGGGTCTTGTCCCGTCCATATGTTTAGCACTCCAGTAGAGGCTCGTAGATGCGCAGTGTGGGTTAGATGGTCTCACGAAATGCTATTTAGTATAAATGTTATTTTGATGGCCAAGAGGCATATGTATATTTATAAGTATATATGTTTTATATGGAATATGACTTTCTTACGATTTGAGTATAAAAGTGATAAAAGAGTATTAAATGAGTATGATGAGACATAGAACGATTGGTGCTCGGTGGTTAGCCCCGGGTACCTGTCGCGGCCCCTAGTTGGGTCGTGACATGAACAGTCCGCCTGGGTCAGTCTCTACCTAACCTTGAATATCATGTTTTGGCATTGATCATGATGCATTAAAGCATTATTACCATGATCTCAGTAACCTACTGTGACGTAATTCAACGGAGTATTTAGCCTATAAGGTTAACATGAACTGATTAAAATTTAAAAATTTTAAAATAAAAATTAAAAATTTATACCTTAAGGATGAAGGTTGTGCTCAGCAGAGAAGAGATTTATAAACAAACTTTTATTTATATGAGAGAAGGTTTTTACAAGGGAGAGTGGTAGGAGGCTTGTGCTTGGGGGATCCAAGACTTGCCTTCTTCCTAAGAAGAATGATCCTTATATAACGGATCAAATACACTAAACAACAAAATTAAAAATAAATGGCCGACAACATTATGGCCAGATAAAAAGTAAAAGCGGAAATAAAAAGTAAAACTGGCCAAAAGTGACCAAAGAAGAAACATAATTATTACAATATAAATAATTAAAGCTGCTTTATAAAAGCAGATTCCTCTTTATTAAAGTAGCCGCCTAGTGGTGGGTCCTACTAATAACTTCATCTGTGACTTGCCCTTGTCTTTTGTAGAGCTGGAAGATTCTTCCGGCTGGCCAATGAATTGAGCCATGAATTTTTCATAGTCCTCGCTAGTATCTGGACTTTGAGATTCTCCTGCTAAGACTTGAGTATTATGGTCTTCTTCTTCTTCTTCTTCTTCTTCTTCTTCTTCTTCTTCTTCTTCTTCTTCATCATTATCAGTGGTATGACCGACAGATGCCATTGATGTATCAGAAATAACTTCCATATTAAGATGCTGCATTAAGTTGGATTTAAATTCCTCCATGTATGTGGCTATAAGCTACTCTGGGGGAATTACTCATTTTTTCATGTGAATTTTTCGAGCAATGTGCTCAAAAGGACTAGACACCTCCTTTTGTCTGAAATTAATGGAGTCCTTATAATGTGCAATTGTGGTTTTAATCTGATTTATTAAATATTTTCCTGGGATAGTTCCATCTTTTGATTTTTGAATCAATTTTTTCTAGAATTTTGTATAAAAAATCCTGTTTAAGCAAGGCATATTTTTGGGGGTATAACCCACTTCAACTGACCATTTCATAATCCATGGAATAGAAAATTCAATGAAGAAATACATATTAGAAATTTTTTCAGAGAAAATAATATTATTTTCCAAATCTATAATTTTTGGAGAAACATCAACTCATTCAGTATATAAACTTTTGAAGGGTTCTGGTACAGATTTTACGGTTGACCATAATGGATCCACCATTGATAAAACCAATTAGGAATGCCCTGTTTATAAATATTGACACAATTTTTTTTAAACCACGAGTGTTTCCTATTAGGATTCTCATATAGAAAAACTTTATTAAATATCTCAACATAATCCCAATAATTAAATTTAACTGGGACTTTTTGTTCTGGGTGGATATAATCCCTGTCTTTTAATGGACTTATTCCCCATTCATTTGGAGAAAATATCTTTTTTTATGATAATTTTTGAAAAGTTATAAACTTTTTTGCTATTAGCAGGATAAAAATGCTGGAATTCAGCTGACCCTGTATATGAAAGGATCATTTCATAATTCATCCGATATTTATAAGTCGGAGTAGCGTATGACGCTGTATCAAAATACCTTTGCATTATTTGCCAAGGTTCATCCTTTCATTGGAGATCATCATTTTCAAGGAGAATTATTAACTCTCGATGAACATTTTCTTCATATGAGTTAGTTTCCTCATTATCATCAGTTACGAGAGCACTGGAGTATGATGGAGGCATATTATCCCCTTTTTTCTGTGCTTCTATAAAAGCAAGATACTCAGCATAAGTGATTTGTTTCTGGGTATTACCAGAAGTTTCTGCAATATTGTCGGCTATTAGCTTTTTGTTACCCATTTGGGCAAGAACAGTGCCTCTGCCCGTTCCTTTTTGTCCTTTTCCCCTTCCTCTATTAGAGGTGGGTGATAGTGTGGGCCTCATCTAGCAAATGAGAAAATGACAGTTATGAACTTAAATATTCGCGAGTGAGAAAATCAGGGAGACTATTATCTGATCCCTTTTTATAATATATTTCAAAATCAAATGGTGCCAAAAGAGCTTGCCATCTGGAAAATATTTGTTTAGAAACATCATGTTTGGAATCTTTATTAAACATAAATTTAGCTGCTTGGCAATCAGTTTTTATTAAAAACTTTTGGTTATATAAATCACTTTGGAATTTTAGAACACACTTAACTATGGCAAGAATTTCTTTTGCTACAGTAGCATAATTCTTTTGACTATTATTCCATTTGCCAGAGTAAAACTGGACTAAATATTCTTGTTTATCATTTAGAAAAAGTTGTTTAAGAATTCCTCCATAGCCTGTATCAGAGGCATCAATTTCTATAATTTTTTTCCAATTAGAATTGGCTAAAGTAAGACAAGGAAGATTATTAACTTTCCCTTTGATCTTTTGAACTGCTTGCGTATGAGCATCAGTCCAAGGTTTTGGAATTTTCTTTAGTCTATCATATAAAATAGATGTGTCCTTGGCCAAATCTTTATAAAATGGTTAAATATAATTTAAACTTCCAAGAAATCGTTGGAGTTGCGTTTTATCAGTGATATTATCAGGAAATTTTGAAGCAAATTCAATACTTCTATTAATATGAATAATTTTTCTTTTTTCAATATTATGACCCAAAAATCTGACTTTTGTTTGAAAAAGAGACATTTTTGGTTTAGATATGACCAAACCATTTTTAATAATAATTTTCTTGAATATATCAAGATGTTTAAAATGCATTTCAATAGTATTTGAAAATACTAAAATATCATCGATATAAACAATGATAAAATTACTATAATCCATAAAAATATCATTCATAATTTTTTGAAATTTTGAAGGGGAATTCTTCAACCCAAAAGGCATAACATTCCATTCAAATTGTCTAATTGGGGCATTAAAAACAGTTTTATATTTATCTGCTTTGACTATTGGGATTTGCCAATAACCTGATTTTAAATCAAATTTAGAAAATATAATCGCATTATGAAGACGATCTAATAAATCTTTTTTATTAGGGATTGGATATCTAATCCACTTTAAAACTTTATTAAGGGGTTTATAATTTATCACCAATCTTGGAACTTCTCGTTCCTGTTCAGCATGTTTATTAACATAAAAAGCTGTGCATGACCATGGAGATTTCGAAGATGTTATAAGATCTTTTTGTAAGAGAGAAGAAATGTCATTTTTGCATAATTCCAAATATTCGAAATTCATTTGACATGGTCTTGCTTTGGTAGGAATATTATTTTCAGAAAAAGATTCTTCATATGGAAGAGTGACAATATGTCTTTTCCTATCCCAAAAACATTAGGATGATCACTGCAAATTTGTAAAGAAAATTGATTTTTTATAAACTCAATTTTTTCCTGTAATTTAGGATTTTGTAAAATATCTTCAATTTGAACAGTTTCTACGGTGTTATCAACTGGTAGATCCTCTATAGTGTTATAAAATGGTGTTTCTATGACTTGTTTTCCTTTTCCCTAAAGTTGCGAGATCCTATGGTCTAGAGTAGTTTAGTGTCTCCTAAGGGTGGAAATTTCTTGTTTAAGGTTATGAACCTCTCTTTCTAAATCTTGGGTAGTTTCTGGTGTGCTTATAATATTCCGTCATTCTTGGAGGAGTTTTTTTTACTCCAGCCATAGTATAAGGTCCTGTAGGTTCTCCTATTTCTACAGCAGTTGGTTCTTCCTGGGGCTGCTGTTTGGAACCTATTTGGTCTATAATCTGGGACCTAAGATTGGAATCCTTAATATATTTAAGGAGGTCCACAAGGTTATTACCATCTAAAACATGAATACTGGTTTCGCTAAATTGGGAAACAAGTTTATAAAACTCATCGTCTTCCTTGGTTTTACCACAAGGTTGCCCTATTTGGCATGGTTGACACTCTTCGTCTGAACTGGTTGAGATATAACTCTCTTCATCTAATACCCTAATATCTTCATTTGAAGAGGGGTTTGAAGAACTATTACTCTCCTTACCAGAATCATCCTTTGGTTCTGGGTCTGAATTTTACAAAATCTTGTATAAATATTCTCGAAGGTCATCGTCTATGTTAAGGGCTCTAATCTTTTCCTTAACCTTACAATTCTTATAATAATGACCTACTCTGCCACACTTCTAATAGGCTTTTGGATTTTTAGATATAATAAAATCCTTTCTTTATTTGAAAGTCTTTCCGCGCCTGGCTTTTTTCTGCGAGCGCTTCTCCTTCCATTGTTGGAAGTCTTTAGGCTTTATCTTATGCCTATGAGGCTTCTTAGAAGATTGTGGAATGTCCATCCCAAACTGTCCACAAAATTTTCCTAATTGTTGTCTTTCATTAAGACCATGGCGCTTGATTTGCTGGTTGAGCCTAATTTCATTACATAAGGCTAATCCTTCCTGCATACAAGTACCAATTAATCTACCATATGTATAAGAATCATAATAATACTTCTTTCCCCTTTCCTAAGAGCTTTTCTAACTCTTTATGCAAAAAGAGGAGGGAGTCCATCTATAAATTTGGACTTCCAGTGGGAGTCATTACTCTCTGGTAATTCCATGACCCTGCAAAGAAAAACATATTTATACCACCTAAATGAGGTTAGGGTCTTACATCTAAGATTTTGAAGCATGGTACGAATATATTCACTATTATCCGTCCATCTTCCTGAAAAATGTTCAACAATATTAATAACCAATGTATAAACTGCATTAGCAACAGGTGCTTCATTACCCCCTTCTTGTTTAACAGTGGTTAGAATAGAATGACGCTGTGTTGGGGTTAAATAATTATCCCACCAGCCTTTTAATTGACCAGTAAAACCAGCTATAATCATATCTGCAATAACTCTTTCAGTATTTTTATGAACCTTGCAGATAGTGCTGTACATCAACATTCTATGAATAGTACAATAAATTTGACGTTCACTATAACCGTTAATATTCCATTCATATATTTCCTTACCACTATAACTGTTGGAAATAACATGTTCATGCTCCTTTAATAAAACATCTTGAGGAGTTGAGCGAGGATAATAATACATCCTCTGGGTAGGCTTAACAGCAGAATATTCATCAATTTTATTAACATCTGATGCTATTCGAGCCTTATAATCAATATCAGACAAATATTTATCATCCTCTGCTATTAAAGGACTAATTTTTAAACCTTTAAAATTTTCATCTAAAAGTTTTTCTAATTCTGATAAAGGTTTTAATTTAAAATCATGAATCTCAGGAGGAGGCTGTATGCTTGGAGTAGCAGCAACTTCCTTCTGTTTATCCTTATCAGAAATAGAAGGCTTATTAAGACAAGTCAAAAGTTTATCAACTTTTTCATGGAGTGAAAATATTTGTTCACCCAAAATATTCATATAAATGTTTGAATAATTTTGCTGTCTAACTATATTATTAATATATTTAGTTATGACAGGTAGACTATCGCTTTCAATTAATTTTGAAAAAGTTGCAAAATGCAAAGTTTTATCATCTTTGCCTATTTGAAAAGATTGTTGTGGAGGAAATACAATATGAACGACTTCTCCAATAGATAATTTATAATCTCTTTCAAGAACAAAAATATAATTAGCCGGGGCTAACCACCGAGCACCGCTCATACTGCTAGTAATCATACTCATCCTGCGATCGTTCATTAATCTCATGCTTATAATCATAGAAGAACCATTCTCACTTGAAACATATTCACCTTGATATGCATAAGACTTTCGGCTATCAAAATAATATATATACAATGAAGAAATCGTGAGACCATACTACCCACACATACGTATCTACTAGCCTCTACTAGAGCACTAGACATATGGAAGGGACAGGACCCTGTCGTGCCCAAAATATATGTGCACAAAAATAATAAGCAATGGCACCTCCGGAATAATGGAGTGCTCTCAAGGTCTGCTGATAGCTCCTATGAATCTGGATCACCTACCTGTCTACCTGTGGGCATGTAAGGCATAAACAATAACGATACATCAAGGAAATAGAGAGATATCAAATAAAGAACAATCTGTGACTGACTGTCAGTTTTTATAGAAATAATGCAGGCTGACTTACTTAATAAACATCATCATCATATCATGTATGCATATATATATATATGTATAAGCTATCCGACCATATAGGTACGGTGTGATCATCATTAGCCTGCGTCCAGGCCTCCCGCGTCCGGGGTAACCATCTTATGCAGCCCACTAGTGGTGTCTGCCCATGCCATCTAGATATGGAGTATACGCTGCCCGTTTTAGTGGTGTCTGCCCAGCCGTATAGGCGCAATGTAATATCATCATCATCATGTACTCATCATAATGCATGCATAGAAACTCGAAGACAACTATACTTTATCGGGGTGACATAAGGTCATGAACCCCCGATTCCATTATGGAGCATTCATAATCATTCTGCCTCACCTTGAAGGAATTAGCATATAAGGTGAGTGTATACAATAAATAACATCAATGAATCATAGTTTGGATCATTAGCTTTAGGGTCTTTAGACTTAACTCATCATCATCAGTATCATGCTCATGTCATATCTCATTTCTCTATCTCATGTGAAGCTCTTTATAATGATAGGCTCATGATTGCCGGAATGTAAGAAAGTCATGGGAAAATAGGAGAATTCATGCCATTGGATTCATGCCTTAGAATAAAGGGACTAGCCTCACATACCTTTTCGTTTAGCTATTCTATCGCTTGGTCGTTTTCCTTAAATGCCCTCGTTTCTACCTTCAAGAGATTTCGTATTAACATTAGCTAATCTATCACATGAACATGCTCAACTAAAGCTAGAGAAAATTGGGCAGCATTTCCTTTCTTTATGCAACTTTCCCCATATCATATATCAACTCCCAAACGACTATAATAGATTCACAGTATCATAATCAACAATCTTCATTCATCTACCTTATCCACATTTCACAATTTCACTTCAATTCATCCATAATCATGGTCATAGTACACTAGTATGTTTTCTCATATATAATGCTTATCCCATGTTCTTAATGTCGTTTATAACATATTTATAACATATTTATAATCATAACATATCAAGAATCATGACTCATTTCAAACTACTACTCAAAAATGCCTCTATTCTCACATTCATGACCCATTTTCTATCTCCTTCTACGATCCAAGTCTTTCAACATCTCAATACCTTAAACAACATGGAATGATCATAACAATTACCTTAGATAGTGTGGGAATAAGCCTTGAGTGGAAATATTTCACTTGAGCCAAAACCCTAGTTCACTTCCAATAGGATTTCTTGCCTTGGATGAACTCCAATGAGTTTCTTACACTTTATTTTCTTGGTTTGATGAAGTTGATCATAAATTTCTCTTGAGTTCTTGTGGAAGAAGGATGGAGAGCTTTCTAGAGTGTTCTTGAAGTGTGGAGTGAGAAAATGAAATGAAATAAATGAGGTTGAGTCCCTTATATCAAATTTTAAAATCTGTCCCGACTCAGTTCTACGGACCAACATACGGTCCGTATAATTTATAGGGACCGTATGTCTGGCTGTACATTTGGTCCAGTGAGGGCTGCCATTCTGGGCAGAACATACGGCCTAACATACTACCAGTATGTTTTATACGGTCCGTATGTTGGACCGTATATTGCCCAGCTTTCCGAAATTCATTCTCGTCAACTCGTTTGATCTACAATCCTTATAGAACCTTGTTAACACTTGATTAACACCTCATTAACAATCTAGGGGACATTATAACTCTTCTTCAAGACATTATTAAGTCATCATTAACTTGTTTCTCATAAATCTTTTCCGGTACATAATGTATACCTTGCCTTTCTTGGCAAGCTTTCTTCTCTTATCTCGAATGTCTTTGAAATCTCAATTAGGATCATCAGATGCTATTTCTTGCTCATTGAAACATCATATACTTCGTGCCCTTCGTTAGTCTATTCACTATGCATCAACGGAAGATTTTCCAAGGTGCAACATTCTTCCCCCTTTTGGAACATTCGTCCTCGAATGTTAAGCACTCGGGAATCCTACAAAATTTCGCCAGAGTTTCCCCTATAATATTGCCCTACCATCCTGTCACAACAGCCCATAATTACAATGCCTCACAGGGCTACAACATAATATCAATAATGGACATTTCATCTTGGATCTCTTCCGGGGGCAAAAATAAGCGCGGGTACTTGGATTTCATATTCTCTTCCGCTTCCCAAGTCATTTCTTCGCGGTTGTTATTTCTCCATAAGACCTCAACTGCGGCTACTTCTTTATTTCTAAGTTTCTGTACTTGCCTATCTAGTAAGGTAACAGGTACTTCTTCATAAGCCAACCTCTCTGTCACTTGAACATAATCTACTGGAACAATCCTCGTAGGATCTCCAACACAATTACGGAGCATTGAGACATAGAAAACTGGATGAACTGATTCAAGTTCTGAGGGTAAGTCCAATTCATAGGCTACTTGGCCTACCTTTCGGGCAATCTTATAAGGTCCTATATATCGAGGACTCAAATTCCCTTTCTTACCAAATCTCATCACTCCTTTCATTGGCGATACCTTTAAGAATACCCAATTATCAACTTAAAATTCTAAGTCTCGTCGACGGTTGTCCGCATAAGATTTCTGCGACTTTGGGCTGTCAACAATCGATCTCGGATGACCTTGACCTTTTCTACTACTTGTTGAATCAACTTAGGGCCTATTAGCTTTACTTCTCCTACTTCAAACCACCCAATTGGGGATCTACACTTCCTTCCATATAGAGCTTCATACGGAGCCATTTGGATATTGGAATGATAGTTATTGTTGTATGCAAACTCAATAAGGGGTTAGTGGTCATCCCAACTACCACCAAAATCTAGAACACATGTTCTTAGCATATCTTCCAAGGTCTGAATGGTACGTTCGGCTTGCCCATCAGTTTGCGGATGAAATGCCGTGCTAAGCTTTACTTGAGTACCCAAACCTTCTTGGAAGGATTTCTAGAACTTGGCTGTAAATTGTGCTCCCCTGTCAGTAATAATGGACACCGGGACACCATGAAGTCATACAATCTCCTTAAGATATAGCCTTGCATAATCTTTTGCTGAGTACGTGGCTCTGACTGGAAGAAAATGAGCTGCTTTCGTGAGTCTGTCCACGATCACCCATATGGAATCATATTTGCTTCGGGAACGAGGTAACCTCACAATAAAATCCGTGTTGATCACTTCCTATTTCCAGGTTGGAATTTTTATTGCTTGTAATAACCCTCCTAGCTTTTGATGCTCGATTTTTACTTGTTGACAGTTTGGACATTGAGCTACAAATTCTGCTATGTCTTTCTTCATTCCATCCCACCAATACATTAACTTGAGATCATGATAAATCTTTGTCGCTCCTGGATGAATAGGATACCGAGAATAATGAGCTTCTTCTAGGATCCGACGACGTAATTCTGCAACGTTCGGGACACATAGCCTGCCTCAGTATCTAAGAACTCCATATATGGAAGTTTCAAATGAAGACTCCTCTTTTTCATGAAATGTGTCTCGATAGTGGCCCAACTGAGGATCTTCATATTGACGCTCTTTCACCTCCATGCCCAAGGATGAAAAAGTTGGGTTATTGATATCAATTTCTGCGCTGCCTGAATCAATTAGACAAACCCTAAGGTTAGCTAGCTGGTGGAGCTCACGAATTAATTCTTTCTTCTTCGGAGGAGCCTCACATAGGCTACCCATTGATCTGCGGCTAAGCGCATCAGCTACTACATTTGCCTTCCCGGGGTGGTATAAAGTACTCATATCATAATCTTTAAATAATTCTAACCACCGCCTCCGTCGCAGATTTAACTCCTTCTGTTTGAAAATATATTGAAGACTCTTGTGTTCTGTGTAAATATCAACGTGAACACCATACAAGTAATGTCTCCACATCTTTAGTGCAAAGATAACTGCAGCCAATTCAAAATCATGGGTTGGGTAGTTCTTTTCATGTTTCCACAGCCGTCTCGAAGCATAAGCAATGACTTTACCGTGCTGCATCAATACACATCCTAACCTAACGCCAGAAGCATCACAATATACAACATAACCAACTGGCCCTTCTGGGAGTGTCAAGACCGGGGCCGAAGTTAATCTGTCCTTCAACTCTTGGAAGCTGCATTCACAAGCATCATTCCACTAAAATTTAGTTGACTTCTGGGTTAGATTCATCAATGGGGTTGAAATAGAGGAACACTCTTCCACGAATCTTCTATAGTAACCTGCCAATCCCAGAAAACTATGGACTTTCGTAGGCGTTGTGGGCCTTGGCTAAGTTTTCATAGCTTCAATTTTCTGAGTGTCCACTCGGATGCCATCATATGAAATAACATGACCCAAAAATGTCACAGATTTTAGCCAAAACTCGCACTTTGAAAATTTTGCATACAATTCTCGAGCTCGAAGAATTCCAAGAACAATACGTAAATGGTCTGCATGTTCTGATTCTGTCCAAGAGTATATCAGAATATCATCAATGAACACTATCACGAACAAGTCCAAAAGAGGCCTAAATACATTATTCATCAAATTCATAAACACTGCCGGGGCATTAGTTAACCCAAATGACATCACCCGGAATTCGTAATGGCCATATCTCGTTCGGAAAGCTGTTTTGGGAATATATTCTTCTTTAACTCTCACTTGATGATAACTTGACCTTAGATATATTTTGGAAAACCACTTGGCACCCTTTAATTGATCAAATAAATCATCCATTCTCGGAAAAGGATATTTATTCTTTATCGTCACCTTATTCAACTGCCTGTAATCAATACACATCCGTAAAGAACCATCTTTCTTTCGTACAAATAGAACTGGTGCTCCCCAAGGTGATAAAATAGGCCTAATAAATCCTTTTTCAAGTAAATCCTTCAATTATGCCTTTAGCTCTTTCAATTCCGCAGCAGCCATTTGGTAAGGAGGAATAGAAATAGGCTTGGTGTCTGGCAACACATCAATAGCGAAATCAATCTCTCTTTCCGGAGGAAGATATGGGAGTTTATCTGGAAATACATCTGGAAATTCATTCACTACCAAAACGGATTGGAAATTTGGTGACTTTACTTCGGTGTCAAGAACTCGGACTAAGTGATAAATATAATCTTTAGCTATCATCTTTCTTGCCTTAAGGTAGGAAATAAACCTACCCCTTGGAGATACTGTATTACCCTTCCATTCAAGCACAGGCTCTCTCGAAAATTGAAATCGAACTACTTTTATTCGGCAATCAACATTAGCATAACACGAGGCCAACCAATCCATAGCCATAATCACTTCGAAATCTAGCATTTCCAGCTCAACTAAATCAACTTTAGTCTGGCAGTCACATATCACAATTACACAATTTTTGTATACTTGTCTAGCTATCACGGGATCACCAACCAGAGTAGATACCTCAAAAGGTTTAATTAGCTCAGTTTCACCCCAATATGACTAGCAACATACGGAGTAATATAAGATAAGGTAGTACCCGGAGCTATCAATGCATATACGTCATGGGAAAATACGGATAATATACCTGCAACCGCATCCGGGGAGGACTCAAGATCCTATTGTCCGGCTAAAGCATAGGCCCCTCTGCCTCTACCTCGACCTGCTGGAATCTGGGGAGTCTACCCTGTCGGGTGCGCAGAAGAAGAACCAGCCGCTGATCCTGTGGGCTGAACCCCAACTCTACCACTCATCGACGGGCAATCTCGCATCATGTCCCCAACCTGGCCACAGGCATAGCAAGCATCTGAACCTCGGCAACACTGTCCAGAATGTAATCTACTGCACTGGCTACATCACAGTACTAGTGGTCTCCTCTGGCTATAATCACCCCCAAATTGGGAACCCGAAGCTCCCGAGCTCTGACCCTGCCCTGAACGAATAGAGTGGTCAAATCTCCTACTTTCAAATCGTGGAGGTGCACTAGTCGCCGACTGGCCTGAGTGTCTAGGATATGACTGCCTCGATCCCCCTCTATAGTCGCTACCTGCACCCATAGATCTGGCCCTCTTGCTTTTCCCTCTATCAATATCACGCTCACCCCTTTGTGGATGTTGTTGCCCTTCTAAATTCTAGGCATGGGCCTGAATGCGGGAAATATCCATCCCATCTTGCAATGAAGCCGTCAAGCAGTCCTTGAACAAATGTGGCCCTAAGCCACTCACAAATCTGTGCACTCTATCTCCCATGTCGGCTACCATAGTCGGAGCATATCTAGCCAATGAATTAAACTGAAGGCCATACTCTCGGGCACTCATATTTTCTTGTTTCAAATTTAAAAATCTATCCGCTCTAGCTCGGCGGACGTCGGGTGGAAAATAGTTATGGATAAAGGCATCTACAAATTCTTGCCAAACTGGAGGAGGTGCATTCTCTTCTCTTGATGATATCCAATTATTATACCACAAGACTGCCACATCCCGGAGTCTATAAGATGCCAACTCCACAGATTCAGTTTCAGAGGCATGAGTAATTTTTTATGTTCTCAACATTTCATCAATAAAACTTTGCGGGTCTTCATTCGGCTTTGACCCGAAAAACTCCAGAGGATTCAAACTCATGAAATCACGGGCTCTAGTACTAACTGCCCTGTCACTTGAACCCGTACCCTGCCGTTGTGCCTGGGCGGCAACTAACTGCGTCAATAAATGAATAGTCTCGGTCAGTTGTTGACCCGAAGTAACCGGGGGAGGAACTGTAGGCATAGGAGCTGGAGCTGAAGCCCCCTCTTGTTCTTCTAAATTAGGCGGAGTGGGAGATATGTTAGATGGAGCCTCATTATGTGATTCACCCTCTTCTACATTCATTGGCGGCTCCCTTTCTACCCGCCTTTCTATCGTAGTCTTGCCCTTCTGGGCGGCTGCAGCTTTTCTCTTTACCGGCATCTCTGAAATCATAACACACTATTAGGGAGGAGATACTCTTATAACACGGCTCTATCGCACGATTTCATAAGAAGAAGAATGGTCATTTTTCCTAAATGCCCCGTAGCCTCCTATTTATTAGTGTAGCGCACAACTCACCATAAACAAGACTCTACTAGACACGGCTCGTAGACACTTCCTAGGACTGAACTGCTCTGATACCACTTTTTTCACGACCAGACTAGGGGCCATGATGGGTACCTGGGGCTAACCACCGAGCAGCGCTTATACTGCTAGTAATCATACTCATCCTGCGATCGTTCATTAATCTCATGCTTATAATCATAGAAGAACCATTCTCACTTGAAACATATTCACCTTTATATGCATAAGACCTTCGGCTATCAAAATAATATATATACAATGAGGAAATCGTGAGACCATACTACCCACACATACGTATTTACGAGCCTCTACTAGAGTACAAGACATATGGACGGGACAGGACCCCGTCGTGCCCAAAATATATGTGCACAAAAATAATAAGCAATGGCACCTCCGGAACAATGGAGTGCTCTCAAGGTCTGCTAATAGCTCCTATGAATCTGGATCACCTCCCTGTCTACTTGTGGGCATGAACACAGTGTCCAAAGAAAGGACGTCAGTACGAATATTGTACTGAGTATGTAAGGCATAAACAATAACGATACATCAAGGAAATATAGGGATATCAAATGAAGAACAATCTGTGACTGACTGTCAGTTTTAATAGAAATAATGCATGCTGACTTACTTCATAAACATCATCATCATATCATGTATGCACATATATATATATATATGTATAAGCTGCCCGACCATATAGGTACGGTGTGATCATCATTAGCCTGCGTCCAGGCCTCCCGCGTCCGGGGTAACTATCTCATGTCGCCCACTAGTGGTGTCTGCCCATGCCATCTAGACATGGTGTATACGCTGCCCGCTTTAGCGGTGTCTGCCTGGCCGTATAGGCGAGGTGTAATATCATCATCATGTACTCATCATAATGCATGCATAGAAACTCGAAGACAAATATACTTTATCAGGGTGACATAAGGTCGTGAACCCCCGATTCCATTATGGAGCATTCATAATCATTCTGCCTTACCTTGAAGGAATTAGCATATAAGGTGAGTGTATACAATGAATAACATCAATGAATCATAGTTAGGATCATTAGCTTTAGGGTCTTTAGACTTAACTCATCAACATCACTATCATGCTCATGACATATCTCGTTTCTCTATCTCATGTGAAGATCTTTATAATGATAGATTCATGATTGCCGGGATGTAAGAAAGTCATGGGAAAATAGGAGAATTCATGCCATTGGAGTCATGCCTTAGAAGAAAGGGACTAGCCTCACATACCTTTTCATTTAGCTATTCTATCACTTGGTCGTTCTCCTTCAATGCCCACGTTTCTACCTTCAAGAGAGTTCGTATTAACATTAGCTAATCGATCACATGAACATGCTCAACTAAAGCTAGAGAAAATTGGGTAGCATTTCTTTTGTTTATGCAACTTTCCTCATATCATATATCAACTCCCAAACGACTATAATAGATTCACAGTATCATAACCAACAATCTTCATTCATCTACCTTATCCACATTTCACAATTTCACTTCAATTCATCCATAATCATAGTCATAGTACACTAGTATGTTTTCTCACATATAATGCTTATCCCATGTTCTTAATGTCATTTATAACATATTTATAATCATAACATATCAAGAATCATGACTCATTTCAAACTACTACTCAAAAATGCCTCTATTCTCACATTCATGACCCATTTTCTATCTTCTTCTACGATCCAAGTCTTTCAACATCTCAATACCTTAAACAACATGGAATGATCATAAAACTTACCTTATATAGTGTGGGAATAAGCCTTGAGTGTAAATAGTTCACTTGAGCCAAAACCCTAGTTCACTTCCAATAGGATTTCTTGCCTTAGATGAACTCCAATGAGTTTCTTACACTTTATTTTCATGGTTTGATGAAGTTGATCATAAATTTCTCTTGAGTTCTTGTGGAAGAAGGATGGAGAGCTTTCTAGAGTTTTCTTGAAGTGTGGAGTGAGAAAATGAAATGAAATAAATGAGGTTGAGTCCCTTATATCAAATTTTAAAATCTGTCCCGACTCAGTTCTACGGACCATAATACGGTCCGTATAATTTATGGGGACCGTATGTCTGGCCATACATTTGGTCCAGTGAGGGCTGCCATTCTGGGCAGAACATACGGCCTAACATACGGCCAGTATGTTTTATACGGTCTGTATGTTGGACCGTATATTGCCCAGCTTTCCGAAATTCATTCTCGTCGACTCGTTTGATCTCCAATCCTTATGGAACCTTTTTAACACTTGCTTAACACCTCATTAATAATCTATGGGACATTATAACTCTTCTCCAAGACATTATTAATTCATCATTAACTTGTTACTCATAAATCGTTTCCGATACATAACGTATACCTTGCCTTTCTTGGCAAACTTTCTTCTCTTACCTCGAATGTCTTTGAAATCTCAATTAGGATCATCAAATGCTATTTCTTAATCTTCGTTAGTCTATTCACTGTGCATCAACGGAAGATTGTCCGAGGTGTAAAAACTATAACCGTCAATATTCCATTCATATATTTCCTTACCACTATAACTGTTGGAAATAACATGTTCATGTTCCTCTAATAAAACATCTTGAGGAGTTGGGGGAGGATAATAATACATCCTCTGGGTAGGCTTAACAGCATAATATTCATCAATTTTATTAACATCTGATGCTATGCGAGCCTTATAATCAATATCAGACAAATATTTATCATCCTCTGCTATTAAAGGACTGATTTTTAAACCTTTAAATTTTTCATCTAAAAGTTTTTCTAATTCTGATAAAGGTTTTAATTTAAAATCCTGAATCTTAGGAGGAGGCTGTATGCTTGGAGTAGCAACAACTTCCTTCTGTTTATCCTTATCAGAAATAGAAGGCTTATTAAGACAAGTCAAAAGTTTATCAACTTTTTCATGGAGTGAAAATATTTGTTCACCCAAAATATTCATATAAATGTTTGAATAATTTTGTTGTCTAACTATATTATTAATATATTTAGTTATGACAGGTAGACAATCGCTTTTAATTAATTTTGAAAAAGCTGCAAAATGCAAAGTTTTATCATCTTTTCCTATTTGAAAAGATTGTTGTGGAGGAAATAGAGTATGAACGACTTCTCCACTGGATAATTTATAATCTCTTTCAAGAATAGAAATATAATTAGCAATATATTTTGCCATAAACCAAGGCACAAAAGATATAATCTTTTTTTCTTTGGAAAGATGTTTATAAAATTCATCTTGGAAAATTATTGTTTCCTCAAGTATAAAACTTTCGAAAAACCATTTTCTAAATGGTTCCCATTTGGGAGTATAAAACTCTTTGCTGATTTGTAATCTTGCGGGTGATCCCCGACTAAAATAAATTTTTTGGATTTGATCCATTAAATAGTTGGAAAATTCATGTCTGACTCAGTTAATTCTGGGTCTTTAATACCAATTACAATATTATCTTGGTTAATTTTTAATACCATGACTCTGATACCATAAAACTGCTGGATCGCGCCGCTGCATGATGATATCTAGGTTACAACAGTTTTACTAGGTTACTAACCCTGGCGTTGGGGTTGTTCCTACCAGAAAAAGTCCAACAAAACGCCCTAAAACGCCATCCTCAGCTAAGCGGGCTAACAACAGGACCACCGCCTGGTTATGAACAGTCCGCCTGGATCAGTCTCTACCTAACCTTGAACATCATGTTTTGGCTTTGATCATGATGCATTAAAGCATTATTACCATGATCTCAGTAGCTTAGTGTGACCTAATTCAACGGAGTATTTAGCCTATAAGGCTAAACATGAACTGATTAAAATTTAATAATTTTAAAAGAAAAATAAAAATTTATATCTTAAGGATGAAGGTTGTGCTCAGCAGAGAAGAGATTTATAAACAAACTTTTATTTATATGAGAGAAGGTTTTTACAAGGGAGAGTGGTAGGAGGCTTCTGCTTGGGGGATCCAAGACTTTCCTTCTTCCTAAGAAGAATGATCCTTATATAACGGATCAAACACACTAAACAACAAAATTAAAAAAAATGGCTGACAACATTATGGCCAGATAAAAAGTAAAAGCGGAAATAAAAAGTAAAAGTGGCCGAAAGTGACCAAAGAAGAAACATAATTATTACAATCTAAATAATTAAAGCTGCTTTATAAAAGCAGATTCCTCTTTATTAAAGTAGCCGCCTAGTGGCGGGTCCTACTAATCACTTCATCTATGACTTACCCTTGTCTTTTGTATAGCTGGAAGATTCTTCCACCTGGCCAATGAATTGAGCCATGAATTTTTCATAGTCCTCGCTATTATTTGGACTTTGAGATTCTCCTGCTAAGACTTGAGTATTATGGTCTTCTTCTTCATCATTATCAGTGGTATGACCGACGGATGCCATTGATGTATGAGAAATAGCTTCCGTATTAAGATGCTGCATTAAGTTGGATTTAAATTCCTTCATGTATGTGGCTATAAGCTGCTCTGGGGGGAATTACTCCTTTTTTCATGTGAATTTTACGAGCAATGTGCTCAAAAGGACTAGACACCTCCTTTTTTCTGGAATTAATGGAGTCCTTATAATGTGCAATTGTTGTTTTAATCTGATTTATTAAATCTTGTCCTCGGATAGTACCATCTTTTGATTTTTGAATCAATTTTTTCTAGAATTTTGTATAAAAAATCCTGTTTAAGCAAGGCATATTTTGGGGGGTATAACCCACTTCAACTGACCATTTCATAATCCATGGAATAAAAAATTCAATGAAGAAATACATATTAGAAATTTCATCAGAGAAAATAATATTATTTTCCAAATATATAATTTTTGGAGAAACATCAACCCATTCAGTATATAAACTTTTGAAGGGTTCTGGTAGAGATTTTACGGTTAGACCATAATGGATCCACCATTGATAAAACCAATTAGGAATGCCCTGTTTATAAACATTGGCATAGATTTTTATAAACAATGAGTGTTTCCTATTAGGATTCTCATATAGAAAAGCTTTATTAAAGCTCTCAACATAATCTAAATAATTAAATTTAACTGGACTTTTTGTTCTGGGTGGATATAATCCCTGTCTTTTACTGGACTTATTCCCCATTCATTTGGAGAAAATATTTTTTTTAATGATAATTTTTGAAAAGTTATAAACTTTTCTGCTATTAACAAGATAAAAATGTTGGAATTCAGCTGACCCTGTATATGAAAGGATCATTTCATAATTCATCCGATATTTATAAGTCGGAGTAGCGTATGACGTTGTATCAAAATACCTTTGCATTATTTGCCAAGGTTCATCCTTCCATTGGAGATCATCATTTTCAAGGAGAATTATTAACTGTCGAAGAAAATTTTCTTCATATGAGTCAGTATCCTCATTATCATCAGTTACGAGAGCACTGGAGTATGATGGAGGCATATTATCCTCTTTTTCTGTGCTTCTAAGAAAGCAAGATACTCAGCATAAGTGATTTGTTTCTGGGTATTACCAGAAGTTTCTGCAATATTGTCGGCTATTAGCCTTTTGTTACCCATTTGGGCAAGAACAGTGCCTTTGCCCGTTCCTTTTTGGCCTCTCCCCCTTCCTCTATTAGAGGTGGGTGATAGTGTGGGCCTCATCCTTCAAATGAGAAAATGACAGTTATGAACTTAAATATTCGCGATTGAGAAAATCAGGGAGACTATTATCTGATCTTTTTTTATAATGTATTTCAAAATCAAATGGTGCCAAAAGAGCTTGCCATCTGGCAAACATTTGTTTAGAAACATCATGTTTGGAATCTTTATTAAACATAAATTTAGCTGCTTGGCAATCAGTTTTTATTAAAAACTTTTGGTTATATAAATCACCTTGAAATTTTAGAACACACTTAACTATAGCAAGAATTTCTTTTGCTACAGTAGCATAATTCTTTTGACTATTATTCCATTTGCTAGAGTAAAACTGGACTAAATATTCTTGTTTATCATTGGGAGAAAGTTGTTTAAGAATTCCTCCATAGCCTATATCAGAGGCATCAGTTTCTATAATTTTTTGCCAGTTTGGATTGGCTAAAGTAAGACAAGGAAGATTATTAACTTTCCCTTTGATCTTTTGAACTGCTTGCGTATGAGCATCAGTCCAAGGTTTTGGAATTTTCTTTAGTCTATCATATAAAATAGATGTGTCCTTGGCCAAATCTTTATAAAATGGTGAAATATAATTTAAACTTCCAAGAAATCGTTGGAGTTGAGTTTTATCAGTGATATTATCAGGAAATTTAGAAGCAAATTCAATAATTCTATTAATAGGAATAATTTTTCCTCTTTCAATATTATGACCCAAAAATCTGACTTTTGTTTGAAAAAGAGACATTTTTGGTTTAGATACGACCAAATCATTTTGAATAATAATTTTCTTGAATATATCAAGATGTTTAAAATGCATTTCAATAGTATTTAAAAATACTAAAATATCATCGATATAAACAATGATAAAATTACTATAATCCATAAAAATATCATTCATAATTTTTTGAAAGGCATTCTTCAACCCAAAAGGCATAACATTCCATTCAAATTGTCCAATTGGGACATTAAAAGCAGTTTTATATTTATCTGCTTCGGCTATTTGGATTTTCCAATAACCTGATTTTAAATCAAATTTAGAAAATATAATCGCATCATGAAGACGATCCAATAAATTCTTTTTATTAAGGATTGGATATCGAATCCACTTTAAAACTTTATTAAGGGGTTTATAATTTATCACCAATCTTGGAACTCCTCGTTCCTGTTCAGCATGTTTATTAACATAAAAAGTTATGCATGACCATGGAGATCTCGAAGATCTTATAAGACCTTTTTGTAAGAGAGAAGAACTCTCATTTTTGAATAATTCCAAATATTCGGAATTCATTTGACATTGTCTTGCTTTGGTAGGAATATTATTTTCAGAAAAAGATTCTTCATATGGAAGAGTGACAATATGTCTTTTCCTATCCCAAAAAGCATTAGGATGATCACTGCAAATTTGTAAAGAAAATTGATTTTTTATAAAATCATTTTTTTCCTGTAATTTAGGATTTTGTATAATATCTTCAATTTGAAGAGTATAAATTTCTTGTCTGAGAAAATTAATTTGTTGATGTTTGTTTATCAACCTATCTTTAATTTCATTTAAAATCCTTAAAAAAGGTTCATTTATAAACTGACATTTAATCGGGTTTTCATCATAGGTTCCTATAAAACTTTTTTGTCACCCATCCATTAAATAGGAAATAATTTATGGATGAATGGTGTATCCAAAATAACTTGATTTGAAATATTTTTTACCAGTACAAAGTTTTCGGGGATACAAACTTTGTCTTGGCAAATATAAGCTTTGGGTAATTTATAAGTAATACCCATTTTTTGGCCACTAGCAGACTGTAAACTATGAGTAGTTTTTTAAAAATATTTTGAAGGAATTAATCCTTCTTGAATACAACTTAAATCAGCTCCGCTATCAACTAGAGCAGTAAATGTTTTTTTGAAATTATAATCAATTAAAAGAGTAATTTTTATAAAAAATTTAAAAGAAGTAATAATATCCAATTTTGTCAAAAAACTGGAAATGGGATTACGACTATTACCTTCTTCTTCTCCCGTAGCAACAGTTTCTACGGTGTTATCAACTGGTAGAATCTCTATAGTGTTATAAAATGGTGTTTCTATGACTTGCTTTCCTTTTCCCTCAAGTTGCGAGACCCTATGATGTAGAGTAGTTTGGTGTCTCCTAAGGGTGGAAATTTGTTGTTTAAGGTTATGAACTTCTCTTTCTAAATCTTGGATAGTTGCCGGTGTGCTTATAATATTCCGGCGTTCTTGGAGGAGTTTTTTTTACTCCAGCCAAAGTATAAGGTCCTGTAGGTTCTCTTATTTCTACAGCAGTTAGTTCTTCATGGGGATGCTGTTTGGAACCTATTTGGTCTATAATCTGGGACCCAAGATTAGGATCCTTAATATATTTAAGGAGGTCCACGAGGTTATTACCATCTAAAACATGAATACTGGTTTCGCTAAATTGGGAAACAAGTTTATAAAACTCATCGTCTTCCTTGGTTTTAACACAAGGTTGCCCTATTTAGCATGGTTGACACTCTTCGTCTGAACTGGTTGAGATATAACTCTCTTCATATAATACCCTAATATCTTCATCTGAAGAGGGGTTTGAAGAACTATTACTCTCCTTACAAGAAACATCCTCTGGTTCTAGGTCTGAATTTAACAAAATCTTATATAAAGATTCTCTAAGGTCATCGTCTATGTTAAGGGCTCTAATCTTTTCCTTAACCTTACAATTCTTATAAAAATGACCTACTCTGCCACACTTATAGCAGGCTTTTGGATTGTTGGATTTAATAAAATCCTTTCTTTCGTTGAAAGTATTTTTGTGCCTAGCTTTTTTCTGCGAGCGCTTCTCCTTCCATTGTTGGAAGTCTTTGTGATTTCTCTTCAGCCTATGAGGCTTCTTAGAAGATTGTGGAATGTCCATCCCAAACTGTCCACAAAATTATCCTAATTGTTGTCTTTCATTAAGACCATAACGCTTGATTTACTGGTTGAGCCTAATTTCATTACATAAGGCTAATCCTTCCTGCATACAAGAACCAATTAATTTACCACATGTATAAGAATCATAATTAATACTTCTTTCCCCTTTATAAATTTGGACTTCCAGTGGGAGTCATTACTCTCTGGTAATTCCATGACCCTACAAAGAAAAACATCTTTATACCACCTAAATGAGGTTAGGGTCTTACATCTAAGATTTTGAAGCACAGTACGAATAGATTCAATATTATCCGTCCATCTTCCTGAAAAAGTTCAACAATATTAATAACCAGTGTATAAACTGCATTAGCAACAGGTGCTTCATTACCCCTTTCTTATTTAACAGCGGTTAGAATAGAATGACGCTGTGTTGGGGTTAAATAATTATCCCACCGGCCTTTTAATTGACCAGTAAAACCAGCTATAATCATATCTGCAATAACTCTTTCAGTATTTTTATGAACCTTGCAAATAGTGCTGTACATCAATATTCTATGAATAGTACAATAAATTTGCCGTTCACTATAACCGTCAATATTCCACTCATATATTTCCTTACCACTATAACTGTTGGAAATAACATGTTCATGCTCCTCTAATAAAGCATCTTGAGGAGTTGGGGGAGGATAATAATACATCCTCTTGGTAGGCTTAACAGCATAATATTCATCAATTTTATTAACATCTGATGCTATGCGAGCCTTATAATCAATATCAGACAAATATTTATCATCCTCTGCTATTAAAGGATTGATTTTTAAACCTTTAAATTTTTCATCTAAAAGTTTTTCTAATTCTGATAAAGGTTTTAATTTAAAATCATGAATCTCAGGAGGAGGCTGTATGCTTGAAGTAGCAGCAACATCCTTCTGTTTATCCTTATCAGAAATACAAGGCTTATTAAGACAAGTCAAAAGCTTATCAACATTTTCATGGAGTGAAAAATATTTGTTCACCCAAAATATTCATATAAATGTTTGAATAACTTTGCTGCCTAACTATATTGTTAATATATTTAGTTATGACAGGTAGACTATCGCTTTCAATTAATTTTGAAAAAGCTGCAAAATACAAAGTTTTATCATCTTTGCCTATTTTAAAAGATTTTTGTGGAGGAAATACAGTATGAAAGACTTCTCTACTAGATAATTTATAATCTCTTTCACGAACAGAAATATAATTAGCAATATATTTCGCCATAAACCAAGGCACAAAAGATATAATCTTGTTTGCTTTGGAAAGATCTTTATAAAATTCATCCTGGAAAATTATTGTTTCCTCAGGTTTAAAACTTTCGAAAAACCATTTTCTAAATGGTTCCCATTTGGGAGTATAAAACTCTTTGCTGATTTGTAATCTTGCGGGTGATCCCCGACTAAAATCAAATTTTTGGACTTGATCCATTAAATACTTGGAAAATCCATGTCCGACTCAGTTGATTCTGGGTCTTAAATTCCATTTACAATATTATCCTGGTTAATTTTTAAATTACTGGTTACAATAACAACAGTAACAACAATAACAACAATAACAACAATAATAACAACAACAATAAGAATAATAAGAATAATAACAATAACAACAACAACAACAACAACAACAACAACAACAACTAATAACAATAACAATAACAACAACAACAACAACTACTTTGTTGTGCAAAATACAAAGGAATGGGTGATGGACAAATTTGTTGCTGGAAATAATTGTAATGTAGAGCAAGATTCAAAGGTGGTGGAGAACATTATTAACAATTTAGAAAGTAAAGGCAAGGTTATACAAGACATTGAAGTGGAAGTTTCCAATGAAGCAAAAGAAAATGATGTGAATAGTATTGAGGAAATGTCAAATCCAGTTGTTGTTGTGTTCCAAAGGATAGCAATGTGGAGACTTCTGAGGATGTCATGCATACTCTAGTGGTGGTGGTGAACACTGTCAACAATGTAGAGAATTTAAGCAAAAAACCAGATGACAAGGAGTTAGATTTGTGCGAAGGGAATAAAGAGGATATTACATCTGTTAATTCTGATGTTTTATATGAAAATGTGGATATTCTTAAGATGGAGGAAGCAAAGATCTGTCATACATCTATTCATAATGGAGATACCTCAGAAGGTGTGAATGTTCTTACTGTGTCGGAACTTAATACTGAGCAAGCTTGTGGGGATAGAGTACAGGTACCAAGGGTGGAGTTAGTTGATGTGTATAATGAAGAGGAGGAGAAACTTGGCTGTGCAGATGATGATGATGCTGATGCTTTTGAGCCTGCAAGGATCAGTAATGAGGACATGGTTGATAAAGCTGACTTGAATCATACCCAATCTTCAGATTCAGATCTGGATTTGAAGAAGGGACTTGCTGATGATAAGAAAGTGGAAATACTAGAAGGTGATGAGTCTCATAATTGTGAAGTGGTAGGTGATATGCACAAAGAAGTTTCTATTGAGGTGGAAGTTTATTTTGTTAGAGCTGGCTGATTCTTCCAAGCAGGTTGGAGGAAATATTACATTGTCACAAGAGGAACATGTTGTTTCTACATGTGGGAACTTTGACCATAATGCAGGGAGTGCACTTCTGCCTATTGAAGATCCAGAGGATGCATCATGTTCTAGTGACAATTTGGAAACACATGAGTCCATCAAATTCAAGGACAATGCAGATATGTTGCCTGTAGAAAGTGAGGAGAAAGCTGAAGTTGGGAATGACAATAACAAAATTGGAGAAATAGTAAGAAAACAGGCTATACGCTATAGGGAAGAGGGTAATTTGGTGGTTGGTTGTTATCCAAGTAAACTTCCATCAGATACTATGGATAGGGATTCAGATTCACCTGCACAAGTTCTAGTTCAGAATAGCTTGGTTTTGAAGGAGAATATGTGTGATGTATCAGTGTGATAAGTTGGTATTTTACCAACTTATTTCTTCTTTAAGCTTAGACTTTTGCAATGTTTGATTGAGAAAATAGTGCATTTAATACCGTTTACATCTATTTTACAGTTTTTATGTGATTTAGAAGTGAACGGAAGAAACCAAGTGAAAATTAAGTCAAAAAGAGGCCAAATTGGACAGTTTTGCAAAAACGGGACAGATTTGTAAATCTGAAAATATTGGCTGTTTTGGTCATATTTTAATGTGGGAATATTGGGAGCTATAAGAGGATGACTTGGGAGAAAATATTATTATCTTTGGCCACATTTCAAGCTTGGAGCTAGGGTTCATCATCAACCACACTATTGGAGGAGAAGATTGGAACTCTTGAATAATAAAACTCTTAACCCTTTCTTCAATTCCTTGTTATGTATTGAATATTTAAGTGTGTTGTATTTTATTCTCTCACTTGCATCTTGTTTATGAGAATATCCATTATCAAGTGTTGAATTAAATCTCTTGTTTTGCTTATGTATTGAATAATTTTTATTTCTAATGAAGTGGGTTAATGTTTTTCTATCAACTCTTCATGCTTAAATGTCTCTTAATGGTTGCAAACATTATTTGTGCCTAAGTACTTTTACTTTGCTTGAGAAAGAAAGTGAAAGTTAGGAAAAGAGTTAGATAGCAAGGATTTGGGTCATTAAATCCATCTAATAACTTGAGCTAGAGATAGGATAGTTAACTTGAGGTTGAATTGATTGTGTTTAACATCACACTCTAAGGCTTGAGAAACTTAGAGTGAAATTCATTGATTTGGTTGAGAGACTTTCAATGAGATTTTAGAAATCATTATCTATTAACATAAACCCTTTCATAGTTAGAAAATTGTAAAATACATTGGATCATTACTTGAGAGTAATTTCTCTTGTATCCATGCTTGTGGCCATTGATCATTTTACTTGCTTTCTAGGTTAATTTACATTTCCGCATTAGTTATAATTTTCTCAAAAACCAAAATATTATCTATCGTTTGGCTTAGCTTAGTAAGTGAAAGTTCCTTACTTTCTTAATCGCCTAGTATATTGTTCCCTGTGGGATCGACCCCGACTCGTAGTTGGGTAAATTATATTGCATACGACCGTGTACACTTTCTCTTTGAGGAGTGGATTTGGATGTTATCAATTTTGGCGCTGTTGCCGGGGAACAATTTGGCATATTTGGGTTAGTTTGGGATTTTAAGCTTGCTTGCTTAGGTCCAAACTTGTGAATACGTGTTTGTGATTTTTCGTGTTTCTTTGTGTTAGTTTTTATTTTTTGTTATTTATTTTTGTTACTTGTGTCTCTATGGCATCTTGGAATGAAAATGGGTTTGATGGTTGCAACCCATATTTTGATGACCCATGTCCATATTGTGGAGGACTCCACTTTTGGCAAATTGTGAAAATGCTCCCGGGTGCACCGGCTCAATCGTATGATGAGAATAATTGTAATATATGTGGTGGTCAAGGTGGACATTGGGGTGATTGTCCCAATTATTTTGCTTCCCCTCCCCCAAGTTGTTCTAACGAAAATGCTAGCTGTGCTTTTGAGTTTGACAGGGACAATGACATGGCAAGTGAAGGACAAAGTGCTGGATTTGAAGGCATCATGGCAATGCTCCAAACATACTTAGATCGGGAAGCTTAAATGGAGGAAGAGCGAAAGCTCGTCCAACAATTCATTTTAGAAAATGGAGAAGCTACGAAAAGAATGAATGATTCATTTGAGGATGTCAATTCCTCAATTGTCATGGAAGTGTCTACTCCTCAAAATGAATTGGTTGAAGAAGAGATTTCAAATTTGAAAGATGAGCCCGACAATTCTTGTGACCACAACGAAAGTTGTGAAAGTGAGGAAGTGGTTCAACTTGAAAAAGAGCAAAATATTGATGAAGAAATCTCCAATTCTCAAAAAGAAGAAGTTGAGGAAATTTTGAAAAGCATAATGGGGAGGAATGGAAAAATATGGGCAAGTCTTGACCAAATTGCGGGAAGAAGTTCAACATGGAAATGATGAAACTATCCAAAAGGTGTATCTCACCATGGATTGATTTTTACAAGAGTTGGACGACTCTCACAATGAAGAAAAACTTGACAAAATGGAGATTTTGAGCCTAGATTGGCTAATGAATCAAGCTCAAAAAATTGGAGTCTATGGGGATCACCGTGAAGGCTTTTCACGTATGATGGAAGAATTTCTAAAAATGCATGTTGAGAAAAGTGAAGAAGTGGAGCTACTTGAAATTGCTATCCGGAAATTGGAGGCCGAATTGAATGCAAAGATTGAGGCATGTGATGCTCAATATCAAAGGGCCATGGATTGTAGTTTTGAGTTGGTTTCCAATGAAGAAGAGGTCAAGATTGATTTTCATGAACTAATGGTGAATTGCCAACCGACCAACCCAAAAATAGTGAATGATGTCGAAGTTGAAGAAATGATACTAGAGTTGCATAAAAAAGTTCATAAAATAGTTTTTGAAGACTCTAGTTTATTTTTGGGTGAGGATGTCAAAATTCATTCAAGTATGGAATTTGAGCACGTTAGATCTCATTCTAACCATTTTTCAACATTGTGCTTGGTGAGTGATATGGAAGTTGAACTAACTGAGCCTATGGAGAATTTTGGAGATGAAGATCAAAGCGTTTTATTTTGAAGTTTGCTATGCCAAGAAGACAAAATGGCATGCCTCACTTACGGGCCAAGAAGTGCAAAATGCGATACCCGAGAGTTGGCCTCCTTGCTTTCCTACCACCACCTCACGAGCATCACCAGAATCTTGATTCAAAGTTGGGGCGCAAATTCATATCTTCCAAATGGAAGGAAAAGTGGTAAAGGTAACAGTCGTGCCGCGACGTTAAATCAAGCGCTTGGTGGGAGGCGACCCATCGTTTTAAAAATTTTAAATCGTTTTTGAAATTTTATTTTTTAGAATAGTTTAGTTTAAGGCTTTTGACTAATCTGCAAAGTTTCAGAGTTTTTGGAGTTGATTTGAGCAGGTTTAGATTTCCGGACAGCCCCAAACCAATAGCTGCTGAAAATTGTAGATAGTTTCTGCAAAACTGTCTAGTTTTATTTTTGCAAAACTGTCCAGTTTTTGCTGCTGAAATATGGTTCCAGGTGCCTAAAAAAAATAAAAAAAAAAATCATGTGACATCACCTGCGACTTGCAGGTCATGCCTGCGAGTCGCAGGTACTGTTCGCAGGTCGTGACAGTAAAAATAAAATAAAATTATTGCCCTCAAACTATTTTATGTTTTGGTTTGATTATGTGCAGCGAGGACACTGCAATGTTTGTAGTTGGGGGTGGCATGTGGTAGAAAATTAATAATACATCAATTTGTCTATGTCTCGAAATAGAAAATTAAGACATGATAAAAGATGAGTCTTCAAGGTAGCGAATGACTCGTGCTCACCCTAGAAACTCGAAACTATGCTGATGGAGACAATCAACCACGGGATATAGAAGCATACCCAAAGTAAAACTCTGCATTCATAAAAGAATGCAACAAGTGCAGGTCATTACAAAAACACAGTACTGGTAGGTATCTTCGGCCGACTAAGTATAGCTAACACAATTCAGACAATAAAGTAGGATTGGCAGATAAATCAACAAGTATAACGTCATGACCCAAGCCGATGAGTTATGACGAGTGCCTGACTCCTAATGACCAGACACCCCTACACTTGCTTAACTATCCAATAACAACAGGGTGGCCCATATCTGACTCATATCCAATTGTGTGTGTGTATATATATATATATATATATATATATATATATATATATATATATATATATATATATATATCAGTGCAAGCTGACTAGGCTGCTATATATGTTGTACACAAAAGAATGAGAGCCGACAAAGCTACATCATGTGCCAACTACTTACGACTGTCTACAGACCTCTAATGGACTAGAAAGCTGTAGAAAAGACGGGACATGGCCCCGTCATATATATATAAACATCTCAAAAAGGCATACCAAAATGAACTGCAACTCCGAACCAAGTGGAGTGCGCTGACTATAGCTGAATGGAGGTCCTACTGAGCTGGATCGTCTGTCTGTCTACCTGTACCTGCGGGCATGAACGCAGCCCCCCGAACAATAGGGGAGTCAGTTCAAATAATGTACCGAGTATGTAAGGCACAAGAATAACAAGTACATAGAAGTCATGAGAGACATCTGAAACATGAAAGCAAATCTCAATATCTGAGTACATCTATAGCTAACAGCTGGGAAGATCTACCAACTTTTTATAACTAAAACTACCTCTAAGGGCATATGATATGCATAGGTCATAATATAACTAGTAGTGCTGTGGAACGTACAGCTCGATCCATATATCATATAATAGTGCCGAGGAACGTACGACCCGATCCATATATAGTAGTGCCGAGGAACGTACGGCCCGATCCATATATAATAGTGCCGAGAAACGTACGGCCCGATCCATATATAATCATCATCATCATTGTGCACCAGCTGATTAGGTGGTAATGCGTATATAGCGCCTATCCCTTTCCCCATACCCCTTATAAATACAATATACGCGTATATAACGCCTTCTGATCAAGGATCAATATGCATGTGTATAATGAAGGCAATGCATGAACATAATGAGTACCTAGAACTCTCGGAGTGACATAAGATCGTACTACCTTCGATAGACATCTTTTGGGGCTAACATCATCAATACATGAAATCTCAGGACCCAAGAACAGAAGGAAAAATCATAAAAAAGAGTATAAGATCATCAAAGACTGAGGTACTCCTAGTGCTTCTAAGAGTAGAGTAATATGAAAGCTCGTTTACACGTTTGTTCGCTCATATCATAAGATCATGCAAAAATGAAAGAAAGGATAGCCTTAACATACCTTAGAGTCTACCTAATGTCCGATGCTTACTTCCCGTTGTAACACTACAACCAAGATAACACGATTACAATTAGGCCATATACATCCCTCACTACCCATTTCAAGTACGTATGAAACTTAACGAAATTAGGGCAGCATTTCCCCTATAATTCTTACTCCAATCCGACTCCCAAACGGTGCACAATATACAAAACATCATCAACAACAACAGTAACAATATACAACAACATAAACAAGTAGAAATCTCTCCAAAATTTCAATCGAAACAGCCTTCAAGGCAGCCACATCAACAAACTAGTTTAGGTCCTTCATATCATGTTTTCCTTTACTTTAAACTAAGGAATTCCTTCACAAACAACTTATTTCAATACTTTCATATCGAAATATAATCAAATCCTTGCCAAAACAGCCCCTAATCTTAGTTTGACTCAATTTAACCCACCGCTTCCATAACTATATTTCTTTCACTTTAAATCACTAAAACTCTTGGTAATCAACCTAATAGCAAAGATAAGAATAGTATACATACCTTAAAGGGGCTGGAATTCCAAGAACCGAACTCCAAATCCAACTCCTAAGCTCAGCAACTTCAATAAAACCCTAGGAACAACTTTCCCTTCACTAGCTCAAGTTTTCGGGGCTCGGATCTTACTTAGATGATAAAGAAAGTTTGGGAGAGGATTGATGAGTATTAGGGAGAGTTTAGGGTATGTGGTGTGAGTTAAAATGAGAAAATCACGAACTAGATGCGTATATATAGCAGATACACCGCCTGAAAATTGACGGGCCGTCGATGTGCATCCAAGGATCGTTGACACTTTGATGGTCCATATCTCCCACCATCGATATGAAAATGCAAATCTGCCAATTACATTGGAAAGTAGACTCGTTGAACGTATGAATTCACTAGGTTATGGGTTCCGTAACTACTCATATTCTAGGAGATATGCCACTCTAAAGTTGACCCAAAATTTCTGTCCGAAATTCTGCCAAATTTTCCCAAAGTTTCAACAAGCTTAATTCTTCTATTCGTTTAACATGCAACCTTCCCGATACTTACTAAACATGATACCAAGTTATCATGTGTGAAGAATGAGCATATATAGTTCCTTATGACCTTAATGATAACCTTGCCTTGTAAATCTTCGTCAACTAACTCATGACGAAACTTTACGTACAAAAGTACGGGGTGTAACATATAAGTCAAACACAATCAGAATCAAGTATCCGTCATCACCTAGGTTGAAGCATCTAAACCCAAGTATGTTCAGTCTCTATATATATATTCAATCCAAAAATCAAACAACATAAGTACAACGCTGGATCATCACAATATAAGCCAAGATGCAATGCAATGCAATGATGTATGAATGCCAATGCAATGCAATGTAGTGTACACATGTACTCCGGATGGAAGTATCGACGTCTCGGTGACATAACCCAATGTGACTCATAAGTCTAGGTGCCACTCATCTCGATTTTTGTCCAACAGACAGACGAGATTCGGATCTTTGCTTACGAGGGTTCTCACCGACACCACCCTGGGGGACCTGCGGAGTCCATGCACTCACTCAATCCATGATTCCAGGACTAACATCGAATATCAGACTCTCACATCACTCGTATTTAAAACCGAGCCAAGCTCATCACAATGTTTCACCAAGTACCAACCGTGTATCAACAGTATATCATGAGAATAAGAATGAGTGCAATGCATGTGTCAAAATCAGCTCAATATCACAAGAATGAGTGCAAGATCATAGGTGCTCATTTTAAGGTTATAAGAGTCCGAGTTCGCGTAGCAGGTTATAGGAGGATGGGAAAACCAGTGAACTAAGGAGATTAAGCTTGCGAGGCTTTGAAGGAAAGTTGGGCAAGGTTTGGTACGAAAATTTTGGTCTAACCAAAAGAAATAATATGTTTTAGTATATTAAGAGTTTTGAAGTGAAACAAAAGTCTAAAGTGAAGCTCGGAAAGTCTAGTTTCCAATACAACAAATCACTCCTCAATAGGACATCGGGGTAAGGAGATATGGACGTTACAAGTCGGGCTGGTAGACCAAGAAAAAGGTCTGCGCGAACGCGCCAGGGAGTGGCGCGACCGTGCAGAAGGCCAAGGGCCAACCCAGCGCAAACGCGCCACCACGAGGCGCGAACGAGCTGAGCAATTTAAAGGCCCGGGTTCGGGACGAAGGTTATATTACAAGAGTGTAATGATAATATATATATATATATATATATATATATATATATATATATATATATGACATTTGGAGACCATATGGTGTGAATTAGTTCATATGTCACTTGACGAAAAGCCTCATTGCTGTAAGCTAAGTAAGGTCCACACGCCCGAGTTTTATAAAGGACATATGAAGAAATATATGAGCAAGTCCTAAAAAGGACCCTTAAGCCAAAAATGGGCATAAGCCCTCCAAAAGGATGATTTAAGGAAATATTTTCGGATGATCTGACTTGGAGGGGCCAAAACGATATTATAAGTTTGGAATTTGGACAAACACCAAGAAAGGAAGATTTAGATAATTGAATTAAATTTCCAACCATAGGTCGTGGGCCCTCACACGATATCAGGATCAAGTGTTATGACCTTTTTACTGAATGAAGGCGCAGGCAGAAAAACTAAGGCTGCGCGAACGCGCCCAAAGGGGGCACGAACGCGCTGAAGGAAAATTAAGTCGGTCCAGGCAGAACCTGGACCGTTCTATAAAAGGGGGAGGCCCCCTATTTTCATACCAAACATACCCAAACCTCCCCAAAACATCCAGCATATTCCCCAACTTTCCAACATCGACGTTTTAGCCCAAAACCAGGTATAATTCCCAAATTTCGGTCCAGAGGGCGTATAGTTGCAACTACAAAATTGTGTATTGCGGCGTTGTGGATTAAGTTCAATATGGATAAATGAATATATTGCAATATTACCAAGAGAAAGGTATGAATCTCTTTCTATTTATGTTAATACCGACATATTTATGAAGAAAGCGTGGTTAAATAATTGTATAATGGGTTGGTTAGTTATGGAAGTTAGAAAACAGCGTGTGGGCTGTTCTTTGGAATACTTTGGTGTTGGAAAAGATGCTATTGATGTTAGTATTGTTGTTGTTGTTGTTGTTGTTGTTGTTGGTTGTTGAATTGAGAATTCAGGCTAGGCGTATAAACAAGGGAGATGCTGCCCGATTTTCGGCAGAATATAGAATAGTTTGATTTGAAACTTGGAATAAGTGTGCGATAAAGAGGCTAACGTTAGTGTAAATCCTCTTAAATATAGACTTGCTGTTACACCTCGGAAAATCTTCCGTCGGTACGCAAGTGATCGGACTAGTGAGGAGTATGAGTATACGGTATAATTATGAGTAAGAAACGGCATTCGATGACTCTAGATAAGATTTCAAAGATGTTAGAGATGGGGGAAGAGGATTGCCAAGAGAAGGCAAAGTATGGGATAAGTATCGGAAAGGAAATACGAGTAACGAGTTAGCGAGGCTTTAAGCATGTCTTGGGGAAGAGTGATGACGTCCCTTAGAGTGGTATTGAAGTGTTGAACAAGTGTTAAGAAGGTTCCATAAGGATTGGAGACCAAACGAGACGATGCAACGAACTTCGGAATCACTGTGGATTATACGGCCAAACATACTGGCCGTATAATTTATACGGTCCATATGTTTAGGACCGTATAATCAACCCAGATTGGCCAAACTCTCTGGACCAAACATATGGCCAGAACATACGATCAGTAGATTTTATACGGACCGTATGTTGGTCCGTATAATTGGTCGGGGCTGAAAATGGATCATTAAATAAGGGACCAAGGTTTATTTCATTTCACTTCCACTTCACACCCCTTCTCTCTAAAACATCTCTCTACATTTATTCCCCAAGTTTTCAAGGATTATTAAGGATCAACAACACAAATCAAGTGTAAGTAAAACCATGAAGATCATTCAAAGTCAAGAGATCCAAATGAAGATAAACTAGGGTTTTTGCTCAAGTGGAGTATTATCAACCAAGGCTTGTTCCTACAACATCTAAGGTAATATTCATGATATCTATGTGTTGTTTAAGGTATTTGAGAGTTAAAATTCTTGGACATTGGGTGAGTATAGGAAAATGGGTCATGAATGATGAATAGTGACGTTTTGAGAAATAGTTTGAATTGAATCATGATTGTTGTTGTGTTGTGATACGAATGTGCTATAAATGATGTTAAGATCATGAAAATGGGCATTATACATGAATGAACGAAGTCGGGTAACATGACCATGAATATGGGCGAATTAGGAGCGAATGGAGAAATCTAGATAATGTGAGTAATGTGAATGATTAATGGCCATTGTTATGATATTGTGAATGTATTATTGACGTTTGGGAGTCAAATTACGATATGGACGAATGTCGTGTAAATAAATGAGATGTTGTCCGATTTTCTCTAGCTTTAGTCATGTATGCTAAGCTATCGATTTTCTAATGATAGTATAACTCTAATGAAGGTAGAAACTTGAGCATCGAAGGAGTACGTGCAAGTATAGAATAGTTCAACGAAAAGGTACGTAAGGCTAAACCTTCTTTCATAAGGCATGGTTCTTTGGCCAAACGTCTAAATCTCCTATAAGACTATGATTCATTCAAATGATTTGATGTTCCGGGCTAGTAAGCTCACGATGCTTAATATGCTACAATTGTACTAAGTTCCTCATATGACGAGTAGGCCTATAAGATAGATGTAATGATAACGACGATGATAGTCATAATGATAGTAATGATGATGAGAATAATATGATGCTAAAGATGCCTATGAGCTATTATATGTATGTGTGCCTATGAAGGGCTATAATAAGACCCCGAGCTTATGATGCCGGGTAGAATGTATGTATATGAATATGTATAGAGTATGTAAATGATTACGTAACGCGCGTGCACTTCTGCAGAAGGTACGGATAACCCTGAAGCCTTGGTAGGGCCAGGTATGTATAACCTTGAGCCTTGGTTGGCCAAGTATGTATGAAACACCGATCCTTCATGGTCGGGTACGCTATATAAAGGCTATATGTATATATATGACATCAATATGAGTACGAATATGTTGAGTATATGTAAATGTTGCGCAAAGGCTATGTATATGCAATGTATATGAGATGTAGACGATATGAATATGAGTATGAATACGAATGAATAAGACTATGTATACGGATACGCGATAAGAAAGAAACGTCCCCATGGAAAGCAAGTAAGTGCCATGACGACGATGTTATTGTCTTCCCTCCTATGCTGTTTCATATGTTATCTATTATGCTTTTATATTGATGATGATCATGCTTTACATACTCAGTACATTCTTCGTACTGACGTCCTTTTGTTTGTGGACGCTGCGTCATGCCCGCAGGTAGCCAGGGAGACAGAGTTGATTCGTAGCTACATTCTCAGTGATTACATAGCGGAGCTCCATTTCGTTCGGAGCCATAGCTTTGGGTACTTATTCTTTTGTGTACATATTATAGGCATAGCGGGGTCCTGTCCCGCTTATGTGTTATGTTATACTTTCCTTAGTGGCTCGTAGTCACGTGTATATGGGTAGATATGTCTGGCCTTGTCGGCCTATATTTTGTATATCGTTTTGTTGGCCTCGTCGGCCCATGTACATTGATGTGGCATAAATGCCTATGATGATATAAAGAATCTTGTTGTCCAAGGGGACTAGTATGATGGACGAATAGAAAAGTATGTTTTAATATATGGCTCGCCTAGATATTATGTAAAAGTCTATCAAGGGGTGCCCGGGTGGGATAGCACCGGGTGCTCGTCGCGGCCCCCTAGTTGGGTCGTGACACTTGCGAGCTCGGACGAATAAGCGTAGCTAATATGAGGTTGAACAGGTATGTTCAGGCTCGTCCCCTTCTTTCAATGGCATGATTCCTATGTTTGATTCCATAAATGTTTCCATAACCTCCTTGTTTCTAAACGTTAGAAGTTCATGATTAAAGGCATGACTCCTTTCCTTATAATCCGTAAATATTTTCCAAAATGTCCGTATTTTCCAAACCAGAGAATTGTGATTCTAGAAGCTCTTATGACAACAATGATGGACACGTGTTTTTACAATGATAACAGTGATGTCAAAGAAGAGCACATCTCTATGACGATTATGATAATGATGATTTTATGTTTAAAAGTCTCAAGTTATGAGATCAATGATAATATGAGAATGTTGAGCTATTTCTTGATTTTCTTAATTTTATTCATTGATGATGACTCTATTTCTAAAAGCTCCAAAGTGTATGAATTTATGCTTTATGATACTTATGATCTTACTCTATGTTTTCCCTTGATGTTATTCTTCATTGATAGTCTCGCTTTATAATGCTAGTCCCTTCAAGGTGAGACACGACGATCATGATTATTCCATAATATAATCGGAGGTTGCCGACCTTACGTCACTCCGATGGAGTTATAGCTTTTGATTGGGCTCTTAGGCATGCTTATGTGGTGATGATTACACCGTTCCTATACGGTCGGGCAGCACCACTACGGAGGGCGTAGTGGGCGGCTTATGGATGATTACACCGTGCCTATACGGCCGGGCAGCACCACTACGCTGGGCGTAGTGGGCGGCTTATGGATGATGATAATAACACTGTGTCTATATGGCACGGGCAGCACCGCTAGTGGGTGGCGTGAGATAATTACCCCGGACGCGGGCTAATGATGTTATTTGATTCAGACAGTTATGTATGAATGTGTAATACGTTAAAAGGTAAGGATGAGCATGCATGATTCCGCCTTAAGAGGCAAGTAGTTACAGTTGTACTCTCTTCTTATGTCCTCTATACTTCTTTATATGTTATCATACATGCCTTACATACTCGGTACATTACTCATACTGACGTCCTTTCTTGTGGACGCTGCGTTACTGCCCGCAGGATCAGGTAGCCAGTCGGACGATTCTCAGCAGTAGGACCTCCCCTCAGCGGCAGTCGGTATGCTCCATTGATCCGGAGCTTCAGTCCATTTGGTGTGCCATCTTGTTACGTACATATATGGGTACGGCAGGGCCTTGTCCTATCCTTTCTACAATTTGTATTCTATAGAGGTTTGTAGACAGTGATATGTAGTCGTGTTGTTATGCAGCCTTGTCGGCACTTATTTTGGTATACAGTAGATATGTAGCGGCCAAATCGGCTTGCGCTGTTACTCTCAGCATTTGTGTTTATATGTATGTGTTGGCCGTGAATTCCTGATACGGTGTCTCTTATGTTGATTGTTCGGGAGACAGTTCAGCTCAGTTACAGATTGTGTCTGGGCCCAGGATAGTCAGTGAGAAGTAAATGCAAGTATAGGAGTACTTGGCAAGTAGTGGTCGGGTACTTGTCACGGCTCAACGGTTTAGGTCGTGAAAAAATTGGTATCAGAGCAGTTCGTCCTAGGGATTGTCTACAGACCATGTCCAATAGAGTCCTGTTTATGGGTGTGAAGCCGACCACACTTATAAACAGGAGGTTGCAGGGCATTTAGGAATCCTTGACCTTTCTTTCTATCTTAGATCGTGCGATAGAGCCAGAGTCTAGGAAAGGTCGATTCTGATCCTTTTTCCTTCAGGTAAGTACAGACTGACGAGAGATGAAGAGATCAGCTTCAGATAGTGGGGGTGCTAAGAAGGCCCCTAGAGTATCTCCAGGACCCCAGGCTCCTAGACCGAGTAGGAGGAGCCTCAGTTATTCTATTGAGACTGATCCTTCGGAGGACCCAGCGACGATTCCTCCAGAGTTTTTGATTTCCAGGGAGGAGGACCCCCGTGAGGGCAGTTATGACACAGATCCGTCCGAGTATTCGTCTGGGACACCGGAGGAGGAGACTCCCGAGGCCATACCAGCTGCTCCTATGGCAGAGCACTACGTCAGACCAGCCTCCCCGGTGAATGTTACAGATTACTGTAGCCCTATATCCTGGCCATTGGCGAACCAGGAGTTGCCCGGTTATTTATATCCCTCAGACTCGGATGAGAGAGATGATAAAGGCCAAACGAGCAGATGGTGCCGATGGTGGGAAAATCTTGATGAAGAACACACTTCACCTTATAGTCCACTAGATCAGACTGGAGATCAATCGGCTACAGGTATATGAGCCTTTAATGGAATTTTTTATGTATGTGTATTTGCTGTAGACTAGTACTTATTAGCGGTGAGCGGAAACCCAAAGGGGCCGATAACCAAGTATTTACAAGTAACGGTGACCAAGGTGTTTTCGCCACCATTGGGAATCCGGAAATCTAAGATGAAAGGTAGTCATACATATAGGTGAAAGATGAATATTGAGGATTGAAAGGGCCAAAATAGTAATCGTGTAGTTGGAAGAGTAAGAGACCCTTTCTAATTCGGAGGGAGATGTGTTATGAGAACGTTTTGGAATCCGTTAAGACTTCAATTTGCTCCAGATTATGAAATGAAGGTCATGAGGTGAGGTGGATGCGATCATACCAGCATTAACGCACTGGATTTCATCAGAGTTTCAAGGTTAAGCGTGCTGGAGTGAGAGAAATATTAGGATGGGTGACCCCCTGGGAAGTGTACTAAAAGTCATATAAATTCAAACATAAGAAACAAATAAGAAGCTAGAGTAACCTAAGGGAAATTAGAGTGTGCGGAGTGGTTGGAAACCTTAAGAGGTCGCGTACGACGAGGTAGACTAGACCGGTGAAGAGAAAGAAGGTGCATCACAGCTCTAGAACTAGGATGAGGTTAAGTAGCGTTTGGAAATATTTTGTAAGAGAGGCGTTAGAAAAAAAAATAAAAAATATATATATATATATATATGAATGCGTATGATATCCCGTATGTGGCTGTATCAACGGGTAGGTGTATCCCAGCAACCGACGTTGTGGTGTATTGAAGGCATTGATCGAATAGGGTAATAAAGTTCAAGTGACAGAAAAACGTTACCAGGTAAGCTGAAGTTACTTTCACTACAGGTTAGGTTTGGAGAGTTCTAATGTAACGACATCTGGAAAGGAAAGAAAGTGAGTATATGGAAGGTAAGGAGATCAAAATGTCGAAAAAGTAAGAAGTAAGAAACATGAGTGGGTGAGGCCTCCAAGAGAGACGACGGGCGAAGCACGGGACTATTTGGGTAAAAATAATTTTCGAAGGTAGGTATGTGACAGGGATAAAGTGTGGTGGTATGGAACAAAAGAGGAATGTGTGGGGTTCGAGAACCGAATTCGATAAGTGAGGCGAAAAAAATAGTGACCACGACAAGTAATGTGAAGTAAGAGAAAGAATGATTAGGCCTTGTAACGATGCTAAGAGATTTCCAACTCTCGAAAGATATATTTATAAAGGGATAAATGTGTAGCCATATTGATATGGTTGCCTCGGATATAGAGAAGCTTTCCTAAAAAGTGACTTAAGAATAGAACGGATTTGCACGTTTCAAAGAATATTTCACAAACTTCAGAGCCGATACTATAAATAACAAGAGAAGAAAGGCACTCAAGGAGGAAGGAACTCAAGGAAGGTTAAGAATGAAAATAGGGAAGGTATACCAATGGGCTGATCGAAAAAAAAAAGGGGAGAGCATTTAGCAGCAAAGTAACTGGAAATCTTTGACCATGGGAGTAAGAAGGATATTTTAACGAGTTGGCGGTAGGAAACCAATCAATCACCGAGATAAGAATGAGGATTATGGGGTGACCCATGTGATTAGAAAATTAATGACATAGAATAAGAATTCATGTGAAGATCGAGATTCGATCATAGAGGAAATGGAATGAAATGTAAGGAACATGCATGGAGGATCACCCGGCCGTAGCATCAGAAAGATAGATAAAGGTTCGATGAACGAGGATAGAGAGAGTGTAAACTGTAAGAATTCTGTGCTAAGAGCAAAAGTGGCAGGACACTCGAAAAACTTGGATGCGCAGCTACAACACAAACGCGTAGTTAATAAGAATTATGAGTAAGTGAGCTAAATGGTCGAAAGGACTAGTAGTGGATGGAAGGGTATGAAAATATTGATAAGAATGACGCTATAGACATAAATGAAAGAAGAACTCAGGGTAAGACGTTTTAGATATGTTATGAGAAAAGTCGGGAAGAAAGACGAGAAGTAAGGTATAATCGAAGACTTCATTAAAGTATGTGGTGAATCTCGATGTCCCTATTAACTTGTGGGTCCAGGACACTGTTAGTCATAAAAGACAGAGGTATGAAAAGACGAAAAAGAAGGTATCGGAATTGGATACCCTTATGAGTATTCCAATTGAACACAAGAGTGTAACTAGCAACAAGGATAAATAAGGCAGACCATACGATGACAGAACCCCGACCTTGAGAAGGTCGTGAAGGGCGCCAGATAATTGTTGAAGACGATGGATATTCGAAAGCTATTGGTGTATTAGGACCTCCTTAATAAGGGGGGAAGAACATATTGGACTTGAAAGGAATTATGACGTTCTCAAGCTCCAGAAGGAGAAATTTATTAGCTCAAGGCCAAGGTTTGAGGTGTATCGGCATATCAGGAAGGTACCAGAAAGAAACAGAAACGAATGGAAAATAAGTGTGCCATGAGGCAGACATAGAAAGAAAGTATGAGGCAGACATAGAAAGAAAGTATGGAAGATAACTCAAGGGAATGCTTCACACCAATATGAGCTACGATATTTCTAAGTATGTAGTGATATGCCTAAAAGGGTAGTAAAGAGAGCAAGAACGGGTTCCAAGTCAAATTCATGAGGATGACAGAGAGGACGGTGAATCCAAGAATGACAAAAAATGGGGGGGGGGGGGGGGGGGGATTTTACACCGGAAGGGATAACAATTGTAACAAAAGCAACAAAGATTGGTAGTTTGGTAATTTTTTTAGGAAAGGGCTCTTGTGGATGGGAATAAAAGAGTTCACCAAATATTAGAAAACACTTCATGGATCGCTAATTATACTGAACATGAGAGTATATGCTATGGAATTATATGAGCCGTCAACGTGAAGCTATGCCCAACTATCGTTGCAAAAAGGTCATATCAGAAAGCCAATAAGGAATAACGACATATGAAGTGATCGCTGGTACAAAGAAATTGAAGCTAGATATATATATATATATATATATATATATATGTTGTAAGAGAGTTGTAATGGAGTGAGAATTGCCGTAATCCTACGCTTCTGGGTTTGTATCGCGAGATTTGGGAGCAGGAAGCTAAAGAAAAAGTTATGGCAGGAGCCCCAGGGATTTAATTTGAATTCGGATTATAAGTTTGCCATAAGTATAATGGTACTGCGAAGGATAGTAAAGGGTAAAGAACCAATATGTATATACGTACTTTAGATCGATGGAAGTGGTCTTGGAAAGGAACTGGGAGGAATAGTTTAAGGAACACGGCCATTATGCCCACTAGCGACAAGGTCATGTTGGATAAACAGTCGGAATGTAAGGGTAAGAGAGATGGTGACAAGGATGTAAGGACTAATGAAGCTGACCAATAAACTACAAGGAGTCAGTACAGTGTATACCCAAGACCAACAGATATCAAAAAGAGTAGCGTGAGATGGTACCGAAGGGATAAACGCAGAAAGGGCACCGTATATGAGAAAGGTAGTGGGTCACTAACAAGGAAAACAAGGAACGAGAAAAAGAGAAATATTTACGGGCCGATGAATAGTTATGGCATGATAAGTCAGGACTACAATAATGGAGACAAAATGAGAGCAAGATGCTAGTTAATTTCCGACCATGTATATGAAGACAAAAAAGTGAAAGAAGCTGACTGAAGGCAATAAAAGAGTTAAGGGAAGATGAGAAGAGACTGAACCAAGTTATAGTCTAAGGAAACAGTAATCGGGCCCTAAGGGAAGAATAACGGTTCTAAGGAATCAAAGATGGTGTTGTGGGTTGGCAATACTGCAACATTCGAGGACGTATGTTTCTAAGGGGGGAAGGATGGTACACCCCGTAATTTCTGTACGTTGAGATTAGTTAGGTATTAGCTATTCAATTGCAGACATCAGAGTTATTGTCGAGAAGATGCAAGATCATAGGTGCTCGTTTTACGGTTATAAGAGTCTGAGTTCGCGTAACAGGTTATAGGAGGATGGGAAAACTAGTGAACTAAGGAGATTAAGCTTCCGAGGCTTTGAAGGAAAGTTAGGCAAGGTTTGGTACGAAAATTTTGGTCTAACCGAAAGAAATAATATGTTTTAGCATATTAAGAGTTTTGAAGTGAAACAAAAGTCTAAAGTGAAGTTCGGGAAGTATAGTTTCCAATACAACAAACCGCTCCTCAATAGGACATCGGGGTAAGGAGATATGGATGTTACAAGTCGGGCTGGCAGACTAGGAAAATGGTCTACGCGAACGCGCCAGGGAGTGGCGCGAACGCGCAGAAGGCCAAGGGCAAACACAGCGTGAACGCGCCACCACGAGGTGCGAACGCGCTGATCAATTTTGAGGCCCGGGTTAGGGACGAAGGTTATATTACAAGAGTGTAATAATATATATATATATATATATGACATTTGGAGACCATATGGTGTGAATTGGTTCACATGTCACTTGACGAAAACCCTCGTTGCTGTAAGCTAAGTGGGGTCCACACGCCCAAGTTTTATAAAGGACATATGAAGAAATATATGAGTAATACATGGAAAGTTCAGCAAGTCCTAAGAAGGACCCTTAAGCCAAATATGGGCATAAGCCCTCCAAAAGGATGATTTAAGGAAACATTTTCGGATGATCTGACTTGGAGGGGCCAAAACGATATTATAAGTTTGGAATTTGGAAAAACACCAAGAATGGAAGTTGTATATAATTGAATTAAATTCCTAACCATAGGTCATGGGACTTCACACGATATCGGGATCAAGAGTTACGACCTTTTTACTGAACGAAGGCGCAGGCAGAAAAACTAAGGCTGCGCGAACACGCTCAAAGTGGGCGCGAACGCGCTGAAGGAAAATTAAGTCGGTCCAGGCAGAACCTGGACCGTTCTATAAAAGGGGGAGGCCCCCTATTTTCATACCAAACACACCCAAACCTCCCCAAAACATCCAGAATATTCCCCAACTTTCCAACATCGACTTTTTAGCCCGAAACCAAGTATAATTCCCAAATCCCGGTCCAGACGGCGTATAGTCGCAACTACAAAATTATGTATTGTGGCGTTGTGGCTTAAGTTCAAGATGGATAAGTGAAGATATTGCAATATTACCAAGAGAAAGGTATGAATCTCTTTCTATTTATGTTAATACCGATATATTTATGAAGAAAGCGTGGTTAAATAATTGTATAATGTGTTGGTTAGTTATGGAAGTTAGAAAACAGTGTGTGGGCTGTTCTATGGAATACATTGGTGTTGGAAAAGATGCTATTGATGTTAGTATTGTTGTTGTTGTTGTTGTTGTTGGTTGTTGAATTGAGAATTCAGGCTAGGCGTATAAACAGGGGAGATGCTGCCCAATTTTCGACAGAATATAGAATAGTTTGATTTGAAACTTGGAATAAGTATGCGATAAAGAGGCTAACGTTAGTGTAAATCCTCTTAAATGTAGACTTTCGAGCTCGGACGAATAAGCGTAGCTAATTGGAGGTTGAACAGGTATGTTCAGGCTCGTCCCCTTCTTTCAAAGGCATGATTCCTATGTTTGATTCCATAAATGTTTCCATAACCTCCTTGTTTCTAAACGTTAGAAGTTCATGATTCAACGCATGACTCCTTTCCTTATAATCCATAAATGTTTTCCAAAATGTCCGTATTTTCCTAACCAGAGATTTATGATTCTAGAAGCTCTTATGACAGCAACGATGGACATGTGTTTTTACAATGATAACGGTGATGTCAAAGATGAGCACATCTCTATGACGATTATGATAATTATGATTTTATGTTTAAAAGTCTCAAGTTATGAGATCAATGATAATATGAGAATGTTGAGCTATTTCTTGATTTTCTTAATTTTATTCATTGATGATGACTCTATTTCTAAAAGCTCTAAAGTGTATGAATTGATAATTTATGATACTTATGATCTTACTCTATGTTTTCCCCTGATGTTATTCTTCATTGATAGTCTCGCCTTATAATGCTAGTCCTTTCAAGGTGAGACACGACGATCATGATTATTCTATAATACAATCGGAGATTACCGACCTTACGTCACTCCGATGGAGTTATAGCTTTTGATTGGGCTCTTATGCATGCTTATGTGGTGATGATTACACCGTGCCTATACGGCCGGGCAGCACCACTACGGAGGGCGTAATGGGTGGCTTATGGATGACTACACCGTGCCTATACGGCCGGGCAGCACCACTACGCTGGGCGTAGTGGGCGTCTTATGGATGATGATAATAACACCGTGTCTATATGGCACGGGCAGCACCACTAGTGGGCGGCGTGAGATAATTACCCCGGACGCGGGCTAATGATATTTGATTCAGACAGTTATATATGAATGTGTAATATGTTAAAAGGTAAGGATGAGCATGCATGATTCCGCCTTAAGAGGCAAGTAGTTACAGTTGTACTCTCTTCTTATGTCCTCTATACTTCTTTATATGTTATCATACATGGCTTAAATGCTCGGTACATTACTCGTACTGAAGTCCCTTCTTGTGGATGCTGCATTCATGCCCGCAGGATCAGGTAGCCAGTCGGACGATTCATAGCAGTAGGACCTCCCCTCAGCGGCAGTCGGTACGCTCCATTGATCCGGAGCTTCAGTCCGTTTGGTATGCCATCTTGTTACGTACATATATGGGTACGGCAGGGCCTTGTCCTGTCCTTTCTACAGTTTGTATTGTATAGAGGTCTGTAGACAGTGATATGTAGTCGTGTTGTTATGCAGCCTCGTCTGCACTTATTTTGTTGTACAGTAGATTTTTAGCGGCCAAATCGGCTTGCGCTGTTACTCTCAGCATTTGTGTTTATATCTATGTGTTGGCCGTGAATTCCCGATACAGTGTCTCTTATGTTGATTGTTTGGGAGACAATTCAGCTCAGTTACAGATTGTGTATAGGCCCAGGATAGTCAGTGAGAAGTAAATGCAAGCATATGAGTACTTGGCCAGTAGTGGTCGGGTACTTGTCACTGCTCAACGGTTTGGGTCGTGACAGGTACGCCAACAATGTCATCAACAACTACACAGGTCATACAGAACTCTATCCTTATATCAACGTCAAAAGTAAGGTACCACTATATCACAAACAAGATGTAACGACAGTTCCCACTATCTACTAACGACACGTGGCATCAAGCCAACACAATAGAACAATCAAGTCACAACACAACGGGGTGGCTAGCCCCAATTACGCAGCAAGGCCCAACCTAAGACAATATCCAACCCAACTTCATACCCGAAGGTTTACATGCTTTCTCTGACAATATAATCTAAATATATGCTTCACTATACAAAGTCTCACCAAGGGTAATCCATAACCTTCCTGGATGGCGGAAGAACAAACAACAATAGTCACTTTTTTGCCTTGCCCTTCCGCTGAGCCTCAAGATCAAAGAAGTTTAGACATATTCGAAATCTAGATTAGAAATCATGAAGAACGATACCTATATTGCTATCATTCAAACTCGGTCAAAATCAACCCTAGAATTTGGGGAAACCCGCCCACAAGATCAAAACGGGAAATTCGGGAGTAAAATATCAAATTAAGCACTAGCTTATCAAAACCCAACAACTAATTGCTAAATTAACTCAAAGATTCCCCCAATTTCGAAATTCAAGTAAACCCCCAATTTTGGGTATAAACCCTAACTCTTTGATTCAAGGATTCAACACTAATAATGGAAGATATATGATTAATAACCCTCGATACATCATAATCTAGCATAATCCCAATCAATTTCATCATTAATAAGCCTATATAGAATATTCATTAACTCCACTTTTATCTCCCATTACTAAGGAACTATAAGGAAAGAGGAATCTATGATGATTAGGAACAAGAAATTAGTAAAGAGGTTAGCAAGACTTACCACCAAGAATTTTCTACAAGATTCTTCTAAAACAGTCCCCAAGAGCTCAATTTTCGTAATGGTAATAAATGATAGACTAAGGGCTTATTTAATACACACTTAATGAAATAACAGGCTCGATACCGCCGCTGCTACAGCTCCACCGCCCCAGCATTCTTTAGGACTGTCGGGCGGTCTGGGAAGAAATAGGCTTGGTCACCCCAACGGTCATCCCACCGCAACAGCGATGCCGCTGGGATGGCACTGGTGCCGCTATGGCGGACACCAGGTACCAGAAACCCAATAGTTTTTCTAAGTCTCAACCGAAATCCCGAACCACTCCCGAGGCCTTCTGCTCACAAACCACATATACAGACCCATATAAAAACACGCTACGAACGCACTCATGGCCTCGAAATTTCCAACGGAGGTCTCGTTGACCGAGCAACCCCTAATACATCCTTGACAACTTCCCCACCCAAGTTTCAAAATGCATCCGAGTGCATTGAAAATTGAACCAGATATACACAAGCTCTAAACGACCATCCAGACCTCTCAAGATCGACGGATTCTCAAAAAAGGTCCGTTTTCCCAAAAGTAAACTTTGAGTCAATTCTTTTTCGCTTTAAGCCCAAATTTCACAAAAAGTCACTCAAATCAAGTCTAGACACCTCTGGAAGCATGTCAACGGTCAACTCGGGTAAAAGTGAGCTAACCAAGCTCGGGAAGGGGCGAAAATGCTAAAAAGAGTATAACGAACAAATGGGTCGTTATAGAATACATGTTTGTGATTGGATATTCAACATTGGAGGGATTTTTCCCTCTATTTCTACTTTTCCCACATCGGTTTTGAACATCAAAACTTAAGGTTTGGGGTTCTATATAAAGAACCTTATTCCCAAGTGTTGAGATACCTTTTAGCATACTAATACCTCCTAATTGAGAGTTATTTTACCTAATTACGGCTTAATTAAGGATCCAGCTTTAAGTAGAACCTTTACCTAGCCTAATTTGATTTTTGAGTTTTAAACCTTTTTCTTTTCTTAGTGGCTGATTGTTTGAGGTGCTTTGGAAGACATTCCCAATTCCATTTTCGAGAAGGGCTGCACTCGAAAAAGGTATTTCTCCATCCTTTCTATTTTTAATTTTCTGCAACTCATATGTTTATATGTTAGGTAGTATAGCTTGAGTTTGCCTAATTATGTAGGTTGTTTAGTTTAGTATTATTTAGGTTAGTTTAAATTATGGTAAGTATGTTTAGCATGTGCTATGTATTTGCTTAGTAACTGTTTAGTTAGTTGTTTAATATGGTTTAGTTTAGTTAGTATTAATTGTTTAGTTCATTAATGTGTAGTTAAGTAGTTGTGCTTCGAGTACAACTATGTTACGTTTAAGTTTATCTTATGTCTTGATTAGTTAAAAATGTTGTTGTTTGGAGTCTGATCTGATCAGACAAAATTTGTTAGGACTGTGGAAACTCTATTTAAGAGTGTTATGTGTATTATTTGTGATTAGTCTAAAAATGACTGTACCTTATGTGTTTAGCATAACTGCTTTACTTATGATGAACTTGATTTAGCTTTAACTGTTATGTTGATAGACACTGCTTAGTGCATGGTTTGGTTTGGATATGTGTTTGTGGTGTTAGTTTGGGTTAAATGTTGTTCAAGTTTCATTCTTAGATTATGATTAGTAAGTTTAAGTATAGAAAAATGGGTTATTTAAGGATTTGTTCTTGATTAGTAAAATCTGTTAGGAGCATGATTAGTTAGTTGATTTAAGAAACACATTTTATACTTCATTTAGGGCTCATTTAGAAAAATGATAAGAATCTGTATATAACGATTAACTGTTGGTTTGTTTAAACGATCCTGAACTTGGTTAGGTGAGCTGGTTGTATTGAGTAGTGTCAAAATGGCTTATATGTTAAGGTCTGCCTGTGTTTAAGTGCTTAACCAAGAAGTGGAAGATTAGGATTAAGGGACATGAACCAAAAAGGTGCATTCTCAGCCATCTCATGACTACTTAACTTATGATGAACCAGTAAGTGTTTAAAATGAGCTAATGTGTCTATACCAAGTAAAATAAGGAGGTTGAGAGGTTGTCACTTGGCTTGTGAGAAGTATAGAGTGATGTCCTAGGGCTAAGGCCTTAGGAAAGGATTTGAGTGCTCACTCAGCCTAGTACTGCATACTCTAGGTTGCTGGGGTTCCTCCCTATCAATTAAAAAGATCATGGGATCCTCTACGGTCCCCAATAGCTAAAAATGAAGGTTGTGTGAGATTTGCACCTCAAACTCTGGTTGTTAGAGTCTGAGATTTACTATATAGTGCATGTTTAAATGAACAGGGATAATGTTCCACTCCTTCAACTGAAACAATGAGTTTTGTGCTGATTTAAATGTGTGCAATGTGTCCCTCTGATTTGAATGAGGTTATATCAACTAGAGTGCATGCTAGCCCCTATTATAAAATGAATCATGTATCAAAAGTTAGGATGCAACCTAGGATATATGATTTAATGAATGCATTATATATGGGGTATTGGCTATGCCAACTTACCTTTTTTGGGAGCATATAGAGTAGGCGAGTTTGGACATCTGTGAGCATGATCCCTTTCCCTTATCTCTGTTTGCTATAGTATTTTGAATGATCTGAATGTTTAAAAGAGTCTTTGCCTGTTCCTTGCTATGTGTGGATCTTGACAAAGAATTGATTTAATGATGTGTATTTTGTGTAGTACAAATGATCATGAGTGCTTATCCTATGTCAGTTTTGCCCACTTCTTTGAGCTTTACAAATTGAGTAAGTGTTAGATAATAGGGTATTAAACTTGAGATCTATAAGGTTTTGCTACACCATGTCATCGACATCAAGCATTGTTTACTAATATATATTAGCCCGTCCCCAATTCTAAATATAAAGAGATGAATCATACTGAAGCAAAACCGGTTATATAGTGTGCCTATGACTAAAGTGATATCTGGATGGGGTGATGTATGTATGCATGATACTTTATATCTCAAGACCAATGTTCAGTGATATCTTTATGTCTATAATTTTGCCTGTCTCTGTATATTCATGTTTAGCTTTCTCTACATGCTTCTTTTGAGTGTATACATTTCGAATGGTTTGAGAGTTGAATATATTTATGCTCTAGAAATGTTGACTCCCAGATTATGAATATTGGTTCTCAGTGATACTTGGGATTAAGCGTGAGATATGTACACACTCTAAATACCAAGCCTGATAAATTTTCTATGTGTAGTAAGGGTGTCTTTCCTTTATCTTTTTTTTTTCTCCTAGGAATGATGTGAAATCACCAATAAGTTATATATATACTGATGTGTAAAGCGTATATTTGTGTATACCTCGAGTAAATAAGAGTATAAACCCACTACATATTCTGGTATAATTAAACGTAAACTAGGAGTTAGTTCCATGTTTTTTGTAATAAATATGTTTGTTCAATTCTTCTTCTTCTTCTTCTCCTTTCTTGATTTGATGTGTTATGGTATACGAAGTATACATCCATAAGTATGCCCTGGTATACAAGAGTGTATATATATGGTTTATCCTAGCATGAGAGTCATTTATGTTGCCCTATTGGGCCAGACCATCTCTACTCTCTTATGTTCTCACTATCTGCTTGTGCATTTGGGCCTGTTTGGCATCATTTCCTAGCATTGTTTGATGTGTCGTGAATTATGGCACATCTAATGTTTTTTAACTCTAAGTTTTACTTGTTTTCGAGCAAGTTTGTATTAGTTTGATGTGTTTTGTGTGTTGTGCAGGTATTTCGAAGTTAGAATGCTCGAAAAGCGAAAAACGAGGAAAATAAGTGGTTTTTTCTGATAAGCATTAAGGACGGACTGTCAACATGCTCGACGGTCCGTCGAGTTGCCTCGTCGTTCAAGTTCCTGCAAAGTGACAAAGTGTTCAGATCGTCGACTTGCACCGTCGACATGATCGACGGTCCGTCGAAGTGCTCCGACAATGGAATTCCTGAAGAGTAAAAATATGTCATCAGATCGTCGTTATGGTCGTCGAACATGTCGACCACTGTCAAAGTGCAACGACGACCCGTCGAAGTCCAAGCCGAGCTGGAACAGGACTTGAATTGGTTATTATTCCGAGTTTAACTTGTATAAATACCTGTTTAGGTTTTATTTTTCAGGCATCTGGAGTTTTAGACTTGTTGTAATTACTTTTGAGTTGTTATTACTTTTGAAGATTTTCAAGAAAAATTACATTCGTTACTTTCAAGTTTTATTCGTAAGTTCAATACAAAATTCAATTATGCAATCTTCGATCTTTTATTGTTTTCTTGTTGCCATGAGTAGCTAAACACCTTTACAAAGGTTGTGAACCCAAGGATGGGTGTGTTGTGATTGGGGATCGTAAAAGATATACGCATAATGGATTGTTAGGGTTTATTTGTTCTTCGTTTTCATCATATAGTTAGTGGTTGCAAACATTAGCTAACGCCATAAACTTTAGTTTATTTGGGAAAATAGCTAGGGTTAGGTAAGAACAAATAAAAAGAACTCAAGGCTTTAAACCTTGTTAATAAATTCACTTAGGAATAAGAGGAATTTACTTGGCATAATTAATCGTTCTTCATGCATACTTTCTAATCTTTAGAAAAAGCATAGAAAGAAATAATCTTTTCTTATTGGGAAATAGTTCAGATTCACATAGAGGTTAAGTGCATCAATAAAAACGATCCATTAGAAGTATATCAAGATCGATAACCCTGATCATACACTTTATCTGACGGGGACACAACCTTGATTCTTTTTACCCATATATTTACAACTTTCAATTTCGAGTCACTTTAAATTAGTCCACAAACCAAAACAACTATAAAACCCTTCTTCTGGAATACACAGGATCGCAAGGTTAGTATAATACTTGTTTAGTAAACTTTTCACAGCATATTCTCTTTGGGATTCGTCCCCAACTTTATTGGGTTACTATATTTGACATCGTCTGCCTTACGCTATTAAAAGTGTAAATTTGAGCGTATCAAATTTTGGCGCCGTTGCTGGGGAATACGATTTTGAAATTACTAAATAGTGTTTACTCTTCTTAAAGTCTTTGTCATATTCCAACATACCTTGTTTGCTACCTTGTAAACCAGGTGATCATGGCCAACAAGGAACTTCCAGTTGAGAATGTTTTTGCTGATGAATCAGAAGCAGATGAAGACTTTCCATCTGCAATCATTCATCCGAGGGTGACTGCAACTACTATCAAGTTTGATAATTCCCTCTATCATATGCTCAAACAAGAGGGATACTTTCGGAATGAAGTCGATGATGACCCTCACCAACATATAACAAACTTTCTGCATATGTGCTCTTAGCATATCCAGTGGGTGTGACTCAAGAAGCGATTCGACTGAAACTCTTCAAGTATTCATCAACCGGAGGAGCGAGACAGTGGTTCACAAAGCTGCCCTAAAACTCTATTGCTACATGGGAAGATATGGTCTAAGTGTTTCTCAAGAAGTGGTATCCCCAGAGCAAAAGAGCTAAAATTCGTGATCAGATTTACGAGTTCAAACAATGTAATGGGGAACAAATTTTTGAAGCTTGGGAAAGATACAAAGAACATTTGGATAGGAGTCCAAACCATGGGTTTCCAGATCAGGTTTTGAAGGAGAAGTTCTACAGAGGGTTGGATCCTATGATCCAAGCGATAGCCAATAATGCTGCCAGCGGGTGTTTCATGAATAAGTCCTATGCTACCATTACCGATATACTTGATCGATTGACTACACACAGTCAAGCATGGCATTCAAGTAATTATGATGGGCTATCACTTGGAACACTGTTGATTCAAAATATTGTGAAAAATAGCCAGGAAACGCAGCAGACATTGGCACAATTGGCCACTAGTCTATCTTTACTGACAAAGAGGCTTGATGAGAAGGAATCGAAGAAGGTGAACGTTTGTGAAGATATCTCAGGCATGCCGCCTGGAATGTACCAATGCCATGAGGGTCCATATCAAGAGGGTCCCCCACAACCAGTTGAGAATGTTCAATATGCAGAATATGTAGAAAAAGGGGATGTTTCTGGGCCAAATCAGAGATACTGGAGACCTCAACAAGGGCAGGGTGCATACTGTTACACCTCGAAACATCGGGTTGTCATGAGGCGATTAGACTAATGCAAGTTAAGGTGTACATGAAGTCCCTACAAGTAAGAAAGGACACTTAATAATTCTAATTAAGATTCTAAAGACATTTGAGGCAAAAAGGGGACAAGCTCGTCGAAGAGAGTTAAGGTAGAATTATGTTGGGAGGATTTCACATCGTTGAGTCAAGAATTGCATAACATCACCTTGAGGAAGAGATATAGAGCCCCTTGGATGGTTAATGAAGTTTTATATAAGTGCCAAGAATGTCACGACCCGACTAGGGGCAGTGACGGGTACCCGGGGCTAACCACCGAGCACCACTCGTTCTACTACTCGTCATACTCATTAAACGTTCTTTCATCAAATTCATACTCAAATCATAAGAAAATCATTTTTCTTTTGAGAACATAAATACTTTTATAGACATAAGCCTTTCGGCTATCAAAATAGTATCATATATATATACACAATAGTAACCTCGTGAGACCATATAACCCACAACTGCGTATCTACGAGCCTCTACTAGAGTGCTAGACATAGGGACGGGACAGAACCCCGTCATGCCCAAAATATACATATATACACAAAAGAATAGTCAAAGACACCTCCGGAATAATGGAGTGCTCTCAATCAGCTACTAGCTCCTACGGGTCTGGATCAAGATCACCTCCCTGTCTACCTGTGGACATGAACACAGGGTCCAAAGAAAACGGACGTCAGTACGAACATTGTACTGAGTATGAGAGGCATAAGTAATAATAACATGTCAAGGAGATAAATGAAGCATCAAATAAAGAGCAACTATAACTGACTGTCTATCATAAAGAAATAATGTATGCTAGCTCACTTCATAGTCATCATCATATCATGTATGCATAAATATATAAGCTGCCCGTCAATATAGGTACGGTGTGATAATAATTAACCTGCGTCCAGGCCTCCCGCGTCCGGGGTTTAAGCTGCCCACTGCAGTGGTGTGTCTGCCCGGCACGGTGTGATATCATCAACATATTCATAATGCATGTATAATAACTCAAAGATAGCTATACTTTATCGAGGTGACATAAGGTCGTGAACCCCCGATTCCATTATGGACATCTATAAGTATTCTGCCTCACCTTGAAGGAAATAGTATATAGGGTGAGTGTATACAATAAATGACATCATTAACTTTATGGTATTCTGCCTCACCTTGATGGAAATAATATATAAGGTGAGTGTATACAACATACGACATCATTAGCGTTATAGGAACATCATATCATGAACTCTAGAATCTTTATACTTAACTCATCATCATCATTATTGAACTCGTAACATATCTCTTATCTCATATGGATATTCATGATCATAGACTCTTAGCTTTCCGGGATATAGAGAACTCATGGAGAGGAAGGAGAAAACATGCCATCGGATTCATGCCATAGAAAGAAAGGACTAGCCTCACATACCTTTTCCGTTTAACTAATCTATCGCTTGCTTGTTCCCCTTCAATGCCCACGGTTCTACCTTCAAGAGAAGTCGCATGAACATTAGTTAATCGATTACTTAAACGTACTTACTAAAGCTAAAGAAAATTGGGCAGCATTTCCTTTCTTTATACAACTTTTCCCCATATCACATTTCAACTCCCAAACGTCAATAATAACATTTATAGTATCATCATCAATGACTTTAGTCAAATTCATCATTATCCAATTCCTACAATTTCCTCTCTAGGTCATCCATAGTCATAATCATACTACAACGTTACATTCATTCTCATCTAATGTTTCTCTCATACTCCTAACATCGTTCATAACGTGATTACAATCTCAACATATCAAGATTCTTGAGTCATATTAATCTACTATTCACAATTGCCACTAATCTCATCTTTTGTAATCCATTTTCCATTTTCCTCCATAATCCAAGTGTTTCAACTTTTCCTTACCTTTAACAACGTGGAATAATCATGAAACTCACCTTTGAATGCGTAGGAACGGGTTTTGGTTGGCAATACTTTACTTGGAGAAAACCCTAACTTCACTCCCAAGAGAATTCTTGACTTGGAGGAACCCTGGTGAGCTTCTTGCACTTGATTCACTTGAATTCTTGATATTGATCTTTGCTTTCCTTTGAATTCTTGTATATGAAGTGTGTATGGAACCTTCTATAAGTTTGGAGAGAAGTAGTTAAGTGAGGTGAATGAATAAAATGAAGTGTGATCACATTTAAATACTTGGAATAACTCAGCCCGTCGGGACTTATACGGACCACTTATATGGTCCGTATAACATTTCACGGGCCGTATAAGTGTCCGTGGTTCACCACCATGGAACACATAGTTGTTGTTGGGTTATACGGACCATTATACGGTCCGTATAACATTTCACGGGCCGTATAATGTGGTCGTGTAACTCACAGTTTTTCCGAAGTTGTTCTCATCGTTTCGTTTGATCTCCAATCCTTATACAACCATCTTAACACTTGTTTAATACTTCATTAATGATTTAAACATCCCTATAACGCGTCCTAAATACCTTACCAAACAATTCTTAACACAATAATTTATGAAACCTTCCCTAAACCTCACTTATACTCCAGTTATCCTTATCAATCCTTATTCCATCAATTCATATAGCTTCAAGATCTTAACATACGCATTCTAAGACCACCAAATATTTGTCTTATAGTCTTAAGAACTTCCTGTTACCCTCAAGCTCACATTGGTTCATTTACTATGCGACGACATGAAATTTCCAAGGTGTAACAAAGAAGGTTTCATAAGGATTGGAGGTCAAGCGAATCAAAGAGAGCACGATTTCGTGAAACTGGGTAAAATAGGATAGTGAGCACACTGAGTGTGCTGAGCCCCACACTGAGTGTGTTGAGCTGCACACTGTGTCCCAACTCCCAAAAACTGGAGATCTCACTGCCTAGCACCTCCCCTAAGTGGAGGGGAAAGTGTGCGACCGCACACTCAGTGTGCAAGGTCGCATACTCTCCGCCAACTCGGTCAGGGGGCGAAAATGCCACCTTTTAAACTCCCCAACGACCCTAAGTTCATTTATAACTTCTCACATTTATTTCTCCACCTCTCTATACCCTTCAAAAGAGTTCTTAAAGGTTCCATACCACTACACGCCCTTCCATAACCATCTAAAGAGAGGATCAAGTGTAGAAAAGATCAATAGAGTTTGTGGAAGTTAAGTTTTCCTTTAGTGTTGATGTTGGGGTTTTCTTTCAAGTGGAGTATCTTCATCGAAAGACCATTCCTACATAATAAAAGGTGAGTTTCACACTTATTTCATGTCATTAAAGGTATTGAGTGGTTGAAATACTTAGATTTGAGAAGAATGTAGAACATGCGCTCAAACATGGAGGAAATGGTATTTTGAGTAGGAAATTAAATTGAATCATGATTCTTAGTATGATATGAGTATAATATCATTATGAATGATGTTAGTAACGCTAAGGAAGTATTACATGGAGAACGAAAATGGTGTTGTATTGTACTCATAGTTATGGATGGGTTGAAAGTGAATTTGACAAGAGAATAATATTTAACTCGAGAAATCTATTAACTATGATATCATGAATGTCGCTATTGATGTTGGGGAGTTGATATATTATATGGAGAAAGTTGTTGAAACAAAGGAAATGCTGCCCAATTTTCGTTAGCACTTAGTTATGATAGTTGAGACCTAAAGTATGCTTTCGGTTATCTAACCTTAGCACGAATTCTCTTGAATGTAGAATAGTGAACTTGGAGGGAAGCGTTTAGTCGACAAGGTTAAAGAGGCGTAAAGGTATGTAAGGCCAGCCTCTTCCTTTCCAAGGCATGATTCCTATAACATGATTTCCTTTATCTTCCCATGACTTTCTTACATTCCAAAAAAAATTATAAGTCTATGATTAGGAAAAGCTTCTCATGAGATAAAGATAAGAGATGTATTATGAACATGGCAATGATAATGATGATTCTATATCTAGAGATTCTAAAGCTTACGAAAAGATGCTAGTATGAGATTAATGATCTTGATGTATGATTTCCTTGATTGTTATTCATTATTGATAGTCTCGCCTTATAATGCTAGTTCCTTCAAGGTGAGACATGATGATCATGATTATTCCATTAAATAATTACAGGTTTCCGACCTTACGTCACTCCGAGAGTGTCACAACTTTTACTTGAGATCTTATGCACGCTTCATGTTAAGTGTATGATGATGATTACACCATGCCTAGATGGCCGAGCAGCACCGCTAAGGCGGGAGGCTTATTACACCGTGTCTATATGGTACGGGCAGCACCGCTAGGGCGGGCGGCTTATGGATGCTGATTACAGCACCACTAATGGGCGGCGTAAGATGATTACCCCGGACGCGGGCTTATGATGTTATTATTCAGGTATTTTATGTATGTATGTGTGATATGTTAAAGGTAAAAGTGAGCATGCATGATTCCGCCTCAAGAGGCAAGCAGTTACAATTATCTTTTCTTCCTATTCCTTCTATATTTCCTTATTATGTATTATATATGCCATACATACTTAGTACATTGTTTGTACTGATGTCTTTTCATTTATGGACGTTGTGTTCATGCCCACAAGTAGTCGGGGAGACAGTGCAAACGTTTATGAGCTTACTCAGCAGATCACAGGAGCACCCCACTACTCCGGAGGTGCAGCCTATTGGTATATTCTTTTGTGTACAGATATAGGGCATGGCGGGGTCCTGTCCCACCACTATGATTCCAGTATTCCAGTTGGAGGCTTGTAGATGCATACGTATGGGTTTTAGATGCTATATGATCCCTTCATTGTAGATTTTCCACATCATTTTTGTAGCCTTATGGGCCTATGCTTATATATGTCTTGGGAGACGTTTGGAGATTGCTTCATGATAAGTTTTGTTGAGAATGTTATATGCCCAGGTTTAGTATGATAGTCAGCATGATAAGTGGTGCCCGGTAGTCAGCTCCGGGTACCCGTCATGGCCCCTAGTTGGGTCGTGACAAAAGTGATATCATAGCAGTTTCGTCCTAGGGTGTGTCTACGAGTTGTGTCCAGTAGAGTCTTGTTTATGGGTGTGAAGCGTGTCACACTTATAAACAAGAGATTGTAGGGCATTTAGGAAAAATGACCTTCTTTCTTCTTTATAGATCCTGTGATAGAGCTATGTGATAAGATTTTCCTTTTTCCCTAATTATGCGCTATGATTTCAGCAATGCCGGTAAAGTGAAAAGCGACAGCCGCCCAGAAAGGCAAGACTAAGATAGGAAGGCGGGTTAATCAGGAGCCATTGGTAAATATAGAAGAGGGTGAGTCCCATAAGAAGGCTCCATCTTATACCTCTCACACTCCACCTATTTTAGAGGAGCATGAAAGGGCCTCCGCTCCAGCTCCAGTGCCTCCAGTTCCTCCACCAAGTGCTTCGGGTCAGTAGGTGACCGCGGCCATTCAGCTATTGACTCAGATAGTTGCTGCTCAGGCCCAGCGGCAGAGTGCGGGTCCAAGTGATAGAGCCACTAGTCCCAGAGCCTGTGACTTAATGAGTTTGAACCCGCCAGAATTTTTCGAGTCAAAGCTGGATGAGGACCCGCAAGGTTTTATAGATGAAATGTTGAGGACGTTGAGGATCATACATGCTTCTGATACTGAGTCCGTAGAATTGGCATTCTATAGACTCTGTGATGTAGCGGTTCTTTGGTACAATAACTGGATTTCTTCAAGAGGGGAAAACGCACCTCCCCCGGTGTGGCAAGAGTTCGTGAATGCTTTCATTCGCCTCCATTTGCCACCCAAGGTTAGAAGGGCTCGACCTGACATGTTTCTGAATCTAAAACAAGAAAATATGAGTGCTCGGGAGTATAGTCCCTGTTTTAACGCATTGGCTAGATATGCCCCCACTATGATAGCCGATATGGGAGACAGAGTACATAGATTTGCGAGTGGCTTAGGGCCACATTTTTTCAAAGATTGTTTGACACTTCGCTTTAGGAAAGGATGGACATTTCCCGCATACAGGCCTATGCCTAGAATTTAGAAAAGCAGTAGCAACCGCACCAAGGTGAGCGTGATGTAGACAGAGGGTAGAGTAAGAGGGCTGGATCTGTTGGTGCTAGTAGTGAGTATAGAGGGGGTCAGAGGCAGTCATATTCCAGATATTCAGGTCAGTCTGTGACTAGTAAACCTCCTTGATTTGCGAGCAGGAGATTTGATCGCCCTATTTATTCAGGGCAGGGTCAAAGCTCGAGAGTTTTGGGTTCCCAATTTGGAGGAGATCCTAGTCAGAGGAGACCACTGGTCCCATGATGCAGCCAGTGTAGAAGATTACACTCGGATCCGTGTCGCCAAGGCTCAGATACTTGCTACGCCTGTGGTCAGGCTGGGCATATGATGTGTGATTGTCCCTCAATGTGCGGTAGAGGTGGGGTTCAGCCCACAGGATCAGCAGCTGGTTCTTCCTTGTCTATGCGCCTGGTAGGGCAGACTCCTCAAGCTTCAGCAGGTCGTAGTAGGGGCAGAGGGGTAGCATCCAGTTCAGGTGGCTCCCAGCCCCGTATTTATGCTTTAGCGGGACGATAGGATCATGAGTCCTCCCCTGACCTTGTCACAGGTATATTATCCATATTCTCTCATGATGTTTATGCATTGATAGATCCGGGATCTACCTTGTCGTATATTACTCCTTATGTTGCTAGTCGTATTGGGGTAAAACCCGAGCCCATTAAACCTTTTGAGGTATCCACTCCTGTTAGTGACCCGCTAATAGCTAGACAAGTATATAGAAATTGTGTGATTGTGGTATGTGATCGTTAGACTACAGCTGATTTGATTGAGCTGGAAATGTTAGGTTTTGATGTGATTATGAGCATGGATTGGTTGGCTTCCTATTATGCCAATGTAGATTGTAGAACCAAAGTAGTCCGATTCCAATTCCCGGGAGAGCCAGTCCTAGAATGGAAGGGTAATACAGCATCCCTAAGAGGTAGGTTTATTTCCTATCTCAAAGCAAGGAATATGATTGCAAAAGGTTATATTTACCATTTAGTCCGGGTTCATGACACCGAAGCAAAGCCGCCAACTCTTCAATCGGTCCCAGTAGTAAATGAGTTTCCGTATTTTCAGATGAACTTCCAGTCCTTCCACCGGAACGAGAAATTGATTTTTCTATTGATGTGTTGCCGGACACCAAACCCATATCCATTCCTCCTTCTAGAATGGCTCCTGCAGAATTGAAAGAGCTAAAGGCACAACTGAAGGATTTGCTAGAGAAGGGATATATTAGGCCCAGTTCATCACCATGGGGAGCACCTGTCTTATTTGTAAGAAAGAAAGACGGCTCCCTACGAATGTGCATTGACTATAGACAGTTGAACAAGTTGACAATCAAGAATAAGTATCCACTTTCGAGAATTGATGATTTATTTGATCAACTACAAGGTGCTAAGTGTTTTTCCAAGATTGATCTAAGATCGGGGTATCATCAAGTGAGAGTTAGAGAAGAAGATATTCCGAAAACGGCTTTCAAAACTAGATACGGCCATTATGAATTTCAGGTGATGTCGTTTGGGTTACCTAACGCCCCAGCAGTGTTTATGAATTTGATGAATAATGTATTCAGACCCTTTCTAGATCTATTTATGATCGTGTTCATCGATGATATTTTAGTATATTCACAGTCAGAAACGGAGCATACAGATCACCTACGTATTGTTCTTAGAATTCTTCGGACTTGTGAATTGTATGCCAAATTTTCAAAATGTGAGTGTTGCCTGAATTTTGTGACTTTTCTGGGCCATATTATCTCAGCTGACGGCATTCGAGTTGATACTCAGAAGATTGAGGCTGTGAAGACTTGGCCAAGGCCTACGACACCTACAGAGGTCCGTAGCTTTTTAGGATTATCAGGCTATTATAGAAGATTTGTAAAAGGGTTTTCCTCTATTTCAGCACCACTGACGAAACTAACTCAAACGTCAGTAAAATTCTAATGGATCGATGCTTGTGAGCGCAGCTTCCAGGAATTGAAAGATAGATTGATTTCAGCCCCAATCCTGACACCTCCAGAAGGACCAGATGGTTATGTTGTTTATTGTGATGCCTCTGGTGTTGGATTAGGTTGTGTATTGATGTAGTACGGCAGAGTTATTGCCTATGCTTCTAGGCAGTTGCGGAAACATGAGAAGAATTATCCAACCCATGATCTTGAATTGGCTGCGGTCATTCATGCGCTAAAAATGTGGAGACATTAGTTGTATGGTATACATGTTGATATTTATACAGATCATAAGAGTCTCCAATATATTTTCAAGCAGAAAAAGTTAAACCTACGACAGAGGCGGTGGTTAGAACTATTAATAGATTATGATGTGAATATTTTATATCATCCTAGAACATATGGGTAATTGTTGATAGACTCATGAAGTCGGCTCATTGTCTTCCAGTCAGAACCGCTTATTCAGCAGAAGATTATGCAAGGTTATATCTTAAGGAGATAGACATGGTATCCCAATATCTATTATCACAGCTAGAGGAGCACAATTTACTGCTAAATTCTGGAAGTCTTTTCAAGAAGGTTTGGGAACTCAAGTGAGGCTTAGCACAACATTTCATCCACAAACTGATGGGCAAGACGAACGCACTATTCAGACCTTGGAAGACATGTTCTGGGCATGTATACTAGACTTCGGGGGGAATTGGGATGAACATTTGTCACTTATTGAATTTGCCTACAACAACAGCAATCATTCCAGTATCCAGATGGCTCTGTATGAAGCTCTATATGGAAGGAAATGTAGGTCACAAATTGGATGGTATAAAGTTGGGGAGACACAACTAATAGGTCCCGAATTGATTCAACAAGCGGTGGAAAAGATCAAGGTTATCCGAGATCGATTGTTGGCAGCCCAAAGTAGCCAGAAATCGTATGCGGACAACCGTCGATGAGACTTAGAATTTCAAGTTAATGATTGGGTATTCCGAAAGGTATCACTAATGAAGGGCGTGATGATATTTAGAAATAAGGGAAAATTGAGTCCTCAATATTGGGCCTTATAATATTGTACGCAAAGTGGGCTAAGTAGTGTATGAACTGGACTTACCTCCAGAACTTAAATCAGTCCATCCAGTCTTGCATGTATCAATGCTTCGTAAATGTGTTGGAGATCCATCTAGAATCGTTCCAGTGGATGATGTTCAAGTTACCGAGAAGTTAACTTATGAAGAGGTACCCATTTAAATACTAGATAGGCAAGTGCGGAGACTCGGAACAAAAGATGTAGCCTCAGTTAAGGTTCTGTCGAAGAATAATAATAGAAAAGAGATGACTTGGGAAGCAGAAGAGGATTTGAAGTCCAGATATCCACAATTGTTTTCGCCTCCAGAAGAGGTTCAAGATGAGACTCCATTGGCATAAGGTATGTAATGCTTCTTTTAATGTTTTTGGTCGTGTGTGGCCATGTTTTCTTGCTATTGTTGTTGTATTCCTGTGAGGCGATGATATTTTTTGTGTTGTGAAAGGATAGTAGTGTCATCTGGTAAAATTTTTGTAGAATTCCCAAAAAACTTAACATTCGAGGACGAATGTTCTTCAGGGGGGGGATGTTACACCTCCAAACTTCGGGTTGTCATGAAGCAATTAGACTAATGCAAGTTAAGGTATACTTGAAGTTCCTACAAGTAAGAAAGGATACTTTATAATTCTAATTAAGATTCCAAAGAAATTTGAGGCAAAAGTGGGACAAGCTCGTCGAAGAGAGTTAAGGTAGAAGCATGTTGGGAGGATTTCACATCATTGAGTCAAGCATTGCTTAGAATCACCTTGTGGAAGAGATATATATCCCCTTGGATAGTTAATGAAGTTTTATATAAGTGCCGACAAGGTTTCATCAGGATTGGAGGTCAAACAAATCAAAGAGAGCACGATTTCGCGAAACCGGGTAAAATAGGGCAGTGTGCGCCCGCACACTGAGTGTGCTGAGCCACACATTGTGCGCCAACTCCCCAAAACTGGAGATCTCACTGCCCAGAACCTCCCCTATGTGTAGGGGAGAGGGTGCGAGCGCACACTCAGTGTGCAAGGTCGCATACTCTCCGCCAACTCGGTCGGGGGGCGAAAATGCCACCTTTTGAAATCCCCAACGACCCTAAGTTCATTTATAAATTCTCCCATTTATTTCTCCACCTCTATAGACCCTTACAAAGAGTTATTGAAGGTTACATACCACTCCACGCCTTTCCATAACCATCTAAAGAGAGGATCAAGTGTAGAAAAAATCACTAGAGTTTGTGGAAGTCAAGATTTCCTTTGGTGTTGATGTTGGGGTTTTCTTTCAAGTGGAGTATCTTCATCGAAAGACCATTCCTACATAATCAAAGGAGAGTTTCACACTTATTTCATGTCATTAAAGGTATTGAGTGGTTGAAAGACTTGGATTTGAGAGGAATGTAGAAGATGACTCAAACATGGAGGAAATGGAATTTTGAGTAGTAAATTAAATTGAATCATGATTCTTAGTATGAGATGAGTCTAATATCGTTATGAATGATGTTAGTAACGATAAGGAAGTATTGCATGGAGAATGAAAATGGTGTTGAATTGTACTCATAGTTATGGATGGGTTGAAAGTGAATTTGAGAAGAGAATAATACTTAACTTGAGAAATCTATTAACTATGATATCATGAATGTCGCTATTGATGTTTGGGAGTTGATATATTATATGGAGAAAGTTGTTGAAACAAAGGAAATGCTGCCCAATTTTCGTTAGTTTTTAGTTATGATAGCTGAGACCTAAAGTATGCTTTCGGTTATCTAACCTTAGTACGGATTCTCTTGAATGTGGAATAGTGAACTTGGTGGGAAGCGTTTAGTCGAAGGTTAAAGAGGCGTAAAGGTATGTAAGGCCAGCCCCTTCCTTTCCAAGGCATGATTCCTATAACATGATTTCCTTTATCTTCCCATGACTTTCTTACATTCCAAATAAAATTATAAGTCTATGATTACGAAGAGCTTCTCATGAGATAAATATAAGAGATGTGTTACGAACATGGTAATGACAATGATGATTCTATGTCTAGAGATTCTAAAGCTTTTGAAAGGATGCTAGTCTGAGATTAATGATCTTGATGTATGATTTCCTTGACTGTTATCATTATTGATAGTCTCGCCTTATAATGCTAGTTCCTTCAAGGTGAGACATGACGATCATGATTATTCCATCAAATAATCGGAGGTTCCCGACCTTACGTCATTACGAGAGAGTCACAGCTTTTACTTGAGCTCTTATGCATGCTTCATGTTAAGTGTATGATGATGATTACACCGTGCCTAGATGGCTGGGCAGCACAGCTAAGGCGGGCGGCTTATTACACCATGTCTATATGGTACGAGCAGCACCGCTAAAGCAGGCGGCTTATGGATGATGATTACAGCACCACTAGTGGGCGGCGTGAGATGATTACCCCAGACGCGGGCTAATGATGTTATTGATTCAGCAGTTTATGTATGTATGTGTGAGATATTAAAGGTAAAAGTGAGCATGCATGATTCTGCCTCTAGAGGCAAGTAGTTATAGTTATCTTTTCTTCCTATGCCTTTTATATTTCCTTATTATGTTTTTATATATGACTTACATACTCAGTACATTGTTTGTACTGATGTCATATCATTTATGGACGTTGTGTTCATGCCCACAGGTAGATGGAGAGACGGTGCAGACGCTTAGGAGCTTACTCAACAGATCACAAGAGCACCCCACTACTCCGGAGGTGCAGCCTATTGGTATATTCTTTTGTGTACAGATATAGGGCATGGCGGGGTCCTGTCCCGCCACTATGATTCCAGTATTCCAGTTAGAGGCTTGTAGATGCATCCGTGTGGGTTGTAGATGCATATGTGTGGGTTGTAGATGCTATGTGATCCCTTCATTGTAGATTTTGCACATCATTTTTGTAGCCTTATGGGCCTATGCTTAAATATGTCTTGGGAGATGTTTGGAGATTTCTTCATGATAAGTTGTATTGAGAATGTTATATGCCCAGGCTGAGTATGATAGTCAGCATGATAATTGGTGCTCGGTAATCAGCTCCGGGTACCTGTTATGGTCCCTAGTTGGGTCGTGACACATACAACCAAGGGAACTACAGCAGCAACCAAGGGAACTACAATAAAAATATGGTGGACCGAACAAAAGTAGATACAACAACAACAATGGTAACTTCGGGAACAGAAGTTCCAACCCTTACATTCCACCAGAAGGGCAGTCTAATGATCAAGGTAGTTCGAAGTTGGAGTCAATGCTTGAAAAAGTGTTGGCAAGTCAAATAAACACTGAAAAGACATTTTCTGGGCTATCAGAGACAGTGGTTTCTCATTCAGCAATTAATCATAATCTTTAACAGCGTAGGCGTGATCTTTCTAGAGAACAACATCTTGCTAGAAAAGGTGGGCTTCCTAGTGATACTATTCCAAACCCGAAGAATGGTGGGGGCACGGAATGTACTTTTGCTATTAGCACGAGGAGTCATAAAATACTTCAAGGTGCTGACAAGAAGATGATTAATCTAGATCCAATTATTGATGAAGAAGTGGTGCATTATGATGTGCCTATTATTGATGAGGAGGTCCGTGGTGGAGAAAAAGTTGTTGATATTCCAGAAGTTGCTGCTGATACAAGGAAACACACGATAAAAGGGTCTCTTCGCCCTTTGACTCAGATGTATAAAGCAAAGCCTCCCTTTCCTTGGAGGTTGGCAAAAAAGAATGATGATGCTAAGTGTCAAAAGTTCTATGATCATTTGAAGCAGTTAACTGTGAATTTTCCATTCTTAGATGCTGTCAAAGAGATGCCTGAATTTGCTAAGTTTGTGAAAGACCTGCTTACAAAGAAAAGGTTTGTTCAAATGAGACAGTGAATTTAACTCATCGTGTGAGTTCGATTATTGCTTCCACCATAGTTCAAAAGAAGGGAGATCTAGGGGCGTTTACTATTCCGTGCAATATTGGGCTTCATGCATTCGCCCTTGTATGTGTGATAATGGGGAAAGTATCAACTTGATGCCCCTTGCTATTTTTAAACAATCCGGATTGTTGACGCCTAAACCAACTTTTATGCGATTACAGAAGGCAGACAGATCTATCAAGAAGCCAGTTGGGGTTACACATGATGTGTTGGTTCAAGTGGGTAAGTTCATGTTGCCTGCTGATTTCGTTATTTTGGACTTTGCGATGGATAGAGTTATTCCCATCATCTTGGGAAGACCGCTCCTTGGTACGGGCAGAGCGCTTATGGACTCTGAAAAGAATGAAATTAAGTTCCGAGTGAATGATGAAGAAGTGATTATCCAAGCAAGCAAGGGGATAAAGTTGCCAAGCGCTTATGAGAGTATCTCGGTTAGTGATTCGTTTGATGGGATTGATGATGCTGTTGAACATAAAATGGAAGAAGAAAGTCTGGGAGAAGCCCTTTCTGCGGTTCTGATGAACTTTGATGCTTATGATATGAAGGGCTACGTGTAAACTATAAATGCGCTTGAGGGTCTGGGTTCCTACACTTACCACCAAAGAATGCTTGGTCTTGACCTTGCAAATAGAACTACTCCACTAGCTAAGCCTTCTATTGTTGAGCAACCAAAGCTTGAGCTTAAGCAGCTCCCATCACACTTGAGGTATAAGCTCATTGGTCCGAACAAGACATTGCCAGTGATTGTTTCAGCATTACTGACTGAGGAATAGATTGAGCATTTAGTGGAGCATTTGCGCAAGTACAGACGTGCTATTGGTTGGACCATAGCAGACATTTGGGGTATTCCTTCTAGTATTTGTGAGCATAAAATTCAGCTAGAGGAGGACAACAAACTGAGTGTTGAATATCAGTGGAGATTGAACCAGAACATGCAAGAGGTCGTGAAGAAGGAGATCATAAAGTGGTTAGATGTTGAGGTAGTGTATTTGATTACCGATAGCAAGTGGGTGAGTCCTTTTCAATGTGTGCCAAAGAAAGGAGGTATCACTGTGGTGCCTAATGCAAAGAATGAGTTGATTTCCACTTGTACAGTTACTGGATGGCGTGTTTGCATGGACTATAGGAAGCTGAATATTGCCACTTATAAAGACCATTTTCCCATGCCGTTCATTGATCAAATGCTGGATAGGCTGGCTGGTAGGTCTTACTATTTCTTCTTAGATGGATACTCGGGCTATAATCAGATCAACATTGCCTTAGAAGACCAAGAGAAGACGACTTTTACTTGTCCTTATGGGACGTTTGCGTTCAGCCGAATGCCCTTTAGGTTGTGTAATGCACCAGCCACTTTTCAGAGGTGCATGATATCGATCTTTTCTGACGTGGTAGAGGACTTCTTGGAGGTATTTATGGATGATTTCTCTGTTATGGGAGTTTTGTTTGATGATTGTCTTGGCCATCTGGGTCAAGTCATGAAAAGATGTGAGGAGACAACTCTCGTGCTAAATTAGGAGAAGTGCCACTTTATGGTGAAGGAAGGGATCGTCCTCGGTCACAAAATCTCTAAAAAGGGAATTGAGGTCGATCAAGTGAAGATAGATGTGATTGCAAAACTTCCTCCACCCATCTCAGTCAAAGGTGTCCGAAGTTTCTTGGGACATGCAGGGTTCTACAGGTGCTTCATCAAAGATTTCTCCAAGATTGCTAACCCGATGTGCAAGCTTCTTGAAAAAGAGGCTAAGTTTGTGTTTGATGACAAGTGCCGAAAGGCATTTGATAAATTAAAGGAACGCCTCACTACTGCTCATGTTATTGTTACTCTTAATTGGTCCTTGCCATTTGAGTTGATGTGTGATGCTAGTGGTTTCACGATAGGTACTGTGCTTGGCCAGAGGCACAATAAAATTATGCACCCGATCTACTATGCTAGTAGGACACTTAATGCGGCGCATATAAACTAAACGGCGACGGAGCAAGAACTGCTTGCAATAGTATATGCTTTTGAGAAGTTGCGATCCTATTTGCTGGGGTCCAAGGTTGTGGTGTACATTGACCATGCTGCGTTAAGGTATTTGATGGCAAAGAAGGAAGTTAAGCCGTGACTGATTCGTTGGGTCCTTTTGTTACAAGAGTTTGATTTCGAGGTAAAAGATCGAAAGGGATCCGAAAATCAGGTCGCAGATCATCTCTCTAGGCTTAAGGAAACTGGGATGCTAGCAGAAGAACTTGATATTGAAGATGCGTTTGCAGATGAGCAAGTTTTAGAGGTTTCTATGCAAATGGCACCCTGGTATGCAGATTTTGCCAATTACTTAGTGACTGGTGTCATTCCTGACGAGATCAAATTTTATCAAAAAAAGAAGTTTTTTGCGGGATGTTCGTCAGTACTATTGGGATGAACCATACTTATTCAGAAATTACACCGATAACATTATTCGGCGTTGTGTCCCAGAAAGTGAGGTATTGGAGATTTTGAAGGCTTTCCACGACTCTCCAGTTGAGGGACATCATAGTGGTACGAGGACTGCTACAAAGGTTCTCGAATGTGGTTATTATTGGCCTACTCTCTTTCATGATGCTACTTTGATAGTGCGGTCTTGCGATCAGTGCCACCGGCAGGGGAATATTGGTAGGAGGAAAGAGATGCCAATGAACTTCGTAATGAAAGTTGTAGTGTTCGATGTTTGCGAATTTGATTTTATAGTCCTTTTGTAAGCTCTTGTGGCATGAAATATATCTTGGTGGCTGTTGATTATGTTTCTAGATGGGTAGAAGCGGTGACTTTACCTAATAACGAAGCCAAGAGTGTCATGGGGTTCTTGAAAAAGAACATATTTACTCATTTTGGTACCCCAAAGGTGATAATCAGTGATGGTGGTTTTCACTTTTGCAATAGAGAATTTGCGGGATTGATGGAGAAGTATAGAGTCAAGCTGTAACATCCCGTAAATCTGAGTTAGGTGTGAATGTGTAAAAATCTAGTGTTAACATGATATTATATCTAAATGAATCCATTCTTGATGAATTCGGGTGGTATGGTCGTTTTTAAGTCAAACCAACAATTGAAGTTCTTAAGGGCTCTTAACTTCGCCTAAGTTTTGGTAGGTCTGTCTTCTGGGCGATTTTTATGAAACATTTGTTGCAAATTTGGAAAAACTTTCTTGATAAAAGTTGTAGATCTTTGAAATATATTTCTAACGGTAGGTCGCCCAACCCTAGAACAGCTATGTACAAAATGTTATGTATGTTTTACTGAAGGGCACAAAAGCTGGAGATTTTGCCCAAAGTACCTCCAGAAAGTACGGGCCATACTTTAAAGTACGGGACGTCCTTTTGGACGTACTTCTTCCGTTCTTCACTGGTTTTGGCAGCCTAAGTACGGGCTACAAGTACGGGACGTACTTTCACCGTTTCTGGCAGAAAATTTGGGTTTAAAATGGGTATGGTCTTACTTTGTTCCCATTTTTTTTTAATCCTTCCAAACCCTAAGCACGAGCATCATCCCTCCAAGTCTTAAAATCAAAGGTAAGAACACCTTTAACATTACTAATCTAGTCTAACATCAAACCCATGATGCTTACCATGATTCTTGTGATCAAAACCTAGAGTTTGCAGCATAATTCTACCTAAAGTGATTCAAGCTAGGGTTTGGGTGTTATTCATTAGAAAAGTGAATTGTTAAACTTTGTTTGACATATTAAGGTATGTCTCTCTTAAAAATCATTTTTGACTATAAGGATGATTTGTATGTCTCTCTTTTTGAAAAGTTATTTTGAATGAAAATCACTTTTGAACCTATTGTTGGGAGTATAAATTTTATTCAAGATTCTTTAATGAATGAAAGGAAAAGTAATCTTTTCATGTTTCTTGAACTCTAATTCATGTCTAAATAGTGGTTAATGTGTGTGAGGGGACAAACCCACATTAAACCTAGATTGTAACAAACCCTATATATGTATAAGATATTAAGAATGTTTTCCTCTATGAGAGATGCTTAATAATGATGGATAAGAGTTGGTAACGACATTCTCCTTGATGAATTGGGACATGGAAATCTTTTGTAAAGAGGTTATAAGTTTTTAAAACATTGATTGAAATGACTTAATCTTTACGATATGGCATAATGAATCTTAATGTTAATTGATGGTGCGACATACCTTGAGACAAATTGTGAATCAGCTTCTATGTTATGAACTTTGTTGTTGTGTTTGGCCTAGCTACTTGGGAGGAAGGGTAGCCACTATGGATCCTAGTGTGGTAATTGCCTAGCCATTCGGGAGGAAGAGTGGCCACTATCGGGTTCGCTACCCAAAGTACGGTTAATACCTAGCTATTCGGGAGGAAGGATAGCTACCGAGAATTTCATATTCTGATGTGGTGCGATGTGACAAGGGAACCTCTACGATCACCCCTTCGATGTGCTTGATTCTTGGGCCTGTATTGGCATGTGTGACATTCTTATTTTCTCATGAATTTGTTGTCGTTAATTATGATCAATTGAAAGGCATATTTGATGTTGTACCTTGACAATAGGCCTTATAATCGGTTATAATAATTCTTATTGAGATACACAAACTGAATAACTGCTCTTACATTGGTTTCACATGATTTTCAGGACTGATTTCTTTATGTATTATATTACTTTATTTTCGTATTACTTATTGTCCCCGAGGCACTCACTGAGTACGATGTACTCAGGCATACCATTGTTGTTTTTTATGGTATATTAGGTAACAGAGAAGAGCAGGTTCTCGATACTCCAGGCGTTTAGGAAGGACTTGCTGTTGCGGCTAATTTGGTGAGCCCACACATTCATTCGTGGGACACCCTATTGATTTATCAATTCATTACATTAGTTTTCCAGGCTGCATCTCGATGAGTTAGACTATTATTCCTTTATCTTAGAAGCTCCCTAGTGTACATTGTGGGTAGTTGTTGAGTTATTGATTAACTCTTGGGCACGTTGTTATGTTTGAAAAGTATAGATAACTAAAGACTTCCGCTGATTTAATTCTTATATGCATGATTTGTTTACCTTTATTTTATAAACTGTTGGAGGCGAATGTTTAACCTGACGGGTTCAAGTGTTATTGTTGTACCGTTTAGGTTCTTCCGATATTGTTTATGACGTCTGATGCTGGTCACATCTAGGGTGGGTTTTGGGGTGTGACACAAGCATATGGTTGGAATCCCTTATCATCCTCAGACAAGTGGGCAAGTTGAAGTCTCGAATCGGGAGGTAAAGAGTATTTTAGCAAAAATGGTGAATGCGAACATAACTGATTGGGCCCGCAAGCTCTATGGGCTTACCGGACTGCCTTCAAGACTCCGATTGGGACTTCGCCTTTCAAGCTAGTTTTTGGTAAAGCATGCCACCTACCAGTTGAACTTGAACATAAGGCCATGTGGTCCTTGAAGAAATTGAACATGAATTGGGAAGAAGCGACCAAACTCAGGTTGTTTTAACTCAATGAGATGGATGAGTTCCACTATTAGGACTATGAAAGTGCAACCTTATACAAAGAGAGGGTGAAGCAGTATTATGACAAGAAGATCCTGAAGCGGGAATTCTACAAGGGTGATCCTGTCCTGCTGTATAATTCTAGATTGAAACTGCTACCGGGCAAATTAAAATCACGGTAGTCAGGTCCCTTTGAAATGGTAAGTGTCTCACCCCATGGAGCTATTGAATTCAAGTCCGAAGAGGGAACTCGGACATTTAAGGTGAACTGGCAGAGGGTGAAGCACTACCATGGTATGATTTCAGGGGATAGAATTGTTGACCTATATCGGTTAAAGCACCTGGGAACAAATGATGACTCGGCAAGTCCTGACCAAGACTAAATTGGTAACACCGTCGTGCTGCGACGTTAAATCAAGCGCTTCTTGGGAGGCAACCCAAGTTTAAAATTCTGTAAATTTTGTTTCTGTAGGTTTTAGTTAACGGGTGTTGAGTGCGCAGAAATTGAAACTCGGAAAACCAGCAAAGTTACACCAGAGCACAAAGACAGGTCGTCGACATGTCGACAGACTGTCAATGTACAATGATGGTATGCAAAGCTAGACTTCTGAGAGTTAGCAACTGCTACTCTGCAGGTAAGTAAGTCGACGAGCATGTCGACGGACCATCGACACTTTCGACGACGCCGTCGAAGTGCTCGTCAATAGGTCAGCACCCAGTTAAGTATTTTGTAGTTGTAAATATGCTTTGACGAGCCGTCGACTATCACGCCCCAAAACCCACCCTAGACGTTACCGGCATCCGACGTCATGAACAACAACGGAAGAACCTAAAAGATGCAATAATAAAACTTGAACCCGCCAGGTTCAATAATCACCTCCAACAGTTTATAGAATAAATTCAAACGAATCATGAGATATGAATTAAATTAGCGGTAGTCTTTAATATTATAACACTAAATCAAATGTATCACGAGCCCAAGAGTTAAACAACTCCCCAACTACCCACAAGCATGTATACTATCTAGGAAGCTTCTAAGATAATAAAGAGTGTCTAAAAACATCGGGACATAGCCCGAAACTAAAATACGAAAAACAATAAAGATAGAATGGTGGCCCACGAACAATCATGTGGGCTCACCGAATAGTCTTGAAAGCAGAAAGTTCTCTTAAGTCGTAGGCGTATCGCGAACCTGCTCCTCAATGATACCTAACATACCATAAAAACAACAATGGTATGACTGAGTATTGGGTACTCAGTGAGTGTCTAAGGGGAAATAGTTAATAAAACCAATGTAAGGTAGTAAAATCAATAAAATGATATCAAAAGAAACAGTTCGAACTCCGGAGAATAAGTAAGCCAATAAACTAGGGAAATCACCAATAAGAGTCAACATACAGGAATATATCAAGTTCCACTTATGTTACGGTTCACATCATTCTGTGTTTCATTTACGAACTCAAGGTTTCCACAAGCCACTCACCGGATACCAAGATACAAAACAAGCCACTCACAAGCAAATCAACGAGTTGATACTCTGGGATAGGAAACCATGGAGGCTAATCATCCTCTGGACTAGCACAACAATAGATACTCTGGGCTAGGAAGCAACGGATGTCAATTATCCTCTGGACCGACACAACAATAGATACTCCGGGCTAGGAAGCAACGGAGGTCAATCATCCTCTGGACTAACACAACAATAGATACTCCGGGCTAGGAAGCAGCGGAGGGCAATCATCTTCTGGACTGACATAGTAATAGATACTCTGGGATAGAAAGCAACGGAGGTCAATCATCCTCTGGACTGACACAACAATACTCGTATCGATACATTAGGATCCATAACGGCTAATCATCCTCTGGACTAGCACAACTTTCCCATACAGTCCCAAACACAAACAAAATACAAATCATGGCATATTACTGAATCATCAATCATGTCTCAGAGCTGAATCTCACTTCTCAAGTCATCATCTCAAAATAGCGACATTTCAAGTCATAACCGATTTTGAATCTTACTGAAATCTATTATTCAATTTCAAGTTCAAGAAACCCATTCAGCAACAAAACAAGTTTAGGGTCCAACCTTTAGAAAAATAAGTTCAACCATCCAATAATGGGAAAAACGAGTGTCACGAAGTAGTACAGTTCATATAAGGTTCGATGCAGGCGTGACCCTACACACGCATTATCTTGTCTAAAAGAAATCATCTTTAATTCCAAAAGAACTTCCACAAAACAAGAGTTATGACTTACGCAAACAATCAAGGAAGGATTATCAATTACAAATCAAGCTTTCACAATATAAACGTACTTCAAAAGTAGACATACTTGAAAAGACGATTTTTGAAATATAGACATACTTCAAGAAAGATTATTGGGAAAATCTAGACATACCTCAAATCCCGCTCAAACGCACTTTCCAAGATTCAATAATCTCACTACAATGGTTGTAGATGAGAAAGATTAGAGCTTTAATATAATTCTACCCATATACTCCTTTATAGAAAAACAAGGGTTTTCATGTCTAGAACGTGCTCTTGAACACTTCATGAATCAATCATGGATTCTAATCCCATAGGATAACCTACACTTGTATAAACCCTTCAAATAACATCAGAAACATCAAGGATCATACCTTATTGAAGGAATCTCAACGTCTTTAAACGTCCCTTTCTTCTTCTCTTTCTTTGGTTTCGAGAATCTAGCATTTTTGGAAGATGAACCAGTGTTAATTTGATGCTAGATTGATGAAGTAATGATGGGAATTGATCAAGAACTTACCTTATATGTTTTGGGGAAACCCTAGGGTTGTTTCCCCTTAAACATTCAGCCAAAACAAAGTGGGAATGAATATAACGAAGTTAGGCTTTTATAAATTTCGAGAATAATCGCTTCAGGCATAAAATGGTCTGGTGCGTCGCCCAGGGTGGCGCACACAGTGTATCTATTTCAACAGCATCAAAATTTTAAATTTTCTAAAAATTTAGCTTGGGGCGCCGCCTAGGGCGCGGCGCACGCCTAGTTTTTACACTGTACAGACGATGTTCATTTAAATGGGTATAAATCCTAGCACAAAGCTCCATTAGAGCTGGGAAACCTACCGTTGGAAAAGTATTTCAAATTTCTACAACTTTCATTGAGGACGTTTTCCCAAATTCCTAATATAATTTCATGGAACTGGCTTAGAAGTCAGACCTGCCGAAATTTAGAAGAGTTTGAGAACTCATACGAACTCCACTATTTGGGTTGACTTCAAAACGACTGCTTATCACCCAAATTCATCCCGAATGGATTAATATAGCTAAAATACCATCTTATTACTAGTTTTACACTTTCACACCTAACCCAAATTTACGGGGTGTTACATTATCCCCTACTTCGGATCATTCGTCCTCGAATGAAAGTCATGGCCTAAGATTTTTCACTAAACCTCCAATTTTAAGAATTTCTAGGGTTCTTTTGTAAAGAAGATCATTCTCAGATATAAGATATGACTAACCACATAATGACCACATCATTCAATTTTAACTATTTTTGATTGACAATCCAGAGTTTCATAACACTCGGAAAGCTAGTCTATCCCCAAAAATCATATCAATGTTTGCTATCTCTAATTCAAACACCTCAGTCATAGCCTCATGACCCTTAACTACAACTACACAATCTCTATAGATTCTACAAGCAATAGCGAGAATATTAGTAGTGGTATTCATAGTATAGGGTTCTAACAATCGCTTGAGTTCCACACCAAAATCAAGGGCAAGATACTGAGTTATATAAGAAAGAGTCGAACTCGAATCGATTAGCGAATACGCTTCAAAACAACATATAGTTAGAATACCTGTGACCACGGCATCACGGTCTTCCGCCGCCTCCTTATAAGTCAAACCATAAAGTCGAGCTTGTCCCCATTAGCGGTGTTAGCAACTGCTTTAGCTGCCCCCATTACCACGAGCATTAGGAGTGTTGTTAGCATTACCATCAAATGGATTATTCTTTTGGCCTGAAGAGTTAGCCATTTCACGAAGACACTTCGTACAATATTTCTTGATATGACCCCTAATTCCATAATGGTGACAAACACGATCCTCCTCCCTAAATGCTTGTCGATTACTACCTTGCGAATATCTGTTCAGATCATTATTCCCCTGACCTTTTCCACCAGATGGAATGCCCATAATAGACTGAGAAACAAACTATTGAGGTGCAGAATTTCCTTTTTGTTGCCCTCCATCATATGACCCAGTGAAACCACCCGCAAATCGGGCCTTCTTACTTTGTTACCTTTCAAGCATCTCTTCACCCTTCCAATTCTCTTGTTGCTCAGCGAACCCAACCAAAGATGAAAATGTACAAATAAGAGACATAGCAGTTGCAGCACATGCAGACTTAATATGTGGTACCAAGCCTTTCACAAAGCGAGTCAACCAGTGCTTTTCAGTCGGAATCATTTATAAAACATACTTTGACAGACGGGTGAACTCTAAACTATATTCACGAACCGACTTGTTACCCTGTTCCAGCTTTTCAAATTTCGTAGCCATAGCAAATCTTTCCTCATCAGACAGAAACCTTTCCACGAATGCCTATTCAAATTCAGCCCACGTCGGAGCTAAAGCAGCGTCACCCCTCTCAGACTCCCACATCTCAAACCATACGTGAGCAACATCCTTCAACTGATAAGAAGCATGCCTCACAGCTTCGGGATCATGGGCATCCATTGCCCCTAATGCCTTGAAAATCTCATCTAAAAGGCGCTGGGGGTCATCCACCTCTCGGAACCTGAAGAACTCTAGTGACTTCAAGTCTAGGAATTTCTTAAGTCTGCCTCAACCATGAGGCCCCACACCTCCATGTTGTTGCTGAGCCGCAACCAATGCAGTCAACGTTTGAATAGCAGTTTGCATCGTACCAATCTCAGGCACACCTACAACAGGAACAGCAGGAGCAGGCGGCGCTTGAGGTGGTGCTTGATTTCTAAAATCATTCCTGTTACCAGCATTCACGCCCCCGACATTTCGGTTAGCTCTCACCGATTGTCCTCGGTTACAATTTTTGGATCGCGTCAGAGTCATTTCTGCAAGGCACAAATCAACGAGCGAATTAGGACGATCCTAAAAGGACTTCAAGCTCTATAACACCATCTAGAATCAAGAAGAATAGGAAACACCTATAAATGTACTGGAAGTTTCTCGGTCATGCAGGTGATCAAGCTACACAAGGAAAACTCCACTAGACACAACTCCACAGACACCGACCATAATCCTAGGACATATAAACCTAGACTCTGATACCAAGCTTGTAACACCCCAAAACCCACCCTAGACGTGACCGGCATCCGATGTCATGAACAACATCAGAAGAACCTAAAAGATGCAATAATAACACTTGAACCCGCTAGGTTCAATAATCACCTCCAACAGTTTATAAAATAAATTCAAACGAATCATGATATATGAATTAAATTAGCGGAAGTCTTTAATATTATAACACTAAATCAAATGTATCACGAGCCCAAGAGTTAAACAACTCGACAACTACCCACAAGAATGTATACTATCTAGGAAGCTTCTAAGATAATAAAGAGTGTCTAAAAACATCGGGACGCAGCCCAAAACTAAAATACAAAAAAAAATAAAGATAGAATGGTGCCCCACAAACAATCATGTGGGCTCACCGAATAGTCTTGAAAGCAGAAAGTTCTCTTAAGTCGTAGGTGTATCGCGAACCTGCTACTCAATGATACCTATCATACCATAAAAAACAACAATGGTATGCCTGATTACTAGGTACTCAGTGACTGTCTAAAGGGAAATAGTTAATAAAACCAAAGTAAGGTAGTAAAATCAATAAAATGATATCAAAAGAAACAGTTCGAACTTCGGAGAATAAGTAAGCCAGTAAACCTGGAAAATCACCAATAACAGTCAACATACAGGAATATATCAAGTTCCACTTATGTTACCGTTCACATCATTCTGTGTTTCATTTACGAACTCAAGGTTTCCACAAGCCACTCACAGGAAACAAAGATACAAAACAAGCCACTCACAGGCAAATCAACCAGTCGATACTCCTGGCTAGGAAACAACGGAGGCAAATCTTCCTCTAGACTAGCACAGCAATAAATACTCCGGGCTAAGAAGCAACGGAGGTCAATCATCCTTTGGACTGACACAGCAATAGATACTCCGGGCTAAGAAGCAACGAAGGTCAATCATCCTCTGGACTAACACAACAATACTCGTATCGATACGTTAGTATCAATAACGGCTAATCATCCTCTGGACTAGCACAACTTGCCCATACAGGCCCAAACACAAACAAAATACAAATCATGGCACATTACTGAATCATCAATCATGTCTCAGAGCTGAATCTCACTTCTCAAGTCATCATCTCAAAATAGCGGCATTTCAAGTCATAACCGATTTTGAATCTTACTGAAATCTATTATTCAATTTCAAGTTCAAGAAACCCATTCAGCAACAAAACAAGTTTAGGGTCCAACCTTTAGAAAAATAAGTTCAACCATCCAATAATGGGAAAAATGAGTGTCACGAAGTAGTACAGTTCATATAAGGTTCGATGCAGGCGTGACCCTACACACGCATTATCTTGTCTAAAAGAAATCATCTTTAATTCCAAAAGAACTTCCACAAAACAAGAGTTATGACTTACGCAAACAATCAAGGAAGGATTATCAATTACAAATCAAGCTTTCACAATATAAACGTACTTCAAAAGTAGACATACTTGAAAAGACGATTTTTGAAATATAGACATACTTCAAGAAAGATTATTGGGAAAATCTAGACATACCTCAAATCCCGCTCAAACGCACTTTCCAAGATTCAATAATCACACTACTATGGTTTTAGATGAGAAAGATTAGAGCTTTAATCTAATTCTACCCATACACCCCCTTTATAGAAAAATAAGGGTTTCATGTCTAGAACGTGTTCTTGAACACTTCATGAATCAATCATGGATTCTAATCCCATAGGATAACCTACAGTAGTATAAACCCTTTTAATAACATCATAAAAGTCAAGGATCATACCTTATTGAAGGAATATCAACGTCTTCAAACGTCCCTTTCTTCTTCTCTTTCTTGGGTTTCAAGAATCTTGGATTTTTGGAAGATGAACTAGTGTTAATTTGATGCTAGATTGATGAAGTAATAATGGGAATTGATCAATAACTTACCTTATATGTTTTGGGGAAACCCTAGGGTTGTTTCCTCTAAAAAGGTCAGCAAAAACGAAGTGGGAATGAATATAACGAAGTTAGGCTTTTATAAATTTCGGGAAAAATCGCTTCAGGCATAAAATGGCCTGGTGCATCGCCTGGGGCGTCATCCAGGGAGGCGCACACAGTGTATCTATTTCAATGGCATCAAAATTTTGAATTTTCTAAAAGTTTGGCTTGGGGCGCCGCCCGGGGTGCCCTCTAGGGCGTCGCGCATGCCTAGTTTACACTGTACAGACGATGTTCATTTAAATGAGAATAACTCCTAGCAAAGAGCTCCGTTAGAGCTGTGAAACCTACCGTTGGAAAGGTATTTCGATGGCCTACTACTCTGATTGAGGAAGTTTTCCCAAATTCCCAACATATTTTCATGAAACTGGCTTAGAAGTCAGACCTACTGAAATTTAGACGAGTTTGAGAACTCTTACGAACTCCACTATTTGGGTTGACTTCAAAACGACTACTTATCACTCAAATTCATCCCGAATGGATAAGTATAGCTAAAATATCATCTTATTACTAGTTTTACACTTTACACCTAACCCGAATTTACGGGGTGTTACATCGACATGTCGACGATTCGTCCAAAAAATTTAAAAATAAATAAACAAAGGCAAACAGTCGCGAATTTAAAAGAAAGTGACGGGCAAAGGTTTAATATTTTCCCACCATCTGTATATCACTCTCCCTCAACCTCCTCAACTCCCCATAACACTCTACATAACTTCCTATAATTTCCTCCATAATTCACCACCCACTACAATCTCCTACCCTAAAAGTTCATACCCACTGATTTTTGAGACCCTCTGCCCTAGTTTCTCTGTTCTGTTTTATTCAATTTTTAGTCAATTTTTCTTAAAATTTCTCTCTAAATCAAGTATGTTGTATAAATTTCAGCCCTTTATTGGTTTTATGTTGGTAATTCTGTTCGAAAATCTCTAGAAAACATTACCTAGGGCTCCTAACTTAATGGATATAGAGAATGAGAACTTGGTGTGTGCTTATACAGTGATTAAATCAGTTGAGGTTGTGTTAAATGGGTTGGGGTAGTGATATATGTGATTCTTAATGCAAAAGGTAGAGATTATGACTTAGGATTTGTACTTGTTGAATGAAATCAATGCTTAAAGTTGCAAAATTGTGAAATTGTTGGTTGGGGGAAGGGAATTTGGTATGGCTGCTATTAGTAAGACTCGTGGAAACGAGAATATCGTGCCCCCATTGAGTTGGCGGGCATTTTGATCAAATTATTGATTCATTATGCCCGCCAATGGTCCGTAAAAGAGGAATTCTATTGAAGCATGAAACTTGAGGAGTGAAGACTGAGTAACTCCAATGGGTTGGAGGGTATTTCGATTAAAAATCTTGGTTTGATATCGCTATACCTACCAAACAAAACCCGGATAATTATCAAAAGTTGAAAAGGTCAAAATGAGGGTGAAGTCTGAGTAACTCGAAGCCCCAAAACTGTAAATGTGCAAAATAGTTGAATATGGGTTCTCTGATTGATTGGAGGTGAAAACGCAAAACTGAAAAAAAAAATCTGCAGAATTACAGTTGTTGTTGCCCAGGCCGTAAACATGTCGATGGCACCATCGACAGGTCGACAGACCGTCTTTGTACAAAGACGGTATCGTCAAGCTGTTCGACGGTCCGTCAAAGCACAACGATGGTCTGCAGACTTCAAACATTAGAGAACTGGTAATTGCTTTTTGAAACTAACTGTGTTTGATTTCACTCGTACCGATTAACTAGATTTTGATTTTTGATGATTACAGGTATGGCTGTCACGACCCAACCGGAGGGCCGCGACGGGCACCCGGTGCTAGCCCACCCGGGCGCCCCTTATCGTACCTTTACATTCACATCTAAGTGAGCCACATAATAAAACATATATTTCTATTCGTCCATTATACTAGTCCCATTGGACAATCAATACTTTATATCATCATTGGCATCTATGCCATATCAATGTACATAAGCCGACAAGGCTAACAAAATGATGTACAAAATATAGGCCGACAAGGCCAGACATGTCTAACCATATACACATGTTTACGAGCCTCTAAGGAGAGTATGTCATAACATATATGGTTAGATATGTCTGGCCTTGTCGGCCTATATTTTGTACATCATTTTGTTAGCCTTGTCGGCTTATGTACATTGATATTGCATAGATGCCAATGATGATATAAAAGTATTGATTGTCCAATAGGACTGGTATAATGGACGAATAGAAATACATGTTTTATTATGTGGCTCACCTAGATGTGAATGTGAAGGTACGATAAGGGGCGCCCGGGTGGGCTAGCACCGGGTGCCCGTCGCGGCCCTCCGGTTGGGTCGTGACAAAAGTGGTTTCAGAGCAGTTCGGTCCTAGGGTGTGTCTACGAGCCATGTCCAATAGAGTCTTGGTTATGGGTGTGTTGCGCGCCACACTTATAAACAAGAGGTTGCAGGCATTTTAGGAATGATTGACCTTCTTTCTTCATAACATCGTGCGATAGAGCTATGATATAAGAACTTCCTTCTCCTTAACCGTGTATTGTGTATTTTAGAGATGCCTGTAAAGAGAAAGGCTACAGCAGCCGAAAAGGGCAAGACAGTGGCGGAAAAGCGGGTTGAAATAGCACCGCCAGCAGTTGTAGAGGGAAATGAGTCCCAGAATGCGGTTCAATCTTAGTCCTCCCAGACAGTGCCTATTCCTGAGGAGCGAGAGGGAGCCTCAGCTCCGTCTCCAGCACCTCCGGCCCCTCCCTCGGATGCTTCGGGCCAAGATGTAAAGGAGGTCATACATTTGCTTACTCAATTGGTTGCTGCCCAGACTCAGCGGCAAAGTGCAGGGCAAGGTGATAGGGCTGTTAGTGCAAGGGCCCGTGACTTCATTTGTTTGAACCCTCCGGAATTCTTTGGATCAAAGCCGGATGAGGACCCTCAGAATTTTATTGATGGAATGTTGAGGACGCTTCGATTGATACACGCTTCGAATACCGAGTCGGTGGAGTTAGCATCCTATAGGTTGAGGGATGTCTCGATCCATTGGTACACGGTTTAGATGGCTTCTCGGGGAGCCAATGCACCTCCCCCGGTATGGCAAGAATTTGTTGATGCTTTCCTCCGACACTATATGCCTCCGGAAGTTCGGCGAGCTAGAGCCGATAAGTTCTTGAATTTGAGGCAAGGTAGCGTGAGTGCTCTAGAGTATAGTCTCCGCTTCAATTCTTTGGCTAGGTATGCTTCGGCCATGGTAGCGGATATGGGTGACCGAGTGCACCGATTTGTGAAGTGCCTATGGCCACATTTAATGGATAGGTGCTTGACTGCGTCCCTTCAGGACAGTATGCATATTGCACGCATTCAGGCTCATGCTCAGAATTTAGAATAAAGTCTACAACAGCAGCGAAGTGAACGTGAGCAGGATAGAGGACATAGCATAAGGGCCAGATTTTCGGGTCCGATGAGTGAGTTTAGAGGCGGGCACCGGCAGCAGTGTTCTAGGCATTCAGGCCATTCTATGGCTAGTTCGCCTCCACGGTTTTCAGGCCAGAGATTTGATAGATCCACACATTCCGGGCCGAGTCAGAGTTTTTCGGGATCTCAGTTCAGAGGTGATTCGGGTCAGGCAAGGCCACCCATACCACGATGTTCCCAGTGTGGGAAGTTAAATTGGGGTCAATGCCGATTTGGTTAAGAGGTTTGTTAGCTGATTTGGTTCAGAGGTTTGTTATTCATGTGGTCGACCAGGACATATTATGCGTGATTGTCCCTCAGTTCATGGTAGAGGTAGGGCCCAGCCTTCAGGGTCAGTAGCCGGATCTTTATCTTCTATGCGCCCTATGGGGCCAGGTTCACATGCACCAGTCGGCCATGGTAGAGGCCGAGGGAGAGTTCCCAGTTCTAGCGGTCCTCAACACCGTGTTTATGCTTTGGCTGGACGCCAAGATCTCGAGTCTTCTCCTGATGTGGTCACAGGTATATTATCGGTATTTTCACATGATGTATATGCTTTGATTGATCCGGGCTCCACATTGTCATATGTTACTCCGTATATTGCGGGTCGATTTAGAGTCGAACCGGAGTCGATCAAACCTTTTAAGTGTCTACACCCGTTGGTGAATCGGTAATAGCTAACCGAGTATATAGAAATTGCATAATTGTGATTTGTGGCAGTCGTACCCTGATTGACTTGCATGAGTTAAAAATGGTAGACTTTGATGTCATTATAGGCATGCATTGGTTGGCTTCTTGCTATGCCAATGTTGATTGTAGAATGAAAATGGCTCGTTTCTAATTTTCGGGAGAACCAGTTTTAGAATGGAAAAGGAATACTGCGTCACCAAAAGGTAGGTTTATTTCCTACCTAAAGGCAAGGAAAATGATCACGAAAGGATGTATCTATCATCTAGTTCGGGTTCAAGCTATAGAAGCTGAATCGCCAACTCTTCAGTCAGTTCCTGTAGTAAATGAGTTTCCGGATATGTTCCCGGAAGAGCTTCTAGGCCTTCCTCCCGAGCGGGAGATTGATTTTGCTATTGATTTGAGGTCCGGGTATCATCAAGTGAGAGTTGGGAGAAAGATATCCCTAAGACAGCCTTCAGAACAAGATATGGTCATTTTGAGTTCCGGGTAATGTCATTTGGGCTAACTAATGCACCGGCAGTGTTTATGAATTTGATGAACGATGTGTTCAGGCCCTTTTTAGATTTGTTCATGATTGTATTCATCGATGACATCTTGGTGTACTCTAGATCCGAGGCGGAACATGCGGATCATTTGCGTACTGTCCTTAGAGTTCTTCAAACTCGAGAGCAATTCGCAAAATTTTCTAAGTGTGAGTTCTGGTTAAACTCAATGACATTTCTGGGACATATTTTTTCAGCCGATGGTATTCGAGTAGATAGCCAAAATATTGAGGCCGTGAAGACTTGGCCAAGGCCCACAACTCCTACGGAGGTTCGTAGCTTTCTGGGCCTAGCAGGTTATTATAGGAGATTTGTTGAAGGTTTATCCTCCATTTCTGCACCACTCACAAAGCTGACCCAGATATCAGCGAAGTTTCAATAGACAGATGCTTGTGAGCGTAGTTTCCAAGAGCTAAAAGATAAATTGACCTCTGCACCAGTCTTGACACTTCCAGAGGGATTGGAAGGTTATGTTGTATATTGCGATTCTTCAGGTATTGGGCTAGGCTGTGTATTGATGCAACATAGTAAGGTGATTGCGTATGCTTCAAGGAAATTGCGGAAACATGAGAAGAATTATCCAACCCATGATCTAGAATTGGCTGCAGTGGTTTATGCATTAAAGATATGGAGACATTATCTATATGGTGTCCATGTGGATATTTATACAGATCATAAGAGTCTTCAGTATATCTTCAAACAGAAGGAATAGAATTTGCGGCAACGACGATGGTTGGAATCGCTAAAGGATTATGATGTTGATATCTTGTAACACCCCGGAAAAGCAAATGTTGTGGCTGACGCTCTTAGCCGCAGATCTATGGGAAGTTTGTGTGATGTACGACCGGAGAAGAGAGAAATGGCTCGTGAGATCCAGCAGTTAGCTAGCCTAGGAGTTCGAGTAGTGGACTCAGGTAGCAGGGGAACTACTATTCAGAATTCAGCAGTCTCGTCGCTAGTAGCGGAAGTGAAAGAGCGACAATACAAAGATCCCATGCTAATGCATCACATAGATACACTCTCTCAGGAAGAGGAGTCATCATTTGAAATTGCAGGAGACGGATTTCTCCGATGTCGAGGCAGATTATGTGTTCCTAATGTGGCAGATTTCCGCCACCAGATATTGAGAGAAGCTCATTGTTCCCGTTATTCCATCCACCCCGGAGCAACAAAAATGTATCATGATCTTAAGTCTATATACTGGTGGAATGGGATGAAGAAGGATATAGCAGAATTTGTAGCTCAATGTCCCAACTGTCAACAAGTGAAAATCGAGCACCAAAAGTTTGGCGGATTGTTGCAAGCTATAGATATCCCAACTTGGAAGTGGGAAGTGATTAACATGGACTTCATTACAGGCTTACCCCGTTCTCGAAGTAAGTATGATTCCATATGGGTGATTGTGGATAGACTCACTAAGTCAGCTCATTGCTTACCAGTCAGAACGACGTATGTGGCAGAAGACTATGCAAAGCTCTATGTTAAAGAGATAGTACGACTTCATGGTGTTCCAGTATCTATTATCTCGGACAGAGGAACCCAGTTTACGGCTAATTTCTGGAAGTCTTTCCAAAAGGGTTTGGGGACTCATGTGAGCCTTAGCACGACATTTCATCCACAGACCGATGGACAAGCGGAACGTACCATTCAGACTTTTGAGGATATGTTACGGGCATGTATGTTAGACTTTGGAGGTAACTGGGATGATCACTTACCGCTCATTGAGTTTGCTTACAATAATAGTTATCATTCTAGCATTCAAATGGCACCGTATGAAGCTTTATATGGGAGAAAGTGTAGATCCCCAATTGGGTGGTTTGAAATTGAAGAGGCTAAATTGATAGTAGATCCCCACACATTCCTCTTTTGCTTCATACTACGACACTCTATCCCTTTCACATGCCCACCTTCCAATTTTTACCCAAATAGTCTCGTGCTTTGCCCGTCGTCTCTCTTGGAGGCTCCACTCACTCATGTTTCTTACTTTTTACTTTTTCAACATTTTGATCTCCTTACCTTCCATATGCTCACTGTCCTTCTTTCCCAGATGTCATTGCATTAGAAATCTCAGAACCTAACCTGTAGTGAAAATAGCATCAGCTTACCTGGTAACGTTTGTCACTTGAACTTTACTACCCTGTTCGATCAATGCCTTCAATATACCGCAACGTCGGTTGCTGGGACACACATACCCATTGATACAGCCGCATATATATATATATATATATATATATATATATATATATATATATATATATATATATATATATATATATATATATATATATATATATTCTAATGCCTCGCTTACAAGGTATTTACAAACACTACTTAAACTCATCCTAGTTCTAGAGCTGTGATGCACCTTCTTTTTCTTCACCAGTCTAGTCCGCCTTGTCCTACCTCCTAAGGTTTCCAACCACTCTGCATACTCCAATTTCCCTTAGGCTACTCTAGCTTCTCATTTGTCTCTTATGTCTGAATTTATAGGACTTTTAGTACATTTCCCAGGGGGTCACCCATCCTAGTATTTCTCTCACCCCAGCACGGTTAACCTTGAAACTCTGATGAAATCCAATGCGTTAATGCTGGTTTGGTCGCACGCACCTTACTGCATGACCTTCATGATACAATCTAGAGCAAGTTGAGGTCTTAACAGATTCCAAAACATTCTCGTAACGCACCTCCCTCCGAATTAGAAAGGGTCTCTTCCTCTTCCGACTACACAATTACTATTTTGGCCTCTTCAATCCTCAATATTCACCTTTCACCTTTCACCTATGTGTATGACTACCTTTCATCCTATATTTCCAGATTCCCAATGGTGGGGAAAACACCTTGGTCGTCGTTACTTATAAACACTTAGTTATCGGTCCCTTTGAATTTTCGTTCACCGCTATTAAGTAATAATCTACAGCGAATATACACACATAGAAAATTCCAATAAAGGCTCATATACTTGTAGTCGATCAGTCTCTAGTCTGATCTGGTGGTCTATAAGGTGAAGTGTGCTCTTCATCATTGTCTACCCACCATCTGCTCGTCTGGCCTTCGTCATCTCTCTCATCCGAGTCCGAAGGATATGGATAGTCGGGAAACTCCTGGTTTACCGGCGGCCAGGATAGAGGGCTAGAGTAATCTGTAACACTCACCGGAGTAGCTGGTCTGACATAGTGATCCACCACAGGAGCAGCTTCATGGCCTCGGGGATCTTCTCCTCCGATGTCCCAGACGAATACTCAGACAGATCCGTGTCATAGTTGTCCCCTGAGGGGTCCTCCTCCCGGGAAGTCAAAAATTCTGGAGGAATCGTCGCTGGATCCTCCAAGGGATTAGTCTTGGGATGGTAGTTTCTTCCTCAGCAATGGTAGCAACAGAGGGACCTGCCGCAACTCTTTTAAGCATAATGTCAGGCTCGATTGCGTCCCTCAAGGTCCGAACATCACTTCTCGACCTCTTTTTTTTCTTCTGACCCTTGGTCAAGGGTTTTCTTTGCCTCTTTTCAGCTGCAGCAATAAGCCGGGATGATCCCGTCGTATCAAAGTCCGAACCCGGTGTCGCAGGGTCATCCGTTGGTACAGGTCGTGGTTCCACAGAACCTTTGCCTAAACCTAAGCATCGAAGAGTTAAAGAAGGAAAAGGGGAAGCAAATAGAAGTTTTAAAGCATCAAGTTGAAGAAGAGGTTACCATGGTTCTGCGTAACCCACCGGTCCCAGGATAAATCTGCCCACGTCCGTTCTTTGTGTAAGTGCTGGTTGATGATTGCCTCAACCCACTCGGGGAAATTTCGAACATCGGAAGGGATCCATGCCACGGCTGTGACTTTGAACAAGGTTAAAAAAGATATAAAAAACCAAAGAAGAAGTAAAAAGGGTTCGAATACACCCAAAACATGTGAGGGACTCACGTTTGTCATTCCATTTTTCTGGAAAAGGCATGTGTTCTGCCGGAATAATATTCGCAGTCCTAACCCGGACGAAACGTTCAAGCCATCCTCGATCTCTATCCTCGTTGAGACAAGAAAGGATCGGGTTTCAGCCTCGTTTGGAGACCTTTATCACACCCTCGCGAAAGATCCTCGGGCAATATAGCCGAATGAAGTGTGCCAACGTGAACTATTTATTAGCATTATTTGTCAATAGACGAAGGCAGGCCACAATCCTCCAAATAATCGGCCCAATTTGGGCGAGGCACACATTGTATGTCTGGCACATCTCAAGAATAACCGGATCAATAGGAGGGTCGAGCTTGAGAGTGAACGGGTACATATAAACGTACAGAAACCCTTCCTTATAATCGGTAATGGATTCGTCGTCACTGGGGGCAAACACCTGCACAGGATATTCGTCCTATCCACACTCGTCCCAAACCCGAAGGACGCGATCTTCTTTAATTGACGAGGGATAACGTCTCACGTCGAAACCCCTAACCGATGCTTGCACTTCCTTTTCAACTGCAAATTCGTGGTTATAATTGGGCTTCGCCGGTATCATGTCCGTTCCTGTCGGTTGAGGAAGTGTCTTACCTCCGGGTTTGGGAGCAGGTGCGGTACCCGGAGATGAGATCGAGGGTACATTCTGGGAAGCAGAGTCGATGTTCGTTGACATTTTTTGGTCAAGTATGAAGTTATGAAGAAGTTGGTATGAAGATTTGAAGGTTTGAAGAAGATTTGAAGATTCAGATAAAGACTTGAAGGCTGAGATGAGTATATGAACTTGAAGGTTTGAAGATTTGAAGATTCGGGTTGAAGGTATGAAGGTTTGCCTTAAAGGGACAAGAAGATTTGTGATAACGGGGCAGTTCAAGCAAAGAAACGAAGATAAGAAATGTTGAAAGTGAAAAATGAAAGGTAGAAAAGCAGTTGTAACTCTTATATAGACATTTTACCGTGGCGGTTACCGAGGCCAACCAATCGGGAGATGACACGTGACTGAGAATTAGTGAGACGTGATTTGAAGCGATGTGGCTTGAGGCGGTGTCCGAAGTTGACCACTCGGAATGTGACACGTGGCCGAAGTCAGAAGGACATGACGTGAGGTGACGTTGCGGTTCCCGCCTATTTTGAAGATAAGAATGAACTTATGAATAAGACCACAGGTTTGAGACCTTTCCACTTCCCGTCACTCCGGTGAAATAACGATCCGGAAAGTGTGGGGACTATCTGTATACGATAAAAATCGGGTTAACTTGTTACCGGTAAGATCAGAGTAAAAGACAGGCTCAAATCGGCACAAATCTGTTCGATCTTGCTCCACACCGGGGTGTTGTATCGGACACAACAGATCCGAGCCAAAATAAGTGTGTCCGTTAGTCTGGATAATCTAAGCCCGAATGTGCATGTCCGTTGGTCCGGATAATCAGTTGTGCGTCTGCCACGCGTCGTAAAACCGTTCCACTATTTGTGCTAACAACTGTACGAGTGTCAGACCGTACGGTTCAGCTTTATCCTTTTTAGGGTTTGTTTAGAAAGGCTTTTTGGTAGTGTACTAAAGGCCCATTCGGAATACCTATAAATAGAGGGCAACCCCCCCCCCCCCCCCCTCCTTTTTGAAGGTTAGCTTTTTTCTTATTTCACAGTCTTGTAATCATCTGAAATATTAAAGTTCTCTTCATGCATTTTGGTCCGAATTCGTGGTGTTCATCTAAAACCGAGCCAATATTTATATATTGTTTAGCACTTTCAATCTATCTCATTATCATTATTTAGCACATTTATCACATATCATCCACTTATTATGTACTTTATATATACACATATACATAAGTATAATCGTATAAATATTCTTTTAGAATTGATATTTACCAAAAGATTAAGTTCATCCACATATCCTATTCACCACTTACAAATCTAATTGTTATCCGTATTTCGGGGTAAACAGGGTTAATAACTCCATTTATTTATTCAACCAATTTTTATGAGACCTTCCAAAGACACTTGTCTAAGCTGAGAACAAACTACGAAGCATAATCAGGTGAAATTAAAAATACAAAATGCCTTCTCTCTCTCCATGTTGATAGGATTCATATTATTTAAATATCTTTAGATTTTGAGTTGAGAAATCATCTTGAATATTCTATTTATATTATTTTTTGAACATATATACAACATTAAATTTCATATCTAGGATCATGTAAAAAAGTTTGGTAGGCCAAACTCATCTTGTATCTTTTACATATCAATGATCGATGGAAGCTCGTTTTGATTATGCCTTAAATGCAAACATATATAGTTGGACCCGTGACTATTTTTGGAGCAATAATTCATCTAAGCAATGCAAATCTTTGACATTCAAGCCATCGCATGCAAATAACATCGTCCATGATTAAGTTTGTCTAAAACATATGGACAAATATGGTGGGGAGATGAAAGCGGTTTGGTGACAATTAGGTTTTCAAATTATATGGTGCTTGTGCTTATCTAATATTAAATTGCTGACAATATAAAACACAATCTTGAGATGTATATTTGTGAAATATGCTTGTTCATACGCAAAGGTTGTTTGAGTAATATATAGTTAAATGTTATACTTACCTTAGTAATTACTATATATACTTTTGTTTTGAATTTAATTTGAGAAAGTTGAAAGTCATGCGATATATGTGTGACGATCAAACTTTCTAAGACCCTATGCCGCCCGACTATCCTAAGTCAGGCGAATGGTACTCGTTGACCTCAAACTTAAAACGTGAAAACACAACAATTAAGATATTATCATAAATATAGATAAAATAAAAATACTGTGTGGTTGCACAAATCCCAATACAAACAAATCCCTGAAAAAAAATAAGAATGTTGTTACAATGTCAAAAAAAAAAAAAAAAAGAATTACATTGTCTGACTTAATAGAATAACATAAGGGTAAAAAAGTTTACGCCATGGGCACTACGGTAGAAGGAAAGTGGCAAACCACGATCCTCATCAGTATCTCCGTCATGGATTCACATGGTCCTCATTAGAATATCAACTTCAGACTCACATGGTCTCCAACAATGTCAACAACGGACTTACACGGTCCCCAATCCTCCTCATATGAGTCCCACAACAGTATCACATCACACATAAGGATTAGATAAGTAAATCACATATTGTACAATACATAGTAGTTAAATCATGAATTTCAACAAATTAAATACAAAAATAGTACATGCTTTTCTAGTATTTAACTAGCTCAAATTCATTAATACAACCTAGATATAATGCTCAACTCATCAAAATACTGATACATGAATCAAAATTAAAATCTAGCATTTCAAGTAATCCCCTGTTACGCCCGATAATCGTATATATGCTCATCATATCATGTATGCGCTATCCCATGCATTACAAGTCACGTACAACGCATTATTGAGTTGGGAATCTATTGAGGTCGAAGTCTTAACTTACTTCGATTATAGTGAGCTTTCAACCTTTCGCGGTCGACACCTCCAAACGACCCAAACACCTCCAAACGACTCAACTATAGCCAAAAGAATATTCAACAACAAGAAGCGAAGCTTAGGAATTGATTCCTATAATCCAATTACGCTGTGCGATCGCGAAGAACTGTTGCTGCACTAAAAACAAAAAAAATGCCATCGCATTCGTTTAAAGTTTGGCACGCATGCCCCTACTTTTCATTAATCCAGTATTCTGCCGCGCGAGGCAAATGAAAACAGGACATTCCTTTGTTCCTAATTAGTTCCGAAGTGAATTATTGCCGATGCCATCTTTCTCTTTTCCTAGTACTAGCGCACACAATTACTGCCATGACTTCCGTGAGTAAAAGGCCAACTTTTGCCTCCCATTATTCTCAAATTGGCATTAAAAAACACATAATACATGGATATATATTTTGACTTGGTCTCATCTCTCAACTAAATATCTCAATATTAATAATCCACATTTAGACATCTTAGCTTGATTTAAGTTGGCCCCATAAACATCCCAACTTTGAGAAAGCACAATTTGAGAATGCACATCCAGAAAAGTGTGCTTACGGGGCCAATGTGAAGATGTGTAGATAGGCACTTTCAAAGTTAGGATGTTTAGTTGTCATTTAGGCCATATTAATGTATCTATCTATGTATCATGCCTAAAAAAAATCTAAATTCATTTCGTTTCAAATTGGTATTGTTATTCTTATATGAGTTAACTTTATACATCAATAATAAAGAAAGATGTTTGTATTATTAGTTTACCTAAAATATTATTACACATAACTATCATAATAAACTAGAAAATAACTTAGGAAAAAAGGGACAAATATATAATTTGCTAGAACAAGTGTTTTTTTTAAAAAAAAACTTTGTCCATTATATAGGGTGATCAAGGTAAGGGAAAATGAAATAACGAAATCGATTCCGATCTTCTATCATATATATGTGGAAGACTCTATCCTCGCTAGTTTTAAACTATATGCTTGGTCTACAACATATTTAAATATAGTAAAAGTGTAAAAGCTATTAATTTCTTTATCGATATAATAAGTTAAATCAACATTTTTATACATGTGTTCACTTGTTAAGTCAAGTTTTCTAGTGGGGTCAATGGAAGGAGATGAGTGTGAAAATGATCACATGGTCTTGTATATGGAGACATACCACATGAAGGGCCCACCTGGTTAGCACAATAAGAGGCACATTCCTTCAAGTCCACTTAAAATCAAATCCCAGCTTGGAAACGCAAAAACACAAAGATTATGAGATGTATATCAAATTTTATCTGTAATCATTTTTGTACTTATTCATAGAGTTCGATTAAAACCATTGTATTTTGTCGCGAGTCCATAGATTAAGGATTGTTTGGTTCAAAAGACAAGTTATGCAAAAATTAATTACACATGAATTAGTTATGCAAGATTAGTAATATAGGAATTAGTTATGCAAGAACTATAACGTGCCGATTTGTCTGTTGGATGTTTAGTTAGTCTGATGTATTATAGTCAAACCTCTCTATAATTGTCATTCGATATAACAACATTTCACTATAACAGCCTGATTTTCTCCAGAACCGATTTTTCATGTTATAGTTGATTTCTCTATAACAACATTCTACTTATAACAGCTGTGACAGACATTATAGCGGTACACTCTTTGTAAAATTGTCTCTCTATAACAGCCATACAAAAATATCATGTAATTATTTTTTTTAAGAAATATATTATGTATAAAAATAAAATACTAAAATATTTATGATAATCATCATTAATGTCATACACATAGTATAAGAGTCAGCTGTTAAGCTCTTAGATAGCCTTCATGGAAAAGATATTCAATTCCCTTTTGTTGAAAGTTTAGACAAAAAATTTCATCAATTCAAGCGTTATATTATCACTAAAAGAGTGGAATTTACTAAACAACCTACAATTGTAGAATTCTACACCAAACTTGAAATATTTAAATTCTCAATTAATTTTAAATGCAGATGGTCCTTAGATTTTAATTTTTTATCGATACGGTACAACTAGTTATGGATTTATTAGCAAATTGTTAGTCTTTTCAATTTTTAGTTAATGAGAAATGAAAATCAATTGAGATTTTAGAATTAACAAATATGTATATTGTTTTCGTTTGTAACATAAAAGGTATAGAAAATAATTATTTGCGTACTTTTTTTTTATAATAGCTAAATGAGATCTAAACATCAAATGCCAATATACATACATAAAAACACCTCACTATAGCAACCATGAAATTTTCGGAAAAACGCTGCCATTATAGAGAAGTTTGACTTGGATAAAGTGGTACGGGGCATCCCCTCAGCGAGAAGCTATTCTTATGAGAAGATTTCAGTGGCCAAATCGAGACTACTTCGACGGCTACGATGATGTACATAGTAGCTTTGGTTTTGAGGATATAAATGAAGGAGGAGTCTCAATTCTAGACTTTGCTAAAGCTTTTGATTTGGTGATAGCTAACTTGAGTTTTCAGATGAAGGAGGAGCACTTGGTCATCTTCTATAGTATGGTGGCTAAGACTCATATCGATTACCTACTTCATAGGGTGAATGATATAAGGTTATGTAAGGTTATCCGGATTAAGAATCTTACTACTTAGCATAAGCTCTTGGTAATGGATCTGGAGATTAAAAGAAGGAGGAAAAAGACTGCGTTGTATGACCAAACATAGGATTAAGTGGGGAGGCTTGCCAATTGATAAGATTTAGGAATTGGGGGAGAAGTTGATGATTATGGGGGCTTGGGAGACTAGAGAGGACACATATAGTATGTGAACTAGGACAACTAACTGTATTAGGGTAGCAACTAGAGAGGTGTTAGGAGTCTCAAAGAGTAACTATGGTGGAATGGAGATGTCCAAGGGATAGTGGAAGCCAAGAAGGTTTCTTACACGAAGTTAGTAGAGTGCATAACTGAGGAGGAAGAGAAGACGAATAAGGAGAAGTATAAGACGACCAAGAAAGAAGCGAAGACGTCTATTATGCAGTTAAACGACAATATTTGAACGCTTGTATAAGGAATTAGAGGACAAAGAAGGAAGGAAGAAGTTGTATAGGCCCGGCAAGGTAAGAAAGAGGCAGACACACGACTTAGACTAAGTGAGATGCATTAAAGACGAGGATGGGAAATTCCTTGTAGAAAGACTCACATTAAGGACATATTTCTATAAACTTATAAATGAAGAAGGTGAGAGGAGTATTGTGTTGGGTGATCCAGAGCACTTCGAGAGTCATCAAAATTTTAGGTATTGCAAGCATATAAAGTTTAAGGAGGTTAAGGGGGAAATTGGTTAGATGAAAGAGGGAAGAGCGACCGAGGCAGATGAGATTCCTATAGAATATAAGAAGAGCATAGACAAAGTAGGTATGGAGTGGCTAACAAGGTTGCTTAATTTTATTATTAGGATAACCGGAATGTCCGAGGAATAGAGGTGGAGTAACTCATCCCCCCGTATAAGAACAAGGGTGATATCTAAAATTTCAACAATTATAGGGGTATCAAACTACTAAGCCACACTATGAAAGTGTCGGAGAGGATGGCGGAAATGAGGATGTAGAGAGACGTGTTATACCCCGTGCTTTGGTTAAGTTTCTTCATAAGTTGGTTGCTATAGATTCGAAAAACGGAGTTATTTTTTAGGATATATGAGATTAGACGTGTTCATCTTGAGTATACAAGGGTTTAAGTTCATGTTTGGAAAGTGTTGGAAGGATTAGATGATGAACAAATCAAAGAAAATATGTTTCATCGATAGTTGATTTTGGCAAGCATAGATACGGACCGTACTTGGGAAATACGGACCGTACTTGGAAATACGGTCCCGAAATCCTTAGACAGAGTAGATGATTTTCATGTTGAGAATTATGGCCAAAATACACGGACCATATTTAAAAATATGGTCGGTAATTCTGGCAGTATTTTATGTAGGCTGCAGTTTATATTTTTATATATTTCATGTATTTCTCATTTTATTTCATTTTCTCCACTTCCCCTGATCTCCAACATTCTAGAAAACTCTCTCTATCATATCTGATCAACTCCTAAGAAAAACCAAGGATCAAAAGAGCAGATTAAGTGTTTAAAGGTTCTAAAGTGATTATGGAAGCTTGTTTCTCCTCTTGGTAGTGGTTTTGGAGGATACTTCAAGGTGAAGCACTCTTGGAATTTATGTGTTCTTGAGTTTTGAGGTAAGATTCTATCTTAACTCCATGTTTATGAGTTTATATGATGGTTATGCTAGGTTTAGAGAGAAAGGAGTTGGAAGAAAGGTTCAAACCCAAATTTGAGTATATGTTGAGATGTAATCTAACTTGAGTCATGTTGTAAATGTATTTTTAAGCTAAAACCTTATTGTAAGGATAGTTGTTGGAGTTGCGATTGTATTGAGGATGTGTAACGACCTGTTTGGTCGTTATAATGTTTTTCGACAACTCTTATCGGTGTTGGTTTTCTCCCTAATTTATTGAGCGTAGCGAACTTGTGAAAAGCGTATGATGAGTCATTCGATGCGTTTGGCAAGACTATATCTATGAGTTTCAGTCCGAAGTTCTTATACGCACGAGTTACTTGGTGTATTTCGTACCTCCTTCGAAAATTCCACGTGATCGGGTAAGTTCGTAATGTGCCATAGGAATAACGTCTTTTATCGATTCAAGTCTGGAAGCTCTTGTAGATGTCGCGGAATGGCTGTAATTGGAAGAGTGGACCTTCCCCGGGTCCTGTAGCCACAATCTGGCAAAGGCGAGAGTGGTCTCGCAGCAGCATGCCCGCTACAGCGAGCGAAGGTCCCGCCCCTGCAAAACTTGGACTAAAAGGTTAAGCTCGTTGTGCGAGCAGAGTGCCCTCCGCAGCGAGTCTGCACCTGCGAGGATCGATGCATCGTAGCGAAAATCGCTGGACATACCAAGAAATAAATACCCACTTCATCTTAGCTCATCCCATTTGGACATTTTGGAATGAGGAGCTTGACCTAGAAAAGCTTAGGGAGGTGGAGATCTATATCTTTGCAATGGTAAGTCTCAAACTCTCACTCTTGACTTTATATCCTTCTTTAGAGAGCTTCTATGGTGGTTTCCTTGTTGGAGAAAAAGGGTATGACTAAACACTCCATAAAAACCTAAATCCCTTTCTCCTATCTTTCCTAAAGAAACCCTGTGGGTAGTTCTAAAGATCGAACCTTTATCGACTAAATGTGAGTATTTGTGACTCATAGGTACGTTTCTGGTACGTGTTGAACAGATTGGAAACTATTCGAAGATTTGGCAAGGAAACAAGGAGCCTTCGAGATGATAAACTTCAATTCTATGCATATTGAAACTGTAAACCCTTTATGTACATATGCTAGTCTAAATTGAACTTAATAAGAGGGTCATGGGGTGAATTAAAGGGGGGATTCCAATACTTGTGAGGTGACGAGCACTAGTACCGGATATCGATCATTCTGTTATGGGTATTGGTGCAATTTCAACTGTATAGTTGGCTTGAATGCCATGTTTTGGGCACTAGCTAATAGAATAGTATGATCTTTTAGGATTCATATTTGGGGTTCGATGACGGTATTTTATGCCTCTTATTATTATTGTTTTTGTCTATTTGTGCGTCCATATCACTCGTGTATCCTCGTTGAATTGAAAAGAAAGTAAAAAGGTGTAGCCGTTATGATATTGAAAACATAATGATGGAATTCATGCTTATATTCTTGTTTTTGACTTGAAGACTGTCATATTCATGCTTATTATGTATTTATGCATACAATTTGAGGATATGGTGGTGAGTCCTATGAGATCTTGTTCCGGACAAGTGATGATGTTTGGCACATTTTGTTGGTACTTGAGCCCGGTTGGCTATGAGACAGGTTATTGAGATATGATATAATTGAGGCCGTGATCCGAGAAAATTATTGGAGCAGTAATATATGGGCCTCATGAGGCCCCCCATAGGTCACAATTTGTTAATATTTGAATGTGTGTATATCGGGAAGTGGAAACCAAGGCCTTGCATTGCATTTTCATCTCGCCCATCTCTATCTTGTTCTACTGTTGTGATTGTTCATATTTGACTTGCTTTATCTGGGATTCTATTTGCTATTTGCGTTTATTTGCTAAAGTATGGTTATCTGGTGATTTGGCACTGGTTGTTTCACGACCCAATTTGACATAAGCCGTGCGGGCACTTACCTTTCCCACCTCGGTAAGCGAACCCTTAACCCAACGATAAATAAGGACACAAATAATAAATCAAGCAAGCGGAAAAGAATAATTACGTAAGTCTCACAATTATATATAATAGAAATAGTGCAGAATAAGGAAAATACCCCTAGGGTCTAGTCTAAGTCATACAAGAGCATCTAATGAAAGTATGGAGTAATAATACATAAATTTGTCTATGTCTCTGAATAGGAATAGTAAGACATAAAATAGGAAAAGTCTTCAAGGCAGCGAACGCTCGTGCTCACCCTGGAAACTCGCAGTAATACTGATGACGACGATCAGACACGTGAGATGGAAGTAGACCCAACCTGATACTCTGCATTCATAAAGGAATGCAGCAAGTGCAGGTCAGTACAATACAATGGTACTGGTAGGCATCATCGACCGACTAAGCATAGCTAACATAATTCAAACAATAAGGCAAGATAGGCAAATAATCCAACAAGTATAAGTCGAACATAATCGAAGTCAAGTACACATCATCCCCTAAGTAGAGCATCTAATCCCAAATGTTCCAAGTCTCAATATATCAAGTTCGAATCCAACATCACAGGTACAACACCAAAACATCTCAATGTAAGCCATGATGCAATGCAATGCAATAATGTATGGATGCAATGCAATGCCATGAAAATGTTGTGTACACATGTACTCCGGACGGAAATATCGACATCTCGGTAGCATAACCCAAAGTGACTCGTGAAGTCTAAGTGCCATTCATCCAGGATCTTTTCCCAACAGACAGACGAGACCTCGGATCTTTTCCCACGGAGGGTTTTCACCGGCATCACGCTGGGGGACCTACGGAGTCCATACACTCACTCAATCTACAATTCCGGAACTAACATCGAACATTGGATTCTCGCGTCACTCTCATTTTAAAACTAAACCCAACTCATCACAGTGTTTCATCAAGTACCAACAGTGTCTCAACAGTATATCATGAAGAATGAGAGTGCGTGCAATGGATGTATCAACATCAATAATCATGCTCAATATCTCAAGTACCAACAAAGGGGTACACCAACAATAAATCAGCAACAGTGGGTACGCCAACAATATCATAATCAAGAAGGAACAAGAGATTCCAATAGCTACTAGCAACAAGTGACATCAAGCCAACACAATAGAACAATCAAATCACAACACAACGGGGTGGCTAGCCCCAATCACGCAACAGGGCCCAACCTAAGACAATGTTCAACCCAAATTCATACCCGAAGGTTTACATGCTTTCTCCGACAATCTAATCTAAATATATGTTTTGCTATATGAAGTCTTACCAAGGGTAAGACATAACCTACCTGAATGGCCGAACAACAAACACCAACAAATCACTCTTTTGCCTTACCCTTTCGCTGAGCCTCAGAACCAAAGTAGTCTAGGCATATTTGAAATCTAGATTAGAAATCACGAAGAATGATACTAATATTGCTATATTTCAATTTAGGTCAAATCCAACCCTAGAAATTGGGGAAACGGGGCCCACAAGGCCGAAATGGGAAATTTTGGAGTAAAATATCAAATTAAGCACTAGATGATCATAACCCAACCACTAATTGCTGATTTAACTAAAGGATTAACCTAATTTTGAATTTCAAGTGAAACCCCCAATTTTGGGTATAAACCCTAACTCCATGATTCAAGAATTCAACTCTAATAATGGAAGATATATGATTAGCAACCTTAGATTCATCAAAATCTAGCATAAACCCCCTCAATTCATCATTAATAAGCCTAGATAAAACATTCATTATCTCCACTTTTACATTTCATTACTAAGAAATTACTAAGGAAAAAGGAATCTATGATGATTAGGAACAAGGAATTAGTAAAGGGATTAGCAAGACTTGCCACTAAGAGTTTTCTCCAATAATCTTCTAAAACAGTCCCCAAGAGCTCAATTATCTAAATGGAATAAATGATAGACTAAGGGCTTATTTAATATACACTTAATGAAATAACAGGCCTGTTACTAACAGGGCCGCAACAGCGACACCGCAACAGCGCCCAATAGACCTTTGGGGCGGTCTAGGCCAAATCATACTTGGCCGGCCTAGCGGCCATCACGCCGCCAAAGGGGTTACGCTGGGACAACACTGGTGTTGTATTGGCGGACATCAGGTACCCAAACTCCATAATTTTCCTAAGTCACAACTGAAATCCCAAATGACTCCCGAGGCCATCTGCTCACAAACCACATACGCAGACCCACATAAAAATACGCTACGAACGCACACATGGCCTCAGAATTTCCAACGGAGGTCTCATTGACCGAGTCAACCCCCGATACCTCATTTCTAATTTCCCAACCCAAGTCCCAAAATGCATCCGAGTGCATTGGGAACCGAACTAGATATACACACAAGTTATAAACGACTATCCAGACCTATTTGAATTGACGGAATTCTGAAAAAGGTCCGTTTACCCAAAAGTCAATTTTGGGTCAACACTTTTTCACTTTAAGCCCATATTTCACAAAAAATCGCTGAATCACATCTAGACTCCTTAGGAAGCGCGTCAACGGTCCCTTCGGCTCAAAATGAGCTAACCAAGCTCGAAAAAAGAGGCGAAAATGCCGAAAAGACTATAATGACCAAATGGGTCATCACAGATTGTGATGTGAGTCAAACAGTTAGGATAAGGTCAACTTATACATGAGTACCATGAATGAGTATGAGATTACTTGGTTGAATTAATCCTTCTAATTATCCATAAAATAAACTTAGAGAATTAATGGAACTTTGGGATAAAATCTTTACTTAGGCTTATGTAAATGGTAAACCTCATAACCGGCTAAGTTAATTGGGAAGAATAGGTTTTGCATACATTTAGCATGTGATGGCGTTAACTAGGTCTATATGTTAATGTGAAATGTTGGAAAGGATAAGTTAGATGGTGTCGTACCTGTTAATTGTAATATTTTCCTCATTATGAATCTCTCGTAATTATCTTTGTTTAGGGAAGTAGTGAGGTGGTTGGCTAACGCTCCTCTCCGTATCATTTAGGGACGGTCGATGATGCCGCTGAGTACCGTTGTTTTGTATTCAGGCTACACTTGCTACATCTTTTTATGGTGCAGGTTTGACTTATGTTCGGGTCCGATCTTCGGATGTGATTTGGAGTCCGCTTGAGAGCATCGGGCTGAGCTAATGGTGCAGCGTGTGGCCCCCGAATTTCTCTTCTTTATATTTATTTAATCTGCCTAAATTCCTACCTAGACAGTGTAGTTGTGAATTGACTCATGTTTAGAAAAATTTGTAGTGCTCAAGTACACTTATGACCAGGTTTTGGGGTAATGCTTAGTTTTTTTTTTAATTTTCCGCAATATTGTTTAATTTTCACCAAATTGATCTTTTTTTTTATAATAAATCATTATTGTTCTGCTTGATTTTCAAATGCTTTTAGTCGCTTTGGGTTTGGCTCGCCTATTAGGGGAAAAGGTAGGCGCCATAATAACCTTGTAATTTGGATCATGACAAATTGGTATCAGAGCCTTATGTTCACCAGTATTATATGTACAAGACTAATATCTAATAGAGTCTTGCGGATTGGAACGTAGACGTATGTATCTACCTACGAGAGGCTATAGAGCATCTAGGAAAATTCCAATCTTTCACTCCTTTCGTGCTATTTGATTAGAGTGGTACCTAGGTGAAGTCCGTTATTATCGAGTTATGTTATGTCCACAATTGGTTTCGTGTGGGTTCTATTGAACTGGAAGGTGATGGTACGAATTTCGGTCCTCGTGTATAGAGATTTTAGTCCAGCTACTGTTCTGATTCTAGTGGTTCTGCTCGGGCAAAGGCAGGCTCGCATCTGCGAAGCCGCCCCTGTGCAAAATTGTCCTCCTGTACGAACGCCGTCCTGCGGAAGCCGTCCGCAGCAGCGAATTCCACAAATCTTTGGTCGTCTCGCAGTAGCGGACGCGCACCTGCTAAAGGTGGCCCGCTTCAGCGAAAATCACTGGGCAGAACCAATGAGTTCTGCAGCTTCCATCCCTGTTTTCACAAACAATATTCAAGCTAGAGTACTACAATAAAAAGGCCAAATGAGGGCACCAAATATCCAAAGCAAATTATCCAATAAGAAAAACAACAGATTGTCTCAAACATCCATCAAAACCAAAGCATTAAATCTAAAAAAGGAATAGGGGTGAAGGAAGATCATGCATGGCGGGCTGAGCTCTCGGCCTCATCATCACCGTCACTAGTAGCAGCATCATGTCCAGTAGCCTAGGCATCCTCCTCATTGGACAAGAAAGAGTACTTCTCATTATCCTGATCAGCCAGAAGCTGCTTCGACGGGTTGGCCCATTTGTAGATGGCCTTGATCCCTCCCCACATCTTGGTCAGAAACTTTCGAGTCTTCTTGTTCTTAGTCTTCTCCGTATCTAAATCTGTCCGGAGGTCATTATGGACTATGTCCATGTCACCATAGGCAGTCTCCAACAACTTCACCGAAGTCGTCATCTTCTTGAAAGCCTCTGTCTGAGCCTTATGGGCATCCAGAAACTTCTTCCAACTCTCACCCGAGGACTCACTGGGTCTGGCACTTGTAGACCCTTTGGGAATCTAGGATACCACATCATAGATCACCTTAAGCCGTGTCTCGAGCGCTCCAAATGGCCTCACGGGATGGGGAAGAGAACCATCACTAGTACTCATATGTACCTTCCTCTTCTTACTAGTCACCGTGCCACTCTATCCCTTAATCTTGCACGGATGGAATGGTGTATCAGGTTTCTTCCAACGATCCCCGAGAGCATCATCCACACCAGCAATCTTGCACAACTCAGTGATAAGGGATGGGAGAAATGATCAAGGTAAGAGTTAAGGGTTAATCCACCCTAAATCTACACTAGCTAATCCTAGCTAAACCTAACTCCATACAAGGAAAACTACTAAGGAATGAAAATAGGATGAGGCAACTTATATATTTTGTCTTTATATGCATAGCCACAATTATTTAACTAATAGCCACATTTGTCATTTAACTACTATTCGCTATTACAACAAAGGCCCAAAAGTGGCCTTTGCGGAAATAACCCAACATTGGGCCTTCACACTCCCAAATTGCACTTTTAGCCACTTTTTGTGGCTCCTATCTTTTGGCCTTCATCTTCATGTCTCTTCCAAGCAATCATCCACACCATATATGCCCTTTTGAATTGTCCTTCCATGGCCTCTAAAGGACCTATCTTCATCATCAAAGGGCGCGTGACATGGTAATGTGCTTCCTAAGCTCTAACATGGATTTTAGCCTTCATAATCGACCATGAGCTTCCTAGGATCATATTATACAGATAACACCCTTACAACCCAAGGGGACTGGAGTAGGATCTACATTATATTTGATCCAAACATGTATACGAATTGTGTGTCACTTACTTTCTGCAAGTTACCTTATGGATTACTTAAGTACTAGTCGACTATTACACTTAGATAGGCGAGAGGATTATGGTAGAAGGTTAGTAGATAATTAAGCATTGTATCTTTTTCACATTGACGCTAGTTTAGAACACTTTATTTGCTTCCCCTTCCCCTTAGCAGTCTCACTACTATTGTGCTAGTATTATCGTATTCCTCTATTTTTACTCTTGTTGTTGTTCCTTTTTTACTTTGGTATTCTCTAATATTTTTGTTGTCAATATTTTCTCTTCTTCAATTTTTTGTTTTCCCAACATAGCTTTTCACTCTTATATTTTTCAAACCTGTTTGAAAATGATATTTTCATGCCGAGGGTATTTTTTAAAACAACTTCTTTACCTTATCTCTACCTTAAGGTTTGCGTACATCCCACCCTTTCCTGACCCCATTTATTAGGTCACAGTGGATATGTTGGTTTTGTGTTGCTCGATCAGATTTAAATTATGAATCCACTTGCGACTGGTACCTCTCTCCTCCTCCTCTATGATCCCATCTCTATGTGAAGTTAAAAAATTTGTACAATACTTAATGACAGTAGAAGGAAACTGGGAGTTTACTGAACTTACAATTTACTGAACAAGAAGGTCTGTTGGGCTACTTTCTCCAATGCACTTGTCTTCTTCATATCCAACATCACTTTCTATGTTATTGTACCCTTCCTCTTAATTACTATCTCCTCCCCCCCCCAACCTTCCATTTTTTTTTTATTTTTTTGCTTGTGGTCCATTCTCTCCTTTAAAGCTCGTTAATCACTTTTTTCCCTAGTCTTTTTCTTAGTACCATAACTTCCTGTTTACAAATTCTTATAATTTCTTCTTCTCTTCCAATTGTTCCCACTACGTATAACCTTTCACTTTGATCCAAACACAACAAGAAAGAAAAAAAAAAGATAAGAGGAGCAAATTATACAAAAAGTACAAGAAGAAGAAAAAAAAGTGAGACATTTATAATTTGAAACATGTCAAACAGAAGGTCCAGACAACCATCATCAGGGTCTTCAAGGATTTCAGATGATAAAATTATTGAACTTGTTTCCAAGTTGCAGCAATTTCTTCCAGAAATTCAAACTCGCTGCTCCGGCAAGGTTAATTTTCTCTTTTCATCTGAAAAATACCTTAAATTTCTTCTTCATCTTCTTCTTTTGCATGTTTCAATAGTATATTGTTTGATCCTGTATGTGCTCTTTTAGTTTCATTATTGCATATATTAGGTAGTATTGTACTATTTGCATAAAATTCAATATTAGTAATGCAGTATTTTGTTACCTTAAGTTTTGATACTTGCATAAAGTTCAGTATTATACAATACATTTTTTAGTTGTCATTTTTGTTGCTCGCACAAATAATTTTGATACTTACACAAAGTTGATCCGTATTGTGGGATTAGTAACACACAAATCAAAACAACTAACATGACCAGAATAACGGTAAAAACTTACCGGCATCAGGTGTTTACACCCAATGTAGTTAAGTTAACCATAAAAGACAAACTAAAGTTTATTGGAGTCTTATTTTAAATTAAAAAATTTAAAACGACAGTAAATACTAATTAACGTAAAAGGAAGTAAAGTTATACTAACTAACTAATGGTAGAAACACTTAGGGTTGCCGTCAACTTCTTCTTTCTTTAATTTCCTGCACGTCTTCCTCTTTTATTTCCAGAGCTAGCGTCACTTTTTCTGGTAGGTAACATGCTTACTGTGTTCATTGGATTCAAGGTAGGTAACATACTAACTAACATATTTCAAGTGGGTTTGTAGTGTTCATTGTGATTCAAGGTAACAAGGGACGAATGCAAAGGGTTATACATGTGTCTTGATAACTGATAATTAGACTATACTATACTATGAAATCTCTATGTGAGGTTTTCGTTCTAAACTTCTGTCAAATGCCAATCAAAGAAAGAAAAAGTTAATACATTAATCATATTAAAATGGCATCCAGATAATGAATATTCTGCACTGTCACGATTTTGTGCACAATGTAATACCATTGTGATGTGAATCCAAATTCATTCACTTGTTCATACATTAATCGCTGCTACATCATGATGTTCTTTTCAGTTTAATATTGGTTGCTAGGAGAAAAGTAGTTTTATGTTTCTGTCAAGCAAAAAAAGGTTAACTGGTTATTATTTTTTCCAAAGCTATACCCAGTGTTGTTTGAGAGTTGGGAGAAATCTCATCTTACACGGTTAGATATTAAAAATGAAATTTGGCTGAAAAAGCTAGTTGACTTCCAATGAATTAGCATTCTGAACAGGAATTTAAAAAAAGGTTTGAAAGTTAAATATTACTTATTTTGTATATTTAAATATGTGTAAAATATATGGTAGCTAACTATGGTTAAGTATTAATAATTGTAGTTAAAGAAAGTGACCCATGTCACTTGTTTATTGATAGGGTGTAAACACCCGGTGCGAGTAAGTTTTTGCCCAGAATAACCCTCATGTAGTAATTTTCTTAAAAGAAGTAAATAAAACATGTACTTTTAATTAGTGACGCAGACATGATTTTTGCCAAGTGGATTCAATACTTTTTTGTGGAAAAAGAAATGCCTAAAGTTAAGAAGTATAGAATTTGTGGTCACTGGGAATTATATTGAACCTATAGCCTCGATGAGAATTCGAACCCCTTTTATCACTGAGCTAAGCTTTTGGCTTGTATCAAGACATTCAATATATATATATATATATATATATATATATATATATATATATATATATATATAGTCTTTATAAACGTGCAATTGTACGTTATTCTCAGTCAATCTCAATCATAGTAATAATTATTAGATAACATTATTTTGTAATAATATATATTTATTTTATGAGTTAAAAAAATTACTATAATATATGATTGTATCTATGCATACTTCTTTGAAAATTGATGTTCTTACAATTTTTTTCTTCTTCTTTTCCCCCATAAAAAACATGTTACGACTAATTAAGATAATTCAATATTAAAGATTAAGTGACAATATATCTATTTATTATCAATTACAGATACAAAGTGTTGAAAATCTTTACTAAATAAGATTACATTATTAAAATGGCATTAAGTTTTAAGAACATTTAGTTATTTATTTTAAAAAAAAATAAGTTGACCGCAAAAATAAGATATAATAATATTTTCTATTAAAAAATCAAGTAATACATAAAATAAAAGTATATCCAAACAATCTATAAATAAGTATATATCAATTCACCGATTTGCACCTCATGAAGATAATTAATTTAACATAATTAACTGATATTAGTTACTCCCTCCGAGCACTTTTACTTGTCCACTATACAAAAAATAAATGTCAATTTTTTACTTGTTCAGTTTGAAAATCAAGAGATACTTTTTACCATTTTATCCTTATTATTAAATAATACTACTACTAATTATTTCAATTCATTTCCCAATGAGTAAGATGACTTATACCGCGAATAAGATGTGATATAGTAAAATTAACTTTCTATTTATTATTTTTAAGGAATGTGTCATGTCAAATATGAAAACATGGGCGGGGAAAGTATAATAAGAATTTAATGTTTGGTTTTAACTTTAATTCCAAAATAAAATAAAAAATACATGGAATTATTTTGCCAAGTATGTCCGTAGAGAAATTTTTGGGTGAAGCAGAATTGGTTAGATGTATTAATTGTTATGACAATTCAATGTTTGCTTATAGTTCGGAATCCACAAAAACAAAATTAAAATACACGTTTTTAATAGAAATCTTACCATATTCAATTTGAATTGGAATCAAATTCATCGCGGTTAGACGGAAGCTAAATTAAGTAGACAATGTGATATTTTCTTAATTTATATTTAACAAAATAGTCAATAGAAATATAGTAGAATTAGATTAAAAAGTATCTAAGTCAATCAATATTTTAAAAATATTTTTGTCATTCAACATTATATTGTTATTCGTGCTTTTAAAATATGTAATATAGATAGATAGATATTTTAATTTTACCCAATATCAAATTACTTATAAAAAATAATTTAGCTCTCGATGGATACAAAATTAGTTGGTCACAATATTGGGTTGATAGGTCCAATATCTTATTTTTCTTTAGTACATTTTCTTTGATTATTAGAGTTACATATCTTATTTTACTTCAACGTATGTTCTTTGATTATTTTATTAGCTCAATTATCGACAATGTCATTATTTAGATTTGTTTTGCTAAAGATAAAAGTAATACATTAAAAAAAAAAAAAAAAAAAAAACGTAAATTACACTACAGAAAACAGGTCCCAAACAAATCAACTCATTGCCAACTTTGTTATTTTGAGTTTTCTTCTATTTCATCCGAAAGTAGTATCGCTTTAAAATTCTGTTTATATTCTTTTTACTAAAATAACCAGCTATGTTGTATTATGATTAATGTAAAAAGGCATAAAATTCGTTAAATATTTAAAGAATATTTTGAACAATCAACATTTATATTCGTGCTTTTAAAATAATATAGATAGATAAATATATATATATATATATATATATATATATATATATATATATATATATATATATATATATATATATATATATATATATAAAATTTTAATCCTATGTACGCATGTAATTTTTCGACCAAGGGGGTTCGGATAAACCGCTTCTACCTAGATCCGCACATGCTTTTAATGTCTACATTATAATTTATCAGAGGCGGAACGAAGATTTGAAGCCTGGATTATATTTATTTTTTTCGTTATTGAGTTCTAAACTAATAATCTATATATGAATTTTAAGATAAAAATAAGGTTTGAACCAAAGCTATTGAATTCCGTTGAATCATAGCCGAGCCTGTAGCTTCACCCCTAAACTATGTTTTATTAATCCCTGTATACAAGTAGTTCTTTATAATCTTTTCACGCATTATCAATTCCCTCATTACAATCTTTGTATTATTATTTCCCGTGTGACTTGTCTGTGAACGAATCTAACCCTTAAAGGAACACAAATTTTGCTGGTATATTCATGGATCAAATGAGTCTCTTTTTCTACTAAGGAGATGAGATGTGAATACCGTAACCTGAATTACCAAAAATTGGAAAAAAAAAAAGTTGATGATTCAAACAGTACTGATCACCATGTTCACCACCCATACCTATATTACTTAAAAGAAAATAGACTACTCTCTGTCTCTCTATTCATGTATTCTTTCTTGGAAACAGCACAAGTTTTGGCAGTATATGATTTGTATAATTTGTTCTTCACGCCAGGACCATATTTTGGGTCCCAACTCCCAATAATAAAAAGCCACTTGTACGTTTTGACTTGACATTTTTATAGATTTGCAACGCATTATTGCATATATTAAGTCATGCTTAGTCGATATTATGTAAACACTACCTTTAGGCTACAGCATAAAAGGTGGTTCCTTTAAAAGAGTAATGTAATTATTCTTCCTTTTGTGTTTATTAGTTTTTATGCAATGATAGTAAAACCATTAGGGACATTGACACGGTATAGCCTCCCACCAAAATAATAGCCGGAAAATATTTGTGTACAGTATATTAATGTATATACGTGTAATATACATATTTTATACATAATTAGTGTATATTTCTTTTGTATATTTGGGTATCGGTTGTAATTGCTTTTGACCAGTGGCCAAATGTGTGATTTTAACATTATCAAAATACTTTTAAAAAAATTGTAACGATTTATAAAAAATGAAATAAGTAACCTGAAAAATAAAACAGATTTCGTGTAGTAACAAGTTGAATACACTAATAAAGTAAAAGAAAGATATTTCAATGTTATAGAAGTAATATATAACTTCACTTTTATTATATTTATTCTAACTAATTTTGGTTCATGTTGCAGGCATCAGCATCAAAGGTGCTCCAAGAAACTTGTAACTATATTAGAAGCTTGAACAGAGAAGTGAATGACCTTAGTGATCGACTTTCTCAATTACTATCTACTATAGATACTGACAGTCCAGAAGCTGCAATTATCCGCAGTTTAATGATGTGATTAATTAATTTCTATTTATATATTTACAAGTATTTTAGCACCCTAGTTGTTTGTCTCTTCTTCCTCTAGGCTATCTACTAGTTACTAGCTAGGCCAATCATGTGTTAGAATATAGAACTGAATATATGTATGGGATACGATGTTCCCCTAGCTATGGACACATGCTTGTAATTATGTTTTCTCACTATAATTAATAAGATGGACTTCCACGGTTCCACTTTGGAAGTCCTTTTTTATTATGTTCTACATTTAATACATTTATGGTTAAAGGAGACTTTCCAAACGTCACGTAAGCATGCAACGACTTTTTTTCATGAACATCAATCATTAAAAAAAGAGAGTACTTTCTTAACTTCACGTTGTGAAGGCTAAAATAAAGGGTGAAATTAAAGGGGTTACGGAATAGCCGAGTTTAGACGCTCTTATCTCTTTCATTTAATTTTTACAAATAATATATTGTTGGAAAGCTCTTGAAAAAATTTGGAGAAGAAGGAAAAAGATATGAACGAATAGTATATCAAATGCCAATTCCTTTTGTTTAACCCTAAAAAAGGTAACAACTGAATTTATACGCGGTTAAAGGATACGTGATGTGATCTGTTGCTAAAGCAATGAAATAAAAAATAACAAGCAAAGATTCGTAAAGAGCAAGAAAAGAGATAGCCTTGATTGATAATTGAGGAACACAGCCAATTGGTCCGGTTTGGAGCCCTTTTATCTCGACCCTGAGCCAATCTTAAGAGAATTTGAATAGATTTTGTGGTTACAGATCTGAGAATGCGAAAATGTGTGTAAAAATGAGAGTATGATGTCCTAATGAGAGGATCCACCTCCATATTTATAGTACAAGAGTTAGAGCTATACATGGTGATGTTTGACACAAATATCTAGATTTAGTGTCATTTACACTTTACTTCTTAGCACTTTCATCGCAGTTTTGAATGTGAATTGTTGTATATGAGCTTATGTTGGTATGTTTATATGAATAGGTACAACAAGGACCAGCGAAGGGTATTCCTGGCGGTTTTGAGTGATTCCGAGGCTGTGTACGTCGATTGAACGTTGCGAAGGAAGTTCCAGCACTTGAAGGCAAAATCTGACCACTGAAGGGTCTCATGCGCTGGCCATGCGCCGCACAACCAGCTCACAAAAACACCATTCCTGAATCTCAGACAGACCATGCGCTGGCCATGCGACGCACAGCCAGCGCACAAGCGGCGTCAATTCTCCTAAGTTGATCGGGATTGGGCCCATTTATCTGATATTTGCCCTAGCTTTTAAATAGCCATTTTTACATTAGAATAGGGGACCTTTTGACCTAGAGAGAGTAGGAGCCGCCGTGGAGGCCGGAGATTATTGGGTTTTATCTTCTCTTCTCCTTATTACTAGTTTTTATATTTTCTTTGAATGATTGGTTGCTTTTCCTCCATGTCTGTGTGGAGCTAAACTTCTTGTTCTAGGGTTGTGGTAAACCATAATTATTGATGTTTGGTGATTATTTCTTATCTTAATATGAGTTGTTGAGTTTGATTGCTTCTTTAATTATGTTCATAATTGCTTGATTGTTTGGCCAACAGTTAGGTTCTATCGACTATCTAATATACATGCTTGGGAAAGATGTTGTTATATTAGAGAAAGATTAAAGAGGGCGTGATCTGATTATCCCTATAGTTGGGCTAGGATTTCTGGCTAGGATAGGAATATAGCTAGGCGCCGCGTTCAATTAAATACCATAAACGAATTGCGTTCTTGACAAGTCAATTCCATAGGAATATAGGTGGCGAACTGATTTGAATAGGCCAGTAGTAGTTCGGGAGATTATTACGAGAGTAAATAATCCGGTAAATTAGCAATCATCGACAATTCGGATTAAAGGGAAATAGTTTGAAAACTCAACAGAATTGGTGAACCAACCGCAACCCTGGAACATTCGTCTCATTGATAATATAAAACCCTGCTCTTTCTTTGTTGAAGTTCATTATTTGTCTCTTTTATCTTCAATTAGTTTATAACCACAATCTTCGAATTTCATCTCTTGTATAGATAATTTGGATAGTTTAATTTAGTTGACGGTTAATCATAACTCCCTGTGGGTTCGACATCCGATTTCTAAAATCACTATATTACTTGTACGACTACGTATACTTGCGTGTGCGTTTGGACGCAACAAGTTTTTGGTGCCGTTGCCGGGGAGTTAGAAATTAACTGTTTATCTAGATTCTACTTTTCTTTTTGTCTATTCAAGTTTTTTATTTATTTTCTTTTAATTTTTTTTAATTTAGTAGTTTGGATATCTTTCTTGATATGGCATCTTGGAATAAAAATTGGTTGAATATTGGTTGTGCCTATTTTGGTGATTCTTGTCTGATTTGTGGAGGACCCCACCTGTGGAAACACTGTCATAATATTTTCGAAAATGGGTTGTGCGCACCTATCCAATCCTTTGAGCGGATTGTTTGTAGTATATGTGGTGGTCAAGATGGCCATTGGAATGGTTGTCCTAACTCTTATTCCTCATCCCCGAGCCCCTATTATGATTCTCTTATTGTTTGTGATGTTAACAGGAGTAATGAAGTCGAGGATGCAGAGAGTCTTGCTCGGCTTACAGATATGATGAAAAACATAGTGGAGCAAGACACATTGATAAGAGAGCAAAACGCAGAACTAGAGAAGGCCATGGAGAGGATTCGTGCCAAACTCACAGAGATGCAGGCCGAGTCTGAAACTTGTAATCTGCAAGTTACAGGCTTAGCCAACACCCAAGACGAACCTCAAACAGAAGAAGAGAGTGAGTTCCTACAAGGAGATAACTTCGAAGAAGCAAAGATAGTGAGCCAATCTTGGCTAACGGAACAATCTCAACAAATGAAATTTCATGGGTTTCTCCGCGATGGACTCACAAACATGGCGACACAATTGATAGAAGGCAGAATAGAGCTCAGACAAGAGATAGACATATTTGACTCAGATATCCATGACCTGCATGCTTTAATGAATAAAATGGTTGAGATGTCTGACGCCCAACCACCAGTTGTTGTGGATACTGGCCTACTTGTGGAGCAGGAAGAGGAATTCCAACCATTCGATCAGAATATTGTTGATGATACCAATGTTGAGGGGGTGCATATGAGTGAGGATGTAAAAAATAAGGCAGTTTCGGAGTTGGGGCGTGTTGGTCCTCATTCTAAACATTTTTATACATTATCTTTGGTTGGTGACATGGAAATCGAGCCCTCCAAGCTTTTGGAGAAGGGTATAAATAAGAAACAAGACCCTTATATCCTAAAATTTGCCACACCAAAAGGCAAAACGGCATTCCTCACTTAAGGGCCAAGAAGTGCAAGATGCGACACCTATTGCTTGGTTCCTTTATTTTCACACCACCGCCCCAGGAGCGGAGCAGAAAATTTGATGCAAAATTAGGGGCACAATTCACATCCTCAAGGTGGAGGGAAAAATGGTGAAATTGATTCACGTCGTGCCACGACGTTAACTAAGGCTCTGGTTGGGAGGCAACCCAACTTTTGTAGCATATATGGCATGTGTATGTTCATGTTGCAGGACCAAATAATGAGCAAGAACAATAAACGCTCGAAGCAATTAATGAAACAGCTCCAGGTTTGTGTGTGCTATGCCCATACGTCGCATGGCAATCGCACAAGGGGTAAGCAGGCCAAAATTTTGGCTAAGTACAAAGTTCAGAAATGGGTGTGTTATGCGCTGACCATGCGACGCATGGATAATGCACGGGTCGGCCCAGTTCGAAATCTTTTAAAAGAATAAGACACGGCCGACCCCCCCCCCCCCCCCCCTTCCCCCCTCTCTAAAACAGCTCCCAACCGAACCCAAACACGAAAACCCTTCTCCCAATCCCTTCCAACTCCAAGGAAAGTAGTGTAAATCATCTCCTCCGCAACACAAGGTAAGAATTCGTGGGTTTTCATCAATGAAATCCCATTCCTTCTTTCCCCTTTTTGTTGGGTTGAGAGATTGATAAACAAGGGTTTGTGGGTTGGGCAAATTTGGATGGATGTTTCGGTATTGTGTTGTTTGTAAAGAGTGTTAGATGCTAGAACAATGATTCCCAAACATAAGGAAGGGTTTTACAACCCTCCATTGTTGCAAAACTTCAAGGGATAGTTCTATGCCCACAAGTTGCTTGATAAAAATTCCTCAATTAAGTTTCGTGTGATTTTTGTGAAGTCTTGAGTAGAAAATAAACTTGAAACAACATTCTAAACCATAGGGCATTTCCATGAACACCCATAGGTCATTCAACATGTTTTTCCTTGTTTTGTAGGATAGTCTTTATTTCATTAATTTTGTCGTTTTAGGCTTAAAATTAGTTAACTTCTTTGTTTTGAGTTTTGTGTATCATAGTCGGAAGTAAGTGTGGGGTCATGGAGAGTCATTAAATCCATGAGAGAACCCGAACATCAAGAAAGATGAACATTCAATGCTTAAACACACGGCTCACAATAAGTGAAACGACCCCACTTGGTTTAAGATTTGCTAACGAAGTTAGAGGTTTGTGTTTTGAATCTCCAGAGGTACAAAGAGTTCCCCTTGGCTGATGGATATGTGCATGAACGACCTGTCAACAAGGTGGTGAGGCTGAGGATGATGACTAGGCCCTAGTAGGCCTCAGGGAGTATTTCTTGCCTTACTTTGTTTTTAAATTTTTCCATCTATATGCTTCGAGGGCAAAGCATGATTTAAGTGTGGGGTGGGAAATACGTCCCTTGTAACAACATTTTGAGGTTAAGGATGGTGATCAAGTTGCCATAGGTTTTCTTTTTGATTAGTGTTTGAGTCTTTGAGTCGAAAAAACAAAAAAAGAAAAAAAAGAGATTTCCAGTTTTCTTGCGTTAGTTTTTCTTGGTAGCCTCTTGAGTCCCTCGTTAGTGGCATACACCATCCACCCCATTGGGTTTTCTTATGACCTCAGGTCTTTCCTAAGGGGGGACCTTTGAACCGGGTTAGATTTTTAGTTTTTGTAGAAGAGTCGTAGGAGTCAAGCCTGTCAGACCACTCGAATGCTAGGTGCTCAGGTTAGGTGGAATGTGGAAACCATGAGTTTTTCTTGAAAATCTTTAAAAAACATGCTTAAAAATAGGCAACCTACCTCGAAACATTTCTGCAGTAGACTGCATTGACTCATGTATGACCCACTTGGCATGATTTGTGATAGTTGCTTGATTGGATGGTTGTATGAATCTGTTTTGTGTTGATTATGTGTTGTGTGTGATGTGAGGAAACTCTGATATGATCCATGCTTGATAATGATGACTAGAACTTGCCCGGTGTGTTTGTGAAGTGAAATTAAGTGAGAAGTTTAGGAAGTGATCTAGGCATTTCTTTGTTAGCCAAAGTTTGAAACGTCGCTTGCCTACCCTTTGTGTATGTATATCCCTAGTCAACCCCGTTGAGCCTTTAGCTTTTCTTTTTTTACAACAGCCAATTAGCCTACTCCCGTTGTTCGTATTGACCCAATTTGATCCCTGTTTTACTCCTTAGGCACTTTTAATGGTTACTTATTGAATTGGAGTTAGGATGTGAAGTTAAGGGAGGGTTGTTGAATGAAGTTAAAAATGAAGTCTATGGGTGTGTCTGAAGGGTAGATGATGGTTAGTGGGAAGTAAAAAAAAAAAAAAAAAAGAACTGCAAAACAGGAACTGTCTAGTTTGTCATCTGCGTTCTTAATGTCGTCTCCCACTAGTCTGTCGAAAACAAAAGGATGCTTAAACTTGAGAAAATAAATGGGTGTTGATAAGATAGAATGGGTAGCATGTGGATGAATGCTATGGGTGATGAAGGATGGTGCAAAAATGAACTATGATTGTAAGGTATTAAAAGTTCTTAGGGAGGTTAGTCACTATTTTCCAAAATATTTCCTACCCGTCCCTTAAGCCTACATTGCAACCATACAAGTCCTAAGTGATCCTAAATTCACCTCACTCTAAGTTGCTGAACGGTTACACTAAGGGCAAGCCTATGGTTCGTCATGTTTGAGCATTGGATATTCTTTGTAAGAGTGAGCGATATTGTTGCATCTTATGTCCATTGAAATAAGTCATTAATTTTGTGTGAGATATGGATAACTCTCTTTTGGGTGAGGACACATAATTAATAGGAGATGGATGAAGTACTCCCGCTCGGTCAAGTAGCAGGTTCTTTATGTCTTGAGTGGTGTCTGGAGTCATATGCATGTTTTTTAATGTATCGTTTCTTGAGAGTATTGGTTGCTAGAATTTTGAAGCATAAGAAAATGGTGGTTTTGAAGCAGTTGGCATGACTTTCAAGAATTGGCTCAATGTGTATGTTAATGCAATTTCGAAACTTGCATATCCACCGAATTCTGATGTAGACCTGTTTGAGTGGCATGGCTAAGTAAAGTACTAGGGAATGTATGATAAGTGGTTGCTCGAGGGCGAGCAAAGTCTAAGTGGGGGGGGGGGTGTTGATGTTTGGCACAAATATCTAGATTTAGTGTCATTTACACTTCACTTGTTAGCACTTTCATCGCAGTTTTGAATGCGAATTGTTGTATATGAGCTTATGTTGGTATGTTTATATGAATAGGTACAACAAGGACCAGCGAAGGGTATTCCGGGCAGTTTTGAGTGATTCCGAGGCTGTGTACGTTGATTGAACGTTGCGAAGGAAGTTCCAGCACTTGAAGGCAAAATCTGACCACTGAAGGGTCTCATGCGCTGGCCATGAGCCGCACAGCCAGCGCACAAAAACACCATTCCTGAATCTCAGACACACCATGCGTTGGTCATGCGCCACACAAGAAGAACATAAAGGAGGTTATGCGCTGGCCATGTGACGCACAGCCAGCGCATAAGCGGCGTCAATTCTCCTATGTTGATCGGGATTGGGCCCACTTATCTAATATTTGCCCTAGCTTTTAAATAACCGTTTTTACATTAGAATAGGGGACTTTTTGACCTAGAGAGAGTAGGAGCCGCCGTGGAGGCTGGAGATTGTTGGGTTTTATCTTCTCTTCTCCTTATTACTAAACTAAATCTGTTAAGGAGATAATGATCCAGACAATCTCGGGTGCCTCAAGGGCCGTCGCAACGGGCGGTGAGAAATCCGTTACAGGTCGGATTTCTCGCATTCGTGTCAACTGGCGTCCCTCTGGTTTGTGATCCCTCGGGCCTTATTTTATCCGACTATTCGAACCCGAACCGACGCTATATATTAAAGCCAACTCTCTTATTTTGCTTCGATCTTCCGTAGACGGATACAAGTACTTTGCCCTGGTTTACACCATATACAGATAGTCCCTCCATTTTTCGGTGGAAAGCATTGACTCCAGGGAATAGATTTGAACCAAAAACAAAACTGGTCAGTGATAGCAACACCTAAGGTCCAGCTCTGCCGCCTAAATAGACATTTGTTCAGTTCTGCACTCTGCACGATGTTGATGCACTCTACACGATGTCGATTGCTCATTATTACGCCACTGTAGCGATTAGCCTCAAAAACCGTTTGACATTATGACTTCCAACCCTTTGCGTATAAAAGGTAGGTGCTCCATACACATTAAGCCATGCAATTATTTTCCTTACACGGCTAAAACCCTATAGAAAAACCCTACATCAGAACTTTTTGAAACCTCTTTCTTCGAACCCTTTTCTTCAATAATGTCGTTTATTCCTATGCTAACTCAGTTCCCTGCTAATACCACATAGTCATCTCCTTCTTTACCACAATCCCCAACAGGTGCTTCAAGTTCTAAAGAAGAAATCGAGTTCCTTGCCACTGACATTCTCCCCGCTGGCTTTAAGTACCCAAACGATTGTAAGGTTTCAAGTCATCTTGAATCTGTAGAGAGCTTTGAATCGCTTATTGACGCTGCCACTATCCCCAAAGTTCGTGATAATTGTAACTTGGACGCCAACGTTGACGTCGTCCAGTTAACCATGGGACAAAAATAAACCATCACGTCGCAGGTTACTCCCTGGTTTACACCTATCCCTTTGCAATTGGCTATTCTTTCCCCATTCCTCAGATAATAGAGGATTTTTATCGTCGCTATCGGATTTGTGTAGGGCAAGTTGCTCCGCAGGTTTGAATATTGGTATATTGTATCAATCTTTTGGCCAACATAACCGGGGTCTCTTTTACCCTTGATCATCTGATTCACATCTACGTCCCACGAGTTGTCCGAGCTGGCCTAGTGCATCTGTGCCTTCGTGGAGCACGAGGTCTCATCGACCCAGAGGATGACTATGACACAGCCTGGCTGCATCGATTTGTTATAATTCGGACGAACCAACTCCATCGTTCTCTATCCTAGCCTTTTCCCGAAGCGTGGAATCCTGCTCCGGTTTCGATCGAACCGAAGCTTATAATCAGAATTTTCGACTGGATCGTCGCTTTGTTAGACGCTTCTCGTGACTAACCCGCTCTTGGAAAAGTATCTCTTCCGAATGATGGAGAGGGAAAAATCATTGTAAATTTTCGACCTTCATGTTTACTCGCATTTTCATCCGTTGTGCCTTATATCCTTATTTTCAGGGTTTCCAACGAAGAAACTTTCCTCCAAGCAGAAAAGTACTAAGGATGATGCTACCGAAGATACTATTCCTCCGAGTAGGAAACCGAGGCAAATAGATGTTCCGACCATCCTGGCTACCTCCACAGGAATTGGCTCTCGGATTAGATCTCGTCGCCTGCTTTCAGAGGCTAGGATGGGAGCTTCTTACAGGAACCAAGCCCCCGTGATTATCCTTAATGATGATGAGTTGCCAGCCGAGGTTAACGTCGCTATGTCGAATAATCCTAGTGGTGACTCGACCATGTCAAAGTAGGAACCTGGAACCACTTAGCCGAAGTATGAATCTGCCAAAGCACCCAAGGACATGAACCGAATATCTTAACCTTCGGGTCATCAGACTGATTTTTCCACCTTTTTTGTTTTGTTTAAGACCATATGTTTGGCCATGTTTTGTATGGTTACTATAACCGCGATAGTTGCGTATATATCAATGTATAAAAGTTTTATTTGAACCGGATAGGACCCTTTTATATTACAAATACTTTTATCCGCTTTGAGTTTTGTCTGAACCAAATTGGGTCTTTTTGTGCATGAATTTTTCTTTTTGTCCGAATTTCCAGCGGAATAACGAGAAGTGGAATGTCGGTCTAAGGAGAACCTTCTTTTGTAAGTTTTGAAATAGGAGGAAAAACAAAATTTCTTTTCACGTCACGTCCGTCTGACTTCGGACACATGTAGCTTCTCGATTGGACGTCCCTTCGGTTATCTGATCAATGCGTTTTGCCATAATTACTCCTCGCCTATAAATAGTCATATTCCCTTTATTTCACCATTTACTGCACTTTCTTACTCCCCGTTCTTCACTCTTGCATCTGCTCTACCTTTTATCTGATACGTTCAACCTTCATCAGAATCTTCAAACTTTCGCCAGAATCCTTCAAATCTTCACAAACTTCTCCAAATCTTCATCGAAAATCTTCAAATCTTCACAAATTTATTCAAATCTTCATACATTACCTTCAAATCTTCAAAAATGGCAACGAACTCCTGATCCTCTTCTTAAAATGCCTTACCAGCTACTTTTCCTCCTCCAGCGGCTGATATCGGTACTAATTCCGAGGTTAGTGATCGGACCAAACCCTTTGAACCTCAACCACAAGATATTTTGCCCATAGACTTCCACTTCGATGCTGAATTTGCCGTCGAGGAGGTCGTGAAAAAGTCCGATAGGGGGCTCGATGTCCGACGATACCCTTCTTCAATCAAGGCGATGGACCTACCGCGAGTTCGGACTGAATGCGGTTGGTCAAACCATCTGTCAAAGATCGTTGTTCGGGGTCCGGACGATAACATCACAACCTTCATTGAGGGATACTCAAGTGTTTGCACTTACCCTTTCACGTTCAAGCTAGACCCCCCAATTGATCATGTCATTCTTGATTTAAGTCGAACATATAAATTGTGCCTTGCACAAATCAGCCCAAGTGTTTGGAGGATTGTAACTTGCCTCCGATTTTTGGAAAATAACATTAATGAGGAATTCATTCTGCATCATTTGATCCGGCTACACTGCCCGCGTGTCTTCCGTGGCAGGGTCGTAAAGCTTTCCAAACAAGGAAAACACCCTATCCTCTCCAGCGTCAACAAAAATAAAGACTGAGGTTGGGTGGAGCGTTTTGTCAGGGTCAAGACCGCAGAGATTATCCCAGAGAGAACTATGTCGTTTCCCGAGCAGTGGAACAATACTCGTAAGCATTGTAAAACTTTAATCTCTTCGTGTGCCTTTAAATATTCATCTAATTCTATTCTATTTCAGCCGTTGCGTGGATCCCGGACGAAATAAACAACTTTCACGGTTAGGTAGAGGGCATTATATGCCAATACCCGCATCAATTGCGCACGTGGAAGGAGCTATCCGACAAAAGGTGGACAGCAAAAAATCAAGGTAAGTGGATTTCTTTTGCCTTGTGTTATTTCATTTATCCCTTTATCTAATATTGACATTTTTCTCAAGATTGAGGAAGGGTTTCGTAGCCCCAAGGCCTTAATCGACCGATGCCCTTACCATGCTGGATGTGAAGTTTGACCCGTCGAGCTCAGCGTGGCTCATTGCCGAGGCAGAGAAGAAGAAGAGAGCCAAGTCCTCCAGGCCCCTGAAGTCATCTTCGGTGAGCCGAAAAAGAAAGAAAAGCTCTGGTGGTGCTTCAGGAGTACGGGGCCTGAGGGACTTCCTGGACGATGATATAATAATAGCGAGAGTCAGCCTCGGCTCCGCCACAACTGCTTCCACCAAGACAGAACCCACTCCGGTAGATGTTTCGGACGAGAATATTGTCGGCGGTTCGACCAATCTCGTCGAGGGTACGACGAAAGTCGCTTAGCTCCCACCATTGATGTCGTTCACTCACCGGCCCCATTGACGGTCGTCTTGCCCGAGGTGGAGGCTGTCGTGGTTAGGGATGATACGTCTCCGGATGTAGGACTTGCAGCTAAGAGGGCCAGACATGTCGTGTCAGTTTCCTCTTCGCCTCCTGCTCATTCCTTCGGGCAGGAAAGTTTAGATCACTTGTTTCTCGAGGCAGAGGTTGCCACCACGTCCGTTGTGATGGCGAATGCATCCCGGTTTATCCACCTCATCATTCTGCAAAGACCGAGGGAGTCTTTTCGGTCCCTCAGGGTATTCGAAATCAGCTCAAGGTCAAAGCTCGTGGATACCTTCCTGGCCCTGAGTGTCGACCCAGAAAGAATGAGGTTGGTCACTCTCACCGTTCTCGAGGATACCAGCTTTTTGTCCCGGCCTGTTGGGGTAGCCAGCTATCTACACCCCCTTATGTCGAAATCCGACAAAGAGAAAAAGGGGAGAGTCTCCTGGAAATGTCTCCTCAACAAGAGCATGCATGCTGCGAACCGGGTAAATGATAAGTTGGTATTTACCAACTTATTTCTTCTTTAATCTTAGATTGTTGTTATGTTTTGATTGAGAAAATAGTGCATTTAATGTCGTTTACTTTCATTTTATAGGTTCATATGATTGAGAAGAGCTTTGAAAGAAATCAAGTGAAAAACAATTCAAAAAAGAGGTCAAATCGAAGAAATGACAAAAAATGGACAGTTTTGTAAAAAGGGGACAAATGTGCAAAAAATGAATATCAGGGGTTGTTTTGGTCTAATTTTGAGTGGGAAAATTTTCGGACTACAAAAGCAAGACTTGAAGGCATTATTTTTCATTTTTGGCCATTTTCACAAGATTTTTGGAAGCTAGGGTTCTTCAACCAATACTATGGAAGAGAAGATTGTAGCACTTTAATGAGTAAACCCGTAACCCTTTCTTCAATTCCTTGTTATGTATTGAATATTTAAGCGTGTTGTATTTTATTCTCTCACTTTCATCTTGTTTATGAGAATATCCATTATCAAGTGTTGAATTAAATCTCATATTTTGCTTATGTAATGAATAATTTTTATTTCTAATGAAGAGAGTTAAAAATAATTTAAACAAGTAAGGAATTATCACCAACTAAGCTAAGCCAAACACTTTCAATATTTGATTTTTGATTTAAAAACTAACAAAGACAAAACTAACCTAGAAAACAAGTAAAATGATCAATGGCCACAAGCATGGATACAAGAAAAATTACTCTCAAGTAACGATCCAATGTATTTTACGATTTCACAACTATGAGTGAGTTTATGCTAATTAGATAATGATCTCTAAAATCTCATCAAAAGTCTCTCCACCAAATCAATGAATTTCACTCGAAGCTTTCTCAAGCCTTAGAGTGTGATATTAAGCACAATCAATATAATCTCAAGTAACTTTCCTATCTCTAGTTCAAGTTATTAGATGGGTTTTAAAGCCCCAAATTCTTGTTAATTAATCTTTCCCAACTTCAATCTTCCTCTCTCGAGCTCAAATCGAAGTAAATGGGCAGGTCTTAGGGTTAGCTAATCCGTTAAGAAACATTAAAGAACAAGATTAAAGAACATTAAAGAAACATTAAAGAACAAGATTAATTAAAACAACATTAACTCACATCATTAGCAATAAAAATCATTCAATATATAAGTAAAACAAGAGTTTCATCCAAACTTTAATCATAGAATATTTCCATAAGCAAGATTCAAGTAATGGAATGGAGTACTACACACTTAGATATTCAATACATAACAAGGAATTGAAGAAATGAGTAAAAGAGTAAGAAATTTCTCATCTAAGTCTTCAAATCTTCTCTTCGAAAGTCTGAGTTGATGAACCCTAGTCTCCAAAACTTGTGTTGAAAATGGCCAAAGATGATGATTTTGCCCCCAAGTCTTTCTTTTAATGGATTCCCAATCTTCTCAAATTAAGATTTTGCCAAAACAGCCCCTGATTTTCAGCATTTAAGTTCCGGCCATTTTTGCATTTACAGCCACTTTTTCATTTTCTTCAATTTGGTCTCTTTTTTACTTGTTTTTCACTTGGTTTTTTCTAAAACTCTTCTCAATCATATAAACCTATAAAGTGGAAGTAAACGACATTAAATACACTATTTTCTCAATCAAAACATAACAACAATCTAAGATTGAAGAAGAAATAAGTTGGTAAATTACCAACTTATCAAACCCCCAAACTTAAACTATTGTTTGTCCTCAAGCAAATCAAATCATAAAATTTCATTTAAAGGACTCCATTCAAAAGTGCACCAACATCATATCAGGTCAAAAAGTCTATTTTAAGCACAAACACATGACTTTAATTGGTACCAACAATTAATCCAAGACATATGAATCACCAACAAATCCTCAAAAATTTCATGTCATTTCAAGTACTTAAACTGCAAGTTAATCAAAGTAGGAATCAAGTCATGATACTAAAGTTTCAAAATTTGCCTCATTATCACAAAATATCTTTCTTTTGTTCATTCCTCACAATTGGAAATTGGAACACGTTCACAACTCAAATTATCATGTGCCTTCACAATCAAGAGAGTATCTCACACTTATGAAATGTTATTTAAAACACAAATGGGATATCAAATTGAAAGAATTAACTCTCTGTCTCACACAAAGTTGTTCAAATGCACAAAAGTAGTACCATAGGCTTGTCCTTCATGTATTTCTCCACTAATGTAGACACACTTGGTTCAAAATCAATTAGGACTTAAAGGGTTGTAATGTAGGCTTTTGGCTAAGGTAGAGTACAATTTGGGTGAGAGTGACTCAAAACCTCCCTAAGCACTACAATTTGCAACAATCAAAACACATTTCCTTTCAGACTTTTCCACCCTTTTCTTCATTTTTCATTTCACCAACTAGTCTTCCCTTTATGCACAACTCTTTATTATTCCTTCTTTTTTTTTTTCTTTTTCAAAATAACAGGAAGTTTCCAAAAAAAAAAAAAAAAATATTCTACTACTTCAATTTTTTTTCCACCTTTTCACTTTTAAAGTAACTCCCACATCACAACTTTTTCTAACCATCACCCCAAACTTAGGCTTTTAGCCTATGTTTGCACTTGCAAAGCACTCAAGAAGCTAAAATGTAAAAAAATAGGTCAATAAAGAACAAAAGGTTAAAGCTTGTAACATGGTTGCAAAGAAAATGTTAAAGACTCAAAAAGGGTTAACTAGGGAAAGTACGCAAGGGTACGCAATTTAAGGCACAAAAACGGGTCCAAGGAAGGCCTAACATCATTTTCCTAAACCAAGTGTAGTCTAGGATTTCGCCTTGAAACACATTCCGGGCAAGTTCTAGACCACAAATAATGCAAAAGAACTCACAAAAACCTCACCACACATGGCACATGCAAACTCAGGTGGAATATGTATCCAAAACCCAATTAAAACAAATGAACTCAAAGAAAGTCACTCACAGCCTAAAGAGACTACTTAGTGAACTTAAGAGCCAAACATTGAGTCTAAAATTCTTAACAAGAATCATCACTTCAATCATTTTTTCTTTTCCAAAAACCACTAATTCATATGCCAAGATTTAAGTGTGTTGGTACCAAGCAAGCCACAAATGGATCAAGGGGCAAAATCACATCCCACACCACTTTTACTCCTAACAAAATTAAAGAAGCTAATAATGAAAAAAAAAATCATACTAATATAAATATGCCATAAAAAATATCAAAATAAAAAGTTAATCTACCAAATCCATCAAATCCGTCAACCACCATATATCATCACAAATAAATGAGCCACCCCAACTAAAAATATTGCATTGTCCTCAACACAATAAAATAAAGCTCAAGTTAGAGGGACTCCCTGAAATATGTGTTACTGAGATATTGCCATAATTTTGCTCCTCCTTGAACGGTTTCATTTCAACTAGAATTCCTTTGTGTCACACACACCTCAAAATGATTGTAGAATATACGAATGAGGTTCTGGCAATTAGAGTAATGTATAATGCATCCATTAAAGCCAAAGAATAATTAGAAGTGAAAATGCAATGTATAGCTCGGGTGATTTGAATACAAACACTCTAAAACCAACCCGAACTACCCGAAACTTAATTCTACTCGTCTCCTAATGTATCTCGATTACTCAGACTTCACCGGCGAATGAAATCGCCTCTCAGACAATTCATTGAACAGTTTGCGTGCATAGTTGAGACTCAATTCTTTGAAACCTTTAGACAACTGAATTACCCTCCCACAAATGGTGGGAATTATAGTTCAACACAGATGCAACACCAAACACCAACAATCATTTATAGAATTCAAAAAGTTCCGCAATTAAAGCCCATAATGTTTGCTCTTTGTCAAAATTTTTGTTCCAAGAGGGACAGGGGATAGGTTTGACAGCAAGAGAGAGAAAGAGAGAGAGAGAACTAAGAAGAGGAGAGGAGAGAAACTTACCTGGCGCTGCTGGTCGAAGGCGGCAGTGGTGGCGTGAAGGTGGACAAGGGAAATAAGAGTGTTTGTGGACTTGTAATTTTGTTTTAAAAATAGCAGATTCTTGTTGGGGTGTGGTGTTTTAAAAGGGGGGAAAAAGAGTGAAAAGGTTGTGGCTTTGCTTTAAAAGAAAAGAAGCCAGCTTTTAGTGACTTATCTGAAGCTGCTCACTAGAACGCATAACACATAATGCATCGTTTCACTGGCTTGCTCATTTAATTCCAGAAGCCATTCTTTTCCTTTTCCCTTTTTTTTTCTTTTTGAATTGTGCAGCCTGTCCACACTCTAAATTCTAGTTCATGGACTGTTTCCTGCATTGTTTTGCTTCTGCCCTAATGAATGCCTTGTCCAAAACAACTCCAAAAAAAATGAAACTTTGCATATTAATCAAAACAATATACTAACTAATGATAAATAAATTATCAACGACAGGTTGCCTCCCACCAAGAGCCGCATTTAATGTCGTGGCATAAAGTGAGTTAACTTTACCATTTTTTCCTCCACTTGGAGGATATGAATTTTCACCCCAACTTTAAATCAAGCTTCTGGTGATGCTCGTGGGATGGTGTTAGAAAAGCAAGGAGGCCAACTCTCGGGTATCACATTTTACACTTTTTGTCTTTCAAGTGAGGGATGTCATTTTGTCCTTTTTGGCATGACAAACTCCAAAATGAAAACGTCTTCTTCTTCACCTCCAAAATCCTCCATAGGCTCGGTTAATTCAATTTTCATATCACCAACAAAGCACAATGTTGAAAAATGGTTTGAATGTGGTCTAAGATGTTCCATATTCAGATTCACTCCATTTTTTACATCTTCACCCACAAATGAACTAGAGTCCTCAAAAATTATTTTGTGAACCTTTTTATGCAACTCTAGTATCATTTCTTCAATTTCGGCATCATTCACTACTTTTGGGTCGGTTGGTTGGCAATCCACCATTAGATCTTCAAAATCAATCTTGACCTCTTCTTCATTGAAAACCAATTCAAAACTACTATCCATAGCCCTTTGATATTGAGCATCACATGCTTCAATTTTTGCATTCAAATCAGTCTCCAATTCTCGGATAGCAATTTCAAGTAGCTCAACTTCTTGACTTTGCTCAACATGAATTTTTATAATTCTTCCATCATTCATGAAATGCCTTCACGGTGGTCCCAATAGACTTCAAGTTGTTGAGCTTGATTCATTAGCCAATCTTGGCTCAAAACCCCTTTGTCAAGTTTTTCTTCATTGTGAGAGTCGGTCAAAGCTTGTAAAAATTCTCCCATGATGAAATCCATGTTTTGGATAGTTTCATCATCTCCATATTGAACCTCTTCCCACCATTTGGCCACAACTTGCCCGTATTTTTCATTTGTCCCCATTATGCTATTTATTATTTCCTCAATTTCTTCTTTTTAAGAATTGGAGATTTCTTCTTCAAGATTTTGCTCTTCTTCTTCAAGTTGAACCACTTCTTCAATTGCATTACTCTTGTCATGGTCATAAGAATTTTTGGTCTCATCTTTTAAATTTGAAATCTCTTCTTCAACCAATTCATTTTTAGAAGTCGACACTTCCATGACAATTGAGGAATTGACATCCTCAAATGAATCATTCATTCTTTTTATAGCTTCTCCATTTTCCAAGATGGATAGTCGGACGAGTTTACGCTGCTCCTTCATTTTAGCTTCCCGATCTAAGTATGTTTGGAGCATTTACACGAGGCCTTCAAATCCGGCATTTTGTCCTTCACTTGCCATGTCATTGTTCCTATAAAACTCAAAAGCACAACTAGCATTTTCATTAGAACAACTTGGGGGAGGGGGAACAAAATAATTGGGACAATCACTCCAATGTCCATCTTGACCACCACATATATTACAAATATTCCCATCATAGGATTGAGACGGTGCACACATCTCTCTCCAGGAAGCATTTTCACAATCTTCCAAAAAATGGGGTTCTCCACAATATGGACATGGGTCATCAAAATAAGGGTTGCACTCATCAAACCCATTTCCACTCCATGATGCCATAGTAACACAAGTAACAAAAATAAATAACAAAAATAAAAACTAACACAAAGAAACACGAAAAATCGGAAACACATATTCACAAGTTTGGACCAAACCACTAACCCAAATACGCCAAATTGTTCCCCCGGCAACGGCGCCAAAATTGATAACATCCAAATCCACTCCTCAAAGAAAAAGTGTACATGATCGTCGCAATATAATTTACCCAACTATGAGTTGGGTTTGAATCCACAGGGAACAATATAAAGGCGATTAAGAAAGTTAAGGATTTATCACCAACTAAGCTAAGCCAAACACTTTTTCAATATTTGGATTTTTGACTTAAAATCTAACAAAGACAAAACTAACCTAGAAAGCAAGCAATAAGATCAAAAAACGCTCTCTACCCAAACCCTAACTAAACCCTAAACACCTCCAACAACCAACTTTTTCCGGCCACCATGGCCAATACGGCCGGTGGACAACCTCCCCCAGAGGTTGCTCCACCAGTACCTATATCCACAAACCATCATATACCAAAGAAACCAGACCATAATAGTGAATACCCTGCGTTGCCTACAGCCAAATCGACACAAAAAATTCCTTTACCCATTGTTAAACATAACCAAAACCCAACTGATCCTATTGTAACTGTTTCACAAATTATCCCGAAAGATTTGCCTAGTGTTGGTGATAAACAAAACTATGCGAATTTGCTTAAGCCACAAATCACAGAGAAGGAGGCAAACGAGATAGTTATCCCATAAAATATTATTGAGTTTGTAGATGGTTGCTTGGCAAGTTCTCTTATGACATAATTGATATCAAGCAACTTGCGTGATATTATCCCTATATAATGTGCTATCAAAGAAACAACCAAGGTTGTCTTGATTGATGAAAGATACATCTTGATCAGTCTGTCTCATTTTGAAGATTATGTCAAGATGTTGTCCATTCCTGCGTATTACTTAAAGATCAATGAAAGGTACTGTCAGATGAGCCCCCCTGTCTGGGATCCATGGTTTAAACCTGAAAAGGAAAGACCAACGACAATAGCATGGATTAGTTTTCTAGAATTACCACCAAATTTCTTTGTAAAAGAAGCAGTGTTTTCTATGGAAACAGTAGTATGAAAACCTTTAACTGTAGATTTGGAAACTGTGAACAGGTCAAGTCCTAGTTGTGCAAAAGTAAAGGTTCTTATTGATCTATTAGCTAAACATCCTAGTAGAATTAATATTGCAAAAGTTGATGAGCAAACAGAAGAAAGGAAATCTAAATAGATCAATATTAATTATGATTATCTTCCTAAATACTGCAAACATTGTAAACTGCAAGGTCCTGGTGAAAATGAATGTAGGAATTTGAATCCTGAATTAAACAAGAAGTATAAAGAAGATATGAAGAAGATACAGTCTGAAGAGGAAGTCACAAATAAAAAGGAGAACAGGGAATGGCAATAACAAGGGAGAAAAGAGTGGATAATGAGAAGACAACACAAATATATAAGGGACAATTCTAGGATCATCATAGCTGAAGTTGGGAAAGAGAAACAAGGTAATGAGGTACAGATACAAAATGCATTTGCTACTCTGGAGAATGGGAAAGAAGGGGAAGAAGATGGGTCAAGAAAGGAGCAGGGCAACAAAGAATTCCAAAACACTAAAGAGTGGATAGAGCATAGTTTTAAATCAAAAGAAGCAGATGGAGGTGAGAACCTACGCAAAGAAGCAGAAAACAACAAGAAAAAAGGAGTTGAGAACAAGGAAGCCAATATTGACGACAATAAAAATGTGGAACGAATTGATGACAACCAAGTCAGCATCATAGAACATGATAAAGGGCAGGAACAAGAAGAAAGTAATGAGTCAACACCACAAGGGAGACAACAACAAAAGGTTACAAAAGAAGTAGAGGAGAATACAGAAATGGATATAGAGGAGAAGGATGAAGAAATAGGGGAGAGGAGACTTAACAATAGTCCAACACAGAAGCAAGATGAAATCAGCAGGGTACCACATGAAGATACTGGCCAACATAGAGATACTGGGCAAGGGAATGAATCACCTGATCATCACAAACAAGAGGAAATCAGCAGTATACCACAACAAGAGAAAACATCAGAGAATTTACAATTAGTTACTCAGCATAGTGGAGAAAGCAAGCAGCCAACACAAAGTAAAAATGACAAAAAAGATATGGATGGCCAGTCCCTTGAACAACATATGCAGGATGCCATAAGACAAGGAGACATTTCTCCAAAATGTCTCAAAGGCACAGATAGGGGCAAAAAAAAATCACAAAGGGATACTAGTGTTCCAACAGGATTGGGATACCATACAAGGAATGCTACAAATAAACCAAATAGATTGTGATGAATGCTATGCTTTGGAATATTAGGTCAGTGAATACCATGGAGGCCTTTCCAAGACTTATTCAAATGCATCAAAAATATCATTTTGGTTTTATTGGATTAATGGAGCCATTTTAAGTACCAGGTCAAATTGAAGGATTCAGGAGAAGACTGAATATACAACATGTTATTACCAATGTGTCTGGCAAGATATGGTTATTTGTAGAGGATATATTTGAGGTGGAGGTGGTGGTGGATCATATACAACACATTACTGTGAGGTTGAAAACACAAGGAATACAAGAGCATTTAATGTTAACTGTAGTATATGCTAAATGCACTTAGACTGAAAGGTTGGAATTGTGGGATAGCTTGGAATTTGTATCTAACAACTGCAATGGTCCTTGGATGATTGGGGGTGATTTCAATGTCATCTCATCAGATGAGGAGAAATATGGAGGATTACCTATTAGTCTAAATGAAGTACAAGATTTTAGATCTTGTATTTAGCATTGTGACATAGTAGACTTAGGTTTTTCTGGAAGTAAATTCACTTGGTGGAATGGTCAAAGTGGTGTTGATTGCATCTTCAAAAGACTGGATAGGGTGTTTGGTAATCACTTTTTAATAGATAAGTATCCTAGTATTGGGGTGCAACATCTAATCAGATCAGGCTCTGATCATGCTCCTATACTTATAACCTATTCAAGAGAATCTGAGCACATCAAGAAACTTTTTAAGTTTTTGAATTTTTGGACTAAGCATGATAATTTTAAGAACATTGTAAGGGAGAATTGGAGGGCTGACTTTATGGCAAATCCTTTTATAATGTTCCATCATAAGATGAAAAAAGTAAGATCTGCTTTGGTGACTTGGAGTAGAGAGAGTTTTGGTAATATTTTCCAAGAAATTGAATCATTGGAAGATGTTATTAAAGTACATGAGCTTTAATTTGAATTGAATCCAACACCACATAACAGAGAATTGTTGCATAAAGTACAAGCTGATTTGAACAGGTATTTACACTTGGAAGAAGCTTTTTAGAAACAAAAAGCTGGGATGCAGTGGTTTGATGATGGGGATAAGAATAAAAGGTTCTTTCACAGTTATGTACAAGGCAGAAGGAAGAGGCTGCAATTAAAAAGAATTCAGAATCACACAGGGGATTGGATAGAGGATAAAGAGGAATTAATTGCAGAGGCTATCAGATTTTATCAGCAACAGTTCACTAAAGATTCAGATCCTACAAACTTTGTTATCCTGGATCATGTGCCACAGATGGTGTCAGCAGAACAGAATGAGAGTATCACAGCAATGCCTACAATAGAAGAGGTTAAAAAGATAGTGTTCAAGCTAAAAGGAGATAGTGTAGGGGGTCTAGATGGACTTTCGGGATTGTTTTATCAATCTTGTTGGGATATAATTAGAGAGGATGTGACAGAGATGGTGAAGAGTTTCTTTTGTGGAACTGAGTTGCCAAAATTCATTACTCATACCAATTTAGTGTTGTTACCTAAGAAAGAGATAGTAACTACATTCTCTGATTTAAGACCTATTAGTTTGAGTAATTTTAGTAATAAAATTATCTCAAGAATGATACATGGAAGAATGGCTGAAGAGCTAAAAGACTTAATTTCCCTGAATCAGGCAGGTTTTGTAAAAGGGAGAAGCATTGTAGAAAATGTTCTTTTGACACAAGAAATGGTGACTGATATCAGAAAGAGGACCAAAACAGCTAATGTGGTTATCAAATTAGATATGGCTAAGGCTTATGATAGGGTTTCATAGCTGTTTCTAACTAAAGTTCTGAGGAAGATGGGTTTCTCTCATATAGTAGTAGACATGATTTTCAGAATTGTAAGCAATAATTGGTATTCTATCCTAGTTAATGCACAACAACAAGGTTTTTTCAAATCATCAAGGGGGGTAAAACAAGGAGATCCATTATCCCCTACTCTTTTTATTCTAGCAGTTGAAGTACTAACAAGAAATCTGAATCATCTGCATTGCATCCCTCAATTCAAAGGTTTTGGAGTTCCTAAGCGGAGTCTCAGGATTAATCATTTGGCATATGCTGATGATATGATAATCTTTGCCTCAACAGATATCTTATCATTACAAATGATTATGGAGGTCTTATCAGAGTATGAGAAGACTTCTGGAAAAAAGATTAGCAAGGAGAAGAGTGCAGTTTATCTACATCATAAGGTTCCAGGAGATATCAAAGTGATAGTTGAGATTACCACAGGATTTGGAAGGAAGGAATTCCCATTTACCTATTTGGGTTGTCCTAGTTTCTACAACTGAAGGAAAAAGGACTTCTACAACCCAATCTTGACAAGGATCATGAACAGACTGCAATCATGGAAAAGTAAAATGCTATATTTTGGTGGTAGGGCAGTACTAATCAAACATGTGTTACAAGGTATGCCTATTCACTTATTATCTGCACTTAATCCTCCTGATTGTGTGATTAAACAAATGCATAAGTTGTTTGCACAATTTTTTTGGAATAACACTGTTGAAAAGAAGAGTAGACACTGGGTGGCTTGGAATAACATGTGTTTACCAGGAAAAAAAAAGGAGGTCTAGGTTTTAGATCTCTTCATGATGTGTCAATGGCCCTTTACTGTAAAATATGGTGGAATTTCAGTGTTACTCCATCATTATGGAGTGGTTTTTTAAGTAACAAATACTGCAAAAAAGAGAATGCTATGATTGTTCAATTCAAATATGGTTCACAAAACTGGAAGAAGATGCTGCAAGCCAGAGATCTTATAGAGCAAGACATTTGGTGGAAAACTAGAAAGGGCAATGCTCTATTCTAATATGAAAATTAGACTGGATTAGGTGCACTATACTATGCTAATGGGGGATAGTTTTTTTATGATAGCATTCAAAACATTTATGAAATGGTAGAGAATGGAGGGTGGAATGTTCAAAAGCTAGAGAATGTATTAGATGCAGACATTGTCCAACATATCATTCAGAATATTAAACCACCTAGAGAGGATGCAGAGAAGGATACACATTGGTGGACTTTAGATAGCAGAGGATCTTTCTCAGTCAAATCTGCATGGGAATACCTAAGGCTGAGGTGTCAGGAGATTAATATTTACAAGTTCATATGGGTTAAAGGATTGCCTTTCAAAATCTCCTTTTTCCTTTGGAGATGTTGGAAATTCAGGATTCCATTGGATGATGTGCTAAAAAGGATGAAAATTAACTTAGCATCCAAATGTTGGTGTTGTCAAAATCCAAAAGAGGAGACAATACAACATTTGTTTACTATGTCTTATGCTGCTAACAGGGCCTGGTCCTATTTTGCTAATTTTGCAGGTATCAACATAGAGGGACTAAGCTTGATTCAAATCATTCATAAGTGGTGGCAGTATCTAAGCAAAGATAGAATGAAACCAGTTTTTCATGCTATTCCTGCCATCATCATATGGGAACTTTGGAAGAGGAGAAATGCTTACAAACATGGGGAAAAGAAGACTATGGAGAGGTGCATTTATCAAGTTTTTGTTACAATACAAAACTTGGTAAGATTTAGAAATCTATCATAACAGATACCTCATAACTGTAAGGATCTGTTACATGTAATGGAAGATTACAGGCCACAAGTGAAGATGACAAAAGTTACATGGAATCCGACTCCTATGGGTTAGATTATGTGTAACACAGATAGGGCATCTAGAGGCAACCCAGGAAGAGGTGCATATGGTTTTTGTGTGAGAAATTCATAGGGTAACCTGATCTATGCTAAAGCTGAGGAGATTGGCCATGTCACAAACAATGAGGTAGAAGTTATGGCTATACTAGAGGCTCTTAAATGGTGCAGCAACAACACGAAGAACTATATCATTATTCAGACAAATTCTCAGTTCATTCAACAAATAATAATACAAGAATGGAAGCCACCTTAGAGTTTAGCAAGAATGATTGAGGAGATTCAACAACTCAGGGCAGGGAAGGAAATTTTATTCACTCATATGCTAAGGAAAGGCAATAAGCTAGCAGATGTTTTAGCTAACCTAGCATTAGATACTGCTACAGTCACATATGAACACTTTGTACAAATGGAAACTAATCTGAAGCTTATTTTAAACAGTGACAAATCAGGTCTTCCATACATCAGGGTTCAAATCAGGTGAAATGAAGCAGCAACATAGTATACAAGTGAAACACAACAAAAACAAGCAAAAAAAGGAGCATCGACAGAAATGGTACCTGTGGAATTGCAGATAGAGGAAGGACTTGACACCATCGGGTTTACAAGTAGCTCAAGAGGCCATCCACATGGAAATAAAGGCATTCGCGTCAGAAATCAAGAATGGTGGAATTGTAAGGTAAAAATGAAGATTGTACCAAATTTTTTGCTCGATGAAGAAGGTGAAGGCAATTCAGAGCTGAATCAAGGTGTAAGCATACACCATACACAAGCTTCATCACTCTTGCACCACAGAAATTTCGCCGGAGAATACGTCGAAGGAGACAAGTCTGGAGAGAAGCCGGAGGTTCTAGAAAGAGAAAGGGTTTGTACCCCTTTCCAAATGAGGATATCAGACATTAGTTATTTCATTTTGTTGTCTTTTTCTTTTTTATTATTTTTTTATTTTTGGTTTTTTGTTTGGATTTTCAGTTAGGCTCATTTTTGGCCTAGCTTGGACCATTTAAGTTTTTCACATTTATAAATTACCCGAAAGGGCCAATATTAATTTTAAAAAGAAAAACCTAGAAAGCAAGTAAAATGATCAATGGCCACAATTATGGAAACAATGGAAATTATTCTCAAGTAACAATCCAATGTATTTTACAACTTTACAACTAAGAGCGAATTTATATTAATAGATAATGATTTCTAAAATCTCATTGAAAGTCTTTCAACCAAATCAATGAATTTCACTCTAAGCTTTTTCAAACCTTAAAGTGTGATATTAAGCACAATCAATTTAACCTCAAGTTAACTTTCCTATTTCTAGCTCAAGTTATCAGATGGATTTAATGACTCAAATCTTTGCTATCTAACTCTTTTCCTAACTTTCACTTTCTTTCTCAAGAAAAGTAAAAGTACTTGGGCACAAATAATGTTTGCAACCATTAAGAGACATTAAAGCATGAAGAGTTGATAGAAAAACATTAACCCACTTCATTAGATATAAAAATTGTTCAATACATAAGCAAAACAAGAGATTTAATTCAACACTTGATAATGGATATTCTCATAAACAAGATGCAAGTGAGAGAATAAAATACAACACACTTAAATATTCAATATATAACAAGGAATTGAAGAAAGGGTTAAGAGTTTGCTCATTAAAGTGATCCAATCTTCTCTTCTATAGTGTTGGTTGAAGAACTCTAGCTTTCAAAAATCTTGTGAAAATGGCCAAAGTTGAAAAATAATGTCTTCAAGTCTTGCGTTTGTAGTCCCAAAATTCTCCAAGTATTTATGCATTATTTCGTCTTTCACTTCGAAGACACCGTTTACTTGATTGACGACCAAAATTGAGTCATACTTTGCTTCGACGGTTTCGGCTACCAAGCTTCTAGCCAGCTCTAGACCTGCAATCATAGCCTCATACTCGGCTTCATTGTTAGACAATTTTAGAGTTCTTATGGATTGTCGAATAACATCGCCTGCGGGAGTCTTAAGTATTATTTTGAGTCCAGACCCTTTCACGTTCGATGCTCCATCCGTGTATAGGGTGGATCCCTAAGGTTTTTCTCGAGGTTAACAAAGTTCTTTTTTTACCTCGAGAACCATTGCGGGTGTAAAATATGCTACGGAGTGTGCTATGATTTGAGACTTTATAGCTGTTCTAGGTTTATAATCGATGTCATAACCATTGATCTCAACAGCCATTTTGCTAACCTACCGAATAGCTCTGGTTTATGCATGACATTTTTTAAGGGGTGTGTAGTCACCACGCATATGGGGTGACATTGAAAATAAGGCTTCCGTTTCCTAGATGCTATTAACAAAGCTAAAGCCAAATTTTCTAAGTGAGGATAGCGTTTCTACGCATACCCCATAGTTCTACTCATATAATAAATTGGAAATTGCGTACCTTCCTCTTCTCGAACCAAAATGCCACTTACCGCGACCTCAGACAGTACCAGGTACAAATACAATTGTTTATCTACCTTCGGAGTGTGCAGCAAGGGTGGGATTGACAAGTATTGCTTTAACTCTTCCAGAGCTCGTTGACACTCTAGTGTCCAGACGAAGTCATTCTTCTTTTTTAACAAAGAAAATAACCGATGGCTTTTATTCGAAGACTGAGAGATGAACCTGCTCAGGGCTGCAAATCCTTCCGGTTAATCTCTGTACTCCTTCATGTCGTCGACTACTGTAATGTCTTCGATGGCCTTGATTTTGTCCAGGTTGATCTCGATTCCTCGATTTGACACCATAAAGCCCAGGAATTTTCCCGAACCTACTCCGAAGGCATACTTCTCAGGTTTCAGCTTCATGTTGTATTTGCGTAGTCTATTGAAAGTTTCCTGCAAATGCTTTAATTGGACCTCTATTTCCATAGACTTAACTAGCATATCGTCAATATAAACTTCCATCGTTTTCCCTATCTGCTCTTCAAACATTCGATTAACTAGGTGTTGGTAAGTTGCTCTGGCATTTTTTATTCCCAATGGCATTACATTATAGCAGTAAGTCCCATATCTAGTTATGAAAGAAGTTTTCTCTTGATCCTCCGGGTTCATTCATATTTGCTTGTACTTGGAATAAGCTTGAGGAAACTTAGCACCCTATGCCCTGCCGCTGCATCGATCATTCGATCGATGTTACGTAAAGGAAAGGAATCTTTCGGGCATACTTTGTTCAATTCTGATCAAGACTTAGCTTGTGCGTTATCACCTTCGGTGGGATACCTGTCATGTCTAAATGGGACCACACAAAACAATCGGTATTAGCTTGAAGAAATTTGATTAATTTACGCCTGAGCTCTGAGGTCAACCCCGTGCCCAAGTATACCTCTCTGTCAGGTAGATGAACGAACAAGATAACTTGTTCCAACTCTTCCACAATTGATTTGGTTGCGTCCAATTCATCTGGTAGCACGAATGATCTCGGAACGCCGAAGCCATCCTCCTCGAAGTCCATTTTCTCCTCGTCTTTAGGTCTGGCTGGGCCCGAGTCATGTGTTTGCTTTTTGGTACTTTTGCTTCTGTTCAAATCTTTAGCATCCTTGGGTGCTGGTGATTCCGGTGCTGGAATTGTTTCTTCAACCACAAATATTTCTTTTGCTGCTGGTTGTTCTCCATGGATTGTTTTTATTCCCTCCGGGGTCAGAAATTTCAGCATCTAATGTAGAGTTAAGGGCACTGCCCTTATGCTTTGTACCCACGATTTGCCGAATAGAGCGTTGTAACTCATTTCACTATCAATGACATAGAATTTTGTATGTTAAACAATCCCGACTGTGTTTATAGTTAGAGTAATCTCCCCCTTGGTATCTTCGCATGCCATGTTGAACCCGTTGAGGACCCGGGCTGCTAGTACAATTTGGTCCAACATACCCAGCTACTCTACCACCTTCAAATGGATAATGTTGGGCGAGCTACCTGGATCAATCAAAATGCATTTAACCTAAGATTTATTTATAAGGTACCAAAGCATCATCGTGAGGTTGAATGATGCTCTCCGCATCTTCGTCGCTGAAGGAAATAAATCCCTTCAGTATATAATCTCTAGTTCTCTTATCTCAAATGATTGAGACCTTTATTTTCTTCATCGTCGGACTTTGGGGAATTTCTACTCCTCCGATAATCATAGTGATCACGTGCTAAGGTTCCGCCAATTCATCCTTCTTATTTGCTTCCCTATTTTTGTAATGGCCTTTTGCTCGGTCACTCAAAAATTCACGCAAGTGACCTTTCTTTAATAACCGGTAAACTTTATCCCTCAGTTATCGGCAGTCCTTGATTCGGTGACCATGAGTCCCACGATAGTCGCATACCATGTTCGGATCCCATTGGCCAGGGTCGGTTCGAAGTGGCTTCGGCCATTGCGCATCCTTAATGTGCCTAATAGCATAAACAATAGTGGCAATATTGATGATGAAGTTATACTCGGATAATCTCCGGCTTTCACCAGTGTCAGATGTCATAACGGCGTTGCCTCGAAATTTCAAACCACTGCTTCCTGAGCCACGATCAGTTCGTCTATCATTCCTTACTAAATTATGGTTGGGACCGCTCCTTCCTCTATCCGTCCTAAAGCTGGATTTTTCGGGCCGGTTGTATGGCTGGTATCTATTCTTTGACGGTCTCAACTCGGCCTTCATCACCCTTTTTAATCTCTTCGTATTTTTGTTTCGGCTCGTTAAACTTGGAGGAAGCTTGAGTTGGTCGTCCTCCACTCGAATTTTGGACTTGTACCTGTTATGGACATCGGCCCATGTTACTGCTTCATACTCCAACAAATTTTCCTTCAGTTTAAACGAGGCGGCAGAGCTATGAGGATTGAGTCCCTTAGTGAAAGCTTGGGCTGCCCACTCATCAGGGACCGGGGGCAACAACATTCTTTCCTTCTGAAACCTTATAACGAATTCTCGGAGTAACTCGTTGTCATTTTGGGCTACTCTAAATATGTCGACCTTCTTTGCTTGGACCTTTCGAGCCCCAGCATGAGCTTTCACAAAAGCATCTGGAAGCATCTTAAAAGAGTTAATAGAGTGTTCGGATAACATACAATACCATGTCATTTCCCCTTTATATAACGTCTCGCCGAACTTCTTCAACAACACCGACTCAATTTCATCTTCTTCGAGATCGTTGTCATTTATGGCGCAGGTATAAGAAGTCACGTGCTCTTGCGGATCCATTGTTCCATCATACTTAGGGATATCCGGCATCTTAAACCTCTTCGGGATTAACTTCGGGTCCGCACTCTGCGGGAAAGGCCTTCGGATATAACATTTGGAATCTGGATTGGATAAAATCGGTGTTGCTCCGGGGATTTGGTCCACTCGAGAGTTGTGGTTCTCCACCTTATTCTTATTGGTGTCGATCCGTTTATTCAGTGTTTCAAGCATTTTCAAGACTTCGGATGACCCATTAGAACCCGACCCATTGCAACTGTCGACTACATGTACTTTATCTTTTCCATGGAACGGCTTACTGATTTGGTTCAGATCTGCTGTCACCGTGCCGTTGCTATTTTTTTGGAGTTGGGCTATGGCCACCTGTTGTTCCTGCAACATATTAAAAATCAAACATAAGTTAATTTCTTCCCCTGCATCATCGGGTTTCTTTCTCACATATGCCCTATCCACGGGCTGGGTGCCATTATCGATAGCATCGTTAGAGTTTAAGGCATTAGGATCGATGGGAAAGCCGTTGTTTAGATCAACGTGGGGTAGGTCAGTCGTCGGTATCCTGTTGTTGAGGTTCTCGTCGTGGTGACCTGAATCATCGTTGTTCAAGTGGATTGATTGGTTAAGGTTTGTCATGCTGAAGTAAAACCTGAAATCACAAAGATCAATAGAACAAGTGAAAGTAGGGTTGTAAAAAGATCACCACTATTATCCTTGGCCCCACGGTTGGCGCCAAACTGTTTACCCCTAAAAAAGATAACAATTGAATTTATACGCAGTTAAAGGATACGTGATGTGATCTGTTGCTAAAGCAATGAAATAAACAATAACAAGCAAAGATTCGTAAAGAGCAAGAAAAGAGATAGCCTTGATTGATAATTGAGGAACACAACCAATTGGTCCGGTTTGGAGCCCTTTTATCTTGAACCCGAGCCAATCTTAAGAGAATTTGAATAGCTTTTGTGGTTACAGATCTGAGAATGCGAAATATGTGTGTAAAAACGAGAGTATGATGCCCTAATGAGAGAATCCACCTCCATATTTATAATACAAGAGTTAGAGCTATACATGATAACTTAGAGCTATACATGATAACTAAATCTATTAAGGAGATAATGATCCTGACGATCTCGGGTGCCTCAACAGCCAGCAGGACGGGCTACGAGAAACCCGTTGCAGGTCGGATTTCTTGCGTTCGTGTCAACTGGCGCCCCTCCGGTTTGTGAACCCTTCGGCCTTATTTTATCCGACTATTCGAACCCGAACCAATGCTATATCTTAAAGCAAACTCTCCTATTTTTCTCCGATCTTCCGTCAACGGATACAAGTACTTTGCCCCGGTTTACACCGTATACACCTTTGAATAAGAAATTAAGGGTTTAATTTTTATGCACTCACTGTGGCATGTTTTTTTTTTCCGTCCAAAAAAGAATGTCATATTTATAATTTAAAAATAAATTAACTTTAAACTTCCCATTTATCCTTACTTAGATTATTTATAACGGAAAAGGGCCTAAAATACCCTTGCACTATTAGATTTGGTACAAAAATACTCTTCATCCACCTTTTGGGCCTAAAATACCCTTGACGTTAACCTTTGGGTCCTAAAATACCCCCGATGTTAAGTTTTGAGGCTTAAAATACCCTTATTTTTAACGGACACATTTCAAAATCCAATTAATAATTTTATTTATTACGTGGCAGCTTCTCATCGGTTAATAAAATAATTAACTTAAACTAATTAAATTAGAATTAGTCAAACACCACCCTGTAAAAGTAATGTTCTTTTCTATTTTCTTTTTTGCATTGCTATATATATGTTGCTTCATACATTCATGATTCACCAATAAATATCTCAACCTAAAAAGGATCAGTTCAATTGATAAACCTTTACATTGAAACACTTGAAGACTTACCAGAATTTGATTACAGGAGATTTCTTGTTAAAGGAAATTAAATACGTTATTTTCAGCTGAAATTACAACCATGAAACACCGAAAGAAACAAATCATGAAACAGAAACACACTGTTTCTTTCAATGTTTCATGTATTGGTTGAATCACCACCCAAATGTCGGCACCATTCGATGGTCGGGCTTATTAGTTGAATGGGTTCGAGGATTTCTTTTGATATGGATAAAAGGGATTTAATTGGGCGGGTAGGACTTATTAGTTGGATCGGGTTAAATGGGGGATTAATTAGTTTAAGTTAATTACTTTATTAACCAATGAGAAGCTGCCATGTAATAAATGAAATTGTTAATTTGGTTTTGAATGGGTCCATTAAAATAAGGGTATTTTAGGCCCCAAAGGTTAACGTCAGGGGTATTTTAGGCCCCAAAGATTAACGTTAGGGGTATTTTAGGCCCCAAAGGTGGAGGGTATTTTTGCACCGAATTTAATAGTTCAAGGGTATTTTAGGCTCTTTTCCATATTTATAATTATGCAAAGGTATATGGTTTGTTTTAAACCATAGATTTTAGAATATTTTTTTTCTTAAATTTTATTATCAGTTAAACATGTGATAAACATCCATCAAATGCATGAATTGAGACAGAAGAAGTACGATCTATAACGTGTTACAATAATAGATAGACGTACAATATATAACGCGTTACAGTAATAGATAGACGTACAACAATTAGCCCTTTCTTGTCGATCCATTTTGTAAGATGAGAAAAGAAGAATAGGTCGTGAAATCGAACAGCATAGATAATGGAGGCTCTTATATGATTGTTATACAGTGATGTTATAAAATTAAATTGCAGAATGCAGATCGATGGCAAATGATCAACAGTCGGTCGACAAATTTGAAATTTGAACCCTCAACCAGAAGAAATACTGACACTTGTTTTATGTGTATTAATAGGGTGTCTTAATCAAATAGCTAGCAAAACATATGCATGGATTATGAAAAGGATAAGCCCCTTTCCTTGGCAAGGGCCATGATATATAGTCAATAGTCACCTTTGAGAGTACAACAGATCAAGAGACTTTTGTTACTTTCTCTTTTCGGTTTTCGGTTTCTCACTTGATATTGTTCAGTATTTATTTTGGAAAATAAATACTTTTGATGATATATATATATATATATATATATATATATATATATATATATGTGTATTTTTTTTTTCATATTCTATGTTGGGAAGGAAATCAAATTAGACTGTGGTTATCTTTACAAAATAGCACGTCTATCTTGAAATATATCCATGTATCCCTATCAAATAATTCTCGGACAATTATTCAGAATTCTCTGTTCTGGTGGGATTTGTAATAACTTGATCACTCTTTTTGAATATTTGTTCTTCAAGCTATGTTTTGAGTTCTATATAACTTGGTATAACTGTTTAGGACTTGTAGAACTGTCAATATGGGCTTTGCCCAACCTAACCCTTTATTTTTCAAGGGAAAATGACATAGGATGCCTACTTAAGACTCTTTATTACAAAATATATAGATAGTTTTCTTTATTTACAAAACATAACGATATTTTACAAAACATGACGGATTTTCGTATATTTTTTGTTTTTTTTTCCAAAACATAACTAAAAATAATAATTTTTAAAAAATTATATTTTTTAAAAATTTATTTTTAAAAAAATTAATTTTTTTTCCTCAAAGGCTTAAAAAAATACCTCAATTTTTTTTGTATAGAAGCTGTATGAAATGTGTATGTATGAGCGAAATGTTTAATATAATTTTCATACACAAAATTGGGAGCGAAAACTTTAAGCCTTGAATATTGTATGAAAGTTGTTACAATATTGTTGTTGTTGTATTAATTTTCCAGAAACCTAATATGAACTTTATATACGAAAAATGTGAATAAAATTCTAAGTCTTGAGCGAGATATACACATTTCATACATAAAATTTTGAGCGTAATGTGTAAGCCTTGATCGAGATATATACATTTCATACGTTTTTCATAAACAAAATTTGAGCGAACTTTGTAAGCCTTGAGCAAGATATACACATTTCATACACAAAAAATTGAGCGATTATTTTAAGTCTTGAATGTTGTATCAATGTTGTATACAATGTTGTTGTATTTGTATTAATTTACAGAAATCTAAGATGAATTTATACACAAAAATGTGAGCGAAATTTTAAGCCTTGAGCGAGATACAAATTTCATACCGTTTTCATACACACAATTTTGAGCGGATTTTTCAAGCTTTGAACGAGATATACGCATTTCATACATTTTTCATACCGTTTTCATACACTAAATTTTGTGCTAACTTTTTAAGCATTGAATGAGATATACACATTTCATACATAAATTTTTCAGCGATTTTTTTTTTTTAAATAATAATAATTTTTTAAAAATATATTATTTTTAATAAATATATATTTTAAGAAAAAAAAAAATTTAAAAAATTATTTTTGTAAAAAAGCATGTTTTGTATAGGGTTTGTAATGTTATATTTTTTAAATAGAAAACTATCGTCACGTTTCATAAATATTTCTCTGTAATATGTATATATATGTACTTTACCCATATTTCAAAGCGCCGGATTAAGATTCTTAGAGTTCATTTAAGAATAGGTTTTTTTAGCCCAGCCCAATTAATCCATTCCCCCCTACCCCACCCCACCCCCAACACCCTTCCCTCTTGAGGTCTAATCTGAAACAGCCTGTAGGCCAAAAATATATAAATACTTATTTCATTAAAAAATAAAATTAAAGTTACTAATAAGGAACTAAAAATAAATATTATGTTAAATAAAATTGCAAAATAAGTAAATAACCAAATTCTAAATTTCTAACCCCAAGAAGATTCAAATGAGCTTGATAAAGATGAATAAATGATGTGTTGATATTGGATATGCTATAAGTATCGTAAAAGTCTTTTTGAGGAGTTTGTTTTTTTACTTTTGATGAATAAAATGTCACCCCCCCCCCCCCCCACCGTTTTTTTTTTTTTTTTTTTTTTGCTTTATTGTAATATATTAGTACATTGTGATAATTTAGTGGTAGAATTGAGAATTGGTTAGCAAGACTATGTAATATTGGCTCAAGTATTATAAAAGGTTATGTTTTAGCATTTTTAGGTTAGAACTTGGATTGAAAACATTTATGAAAAAACTTAAGAGGGATTACACGGCCCAAATCTCGGATATATGAGGGCTGGGTTGGGCTGACCATTTTAAGGACCATCAAAGTGGTTGGCCAGCCATTTAAGAGGGATAGTGCCGGTTCTCCTCCTTATTGTGTACAGTTTCCCCTTTTGCTTTTTCTTTCTTATTTCATCTGTTTGCTATTAATTTTTTCTGATTTCATCAAATCAACGATACCCATGTGAGACTTACATGCACATTCAGTTGATGTTTGGTTTGGGATTAGGACATAAAAGAAACAAATTAGAGCTTTTTAGTGTAGGAATGGACGATATAAATAAAGAAAAGGGATTTGAGACGGTTCAATAGAATTTGTGGCCTAAACTCAAACCTCAATAAAATGTTTTAAATTTATTCTTTAGCAAACATCATATGTATTTTTACTTTGAATCTGAATTTTTAGCTTTTGATATGCAAAATTATAAATCTCTTTATAATTATTTTTTCTAATTTTTGTGTGTTAAATAACCAGATTCATAATTTCTAGTTGACATACTCAAATTAAGTATTCAACAACAATTTTTTTTTATATATATATATATATATATATGAAACAAAATTTTAAAAAATAAAGATCTTGACAAAAAGAAGGATAACAAAAAATTGGACTAGTAGAACCAAATTGTGAAGCTCATAATTTGATATTAAAACAAATAAATTCACAATAGAGCTTTTCTGCATCAAGTTTCTTGCTTCAATGCTTGTCAACATTCAATTCCAGTATTTTTTGAATGAACAGCCAAAAGGAAAATCTTTGAAACTTAAATAAATTTAAGTCGTGGACCGTAAACTGAGAAAGAAATATAAAATTAACAAAGGAAGGAGAAGCTAAAAAATTCAGGGTGTTTTTTTTTTGGTTAAACAATATCGTCTATTAATGACCAAAAATATGTACAATTACAGCATAGAAGCAGTTGTGGACTGACTGCTTCTGTGAAAAATTAAATTTAATTTTTCGGAAGAATAAATATCATAGCTATTTAGAAGAGTTTCTAGAAAGTTATAATATAATATCTTTGATATATATTGTATTAGGAAATGTCTAGAAATTCTAGACACTTAGATATTTATAGTTGAGGATAGAATTATCTAGATCCTTTTGTATCTAGAATAATATCAAGATATTCTAGAGTAGTGGTAGGAGATAAAGATGGCTAGATTTTTCTAATGGATGTATCTAGAAGTATTTCTAGAACAATCCCTACACAAGTATAAATAGGGGTGACCTTAGTCATTTGTAACCAACCCCAATTGTAAGCTAATACTACCAATACAAGCCAATTCAAGTAAACTTTTACCTTCCATAGCTTCTTCTTCTTTAGTTGAATCTTCTGATCTTAGTTAACGATCTTGGGCTAGCAGAAGGTCTCCCCGATTTACTTTTCTTCTGCTATATTTCTCTACATGGTATCAGAGCCATAACCATACGTTGGCTGCTGAGTTTTGTTTCAAGATCGGGTTAGTGGTAGATTCAACTGGTTTCTCTAAATGGATTTAAGCGGCCGTGTTAATGGACTGGGGATGGAGTTGTTGAATCAGTCTAATTACAAGGTATGGAAGACATGTATGGACTCATACCTTGTGGGAGAGGATTTGTGGGATGTTGTTAATGGTAGTTACACAAGTCCTCCTATTGATGGACCGGAAAATAGCAGCGCATACAAGAAGTGGAAGCAGATTAATGCGAAAGCGGAGTTCATCCTGAAGAGGTCCATCTCTCACAACTTGTTTGATCATATTATAAGGTGAAATTTGGAGGACCCTTGATCGTTTGTTCAATAAGGATGATGAAGCGCGACTACAGATCTTGGAGAATGAATTGGCTAACACCATTCAAGGTAATCTTTCTATTGCCAAATATTTTTTGAAGATTAAGAACTTATGTTCAGAGATCTCGTTATTAAATCCGGATGAGGGTATCTCTGAAGCACGAATGAGAAGAATTATCATTCGTGGTTTAAAGTCAGAATATATTCCTTTTGTTACATCAATTCAAGGATGGGCTCAACAACTATCCTTGGAGGAGTTTGAGAATTTGTTGTCATCACAGGAGCTACTAGCCAAACAGATGGTTGGTGTATCGATCAAAGAAGGGGAAAGAAATGCTCTTGCAGCTAACCGAAGGAATCTTAAAGTAAGGAAAAAGCAAAGTGGCTCAAGAGAGATGGCGTATTCTCAATTCCAAGAGGGTTCAAGCTCTCCAAGACAGAAGGAGGAGTCTTCTAATTATGGTAAGAAGTCTATTAAATGTTACCGATGTGGTCAAATAGGACACATAAAAATATATTGCCGAACAAAAGAGAGCAATATGGCTCAAGTTGAGAAAGTTGCTGAAGAAGAAGAAGACTGGGAAAGGTGCTTTGTAGCTGAGACTCGAGCAGTAGATGCCTTAGCTTCCCTCAATTTCGAAAAAGACCGGATCGTGGATTCAGGAGATGATACAATCCATCACGTGGAGAAAGAACACATTGGTGTCATCAACAAAAAGCAAGAAGATTCTGAAGACATTCAGACTGGTGACGTGGCAGCTGCCATCGAGGAAGTCAACGAAGCAGATCCTGAAATTGGTAATAAAAGTCTGGAGGTGGAGGATGTTGAAGTAGATCCTGATCATGAAGTTTCTGATACTATATATGACAATGGTGACCATTCTGGAGAAAGCATTGAGGGAGTTGTAGTGGAAGTTGAAGTCTCTGGTCAATCTTCTGCCATATCAGAGTCAATCACTAGCTCAGATCAAATACTGGAAGCAGATGGAGAAGCTGACGGTCAAATAAACGAAGAGGTTGACCTTTAAGGCTCAATTTCATATGGAGAGACAGATAATATGGTTCTCAGATGCTCTGAAGCAGACAAACAGTTCATTGAGGAGCTGAAAAGGGAATCTGGTGGTGGATCCTACGGTAGTGCTGAGTCTTCGCAGGAAATTAATGGTCAGATCGTCACTGACTCAGGTGCTTCTCCAAATAACACAATTTTCAAAGAGTTAAGAGAAAGGGGGAGTCTGGAAACTCAAGAATGTGAAACTCAGCATGAAGATGATTCACGTGGTTCGCAAAGGCCAAAAAGAAATATTGTCAAGTCTGGCCATAACAGAGATGAAAATTTTATCAACACATATTCATGTTTCTTTGGAGGCCCAATTATTAGCGGAAAACCATCATCATTTGAAGAAGGAAGAAGTGTCGATAAAGTATTGCTGAGATCTTTACCAAAGCATGTCCAAAAGCTTCGTTTGAGTTCTTCCACGACAAGTTCAGGATAACTTCCAAAAAATTACTTTAAGGGGGAGTGTGAAAAATTAAAGTTAATGTTTTAGAAGAATAAATATCATAGATATTTAGAAGAGTTTATAGAAAGTTATAATGTAATATATTTGATATATATTGTATTAGGAAATGTCTAGAAATTCTAGACACTTAAATATTTATAGTTAAGGATAGAATTATCTAGATCCTTTTGTATCTAGAATAATATCAAGATATTCTAGAGTAATGGTAGGAGATAAAGATGACTAGATTTTTCTAATGGATGTATCTAGAAGTATTTCTAGAACCATCCCTACACAAGTATAAATAGGGGTGGCCTTAGTCATTTGTAACCAACCCCAATTGTAAGCTAATACTACCAATACAAGCCAATTCAAGTAAACATTTCCTTTCCATAGCTTCCTCTTCTTTAGTTGAATCTTTCGATCTTAGTTAACGATCTTGGGCTAGCAGAAGGTCTCCCCGATTTACTTTTCTTTTGCTATATTTCTCTACAACTTCCGTCAAAAACACCCTATCCTCTAATATGTATCAACTAAGTGTGGAAATTACGGCAACTAACAGACTAGGAATTAAGAACAACTAGTTACAAGACAAATGAATTTACTGCAACTATGGAAAAGCATTAAGACTGCAGAACATTCTGCCATTTTGCATTGGCATTGGCTCGACCTCTGATATGTATATCCAAGACAACTTCCTTCAAACATCTGATATGTATATCCAAGACAACTTCCTTCAACACCAGATTAACCTCTAATCTACCATTTTGAAACATGATCTTGTTCCTTCTCTCCAAATCACATCAACAATCATGGCAAAAACACAATTGGAGATCTCAACGAGACATGCTCTCTTCTTAGCTAAGTTGTAAAAGTTTCACCTCTACGCTCTAGTCCTGGATGTTCCGCAGTAACCTAATCTTACACATAGTTTGTGCCAAAGAGACCTAGTCTGCTAGTAATCAAAAAATAAATGTGTGAAAGTCTCCAATGTCCGTCCACAAAATGCACAATCAAGTGGAACCTGAATGCCAAATTTCAGCAGCCTATCCACAACTGCCAGCCTTTGATGCACATCTAGCCAAAGTATAAACTTGAATCTTGGGGGATCCTTGACTGCAGAGCAGAGGCGGATCTAGGATTTGAAGGTGGCGGGTGCCACAATTTTCTTCAATGTACATCTTGGTAGGTACGTGTATTTGGGTCGGGTTCATCTCTTTTTAGTTTATTCGGGTCAAATCAAGAAACGAACATAATTAGCATCTTAAACAAGGAATCACACCCATTAACAACAAAAGTAAAATCAAAATTTTCACCAAGGGACTTGCATCTCTTATATATATTAAAAAATGAATTTGCACAAGTAAAACAACATCTTCAATAAGGGAATTACACCAATCAAAATAAGAAAAATAATAGAAAAACTCTTCAATAGGTAAATACACCCCATAAGTAAATATAGAATCAGGTAAACTACAAGTTCTAAAAAATAAATCATAAATTTCATGTTTTCCTAAGTAGTGCTTACGAAATTTCCATCACAATTTAACTAGTAAAGTGATTTCAATTGAATTTAACAATTATACAATAGCATAAATTTTTATAATACACTCTCCCATCCATTATACTAAAAATATATGTCTACATTTACTTGTAAGTTATATAGTTCGAAAAATCAAGACATAATTTACCATTTTATACCTATTTTACCCTTATTATTAAGTACTCCAATTCATTTCTCATTTTTTTTGTTGCTTATTAAGAGTGTCCAAGTCAAATATAGACAAGTAAACATGGACGGAGGGAGAATAAACAAAAGAAATTATATAAAAAAATGAATTTGGATCTCAATCCAAAATTCCCATTGAGACCCAAGATTTTCGATTTAAATACTCACATATTTGAGATTAAGATAAATGCTTAATTTAAGGGATTTTGAAGTTTCTATTGTGTGTTCTCGTTAGAGATCACAGATAAAATAATAGAAAAGAGGAAAGGCAATATAAATAATAAAAAAAATAGAAAGTTGGGGGAGCCGAAAAAGGAATTACTGGTACAAAGTAAGTAAAAAGCACAAAGAAAAACGAGAGTCGGAAAATGTTCAAGATAGATTCAAACTTGTGTCTACCAACCGTGGCACCTGTAGAGAAATATAGCAGAAGAAAAGTAAATCGGAGAAACCTTCTGCTAGCCCAAGATCGTTACTGAGATTGGAAGATTCAACTAAAGAAGAGGAAGCTTTGGAAAGGAGAATTTTGTAATGGAAGAAGACTCTTGAATTGGCTTGAATGACTTTCAATTGGGTTTGGTTACAAATGACTAAGACCGCCCCTATTTATACTTGTGTATGGATGGTTCTAGAAATACTTCTAGATACATCTATTAGAAAAATCTAGTTATCTTTATCTCGTACCACTACTCTAGAATATCTTGATATTATTCTAGATACAAAAGGATCTAGATAATTCTATCATCAACTATAAATATCTAAGTGTCTAGAATTTATAGACATTTCCTAAATACAATATATATCAAAGATATTACATTATAGCTTTCTAGAAACTCTTCTAAATATCTATGATATTTATTCTTTCAAAAAATTAACTTTAATTTTTCACACTCCCCCTTAAAGTAATTTTTTGGAAGCTATCCTGAACTTGTCGTGGAAGAACTCAGACGAAGTTTTTGGACGTGCCTTGGGGAAGATCTCAGCAATGTTTTCCCGACACTTCTTCCTTCTTCAAATGATGATGGTTTTCCTCTGATAATTGGGCCTCCAAAGAAACATGAATACGTCTTGATAAAATTTTCATCTCTGTAGCGGGCAGACTTGCCACTATTTCTTTTTGGCCTTTGCAAACCACGTGCATCATCTTCATGCTGAATTTCACATTCTTGAGTTTCCAGACTCCCCCTTTGTCTTAGATCCTTAACAATTGTGCTATCTGGAGAAGCACCAGAGTCGGTGACGATCTGACCATGAATTTCCTTCAAAGCCTCAATACCAGCATAGGATCCACAACTAGATTCCCTTTCCAGCTCCTCAGTAAATTGTTTGGCAGCTTCAGAGCTTTGAAAAATCATACCGTTTGTGTCTCCATATGAAATTGAGACTTCAATGTCAACCTCTTCCTTTATTTGACCGTCGGCTTCTCCATCGGCTTCCAGTATTTGATCTGAGGTAGTAATTGACTCTGATACGGCAGATGACTGACTAGAGACGTCAACTTCCACTACACCTCCCTCAATGCTTTCTCTAGAATGGTCACCATTGTCATGTATAGTTTCAGAAACTTCATGCTCAGGATCTACTTCAACATCCTCTACGTCTAGACTTTTATTACTAATTTTAGGATCTGCTTCGTTGATTTCCTCGATAGCAGCTACCACGTCACTAGTCTGAACATCTTTGGAATTTGCTTGCTTTTTGTTGATGACACCAATGCCTTCCTTCTCCACGTAATGGACCGTATTATCTCTTAAATCCATGATCCAGTCTCTTTCGAAATTAAAGAAAGCCAGGGCATCTACTACTCGAGCCTCAGCTATGAAGCACCTTCCCCAGTCCTCTTCTTCTTCAGTAGCTTTCTCAACTTGAGCCATGTTTCTCTCTTTTGTTTGGCAATATCTTTTTATGTGTCCTATTTTACCACACCTATAACATTTGAGAGTCTTTTTATAGTTATTAGTAGACTCTCTCTCCTTTTCTAGCGAGCTGGAAACACTTTGAGATCGAGAGTGTGGCGTATCTCTGAATGTTTTTCCTTTGAAGTTCCTCTTGTCGGCTACAAGAGCATTCCCTTCCCCTTCTTTAAAACATACACTAGCTATCTGTTTGGCTAGTAGCTCCTGTGATGACAACAAATTCTCAAACTCCTCCAAGGATGGTTGTTGAGCCCATCCTTGAATTGATGTAACAAAAGGAATATATTCTGACTTCAAACCACGAATGATAGTTCTTCTCATTTGTGCTTCAGAGATAGCCTCATCCGGATTTAATGAAGAGATCTCTGAACATAAGTTCTTAATCCTCAAAAAGTACTCGACAATAGAAAGATTACCATGAGTGGTGTTCGCCAATTCATTCTCCAATATTTGTAGTCGGGCTTCATCTTTCTTGTTGAACAAACGATCAAGGGTCCTTCAAATTTCATAAGCTGATTTGCACCTTATAATATGATCAAACAAGTTGTGTGAGATGGACCTCTTTATGATGAACTCCGCCTTCACATTAATCTGCTTCCACTTCTTGTATGCACTGCTATTTTCCGGTCCGTCAGTAGGAGGACTTGTGTAACTACCATTAACAACATCTCACAAATCCTCTCCCACAAGGTATGACTCCATACATGTCTTCCATACCTTGTAATTGGACTGATGCAACAACTCCATCCCCAGTCCATTAATACGACCGCTTAAATCCATTTAGAGAAACCAGTTGAATCTACCTCTAACCCGATCTTGAAATAAAATCCAGAAGCCAACTATGGCTATGTCTCTGATACCATGTAGAGAAATATAGCAGAAGAAAAGTAAATCGGAGAAACCTTCTGCTAGCCCAAGATCGTTACTGAGATTGGAAGATTCAACTAAAGAAGATGAAGCTTTGGAAAGGAGAATTTTGTAATAGAAGAAGACAATTGAATTGGCTTGAATGACTTTCAATTGGGTTTGGTTACAAATGACTAAGACCGCCCCTATTTATACTTGTGTATGGATGGTTCTAGAAATACTTCTAGATACATCTATTAGAAAAATCTAGTTATCTTTATCTCGTACCACTACTCTAGAATATCTTGATATTATTCTACATTCAAAAGGATCTAGATAATTCTATCCTCGACTATAAATATCTATGTGTCTAGAATTTCTAGACATTTCCTAAATACAATATATATCAAAGATATTACATATAGCTTTCTAGAAACTCTTCTAAATATCTATGATATTTATTCTTCCAAAAAATTAACTTTAATTTTTCACAGCACCTTTGTCTAATTTAAGACTGGGGGTGGCAGGATCAAATATTTAACCTAATTTAAGCAAATTTCAACATAAGTATATTGAAAAATTATTAATCTAGGGGGTGCCATGCCACCCCCACCCTTTAGGGTGGATCCGCCCCTGCTGCAGAGTGAGACTCTTCCAATAAACTTGGATATATAGCGGTAGAAAGGAAATATACATCTTGTCGACTGAGAATATTTCCCCTTTCTGAAATGCAACAAAATAAGTACACAAAGCACCATGAACTTTTTGCCTTTGCAGTACCAAATTCCTGTATCTTTCTCATAGCCCAAGAGTGTTTTCTTTTATTATGTTTCTCTTATTTTATTTGTGTGGTAAAACAAAAACGCATTTTGGAAGCCTTTTTTTGCGGGCAGTGAGCAAAGATCATCAAATCTTCAAGTAGGGACATCAGCGTCATTGACAATATTGAATTCACTTTTCATTATCAATTAGAGTAATTGTCTACGGTAAAAATCGGATGTATATTAAACCGGCGACACCAAAGACCGAAGGAAGAAAGGAACAAGAACGTGCACGAAGGCTTCCATTCTGAACCGGAGGAATATTTGGACCGAAGCAAAGAAAGAGCATCATTTGGTCCGGTTCCCCCATGACCGGGTTGGTCGTTGCCGTTGGTCCGATTGGTCAAGGCCGTTAGTCCGTTTGGTCGTGGCCGTTGGTCCGGGAGATCCATTGCGCGGTTGCCACGCGTCGATAATGTCCTGCCATGTTCAACTGCCAATCGTACGGGTGTCAGATCGTACGGTCAACCTAACCCAACCTAATCCAACTCAGAGCTTTTTCTTTATTATTTTATTTTTGATGTTGTATGAAGTCCATGGGGAAATACTATAAATAAGGGGCATTGTCCTCCTTTTAAAAGGTTGGCTCCTTCATATCAAGAACAATTTGTACTAGAAATATATATACAAATCTCTCTCATTATCGCGTTGCAATCCGAATTCGTTGTGTTCATCTCTCTTACATTTCTTCAATCAAGTGACACTCATATATTAGTAAATATACAAGTCTATAGCAAACCACCGATTATCAGCTGCTCCTTCATAGTATATTCATATATTTCCTTTCTCTATCAAATAGATTGAGGCTTAGCCACGTATCCTATACCTACTCACAAATTTAATTGATTATCCGAATTCGGGATAAACAGTTTGGCGCCCACCGTGGGGCTAGGATAATAGTGGTCTTTGATCTTAATCTCTACCATACTCGTCAAAATAAAAAACATCTTTTGTTCGTCTCTGAAAAACAACGGACTAAATGGCTAACAGTGGGCAATCTGGTCACATCAACAACAACGAGATCGTGGCCGAAAATGAAGGCAGTGATCCACGAGGATTACCAAACCCCGCTGACCCTAACCCCGTTAATTCGAGGAAGGGCCTCAATCATCAAAATACCGTGGATCAGGAGAATGCCACCCAACCGGGCACTGACCCTTTAAATACCCCAGTTTCAGTTACTTTGTCCCGGACACAGGGCCGGATAGAACCGGATACCCTGAATGATAATATTGACTTACGTTTGATTTTTGAAATGTTGCAGGAACACAGGGCAGCGATTGCCGAACAAGGAATCGCAATTGCCCAGTTGCAAAGTGGAAAAGATAAAACGACCCCGGAGAAGACGAAGGATGTTGCTGAAACCAGAAGGGGTGAAACACGGATGGTTGAAAGCAATGGGTCCGAAGCTGGTTCCTCCACTGAGGTTCTGAAAATGCTCGAAACTTTGGCAAAGTGGGTAGATTCAACCGAAAAGAGGGTGGAAACATACAACTCTCGGGTGGATCAAATCCCGGGGGCTCCGCCTTTATTGAAGGGGCCGGATTCGAAGAGGTACATCCAAAGGCCTTTTCCTCCAAGTGCAGCTCCGAAATTAATCCCAAAGAGGTTTAAAATACCGGATATCCAGAAATATTACGGCACAACGGACCCGCACGAGCACGTGACCTCATATACCTATGCTATAAAAGGCAATGACATGGAGGAGGATGAAATCGAATCAGTATTGCTGAAAAAGTTCGGGGAGACTTTGTCAAAAGGAGCATTGACGTGGTATGATCATCTGCCTAAGCATTCGATCACTTCTTTCGAAATGCTCGTCGATGCCTTCGTAAAAGCTCACGCTGGTGCCAAAAAGGTGGAGGCCCGCAAGACGGACATCTTCCGTATAGCCCAAAGAGACGATGAGTTGCTCCGTGAATTTGTCAACCGGTTCCAAAGGGAGCGAATGGAGCTCCCTCCGGTTCCCGAGGAATGGGCCGCACAAGCTTTCACGAAGTGGCTCAATGTTCGGAGCTCGACGGCTTCGTTCAAATTGAAGGAAAGCCTGCTGGAGTATTCGGCTGTGACATGGGCTGATGTCCATAACAGATACGAGTCAAATCGTCTCGGCTATCGGTCGTGTCCCGGATATAAGATGGCCAAGACTTCTGAGGTCGGATTCGGGTCAACGGGACCCGATCATGGTGTGTGAATACCACGGAACCCATGGTCACAGAACCGAGGATTGTTGCCAGCTAAGAGAGGAAGTAGCCCGGTTACTGAAGAATGGTCATCTCCGAGAATTGCTGAGTGAACGAGCCAAAAGTCACTACAAGGAAAGGGAGACTCATAAAAGGGCCGACACAGTAGAACCCCAGCATATAATCAACATGATAATCGGGGGTACCGATGCCCCTCGAGGGCCGGTGATGAAACGGGCCAAGGTTTCTGTTGTTCGTGAAAAACGCAGCCGGGGTCATTTATCCGAGGGTTTATCTCTTTCAGCAACGAGGATGCCGAAGGCATCATTCAACCGCACAATGATGCATTGGTAATTTCTGTACTTATCTTTAAAACTCAGGTTAAACGTATTTTGATTGACCCAGGTAGCTCGGCCAACATCATTCGGTAGAGAGTGGTTGAACAGCTAGGGCTACTCGATTAGATCATACCGGTAGCCCAGGTACTCAGCGGGTTCAACATGGCGAGCGAAACCACAAAGGAGGAGATCTCGTTGCCGGTGAACATCGACGGCACTGTCCAGCAGACGGTGTTCTATGTAATCGAAGGAGACATGAAGTACAATGCGTTACTGGGTAGACCTTGGATACATAGCATGAGGGCCGTGCCCTCAACATTACATCAGCTGCTGAAATTTCCGACCCCGGAGGGAATAAAAACAATCCGAGGTGAACAACCCGCTGTAAGGGAGATGTTCGCGGTCGAGGAGGCGACACCGAAGCCCAAAAAATCAGATCATAAGGAAAAAGATCCAACCGGGGAATCGAACACCAAATAGAAATCAAAGCACTCGAGATTGGACCCAGAGTATGAAGATGATGGTATCAACGTACCCAGATCATTCGTCATGCCGGATGACTCGGATGCAACCAAGTCGACAGTAGAGGAGCTGGAGCAGATCGTCTTGTTCGAATATCTACCGGACAGAAAGGTATACCTGGGCACGGGGTTAACCCCGAAGCTCAAGAGCAAGTTAATTGAATTTCTTCTAGCTAACGCAGATTGCTTCGCATGGTCCCATATAGATATGACAGGTATACCACCGGAAGTAGCAACTCACAAGCTCAACTTAGACGGGAAGTTTCCCCCGGTGAAGCAGAAGAGAAGGCCCATGACGGAAGAAAAACACACCTTCGTAAAAGACGAGGTAGCGAAGATTTTAAAAATAGACTCTATCCGGGAGGTAAAGTACCCGGACTGGCTAGCTAACGTAGTAGTGGTCCCAAAGAAAGGTGATAAATTTAGAATGTGTGTTGACTACAAGGATTTAAACAAGGCATGCCCGAAGGATTCATTTCCATTTCCTCACATCGATAGAATGATCGATGCGACGGCCGGGCATGAGATGTTAAGTTTTCTCGATGCTTACTCCGAGTATAACCAAATTCGGATGCACCTGGAGGATCAGGAAAACATCCTTTATTACCCAATATGGGACTTACTGTTATAATGTCATGCCTTTTGGACTAAAAAATGCGGGTGCAACTTACCAACGACTAGTTAACGGAATGTTCGAAGAACAAATAGGGAAAACAATAGAAGTTTATATTGACGACATGGTTGTTAAGTCCCTGGAAACAGAGGACCATTTAAAGCATTTGCAGGAAACTTTCGATGTACTCCGCAAGTACAACATGAAGCTCAACCCAGAAAAATGCGCCTTCGGCGACCGGTCCGGTAAATTTTTGGGTTTCATGGTGTCAAACCGGGGTATTGAAATCAACCCGGACAAAATCAAGGCCATCGAGGATATCGAGGTAGTGAATAATGTAAAGGGAGTGCAGAGGCTCACCGGAAGGATAGCGGCGCTAAGTCGTTTCATATCGAGGTCCTCGGACAAGAGTCATCGCTTCTTCTCCTTACTGTCAAAAAGCTCTACAAGAATTAAAACGATACCTGTCCAGCCCACCGCTGCTGCATACACCAAAAACGGATGAGCGGTTTTTTCTCTACCTTGCTGTCTCCGAGATAGCGGTAAGTGGCATTTTGGTCCGAGAAGAATCAGGTACGTAATTCCCTATTTATTATGTAAGTAGAACTTTGGGGGATGCGGAGACTCGTTATCCCCACTTGGAAAAATTGGCATTGGCATTAGTGAGTGCTTCTAGAAAACTCAAGCCCTACTTTCAATGTCATCCGATATGTGTAGTGACTACTTATCCCCTAAAAAACATCATGCATAAACCGGAATTATCGGGAAAACTTACCAAATGGGCCGTAGAAATTAGCGGATATGATATCGAATACAAACCTCGAACGACCATCAAGTCCCAGATCTTGGCCGATTTTATGGCGGATTTCACCACGGCTATGGTCCCCGAGGTTGAGAAATAGCTTTTGCTGACCTCGGGGAAAGCCTCAAGTATTTGGTCGCTACATACGGACGGAGCCTCGAACCTCAAAGGTTCCAGGCTAGGAATCGTCCTTAGAACCCCGGCCGGGGATGCCGTTCGACAGTCTATTAGAACTGCTAAATTGACTAACAATGAAGCCGAGTATGAGGCTATGATTGAAAGTTTGGAATTGGCCCGAAGTATGGGGGCCGAAATAATCGAGGCAAAGTGCGATTCGCTCTTGGTCGTAAACCAGGTGAACGGCGTCTTCGAGGTCAAGGACGAATGGATACAGAGGTATCTTGAAAAAATTCAAGTGATACTACATCGGTTTAAAGAATGGACCATGCAACATATATCGAGGGAGCAGAACAGCGAAGCCGATGCATTGTCAAATTTGGGATCCTCGGTCGAAGGGGAAGAAATCAACCCCGGGACTACGGTGCACTTGTTGAACACGGCGATAGAAAAGGGACATGCCGAAATAAACACCATGGGTTTAACTTGGGGTTGGCCCAACAAGTACATCGACTACTTGCGTGATGGAAAGCTCCCGAATGACCCGAAAGAATCACGGTCATTAAGGACCAAAGCTGTGCGTTTTTGCTTGGTAGACGGCCAATTGTATTGACGATATTTCTTCGGCCCCCTGGCTAAGTGTTTGGGCCCCGGAGAAACGGAGTATGTGATTAGAGAGGTGCACGAAGGAACCTGTGGCAACCACTCCGATGCTGAAGCTCTGGTCCGAAAGATCATCAGGGCCGGTTATTACTGGAACCGGATGGACGAAGACTCAAAAAATTTTGTCCGAAAATGTGACGGGTGTCTGAGACATGCTCCGATGATTCACCAGCCTGGAGAGTTGCTGCATTCGGTGGTTTCACCTTGGCCTTTCATGAAGTGGGGAATGGACATTGTGGGTCCATTACCATGGGCACCAGGTAAAGCCCGTTTCATTCTGTTTATGACTCATTATTTCTCTAAGTGGGTTGAAGTGCAGGCCTTTGAAAAAATCAGAGAAAAGGAAGTCATTGACTTCATATGGGATCACATCATCTGTCGTTTCGGCATCCCTGCCGAGATAACTTGTGATAATGGTCCTCAGTTCGTGGGTGGAAAAGTCAACGATTTTCTCGAGGGATTGAGGATCAAGAAAATTGTATCAACCCCGTATCACCCGTGTGCAAACGGACAGGCGGAATCCACGAACAAGACAATAATCTAAAATCTGAGGAAAAGACTCGAAGCTTCAAGGCATCATTGGAAAGAAATATTACCGGAGGTGTTATGGGCATACAGAACCACATCAAAATCAAGCACGGGGGAAACTCCCTTCTCGTTGGTCTACGGGGCTGAAGCCCTTATTCCCGTGGAAGTTGGTGAACCGACCCTCCGGTTTAGATATACGACTAAGGAGTCAAACGAGGAGGTCATGGCCGTAAAATGACCTCACGGATGAACTTCGCGAAAACGCGTTGGTCCGTATTGCAGCCCAGAAACAGAGAGTGAAAAGGTACTACAATCGGAGAGCCAATTTTTATCATTTCTAAGTTGGGGACTTGGTGCTTCGAAAAGTTACCTTGAACACCAAAAATCCCAACGATGGAAAACTGGGCCCGAACTGGGAAGGTCCGTATAAGATAACCGGGATAACGGGCAAAGGATCGTACCAGTTAGAGTCCATGGATGGGCAACGGTTGCGCAATAACTGGAATATGGCTCATCTGAAAAAATACTACTGCTAAGGTATGGACTCTCCATATTTGTTTTATTTAACCTTTCTCTTTTGCAGGAAATCGAGAACCGGATAAAATTAGAATTTAGGCCTGAAAACACGTGTTGCACTCTTTTCCTTAGTACGGTTTTGTCCAAAAATGGGTTTTCCGGCAAGGTTTTTAACGAGGAAACAAGTATAATGTGTTACTCGACAGAGACGAAGACAGACGCCCGGAAACTCGGGGTCACGCCCAACGAGTGGGGACTTAATAGCACTCACCAGATCTTGCAGCTCGGATAAGAGCTAGGGGACTATCACACCCACTCCGAAGTTTACCCCGGTTAGATGAAACCAGAAGCCTCCCTCAACAAAACAAAACCGGACCTTCAATATTAGGTTCCGATGTAAGGACCAAACGATCAGAACGAATTGTGTCCCTATAATATTTGCTACGGCAAAACCAAGAACCGGATCTTCCACATTAGGTTCCGATGTAAGGACCAAACGATCAGAATGAATCGTGTCCATTTAGTATTTGCTACGGCAAAGGCGGAAGGGAAAAATTCATTCTTATGTACACAAACACTTGCAATGCAAAAATTATCGAATTTTCGGATAAACGACATGTCGGATGCCTCCCTGTTAAAATAGTTCACCCCGATGATAACCGCCATATTTCGGCACTATTTCATTTATACACCCTATACCGGGCACTATGGTCGAAATTCGGCAAAGGCAACAAGGTCATAGCGAACCGAGCCAAAATCATTAACCCCACAAACGGGGACTTTTATATCAAAATCCAGCTAAGGCTGAGACTCAGGTGTCCGAAATATACCGGCCCTAAAAGTAGCTGAAAGTACCGGCCCTAACAACGCCCGTCGTGATTCGGAGACGTCCAAATTCACAAAAGCGTAAGATAAGTCCCATGGGCAAAAACTCCATAAAATTCCCGGACGACATACACCGGAGGAGGAGAAAAGCCGATATGTAGGCACAGTCAGAAATATTGACTCCTTAAAAATGAACCGACAATTCGGGCGGAAATCGTAACAAACATTCATTCGAAGAAAAGAATCGAGGGAAATACATGTTATATTTATACAAAGGATTTTACATCGGAGACCATTTCAAAGGCAAAAAACAAAAAGGCTAAGTACAGGCCCTAGTTTATCCGGAATGGCTGGAGCCGGAGTGTTCGGACACTGTCCACTCAGAATCGTCGGAGTCATCCCCGAAGGCACCCTTAGCCTCTTCCTCGATTCTTTTAGCCTCGAGAATAAGGGCCGAAAGATCCGTAAAGCCGTGCTCGGCTTGCTCAAAGGTGATCCTCCGAGATTTCCATTTTTCAGCAGCAATAGTGGCATGATCCTCGGCGGCCTCCCCGCTCTTCAAAGCTTCTTCCAAATCGGCCTCGGCCCGGGCTAACTTTGCCGCCAGAACATCCCGAGCCTCTCTGAGGACATTTTGCATCTGAATGGCCGACTCGAGCTCGGCCTTGAGAGTGTCATTTGCACCGATTATCTCTTTGAGCTCGGATTTTAGATCAGCACACATCTGGGCCCTTTTATCCTCGAGCACCCTCATACGCTCTCTATGCTGGGCATTCTTAGATTTGAGCATCTTATGCCTATCGGCCATGCTCGAGGCGTCGGCCTTGACAGAGTCTAGCTCCTCTCGGAGTTGAGTGACGGTGGTTTCAAGCTCACCAAACCTTGAGGATAAATGCGTGTTTTCCCGGCTAAGGCCGATCTTGTCCTCTTCGAGACGCCGGTTGTATTCGAATATCTCAGCCAGCTCAACCTTTAATTGACGATTCTCGACCTTTGTTGCGTCAAGCTCGGGTTGGAGGTGCGAAAGACTAGTCGCTCGGTTCAACTCATCCTCCTTCTCCCGAAGAAGGTGCAGATATTTCTCCGTTTCCCGGCCTTGGGCATCCAGTTGGCCCTTGAGGCCATCCACCTCTTGCTGGGCGCGGACGAAGGCTTCTTTAACAAGCACCACACTCTGCAAAAAGAAGCCGGTCAAACACTTTTCATAAAACGAGACACAAAATTCTCAAAGGAAAGTATGCAGGGACAGTTGACAAAATTTACCCGATTGCCCGCGTGCATACCCTTATTGATGAGGCACTGCCAAGAGACCCCGTTCATCTTTTGTTTATCCGAGTCTGAGATAAGGGGCCTCAGGTAGCTCGCTACGCCCATCGGGCGGGAAAGAAAGCTGCAATCCTCGGGAACGGTGATCACAGCCGACCTCGTCCTCCTCGGTTCCACACTTAGGGTCGGAAAGGTGTGGACCAAGCCATCTCTGGCACCGGACTCGGTGGCCCGACCGACCGCCCTCGTAGCTCGAGGGATCTGAAGGTGTCCAAAACCAGCAGCTTCGCAGGTTGCAGGAGGAGTACCCGAGAAAATGTCCTCGAACTCATCCGATCTTGAAGCCGGAGTAGGAGAACTCGGAAGGACCTCAGCAGCTTCAGCAAAGGCAGGGATCTCCGAAGACACAGCAGGCTCGTGCTCGGGCACTGGATGAACATCAATAGGGACTTCAGTCTCCGGGACCGGTTCGGTCCTTTGACTGGCTTCGGCAGCAGCCGCCTCCCGGGATCTTCTTGTCCTTTGAAGGGGGGTCTCCTTGGAAGAAGCGTCGCCTGAAATATCGATGAATTCAATCGACCTTAGAGGAATTGGGAAATGAATTTCTTCCTCACCTGTGTATAATACGGGAGCCGAGGGCCCTTCCCCGACTGAAGGAAGGGGTGAAACAACGACAACCCCTTCCGGAATAGGGGCCAAGGAAGGGGCCTCACGGATCCTCCGAATGAGGAGCTCGGGCTCTGTTTCGTCCCTTACGGTCCTAACTACGCTCCTCGCCCGTTTCTTTGGTTTCTGCCCTTTGTCCGAGGGCCTTTTTCTCTTGGCAGTAGCAGCAGCAAGGATACGAGATGCACCTGCTGAATCGAACTCCGGTGCCGACGTTGTGGGTTCGGCTGCCGACTCCGGTCTGGGATCCACCGAGCTCTTGGGCAAACCTGAAAATCGAAGACACAATGAATACGGGTAGTAGATGATGCATTGAACACGGGTAGCAGCAGAGTATTACCGTGGTTCTGGGCGGCCCATCGGCCGCGTGACAGGTGGACCCACGTCCGGTCGTGGTGGACATGCTGGCTAAGGAGTGCAGTAACCCATTCGTTCAAATTCCGGACGACCGGAGGAATCCATCCATTGGCTGATATAAATAAGAAATGCGGTGAGAAAGTGGAACCAAAGTTCGATAAAACATACAAAAGCAATTACTTAGAGTTCAGGCTTACGCTTGTTGTTCCACGTCTCCGGAAAAGGCATGTAATTGTCCGGAATGATGTCCGAGGTCCTCACCCGGACATATCGCTCCAACCAGCCCCTGTCTCTATCTTCGTCCATTTTCGAGAAAAATGGATTCCGGCTGCGCTTTGCGAGCTTTATTACGCCACCCCGGAACAACCTCGGGGAATATAAGCGTATCAAGTGGGCCAGCGTGAGATCCTTCCCGGCATTGTTGGCCAACAACCGGAGGCATGCCACGACCCTCCAAATGATCGGACCAATCTGTGCCAAGGCCACGTCAAAGGTCTGGCACATGTCCAAGATGACCGGATCGACCGGAGGGTCGAGCTTGAGAGTGAAAGGGTAAGTATACACATATAAAAAACCTTCCCGGTGGTCAGTGACTGATTCACTTGGCCCGGGGGAAAAAACTTGAACCGAGCGGGTGTCCCATCCGCAATCGGCCCGGACTAAGTCGAGTTTTTTCTCAGTAATGGATGAGGGATATCGCCTCACATCAAACCCCCTATCGGATACCGAAGAAGGTTTTTCGACCTCTAAATCTTTGTTGAAGTTAGGCTTGGCCGGTATAATGTCCAAGACAGTGGGCTCGAAGGTGCTCTTTGCTTTAGCTGGAGATGCAGGTTCGGTTCCTTGAGATGAAACCGAGGGAATATCATGGGAAGTAGTTTTAGACATTTGAAAATATGAAAAGAAGAAGTTGAGTGGATTCAGAAAGGAAGTTAAAAAAGAGTAAGGGAACAAACGGTTCAAGAAATAACAGAGAAAGAAGTAGCAACACTCAAACAAGAGCAGCTGGTAAAGATGTTAGCAAAGTTGCTTCCTTTCACGTGGTATAAATGATGAATCTGCAACAAATTTGGTATAGAGGGTAATTAGATGTGGTGAAAATGAAGAAATGCAGTGAAGAGTGAAGATGAAGTGAAATGAGTAGTAAAAATGGGAGAATGAAGAAATTGAAGACGTTTTATAGACGTGGGGTTTTGGCGGTTACGGTTTCTGGCCAACCGGGGGGCGCCACGTGTCCCATAATTAATGAGGAATGACTTGAAGCGACGTGCGTGCGGCGGTTGTCAGAGCGGACCATCCGGGATAAGACACGTGGCCGATGAAAAGGGGACGTGACGCAACCATTCCCGCCAAAATGAGAAGATGACAACGGGCAGACGGAGTCGCCGATTTCTGGACCTATCCACTTCCCGTTACTCCGATAAATCTACGATCCGGGAAGTGTGGGGACTATCTGTATACAGTAAAAATCGGATGTATATTAAACCGGCGACACCAAAGACCGAAGGAAGAAAGGAACAAGAACGTGCACGAAGGCTTCCATTCTGAACCAGAGGAATGTTTGGACCGAAGCAAAGAAAGAGCATCATTTGGTCCGGTTCCCCCATGACCGGGTTGGTTGTTGCCGTTGGGCCGATTGGTCGAGGCCGTTAGTCCGTTTGGTCGTGACTGTTGGTCCGGGAGATCTGTTGCGCGGTTGCCACGTGTCGATAATGTCCTGCCATGTTCAACTGCCAATCGTACGGGTGTCAGATCGTACGGTCAACCTAACCCAACCTAATCCAACTCAGAGCTTTTTCTTTATTATTTTATTTTTCATGTTGTATGAAGCCCATGGGGCAATACTATAAATAAGGGGCATTGTCCTCCTTTTAAAGGGTTGGCTCCTTCATATCAAGAACACTTTGTACTAGAAATATATATACAAATCTCTCTCATTATCGCGTTGCAATCCGAATTCGTTGTGTTCATCTCTCTTACATTTCTTCAATCAAGTGACACTCATATATTAGTAAATATACAAGTCTATAGCAAACCACCGATTATCAGCTGCTCCTTCATAGTATATTCATATATTTCCTTTCTCTATCAAATAGATTGAGGCTTAACCACGTATCCTATACATACTCACAAATTTAATTGATTATCCGAATTCGGGGTAAACAGTAATAATTATCATCTTTCTTTGGCACGTGATAATAAGCAAACGGAAGTTCAATTTCATCCATACGTTAAGTTAATAGTAATACAACTAAACAATGTTAGTTAATGGTAACAAAAGTTATGAATTGTTGAAAAGTATAAGGGGAAGAAACGGTAGCAGGTTGGCCTGGGCACGTGGACGGGGGGTTATTGTGTGGAAAAGACTATGATGGTGGATGCTGACATCAGCAAAGGGGAAATTTATTCCATATGTTCAAGAAATTATACTACGGCTACAAAGTTTGACGAGCGCAAAACATAGTATAATTTCTTTAAGCGCTTTGCTAATCAAAAGTAGTTTACTTTAAGGCCGACTCCATATGAATTGGTGCTATTAATAAGTGAAACAAAGTCTTGTTCGGTACTATTTAGGGAATCAAATCTTTGTGGTGTAAGCCATGAGTAACAAATTTTACTAATAAACTAAAAGAATAATGAAGACTTAGAAATTGATCAAAGGTTACTATCAATTGGAGAATTAAGGACGAATGACAAGACTTGCAAAAGAAATATTCAAGATTAATAATCGTTTAAGGTTCTTTTCCTAAGGTTCGTTGACTCTTTCGATTTCAACGAATGATTAGTCTACCTGTAATATTCAAACTCTTCTTTCGAATGAACTAAATATCTTTAAGAATAGACTAATTTAAATCTCAAGAACATAAACCAGAACTCACGAATGGATTTAATAAGAGGAAAACTTTTTTCGAATATCTTCCTATCTCGATTCAAGAACAATTCAAGAAAGCTCTTACGATTTGTTATATCCCGTGCTTTCGCACAATTGGAAAATTGGAAAGTTGTTTCAATTTGTAAGAAATAAGTTCATATGTTGATTTGAATTTATATATGTGTGATTTTCATGAAAAATATTGGTGTGGAAATACGGAATGAGGCCAAGGGCAAAAATGGGAATTTTGGAAATTAGTTTCGGGAATTACAAAATAAGAATTTTGACCAATTGGGCTTGGAATTTTTTTTTTAACTAAATTGAGGCCCAATTGTAGAGGGGTGGCCGGCCCCTTAATGGTCCAAGGCCCATGTGTGGGTTTTAATTTGTGGACTTAAAAGATGACTTAGTCATCTTTAAGTTATAGAAGAATCAAGAAACCTTGAGCAAAAATAAGACCACTCCATTTTCGGCCATGGCCATGGAAAAATAGCTACTCTAAATCTTCCTCCAAAAATATTTTTCTTGTGGTATTCCTACTATATTAAGGGTCCTCCACAACATGGTGCAATTGTTTGGGAAGAAAGAGCCCTTGTTTCTTCAATATGACAACATGTTTGAGTGAAGGAGATTGGAGAAAAAGGTAAGAGTTCATCTCTTTTTATTGTGTTATGAAGTTTTGTTTGTGTTGTAGTAAGTGGGAATGAGTTGATTGTATGGAAAAATGGAAGATTTCAAAGTGGGTATGGAATAGAGTGTATGGCCGTGTGTATGCATGCATTGTATGCCAATGATGAATTGAAATTAGGTTGTATTCTAGTTGTGAGTATGATGGAATTCATATTGAGAATGAAAGTTGAATAAATTTGGTTGAATTGATAAAAAGAGCATTTGGCCGTGTGGTATATTGGAGTTGGAATGGGAGTGAATTAATTTTGTTTAATGTGTTAGTTGTGTTGTTGTGATGCTTGCAATGTAAATGAAGATAAAATGATATAAGTTTGCATTGAAATGGAATGTAGAAGCTTATGTCGTTTTAGTACGATTTTATGACATTATGAAAATGAAGTTGTTAGGTTGTAAATTATGATGATCATTGATAGATTTGGAAGATGGAAACATGTTATGAATACGTATGCCAAAGATTAGGAATTTTGGATGAATTATGACTTTGGCGGAAAGTTTGTATATTATGTATATCGTGTGTATAATTTGAGGAAACGATATGAAATGCTTCTAAATTATGTTGTGATGCTCTAGATTGATGATGAATGTGAAACCATTGAGATTAGTTTGGAATTTAAGGTTGAAGTGAAGGTTATGACATTGTGTTGGAAAGATAGCTAGTTGTGTTATATTGTGTTTAGTGTGATTGTTGTTGTTGTTGATGTTGTTGTTGGGTTGTTGTTGATTGTTTTGGCCGAGTTAAATTCTCGGGGGTGCTATATGTATAGGGGAGGTGCTGCCGAAATTTCGGTAGACAAATATGAGTTAAGTTGAATTCGTAGAATCTATAACTCACAATTGGTAAATATGACCATTTGCATATTTTTGACGAAACGGGAAGTGAGCTTGGAAAGGCGTAAGGAGCTTGAAAGGTATGTAAAGCTACCCCGATTCTTCTTTTGGCATGTCCTAGGTGTACTAGGATTGGATTTGCACCTCGGAAGACATTCTGCCCATCTAAATCCGCATTTGAAAATACTCTTTTTTCGTTCAATAGAATTGAACCCCTTAAGCATGCTTTATTGAAAAATTAAGCAAGCCTCTCCAAACTGCCTAGAAAGCTAGGGAATACCCCTAAGTCCTCTGTAGGTGACCCCATAAGGTTAATATACGTAATTTGAGCCCGCTGCTTTGTTTGTCCCGAGGTGGGCCCACTATTTTTGATTTTACCCTTATGGTAATTTGTGACTTGATTTCAAGCGATTTTCAAGGAAACGTCCTGACTACTTTTCCAACTACTAATGATACTTATCTTAAATACTTTATTGAGTCTATGTAAAGGTACGATATGTTGGGTTGCATTTAGTCTCCCACTATTCCCGCTTTGCTCACTTATTGTACTATTGCCCTATTTTCGAATAATATAAAATGATCTGTTTTAATTATCCTTTCAACTACTAAGGAAAATCATTTGGTGACTCCCTCGAGTTTGGTAGGCTATTTTGAAATATGAAAACGTTTTCAGGAGGATTACTCTTCTGTAACTCATTATGACATATGACATACACTTGCTAAGATTCCGTCCGACTTCATTGATTTGATTTGTCATTCGATATGCCTCATTGAGTCTCTGGAAATTTGTGATATTTTTATTGCATTTAGTCTCTCACTACTCCATTCGTGGATGCCTCAATGTTTCCCACACTGAGCCCGGGCCAGGATATGTTGTCAAGCGTATTCCACTGCATTGTTCGCCGTGCCTCGATGTGAGGGGGCAGGTATACATGTACATGGGTTTTGGAGTATGCTGTGCCATGTACACACATTCTGATATGATATGATCTGATATGGCCATCTGATATGATATGTTATGTGACGGGGTTATCCCCTATTCTGTTCCTTATGTATGGTGGCACCAGCGTCGGGGGGTGGTCACGTTCTGTTTGCTGAGCCCCTTGGCAGGGGCCGGATATGAGGTGATATATGTTTCTGTACACACTCCTCATGTTTTGAAAATATGCATTTGATACTTCGGATGTCACATTCACTTCTCTGTAAGTTCTGTTTCGGTTAAAATCTTGTTCCGCAATGGGACCAGGTACGACATATGTTTTCAACAAATACTATTTATGCTTTATGATCAGTATTTTGCTAATCTGGATATTCTGTCCATTTTTTGTACCTTCTGCTTTGATGATGACTTGGTTTACTACGTTCTGTGCTTTACATACTCAGTACATATTTCGTACTGACCCCCTTTCTTCGGGGGCTGCGTTTTCATGCCGCGCAGGTACAGAAGACAGATTTGCTGACCGCCTACCTAGGACATCTATTCTGCTATATTGGGAGCGCTCTCTTGTTCAGAGCCGGTATATTGGTACAGTCTGCCGCTATTATATATATGTACACTATTCAGGGGTATGACGGGGCCCTGTCCCGTCTCATGAGTCTGTCATGTTCTGTAGAGGTCTGTAGACATACTTGTGTGGGTTCTGTATATGTTTGGGTATGATATGATTTGTGACAGCCTCACCGGATTCCATGTACTGCGTCGGTTCATTTATGATCATTACTAACGCCAAGTGACTTTTATATTTGAAAATATTCTGTCGTTTGCTAATTTGGGTTATTGGGTACGTTTGGGTGTCCAGCACGGACACTAGTCGCGGCCTACGGAGTTGGGTCGTGACAAAAGTGGTATCTGAGCGGTTCGTCCTCGGAGTGTCTACAGACCGTGTCTAGTAGAGTCTTGTTTATCGGTGTGTTGTGCACCACATCTATAAACAGGAGGCTACAGGACATTTAGGGTGTTACCTTTCTTTGATTCTTAGATCGTGCGATAGAGCCAGCTGTAGGAAATGAGTTTCTTTCTTTACTAACCCTTGATTGCAGTTGGAGAACGGTATCGACGTAAGACAGCGACTGCTGATATTGGAAGCTACACAGTACTCCGGTAAGCAATGGTATGAAAGACGTATGCTGGGTAAGGTATTCTGAAGTACGGTTAAAACATAAAGTCGAACATTAAAAAGGGAAACAAACATGGAAAGTGTAGTTGGTGCAGTTCGGGTTGGGCATGTGAGGTAAGCCTCGGCATTCTGATACTTTTTATTTGGAATTGTTAGCCCCGTGTGGCTGTGATGCGACGTGATATGATATGTATAGACGTATATGTGTTGACCCTGTGAGGCATGGTTGGTATTTCCTGTGTACAGGTTTTGGTATAGTAAGAAATACAGAGGAACCTCTGCCCAAATTTTTCTAGGAATACGAAAAGGGAAATGAGATATAAATTTTTAACCTGTATTGAAGTTCGATACCGATAGGATAAATCTATAATGGTGGATTAAAATTTTAAGAGGTACCCTCCATGTCATTTGTAAGAAGCATTACCCTTATCGGGAAAATTTTATCTCGAGAAAGCACATACGAGTAGAGAATTCGTAATTTAATTGGAGGGACCAGAAATATGTTCTAACCCCATTTTGTTTTAGCATAGCCCACGTGAAGGGCAAAAATATGTGAAAGGGCAAAAATGTCCAACGATCAAGTTTCCTCTAATTGAAAGAATACAAAGCGTATGACAAGCAGGCGGGAATTGAGTGGTTTGCTCACGGCTCATATATATAAATATGGAGGTAATTATGTGAATTAAGTACTAAAAGATTCCGCGAAGTTCGTCGGACTTTAGCTTTCTCGTGCTGATGATCGTGAAATGCCTTACAGTAGCATTTCATCAGTTTCCATCGACTAATTGGAGATGGAATTTGTGGGATACAGACTTAAACTCGTGGGCTGTCTAGAATTATATATATACGTGGAGGTAAGTATTGAAGACGTACAAGGGGCGACACAGCAACCATATAGTCAGAAAGGTAAAAGAATTCTCGCTAGGTCAGGGTGGGACCCGCTATGAGAACATTTTGAAAAGTTGTTAAGACCCCGATTTATCTTAAATTAAGTGACAAAGGCTGTGCGGGGCAATCAATGTAATTATACCGGTCTTAACGTGCCTAAATGCATTAAAGTTGTAAGGTTAAGCGTGCCAGGGCCAGAGCAATTCTGGGATGGGTGACCCCCTGGGAAATGTACAAAATTGTCGCAACATAGATATGAGAGACGAATAGGAAATTCGAGGTAACCTAAATGGAATTAGGATGTGTGGAATGGCTAGAAATTTTATAGGGGTCACACGAGCTGAGACGAATTGGATTGTTAAAAAGAAAGAAAAAGCAGCGCAGCCCTGAAATTAGAGTAAATTCGAACAAGTGATTGAAGATGTATTGTAAAAGAATGGCAGTGATATATATGCGTATGTGTAGGCCCCCCATTTATGATGATGTCGATTGATTGGTGAACCCTAATAGCCAGTGTTGTCATATACGAAAAACATTAACTGGAGAGAATGTACGAGAAAAGGGGAAAGGTGTGGTACCAATGTTACGAAATAGATTGATACTTATTTCGCTACCGGTTGAGATTGGAAGAGCCAAATGTCAGGAGAAGTGAACCGTGAGAAACGTAATTAAGCGGAGCCTCTGAAAGAGTCGACGGGCAAAGCACAAAGTTAATTACGAAAGCAAACTAAAATGGAATAGTGCAGGGCAAAGAAAAACTTACGACATGAAATGATGAATTATGTGAATATCAAATAATTCGATCGTCGAGAAAATAGGACGACAGATAAGGAATGGGTATGAAGAAAGTATGTGGTTACTATGAGATAAGCAACTACCCTAATTATATCACTTGAGTGCCAACTATCGAGTAAGATTGTGTACTATGTAATTATGATTCTGTTAAGGTTTCGTACGAAGATAATCAAGTTGTAGGTTAGAAGGAAAAGATTGGAATATGGTGTAAGTATAACCCCAAGGAGGGGGAGCGAATGAAAGTAAAATAAATTAAGCATGAACGAAAATAACAGACATACAGAAGATTGAAGCGATAAAGGACTGGTCTAGGCCTTCGACATCGACTGAAATATGTAGTTGTCTAGAAATGGTCAGATTATGGCCTATGTCCCTCGGCAGCTCAGACCGCACGAGGAAAAATTATTTCGCCCATGGTCTGGAATTAGCTATGGTGATTCATGCTTTAAAGATATGGCGGTATTACTTACGTGGGGTGTGCGTTGATATTTATACGGATCCTAAGGACTGCCAGTATACGTTTTAAGAAAAAGGGAGTCGAATTCGCGGCAGAGAAGATGGTTCAATTATTGAAGGATTATGATGTTAATATTTTGTGCCACCCCAGAAAAGCTAAAGCTGTGACAGACGCACTTAGTCGTGAGTCTACGGACGGCTTGACCGGCGTACATTCAGAAGTAAAGAATTGGTCTGTAAAACTCATTAGTCAGCTAGCCTTAGAGTCCGTTTGGTCGGTTCTGAAGATATTGGAATTTTGTCCGAAGAAGTTACTGAATCATCGATCATGGGAAAGGTAAAACAGCGTCAGTTTGAGGATTCTATTCTAGTATCGTACAGAGATACAACCTTTGACAAGGAAAAGATCCAACTCGAGGTTTTACCAGATGAGTATTGTTATACCGAGGCAGATTATGTGTGCCCGACATCGTAAGACCCGTTGACCAGTGCCCAAATTGTCAGCAAGTTAAAATTGGGTATCAGAAACCGAGTGGACTGTTTCAGGAAATGAAAATTCTGACTTAGAAGTGGGAAATAATTAGTATGGATCTCATTACGGGTTTGCCTCGCGCTCCACGGAAGTATGATTTCCATATGTGGTATAGTTGATAAACTGACAAACATCAGCCCATTTTCTCCCCGTCAGAACCACTTATTCGGTTGGGGATTATGCCAGACTATATGTATTAAAGGAATAATGAGACTCCACGGAGCTCCTATACCTATTGTCATTGACAGAGATACTCAGTTTATGACTAATTTCTGGAGATTCGTTTCAGGAAGGATTAGGGGCTCAGGTAAGTCCAAGCACAGTATTCCATCCTCAGAGTAACGGACAGGCCGAGCACACTATACAAATGCTAGAAGATATGTTGCGAGCCTGTATTATTGATTTCGGAGGTAGCCGAGACGATCATCTGCCGTTGATCGAGTTTGCTTATAATAACCGCTACCATTCTAGCTTAATACGAGGCTTTGTATGACAGAAAATGCAGGTCACCCATCGGCTAGTTTGATATTGGCGAAACAGAATTAATAGGCCCAGATATGATCCAATAGGCAGTTGATAAGGTGAAACTTATCCAAGAGAGACAATTAGCAGCTTAGGGTCGACAGAAGTCATATTCTGATAAACGGCGTCGACCGTTGGAATCCCAGGTTAGTGATTGGGTATTTTTGAAGTATCGCCTATGAAAGGCATAATGTGATTCGGTAAAAAGAGTAAGTTCAATCCGCGATATATCTGACCTTATCAAATTGTTCGAAGAATTGAGAATGTCATTTACGGGCTAGACCTACCATCTGATTTGGAAGAAGTACATCCGGTATTTCACGTATCCATGCTCCGAAAATGTGTCGGCGATCCTCCTAGAATATTTCCAGCAAATAATATTCGGGTGACGGAGGAACTATAGTACGAAGAGCAGCCTGTAGCCGTTCTGGATTGCCAAGTAAGAAAATTACAGAACAAAGATGTAGCTTCCGTTAAGGTGCTGTGGCGGAATAATAACAGGGAGGAGATGACCTGGGAAGATGAAGAAGAAATATCCTCAGTTGTTCGCTATCCCTCCAGGTAATTTAAAAGCTTTGCTTAGTTATATTCATTAATGAATGTGTATTATGTGTGCTGACCATAAAGAGAAGCTTCCCCGAAGTACTTACAGACCCTATAAGCCTAATCTAACATTCGAGGACGAATGTTCTAAAGGGGGGGAGGATGTTATATCCCGTGCTTTCGCACAATTGGAAAATTGGAAAGTTGTTTCAATTTGTAAGAAATAAGTTCATATGTTGATTTGAATTTATATATGTGTGATTTTCATGAAAAATATTGGTGTGGAAATACGGAATGAGGCCAAGGGCAAAAATGGGAATTTTGGAAATTAGTTTCGGGAATTACAAAATAAGAATTTTGACCAATTGGGCTTGGAATTTTTTTTTTAACTAAATTGAGGCCCAATTGTAGAGGGGTGGCCGGCCCCTTAATGGTCCAAGGCCCATGTGTGGGTTTTAATTTGTGGACTTAAAAGATGACTTAGTCATCTTTAAGTTATAGAAGAATCAAGAAACCTTGAGCAAAAATAAGACCACTCCATTTTCGGCCATGGCCATGGAAAAATAGCTACTCTAAATCTTCCTCCAAAAATATTTTTCTTGTGGTATTCCTACTATATTAAGGGTCCTCCACAACATGGTGCAATTGTTTGGGAAGAAAGAGCCCTTGTTTCTTCAATATGACAACATGTTTGAGTGAAGGAGATTGGAGAAAAAGGTAAGAGTTCATCTCTTTTTATTGTGTTATGAAGTTTTGTTTGTGTTGTAGTAAGTGGGAATGAGTTGATTGTATGGAAAAATGGAAGATTTCAAAGTGGGTATGGAATAGAGTGTATGGCCGTGTGTATGCATGCATTGTATGCCAATGATGAATTGAAATTAGGTTGTATTCTAGTTGTGAGTATGATGGAATTCATATTGAGAATGAAAGTTGAATAAATTTGGTTGAATTGATAAAAAGAGCATTTGGCCGTGTGGTATATTGGAGTTGGAATGGGAGTGAATTAATTTTGTTTAATGTGTTAGTTGTGTTGTTGTGATGCTTGCAATGTAAATGAAGATAAAATGATATAAGTTTGCATTGAAATGGAATGTAGAAGCTTATGTCGTTTTAGTACGATTTTATGACATTATGAAAATGAAGTTGTTAGGTTGTAAATTATGATGATCATTGATAGATTTGGAAGATGGAAACATGTTATGAATACGTATGCCAAAGATTAGGAATTTTGGATGAATTATGACTTTGGCGGAAAGTTTGTATATTATGTATATCGTGTGTATAATTTGAGGAAACGATATGAAATGCTTCTAAATTATGTTGTGATGCTCTAGATTGATGATGAATGTGAAACCATTGAGATTAGTTTGGAATTTAAGGTTGAAGTGAAGGTTATGACATTGTGTTGGAAAGATAGCTAGTTGTGTTATATTGTGTTTAGTGTGATTGTTGTTGTTGTTGATGTTGTTGTTGGGTTGTTGTTGATTGTTTTGGCCGAGTTAAATTCTCGGGGGTGCTATATGTATAGGGGAGGTGCTGCCGAAATTTCGGTAGACAAATATGAGTTAAGTTGAATTCGTAGAATCTATAACTCACAATTGGTAAGTATGACCATTTGCAGATTTTTGACGAAACGGGAAGTGAGCTTGGAAAGACGTAAGGAGCTTGAAAGGTATGTAAAGCTACCCCGATTCTTCTTTTGGCATGTCCTAGGTGTACTAGGATTGGATTTGCACCTCGGAAGACATTCTGCCCATCTAAATCCGCATTTGAAAATACTCTTTTTTCGTTCAATAGAATTGAACCCCTTAAGCATGCTTTATTGAAAAATTAAGCAAGCCTCTCCAAACTGCCTAGAAAGCTAGGGAATACCCCTAAGTCCTCTGTAGGTGACCCCATAAGCTTAATATACGTAATTTGAGCCCGCCGCTTTGTTTGTCCCGAGGTGGGCCCACTATTTTTGATTTTACCCTTATGGTAATTTGTGACTTGATTTCAAGCGATTTTCAAGGAAACGTCCTGACTACTTTTCCAACTACTAATGATACTTATCTTAAATACTTTATTGAGTCTATGTAAAGGTACGATATGTTGGGTTGCATTTAGTCTCCCACTATTCCCGCTTTGCTCACTTATTGTACTATTGCCCTATTTTCGAATAATATAAAATGATCTGTTTTAGTTATCCTTTCAACTACTAAGGAAAATCATTTGGTGACTCCCTCGAGTTTGGTAGGCTATTTTGAAATATGAAAACGATTTCAGGAGGATTACTCTTCTGTAACTCATTATGACATATGACATACACTTGCTAAGATTCCGTCCGACTTCATTGATTTGATTTGTCATTCGATATGCCTCATTGAGTCTCTGGAAATCCGTGATATTTTTATTGCATTTAGTCTCTCACTACTCCATTCGTGGATGCCTCAATGTTTCCCACACTGAGCCCGGGCCAGGATATGTTGTCAAGCGTATTCCACTGCATTGTTCGCCGTGCCTCGATGTGAGGGGGCAGGTATACATGTACATGGGTTTTGGAGTATGCTGTGCCATGTACACACATTCTAATATGATATGATCTGATATGGCCATCTGATATGATATGTTATGTGACGGGGTTATCCCCTATTCTGTTCCTTATGTATGGTGGCACCAGCGTCGGGGGGTGGTCACGTTCTGTTTGCTGAGCCCCTTGGCAGGGGCCGGATATGAGGTGATATATGTTTCTGTACACACTCCTCATGTTTTGAAAATATGCATTTGATACTTCGGATGTCACATTCACTTCTCTGTAAGTTCTGTTTCGGTTAAAATCTTGTTCCGCAATGGGACCAGGTACGACATATGTTTTCAACAAATACTATTTATGCTTTATGATCAGTATTTTGCTAATCTGGATATTCTGTCCATTTTTTGTACCTTCTGCTTTGATGATGACTTGGTTTACTACGTTCTGTGCTTTACATACTCAGTACATATTTCGTACTGACCCCCTTTCTTCGGGGGCTGTGTTTTCATGCCGCGTAGGTACAGAAGACAGATTTGCTGACCGCCTACCTAGGACATCTATTCTGCTATATTGGGAGCGCTCTCTTGTTCAGAGCCGGTATATTGGTACAGTCTGCCGCTATTATATATATGTACACTATTCAGGGGTATGACGGGGCCCTGTCCCGTCTCATGAGTCTGTCATGTTCTGTAGAGGTCTGTAGACATACTTGTGTGGGTTCTGTATATGTTTGGGTATGATATGATTTGTGACAGCCTCACCGGCTTCCATGTACTGCGTCGGTTCATTTATGATCATTACTAACGCCAAGTGACTTTTATATTTGAAAATATTCTGTCGTTTGCTAATTTGGGTTATTGGCTACGTTTGGGTGTCCAGCACGGACACTAGTCGCGGCCTACGGAGTTCGGTCGTGACACGATTACTCAAAAGAACTGCACTTCAACCACAATATACTAGCATGAATATTCAATAAAGTAGTTCTCTTTCGATTAACTAAAATAAGGAAAGCATACGCATAACATTCAAAACTCCAAACAAGAATTCTAGCAAGAAATGAAGTTAATCCATAAATAAGTCTCAAAACACTTGTCCATCAAAACCCTAACATAAACTACTCCATAATAGCAAAAGTAAAGATAGTAGGAGAAGAAAGTAAACTAGAAGTCATTACAACCAACGTTCGATCCAAACTTTCATATCTAATCGATTGTAGAAAGTAGTCAAATCTTCTCTCAAACTCTAAGCCATCACTCAAGATGTAGCCGTCCAAGGATGTCTTCAAAAACACGTGTTTTAGGCATTTAACCCTCAAAAAATAGGCCCGGACTGAAATACCCTTTAAAAATCGTACAAAAAAAACTGGTAGCGACACATCATTGCCGATGCCTCCCCGCTTTGCGCGTCGCGACAGTGTATTTTTTTCAGAACCTGATATCAAGTCTTTTTTCTTCATTTTTTCCACATGCATATCCGGTGCCCGAACCTCGAACTAGATCCTGATTTGTCCATTGAACTTGCACTTAGATTTCGAAGTCCCATAACCACAAATTAAGCTCCAAACACGCTCGTTTGATCGGAATTAAGCCTTACACAAGAAATACACGTAATGAGTGAAAAATACTACATTATAGCTCAAATACAACTAAAGTATAACTAACATAGATGTGAAATAAAGATAAAAATCCATGTTCCTAGCCTATTATCAAAGATCCCTTTTTGACCAGTCATATTGTTCCATTTTAATTGAAATAACCAAAATATCCTTAAAATGTTAGAGCATGCATGTTGACTTCCTGTTAGCTTACTCCCTCTTATAGTATAGTAGAAATAGAAATATTATAAATAAGAAAAAAAATTAAAACATTAATAAAATATTTCACCAATTATTAGTATGATAGAACACTAGAAAAATTATTAACTACATTCTTCATATCTTTGCATTGATTAAGCTAGGAACTGTTATTTTCTTCTATAGAATAAACAAAAATTAAAGGAAATAAACGAATAAACAAAAAATAAAAAGATATACAAGTTAGAAAGACAATGAAAAAGTTTTTCATAATTTAGTTTATGTAATATTAATATATATTCTATTAATTATAATGCATTTTTATTTATTTCGAATCATGTTATATTTTCGAGTTATTTGTTTCACAAACTATATATTTATGATATTGAGTTTCACTGAATGATTATTCGATGATTGTATTTGTCTTATTGTTTTCTTTAATTTTATAAAATATTTGTATTGAAAAACCAGATGACAGTTACATTTTTGTTAATCAATATGATCTGACTTAATTAAACAATTAAATTCACAATAATATATGATTCATCTATTTGATATACTAATACTAGTTATATTAAAAGGACGGCAGTCAAGCGTAACAAATCGCTAGGTCGTTTTGAGCATTGGGACTCTTTTTCACCCTTCCCGTACCTTTAAAATAGTAGTTGTGACTTATGAGGATGGGTAACACAGTGGTAATCGGGTTAGTATCAGAGAAGAAAATCTGAATTTCGAAGTTCTTAAGTTAAGAAAATGGAAAAGTTTGACCAAAGTCAAAATAGGAGGTTAACTAAGTCGAATCGGACTGACGATTTCATGAGTTCTAAGGCATTATTTATGACTTAGTCGAGTAGTTGCTTCGGATCCCGAGGTGCTCGAGTGTGATTTGGACCTTTGGTTGAGAAACTAGTTAAGTAAAGAAATTAGAGTTGACCACGGTCAACATCGTGTCAAGACGACCCCCGAAAGGGTGTTTTCAGTGCGCGAGCAGGTTTGTAGCATGTTTTATGATTGAAATGCATATTTGGTTTGTGCCCGGGGGTTCTGAATGAGTTTCGACGCGTTTGGGGGGAATTCAAAAGTGTTGAATCATGTTGTTTTCATACGTTTAGCAACAAATTTCTCTAAATCTATAAAGAAATTGGAGATGATGTAAAATGAAAGTTGTAGCCCTTTGAATTTAGTTTCCCATGGTTCAAACCGTTTGTGATTTCCACATATGTGCAAAGAGTTATGACCACAGTGACTGGTTTTTTAGCCGCAATTTTAGCTTTTCCAAAAATACTGGATATGTCCCTGTCGTAGTATTAAAAAAATCTGATCTCAATTAATTCATTTGAGAGCACTTTTGGGGCATCAAAATATGACTTTTGAGAGAAATCAATGGGTAATCATGGGATATCATCAACGTATGGTTTCTAACTTAAATATATGAGTTTTACGTGTTGAGAAGGTGCAACATCGTGTTGTTGACATGAAAATTTGCGTTCCCTTGAAGTGGGGGCGGGCTGATTGCGGTTGCATACCTAATCTCCCCCACGTTTCCATCATCGGATTCGGTGTCCGATATTTCACCTGAACAACACAAACAACAACAAAAAGTAAGTAGAGAAATAAAGACTAAAAGTAGAGTTTTACACTAATTGGTAAATTTCTAGGTCGTATTCCCCGGCAACAGCGCCAAAATTTGATACGCCCAAATTACACCTTTAAATAGGTATAAAGTGGTCGTTGGTCAAATATAGAGCCCAACGAGGTTGTGGTCCAATCCCACAGAGAATACAATGAAGAAATGTACTTACTAAGTGTAACGCTCGACTATTAGTCTATATTCTAGGGAAGGGGGTATAAATATTATTCGATTTGAAGATTGTTATGCTAATTGCTAGAGAAATATTGTTGTAAATTTAATCAGTTGATAAAAGGACTAAGGTTATGGTTCCAAAGGAAAGTAATGTCAATGAGTATTAATTCAATTCATTAGTTTGTTTAGATGTAATAAATAATGGGTTTCTTTTGTTTACCAAAATGTTTCCAACCAAATTGATAAATATCATTTCTAAGCTTTTCCAAGCCTTGAATGTAGAAATTGTGAACACTCATTTTAGTTTCAAGTTAGCTTTACTATTCCTAGCTCAAGCTATTAGATGAGGTTTAAATCTCCAAATTTTTCTATTTAACTCTTTTCCTAACTTTTACCTTCTTTTCCAAGCAAAATAAAATTATTTAGGCACAAATAATGTTGACCACCATTAAAAGTCATTCAAGCTTGAAGAGTTAATAGAAAATACCATTAACAAACTAACAAAGTTTGAATGCAAAATCCAATCACATAACTAACATATTTGGTCTCACAACTTTAGCTAATGGGATTAGCTACTCATGTTCATTAAATAAAAGACAAGAATATAAACAGGATTTATAAAGCTTACAAAGTTGTAATGAAGAAGATGACAAAAAATTCAAGATTCCCTCTTAAAAGCTTCCAACAACTAACATTCGATGTATTGAATGCTCAAAAACCAAGGGTAAGTCAATATAATGAATATAAAACCCTAAAAAATGTATTTATAATGGTCCAAACATGAAAAATAATTTCAGACAAAACTGCCCCGACGAAAGAATTATGGACCGTAAAACAAGAATACGGTCCGTTAAATTGCATCAGCCACCGTAGAAACTGAATTCTTCAAATTAGATCTTCCTTTCACGCTTCATTTTTATGGATCGTAAAATAGAAAAACGGTCCATAGAATGACACCTTATGCAATAGTTCCCGTTGGAGCTTTATGGTGGATTTCACGACCCGTACGATATTTTATGTTCCGTAAATCCTGATCGTACTTTGACTTGTCTTGAACTGGTTTCTGTTGATGTGTGGGACAAGAAATACAATCCGTAGAATCTCTTACTGACCGTATAAGTCACCGTAAAATCATTCTTTGAATCTGCCTCTTCTGAACTTTAACATTTTTGGGCCTTTTTAAAGCTATTTCCATGTACTTCCCATCACATGACCAAAATACCTACAACAAGGCAAATGACATCAAAAACGACAAAAAATTACTTAAAAACAAGTAAAAATTTACATAAAAAGGCATCAGATGTGCCGTATTTCTACGGCACATCAAAAATCACACAAGGACTCGATTTAATTTGTTTGTAGGAAAGTATGCAAAGTTCAAAAAAAGAAAATCAGTGCAGAAAATGAGCCATTTCCCCTATTTATATAGCCATTGTTTTAAGCGGAAATACCTGTTTAGAATAGGTATGGTGTCTGTTGGGAACGGCCTTGACCTTTTTCGAAAACAAGAAATGACCGTTGGAAATTTTTATTCCGCAAAATTTAAGCAGAAGCCGAGCTGAGCGACGACGACGGTGCGAGGGGAGACTCTCTTCTCAACTCTTTAAGAGCTAGAAGAAGTGTCTCTCTATATAGTAAGCACATAACAAATGTTTTCCCTAACCTATGTGGGACAAAGTGCATTTGCATAAAGTGCCTTTGCACAAATGAAATTCAGATAAATTTCAATTCCCTCAATTTCTCATTCACACCACTTCATTTTAAAGCCCAACCACTTAATGGGTCTTAAGCCCAACAAAGCTTAACGGATGGAAACGTAAATTTTTATCCGGGGGAGGGGGTAAGGAAATATTACTCAAAACTGTGCTACCTGATAATATTTGCAATTTCATCCAAACTGCTATGAATAGATTGTGGTGCAAGAATGGAGTGAGGCCAGGTAAATGTATCCATTGTCTCTCGTGGAAGAACATGTGTTCTAGGAAGGAGGATAGAGGTATAGGTTTTCAGGAGTTAAGACAATTTAATATTGCAATGCTAGCAAAGACAGGATAGAAAATTATGACCCAGCCAGATTCTTTTGTTAGTAAATTATTGAAGGCTAAATATTGTGCTAAGACTAATTTTCTATAGGCTAATATTGGTACCAATCCAAGCTATATCTGACGCTCATTATGTGACGGCAAAACTGTGTTACAACGAGGGTCCTTACACCGAATTGGAGATGGACGTGCCACACAGGTATACCCTGACCTGTGGATACTCATTACTAGTTCTCATTTTATCCTACTGAAAATAAGTCTAATATTGATGATCTAATTATTTCCGACTTGCTGAAGCTTAGGAAACGAGAATGGTATCTTGACATTCTGAAATTACTTTTACCATGACACAGGTATAGGTGATTAGATAGATTCCATAGAGTATTATGCCACGAGAAGATGTTTGGATGTAGCATTGGGATAGTAAGGGAATCTATTAGGTGAAGAGTAGTTGTCGAGTCCTGTACGACAATGAATATAGCACCAGTGTACATCGCAGTTTTGGAAATTTATTTGGAGCCTCTCATTACCTCCTAAAAATACATAACTTTCTTTGGCGGTCTTTGAGAGGATTATTGCTGATTTGTGATCGATTGGTGAAAAAGAAAGTAACTCCCATATCGGTCTGCCCATAGTGTCTTCACCCCGCGGAAACTATTATTCATTTCTTGGTGGAATGCATTACTCCTAAACAATGTTGACAGCAAACTGAGTTCGGCTGGCTACAAAGAAAATCCACCCTTAGTGAATGGATTGAGAATCTACGACAAAACTTTGACAAAGGTAAAGTTGAGGAGGCTATTTTTGTGATTTGGGAATTAGGAATGCATGAAACAGCTTCTATTGGAATAATAAATAGCTAGCATCAAATGTAATCTTTTGAATGCACAACACTTTTATAAAAAAAAATCATATGGCAAAGGTGTTATCATTACAAAGTGTGTCATCCAGTGAAAATACAGTTACTAAATGGCAAAAATGAATGATAATAAAATTAAATGTAATGCAATTGCCAGCTTGATATTCACAGTGGTCTGGCGGAAGTGAGAATATTAATATGCACTGCTAGAGAAGATTTTATTTGCGGGCAAGCAAAGTTTTGAAATAAAATACCTAGCCTATTAGTTGCAGAGATTGTGGGAATTCGGGAAGCTCTCAGCTGGTTGAAGAGCATCTTTGCTAATAGTCGTGTGGTGGTTGAGATAGATAATAACTAGTTCATCAAGCTCCCGAAGGAAACATTTCAAATAATTCTTATTTTGATTTTCTTGTTCATGCTTATAAGACGCAAATAAAAGATTGTCAATTAGTGTTTGTTTCTCTAGTTAGAAAATCAGCTAATTAAGCTGCTCATGCTTTAGCTATGGCGGTTGTTTCTATATTTGGTTCGACGGAATGGGGGTTTGTCCCACCATCTTTTATTTCTGATGTACTCGCTTTTCATTTGAGTAATAATTAAGAAGACGCCTTTTCAAAAGAAAAAAAAAAGAGAGTAATAATTACTATACAAATTGTATATTTTAAAAAGTACACATTGACTAAATATAAAGTGTTTATATTTCAGTTAAAATGTATAAATGAAAACGTGGCAATTTTAAAGGGCGTTGGCCTATTATAAACGACTTATGTGCGTTGTTGATACCATGACTTCTTCTACGCCTTTTGAATAGAAGGAAGTGGGAGAGCCGAGGTTAGTTTGATAAACCTATGCATGAGCAGAGGCTTCATCTCCCGCCGACCCTTGGAAAGTATAAGGGGATCAGATGAGAGGCTTGAGCAATTTATAAGTCTTTCCCTTACTAGAGAAGCAATTTTTAAGGACAAAATTTCTTCGTTCTATGTGGTTCATTTAGGAATTATATCCATAATACTATCACACTTGTCTCACATCTAAAATGAACGAGAGTCATGGGCAACTTGTAAGTTCTGCAGATCTCCTCTGACACTTGAGAGGCAAAGTCAAGCCTGTGTAGCCACAAACGAGTATCCATATTTAGCAACATAAAACGGCGTTGAGGTCAATTTGCATGCACTTCGATTATTCTACCGAAGCTTAATCTCGCAGGATATCCATATCTAGCAACATAAAATGGTGTCTAGGTCAATTTGCACGCACTTTGATTATTCCACTCAATCCTAATCTCGCATGATATCCATATCTAACATTTGTGTTCAGGTCAATTTGCACGCAGTTCGATTATTCCACCGAATCTTAATCTCGCATGATTTTCATCCACCTCGTTATGCTGGAAATGCCTTCCGATCATTTTGCAATCTGGAAAATTTTAACACTATTATGCATGATGTCATAGCTCAATTTAACGAGTGTTAAAACACAAGACGTAGCTCATGTTAGAGAGGACGTACGTATAAACTGGGGATACAAACAAGTGAAGCAGATGCCTTTAGGGGAGAATAACTAAGCTGAAAAACTCAGATGTACACTTTATATAAAAAGATTACATTGTATTATGAACAATCCATCAATAGGGCAATTTTGTCCAAAAAACAAAAATCCCTTTTTTTTTGCAATGGCAGGGGATGTGTTCCAATTTGCAGAAAGGCACATTACAGGAGAAAAAGGGAATGCCTGGGATGCGAGAACTCGAACATGTTAACCATAATACCATATATAATACGTCCTTTTCAGAGGCGAATGCAACCTTATACTACCGCATTCATCTGAACTCGGTACTTTCAATGCGAAGTATAAATTTATGTATAAAGGCTCCTAAAATTGCAACAAGTGGTAGGTGTAAATATATAATTGTCAAAATATATAATAAATCAATGCTAAGAATCTTAAAATTGAATACATAAAGTAAAAATTTTGAATCTGCCTCCGAGCATCATAAAAATGTAAAAGTAATTTCTTTTATTTGATAAGAGGAATGGGTGGGATGCCAGAACTTGACATTGTTAAACCAACGTTGTTGAGTCAAGCCATGTTATAATAGCAACTTTATAACATGGATCAGCCTTATGCTTGATTGCCTTCCAATCTGTCATCTTTCTTTACTTTAGAATCAACAGGAGACTTCCAAATCTGTCTGTCAACACCTTTTCTTATAACTATATTCTTTAACTCTTGAAGGGACCAGTTCCACCAAAAAGGTGTAATGTCAATAAAGCAGTCATAAGAATTACACTGCCTCTATAACCTTTTGGCACTTGAAAACATTCAAAGCTAGTGCTAGTAATACTAGTACAAAATAATGTGCTTTGTTTACGAACTGATGCCTTCCTTTATCAGAGGCAGATGCAGCCTTATTTACTGGTTGGTTCAACTCAAATGCGCAATGGATTCAACGGCGAAAATTAAAAGATTGAACTCATCAAATCTAAATTCGGGATTTGACCCTGCTTCCTTTCCTATACAGATGATTCTTGGAAATGCGATTCTTGAATCAATATAGTAACTACTAGTAAAGCAATCAAACAGTAAACACCCAACGCAAAGTATGTTGTAGTATCGCTATTAGTATTTAACTTCTCCCATGAAGAGAAGATTGGGATTGTATTACATGATCTAGAGCTTGAAAACAGGTTGCTGGTTTATCATCTGCAACTACATTATATTCCTAACACAAATAAAAAGCTCCTTACTATACAACAATTATCTTATCAAAACAATTAACCAAGAAAAGATTGGGATTGTATTACATAATCTAGAGCTTGAAAACAGGGTGCTGGTTTATCATACTGCAAATACATTATATTCCTAACACAAATAAAAAACTCTTTACTATACAACAATTATCTTATCAAAACAATTAACCAAGAAAAGAAAAAAGAAGGAAAGAAACAGGAAAATGTTAGTGAACCTTAATCACAACAAATTGGACATCGTATAAGTCCATTCTCATTACAATCCGGGCATCGTTGGAAGCCATATTCATCTTCCTCCTCAATTTCCAATTCGTCGTTGTCTGCTTCATAATAAATTTTACAACTTCCCGAGCATGTCTCACACGGCACAAATCTAATATCTCCACAGGCCTCACAAGCTAAATTTCCAACAACACTACCACCACCACCACCATCCTCTATCCGTTCACAATTCTCTACTAACTTCTCGAGGTTCCCATCCTCGTTCATTCTCCGTATTTCATCAGCCCCACCAATGTACGTTTTTCCCAAAAACACCCTTGGTAATCCTCCTCCAGCATATTCTTTCCCCATTAGTTCTTTCAACTCCTCCTTGAATCCTGAATGCATTGAAACATCTCTCTCATCAACCTTAACACCTAGTCCCTTTAGAATCACACGAACGTGACAACAATCCTCATATGTTTTCCTCACCCCTCTTAAGCTCGTAAAGTAAATTACTAATTTGTCCTTCTCATGAGGCAACACCAATTTATACTCTCTTAGTACTTCACCTCCCTTGGGGTGTAGCCCTTCCCCGGACCCAGCTAATGCGGGATACTTTGTGCACCGAGCTTCCAGTACTTCTCCATTTACCTCATCATTCGGTCTGTGCATGGTTTCGATAATTAATGGCTTTAAGTGAAAAGGGTTTGCTGGTGGAAGATCTTCGAGTGCTTTTCTGAATGTGGAAATCACTTCAGGATCAAAATCAGATATTATAGACGTGCTATTTGAATGTAAACTAGACTCATTATCAGCCATTTTAGGCGAGTCATCGCCATTTTCTTTAGGCTGATCATCAAGAAAAGATATTGTATTAGGAGAAACAGTGAAAGAGAAACTAATATCTTTGCCATTTTCTTTAGGTTTAAGAGGAGTAATATCTTCAAGACCTTCCATTAATTCCCAAACATTAATAGTTTCTGGCTCACCTGGTGGTGTTTTTACTGGTGTTTTAGGAATAACCACTTTTGGAATTTTCTCATTGATCATTTGTGACCATTTTTTTGCCTCAATCAACAACTCATCTTTCGTTGCGTCGTAGTCATCGATTTCGAATGCAAAATGATCATCCCTGAGACTTTGACTCAAGTTCATTGAGTCAAGTTTCAATGATCCTAATGTTGAAGATGTTAGACTCACCATATGTTGTTGTTCACTCTCATTAATATCTTTCTTTTTTGGTATGTACATTGAGTAACTTCTCCTTACAGGGGAATATGGTGTATGACAATTTTGGCATACTTTTGGCTTTGAAGTTGCACAACCCATTATTGCAAATGGAAGAAAATGAATGGTGGGTGAAAGAAAGAAGTGAATCAAATTGTAGTTTATGTGGGCTGGGGTGGACCTAGGGTCACCGGTGCGGATTCTCGGAAACTCATTAACTTTAGCGTAAATCCTGTATTTATATTAAAAAACTGATTAAATATATAAGAACTATCTGTTGGAAACCTAGTAACAAAGCAATATTGAAACTTGCTTAAGGTTGGCTTGCTTTTGGAGGGGGGTTCGATTTCCTTTGGGCAAATATAAAGTTTTTTTTTTTTTTTAATTTGAGATTATTGGAACCTATAAACTTCAAATTTTGAATTCGGTACGTGGGAATGTTGATGCAAGTAATATGGGAAGAATAAATAAGAAGAACATTCCCAGAAAATAATTAGCTGGATGGATAATTAAGAAGCCAAATCGAGGAATTAAAAATGAAGGGTAATTCAGAATACGAGGTTAATTGTACCCCTTCTTATATTTAAGAAAATATTATGAAAGAGAGATCGGTAGCTTCTGATGATCTCTGGGAAAAGGGGTACTAAAATCTGCATTAATGGATTGGTTATAAAAGGAAAAAAAGGTAAAAGCCTTATCATAATTGATAAGATGACAAGAATATTTAACAAGAAGACAATGTCAAAGTTGATACCTTTAAAACAAAGACAATAAAGTTTCAGACTGATCAGAATATGACTAAGAAGATAATGAAGAAACGCAAGAGAAAAATAGGAAAATATTGGGAGAGAGAAGAACAAAGGGTAAGAAAAACGGAATTCTTTCTCTCTCTATCTATGTAAGATAATTGGTGGGGTTTTCTGAGTAGAAAAAAAAGGGAAATGGACAAAACCAAAAGAGACCCTATCAGTTGCTAGAATGGAATTGAGTGGTGAAAAATTAATCAACTTTTGAGTCAGAAACTCATCAAAATGTTAACACACAAGTTTTCGTTTGAGTCATGCTGGATACAAAATCTAGCCTTTGTTAGAGTGTGTTTTACTTAATATTAGATTTTTTGGAACAAATTCGAATTTAACGAGGCCCAATTCAAGTAACAGACACTGATGAAAAATAAAAAATCAAAAAAAAAGAATTTTTACATGCTGTAGCTAACTATAAGAGGTATTTAAGTGTGATAATTGAACTTTAAATAAATTACAATCCGTAACTATATTGTGTATTCATTTACTGCTCATAGCTATATCGTATTTATCCTTCTCCTAGATCCAGTGTATTCTCATATCTCCCTCTCTCTTCTTCCTCACTCCTGCCTTCTCCCTCACCCCTCTCATTGTATGCCTCGCCGGAGTTGGTGAATTTGCGGCGAGCAGCGATGCAACAAGCCACAAACAACGGCAACCCTAGGAGGTGATCAGGGGTAACTCCGTCGCGTCAACAACAGCATAAACACCACGCCGCCCTTGAAGAAGAAGACCTAGACGATAATGTTTTTCTCGAAGAAGACCTAGACGACGATGTTTTTCTCGAAGAAGACCTAGAAGACAGTGATGTATTTGAGTGCATTCGTCGATTTGAGTGTATTTGTTCAATTTCAAGAGGAACTTTTACATCTCTGACTGGAATCCATGGCTTATTTTCCTTCTTGTATCTCATATCTGAGTATATTTTATTTCTTGTATCTCCATATCTGAGTGTATTTGAGTGTATTCGAGTGCATTCGTCATTTTTTTAATGTAAATATTTGAGAGTATTTGTCGATCTGAGTGTATTTGCTCAATTCTAGAGGAACTTTTACATCTCTAGCCGGAATTCATGGCTTCTTATCCTTTTTGTATCTTAGATCTGAGTGTATTTTATTTCTTGGATCTCAATACTTGAGTGTATTTAAGTGTATTCGTCATTTTTTTAGTGTAGCTATAAGTTATATGTATTTGACTGATTATATTTTTGGGCAAACTAGATGTATTTGGTTGTATGTGTTGTTTGAATGATATATATACATATGTATTTGGCTGATTATATATTTGAATACACGTGAAACTGTGTACTTGAATACACTTAAATACATGCGAAATAGTTATGACTGTTATATCCCGCATTTTTGTGCAATCGGATAATTCAAGACAATCGCGGGAAGACAACGAGCAAGGCCTTATTTTCGTTTTGTTTGGCATATGAGTTGCTTATGAAGAATTTAGAAGCGGAATTATTAAAAGAGTCTAGGGGTAAAATCGGAACTTTGGAAAATAGTTTTATGAATTACAACTTGTCATGAAAAATAGAATTGGGCTTGAAATTTTAAAAAGAACAAGAGGGCCCAACCGGCCATGGCATGGGCTAAGCCCATGTGGGGGTTTAATTCACAAAGATAAAAGATGACTAAGTCATCTTTTTCATTGAACACTCTAGAAATTTCAAGAAAGAAAAGAACAAGAAAAAGAAGGAGAAAAGTTGAAGGCCATTCGGCCAACTTCAACTTCCACAAGAAACCTTGGAAAAATTTCTCCAAAAATTGTGTTCTACTAATTGAAGGGCCCCTAGCAAGGTGGAGTGGTTTTTGGAGCAAGAGGAATCCATATTCATGCAAGTTGAAATTTCTAGCTAAGTGAAGAATTGAAGAAAAAGGTAAGGTTTAATCCTTTCTTATATGTATGGATGATTTTGTGTGTTGTAGCATGTAAAAGTGGATGAAATTCATGAAAGAGAAAAACCCTGTTGTGGCCGTGTACCTATGGGTGTGTGTAGGAATGATGATTTAATTATTTTATCTAATATTTGGTTGTTGTGGTTGTGGATGCTATGTTAATAATGGAAGTCGGATGATGTTAGTGAAGTTGTAGCCATGTGTGTATGATGTTGGCCGTGAGTTGTATATCACATGTATAGCCGTGTATATTTGGTGAATCATGAAGGAATGGTGAGTAAGTTTTATTTAGTATGTTGGTTGTTGTGTTGTGAATTTTATGTTGCAAATAAAAGCCTAATAAGCTTAGTGGAGTATGAGTAGTTGGAGGCTTATTTTAGAAGATTATATAAATTAAATATGATGGTTATGCATGTGTGGAATATAATGTTGTTAGTGTGAAGTTGTTAGTGCGTAAATTATTAAGTTGTTATTGTTTTTATTGGAGTTGGAAGGCTTTGAAGGAAGTAGTATATTGATTGAGTTGTGATAATGTATCTTGGATTGAATATGGAAATTGTTAGTATGGTTGTTGACATTATGTTGATAGTTTGGCCGGGTTGAATTCCCGAATTGTTGTTGATTAAAAAATTGGCTAAGTTGAATTTTGGGGATGGTGTATTTACAGGGGAAGTGCTGCCGAATTTCGGTAGATAAGTGTTATCTTAAGATTCAACTTCTAAATGCTCTAATCAATGTTTGGTAAATGTGACCAAATTGTAGATTTTGGCGGATTTGCAACTTGAATTTGGAATAGCATAAGGAGCGGAAAAAGGTATGTAAGGTTTTACTCTTTCTTCCTTGGCATGTCTTAGGCATACTAGGTTGGATACGAGCCTCGGGGACAACTCTATTCTCCGGAATCCGCACCTAAAGTTACCCCCTTTTCATTCAGTAGAATTGAATTAGAAATTGTGTGAAATGTTGGAAAAACTTCCTAAACATCTAGAACTTGCATAAATAGGACCCGACTACATTAAAACTCTCACAAGTGACGTCATGAAATGTAATATACGTAAATTTTGTACGCCGCCTCATTTGATCCGAGGTGGGCCCATTGTTCCCGAATTTTCCTTATTGTTCCGTTTGACTTATTTTGGAGTAGAATCCAAAGGAAACTTTTGATCCTTGTTCCGTTTATCAAACGATAAGTACTATAACTATTCTAATGGAAATATGTCTATGATGACAATGATAACGATGATGCTAAGAAAGAGAATATGTCTATGATGAGTATGACAAGAGTGATTCCATGACCAAGAGTCTTAAGTTAAGGATTCAAAATGAGTATGAAAGTGTCAAACTAGTTCTTGAATTTTTATTCTATTTCTTGGTTACGACTCTATTTTTCTAAAAGACTCTAAAGTATATGAATGAATGTTCTATGAGGCTCGTGATCTTATTCTACGTTTTCTCTTAAAGCTATTCCTTATTGATAGTCTCGCCTTATAATGCTAGTCCCTTCAAGGTGAGACAAAGTCATGGTGATTGTTCCATAATGTAATCGGAGGTTACCGACCATACGTCACTCCGATGGACACACGATCTTCCTTGGGCTCCCCTGCATGCTTACATGATATATGTATATGATATGTATATGTACATTGGGGGAGGGACATATGTTTCATTGCCACCTGGTCAGCTGGCGTTATCATCCCGGACGCGGGATATATGGGCGAGCCGACGTATTTCGGCGCTATGTGGGCGAGCCGACGTCATTCGGTGCTATGCTATGACATGATATGATATGACTTGATATAATATGATATTAATTGATATGACATGATATGATACGACATGATACGATATGGCATGATATGATACGATACGATACGATACGATATGAAAAAAAAGAGACATGATATGGTATAAACTCTATTTTCTATGACTATGAAAAAGAAATGTTTTTTTATATAAGGGAAAGACAAGCATGCATGGTATCCGGCCTGAAAGGGCATTCCTAGGTACAGGTTACTTTCTTATCTCATTACATGTCCTATCATTCCATGATATCGTTATTCATACTTTATGTTTCTGTTTGTATTATTTTCCATGCCTTACATACTCGGTACATTACTCGTACTGACGTCCCTTCTTGTGGACGCTGCGTTTCATGCCGCGCAGGTCAGCAGATAGACGAATTTAATCCCTAGGAGCTCCACCAGCTGTTCATTGAGAGTGCTCCAGTTGATCCGGAGCTTCAGTCTATTGGTACTACTTTTGTGTATATATTCGGGCACGGCAGAACCTGGCCCATCTTGTAGAGATATGTGTGCTATGTTTAGAGGCTCGTAGACAGATATGTACAGTCAGATGCTTTGTACTTTTGTTCGTTTTGGGGTTGTATAACATGCTAGCAGATTTTATTAACACCTGATTATGGTTATGCTATTAATGATAGGACTAAGTAAAGAAACAACGGTATTACCAATCTGGCCCACTTAGTAATAAGAATGAGATACGAGTTAGGGGGTGCTCGGTACAAGTATCGGGTATCCGTCGCGGCCCCTAGTTGGGTCGTGACAATGACATAGCTATGAAATATAATAAAGAAAAATGTAGCTATAGTTGGTTATATTAATTAGAAGCCTAGAAGTTATAGCTATTTATGTAAGTTACCCATAAAAAAATAATCAAAATGGGCTTCCTCTCCTTGCCGCGAGGATGTTGGGCAAATCATTTGCCCCGTTCCCGATGCCCAAAGCCTCTTTGCCAGGGGCGGAGCTAACGTTGATCCAATCAAACTTAGTAGCTTTGATCAAAATTCTTTATTTATGTTTAAAAACTTATTAAATATATATATAATTATTTTAGTTTCAATAACTTCAAAGGATAAGAATCCTGCCTTTTCCATGAGATGACGAGAAGTGGATGGCTGGACCCAGTCACTAGTATCACTATTTATGGACTATTTTATAGGAGGTTGATGAGAAGGGGTGGGTCACAAATTAAAAAAAAAAATCTTAAATTTTGTGTCTTCTTAAACGGTGTCGTATAAATTGAAAGGATAAGAATAAAAAGAAGCTGCTAACCAAGTGAGCAAAGAAATCTATTGTCAGACATAAGGAGCAGGAGGAAGAAATCATATGAGGTAACAATGGATTATTCCACTAAAAGCTGCTTTTGGATCAAAGGTTTAAACAATTGGGAGGCAGCACAAGAAAAATAAGCCATTTTTTGGGGCCTCGAGGAGCAAGTGTTTGGGGACAGATAGATTAATCAATTTATAAGTGTCTCAATATCTTATGAAAAGTCATTGATCTAAAAATGAGCAGTGTTTTTTGCTACCCTTTTGCTGTTATGTGTTTGGATGTTTTGATCCTTTGTCACCATTTGAACGTTTCTATACGTGTGATGGTGATAGACTATCTAACGCTCAATGTTAATTTGAGTCCCTTTGGAGACACATTCAATAAATTGGGTACATAGTTGTAAAATAAATTTTAAAGTTAAAATCAGTACCTATTTGAGACTTGCTAGAGTAGACATAACATTATAAACGGCTGTACAAAGATGGGTGTGGTAAAATGGAGTTAGCGGCAATGAAGTGGCATCCACCTCAGTGAAATATCACGTCCCTTCGAAAATTTCACCAGAGGTGACTTTTAAGTTATGAAATTACTAGAGGTGACTTGTAGGGACCACATCAAGTCGAAACCCAATTAAATTTGGGATTAAGAAAATTGGGGTTGAAAATGTATTTTGCCAAACTTGTTAATCTTTTATAAAATACAAAAAAGACCCCAATCCATTTAATCCAACCCCCCATTTATTTCAAAATCAACATCGGTCTATATCAAATCCCAAAGCTTTCATTCAAAACACACGATTGAATCAACTGCTCCTTCAAACGTTCAAACCCACGAACTGAACTCAACTGCTGTGCTTTTTGAAACGGTCGTCAACCTCTTCAAAAACAAAATCAGCGAACTGCTACTCTCAGTTGTCTCTGTCTTCACTACTGCTCTCCATTTCTCTCAGGTAAAATTGCTCAACTTTTCCTCTTTTAAAGTTAGGATTTTGAAATCATAGTGAGAAAATGATGATTTTGGTCAGAGAAGAAGAAGAAGAATAACGTGGGTTTGTCTGCAATGTTGTTAATTTTGTTGTTCCATGCTTGAGAAACCCTTATTTGCTGTATTTGTTCGAGTTGTTGGGGTTTGCGTGTTTGTAGATAGTGTATGTGGTTGTGAAATTCTGGTTTTTGGTGTTGTTTGTGTTGTCGTTCTCCTTGGGAGTTCGAAAAAATGGCTTGTTGGGCTTGACAAAACCCGTATTTTCTCTATTTGTTCCACTTGTTGGGGTTTTGCGTTCTTAAATAGTGTATGTGATTGTGAAATTATGATTTTTGATATTGTTTGTGTTCTTGTTCTCCTTGGGGTCTCGAAAAAAGGGTTTGAATTTTTTTTGGATTTTTTCCAATAGCTGAGTAAGTTGTTGCAGCAACTTCAGCACTTGTTTGACAGTTGAGGTTGGTTTACTTTGTTTAACTTGTGATGGTTGTGTGTTTGTAGTGAACATATGTTTTTTCTGGTTCAAAAGTTAAGGTTTTGAAATTTAAGTATGAAAATAATGAATTTTGGTTAAAGAAGAAGAGGAAGAACATGGGCAGGGTGTTTATTCAATGATGTGTATTTTGTTCAATTTATGACTGTTGTGTGTTTGTAATATACTGATGTTGCCCCCTGATAGTGAAATAGATGTTGTTGTCCTATTGTTGTCCTTGTAAGGCTTAGGAAAAAGGTCCTTGCCTTTTTTTTGTTTTTGTTTTTACCCAACAGCTGAGTAATCTGCTGGTAAAAACCCAAACAGTTGCTGAGGTTGTTGCAGCAAGTGAATATGTTGTTGCAACAGATTTAAAATCTGTTGGAAATTGTTAAAACAGTTGCTGAGGAAGCTGCAGCAACTGTTCTGATGGATTCCAACAGATTAGTCTATTAGAACAACTCAATCATATGTTCCAACAACTTTACCGGTTGTTGCAACAGATTATCCATCTGTTGGAAATAATCAATACAGTTGCCGAGGAAGCTGCAGCAACTGTATCGATATTTTCCAACTGATGTATAATCTGTTGCAACAACTTATGAAGTTGTTGGAACATATGATGGAGTTGTTCCAATATATTACACACTTGTTGCAACATATGCTTCAGCTATTGTAAAAATTCATTATTTGTTTACTTTAAATGATGCACAAATCAATTGAAAGTGTTTTTGTTTATCTCCTGTATGCAGATAAAATGTCTTCACAAAAAAGAAAAGGGGAGGAATCATCTACAGTTAGTAAAAGAGCCAAGAGGGCATCATTAGATGATCTTGCTGAACAGGCAAATATTCTTTCTGAACAAATTGTTGAACAGGAAACCTCTCAAGTAGGAGTTTATGGCCAAGAAAGTAAAGAAGATCAAGTAGATAAACAAGATAAAGAAGAAGAAGAAGAAGAAGAAGAAGAAGAAGAAGAAGAAGAAGAAGAAGAAGAAGAAGAAGAAGAAGAAGAAGAAGAAGAAGAAGAAGAAGAAGAAGAAGAAAATAAAGAAGAAGAAGAAGAAGAAGAAGAAGAAGAAGAAGAAGAAGAAGAAGAAGAAGAAGAAAATAAAGAAGAAGAAGAAGAAGAAGAAGAAGAAAAAGAAGAAGAAGAAGAAAAAGAAGAAGAACATGATGTAAATAATGATGACAATGAAGAATCTGAAGAAGAAAATGAAGAGGATAAAACTGCATCTTTTGAAAGGTCGATGATCGGGGCTGTTGATTCCTCTATTGGGACTGATATTGACAGACCTTCCACTGCTGAAGTTGTCAAAACTTTCAGTATTGAGAAGTTCCATGTGCAGATACCGATGGATAAACTAGGTGATTTGAATGGTGATCTTGTTGTAAAATCAGTCATGGGCAAGCCCTTTGATTACTTTAGGAATATATTTTAAGAGGAGGACTTGGAGGATTTCTTCTAGGCCACATGTGTTGGGATGTATCTAGATTTTCCTGAGGACAATAATACAATGTTTCAAATGACCATTGTGTATGGTCTTCTCAAACAAAGAATTATTTGCAACAAAACTGATGAGATATGGATAAACTACTGTTGCATGCCAGTTTGTTTTGGCATCAAGGAGTTTTCCATAATCACGGGACTGAGGTGTCATGCTGTTATATCCCGTGTTTTCGCATAATCGGAAATCGTGAAAATAATTAAGACTTGTATGTTAAAAGGCAATAATTTGATTCTAGTTAATATGTCTATGTCGTTTATCAAAGTATTGGTGCGGAGACATCGGGGGAGGCCGAGGGTAAATTTGGATTTCGGAAACTAGTTTCGGGAATTACAAAAAATGACATTTTAACGAATTGGGCCAAGAAAAATTTGAAGAAAAATTGAGGCCCAAACCTTAGGGGTGGCCGGCCAAGAGGCTTGGCCCAAGCCCCATTTTAAGTGGTCATGTGATCATCATGTGACCACTTAATCAAAGTATATATCCATGTTCATCTTTAGAAGGTTCGAGAAAAACAAATCAAAACAAAAACAATTGAAGAGCTCTATAGCCCCTCTCGGCCGAAACCTTCTCCACCAACAAAAAATAATTCTCTAGCCTTTGATTTGATCCTAAAAAATCGTGTCCTTCTTGTAGTTGTAGCAAGTGCAAGACGCTCTTCAACGTGATACAATTAGTTTGGCGAAAGAATCACGTTTGCGGCAAGTCGGAATTCAAGAAAAAGGTGAGAATTCTATGTTTTTATGTTATGAAATGGGAGTATATGTTATAGTGGTTAATGTTGCATGAAGATTTTGAAATGGTGTTGTGTTTGTGAGAGGCCGTGTGTGTGTGTGGAGTGGTGAGTGGCCGTGTGATGTAACATAGAGTAAGGGAAGTGAATTTGATTTTGTTTAGTTGTTAATTGCGTCGTTGTGGCAATTATGGCGTAAATGAATGTTTAACGAGTTGAATTGGCATTGGAAGATGGTTGCGGGTTCTTATGGGAATTTATATGATTTTTGTATATTCTTATATAATTGTGAAAGTAAGACTTTAAATGTGGATTATGGTTGTTGTTAATGAATTTGGAATGAAACAATGCGAGTTAGTATGTTCGTCGTAGTTGTTGACGTTTCGGATGGAATATGGAAAGTGACGAATCATTCGAACTTGTGTATATCGCTCGGAATATTATTGGGATGTGTTTGAATAACCTTGAATGAGTAAATGAATACAATAATGTGGACATTAGTTTGGTATTGTGAAGTTTGAATGAAAGTTGTCGATGTATGTAGGAAGAAAGAATATTGACGTTAGACTTATTTTGTTGCGACTTATGATGTTTGTGATATTGTGGGCTGTTGTGTTGTTGTATATGGAGCCGAGCTAAGTCTCGGGGTGTTATATATATAGGGGAAATGCTGCCGAAATTTCGGTAGGCAAATATGGGATTAAGTGCATTCATAAGTATTGAAATTCCTAATTAGGTAACTCTGACCATTTGCAGATTCTGAGCGAAACGGGACTTGAGTTTTGGGCGAGCGTAAGACGTATATAAGGTATGTAAGGCTCCCCACTCTTTCTTTTGGCATGTCTTAGTATGCTAGGTTGATATCGGAACCCCGAGAGCAGTTCTGCTCCTCGAAATCCGAATTAGAGAATGGCTACTATTCATTCAATTCAATTGAAGCTTAAAGACCCTATTTAGACTAGAAAGTAACCAAACGTCCGAAACTTATGCAAACGTAGTCGGATCACTTCGAAACCTTTATGTATGATCCCGTAGACCCCAAATGTCCGTAATTCATGTTCGCCACCTCGACTTGACCCGAGGTGGGCCCGCTAACCCCGAGATGCCTTATTTGTTCTATTAGGCTCTCTTTTTGGAAAAGTTTTGATAAGGGATCTTCGGTTATGAAATTGTCTTCTATGAAAGAATATTTTGATTACTATAATGTACTAAACTATATTTTGAGCCATACTTACCACTTTGAGAACACCTTTGTGAAATGAACTTCCGTACTAACAAATTATTCGACTACTTTGACTAATGAGATGACTTATGATGTAATCAAGTTTCGAAAGACTATTTTGATATACAAATTGCATTGTTTGCTCACGACTCCGCTCGTGCCCTTATTATGACTTCGTTCACCGGTTCCCGGGCCGGTTATGATTCGTGCGTACTATGATAAATTCGGCCGTATGCTGTGTTACGGTTCCCGAGACCTCGCCATAAGGCCGCGTTCCGTTTGGAGTTATGCTGTGATATGGCTGGTGATATGTTATGCTTATTTGTGTGCTCGGGGATGTACGGAGATTTGAACCTTCTGGTGTTATGCTGTGTGTGGCACCAGCGTCGGAGTGGTGACCACGTTCCGGAGCTTTGCATGATTTTATTTGCATTATGTATATATGTTTTGATACAAATTTTGATATATCATTCAGTACTTCCCTTTGTATCTGTTTGCTTTCAGTTGTGGGCCATATTTCTGTACTCTATGCTTTACATACTCAGTACATCTTTCGTACTGACCCCCTTTCCTCGGGGGCTGCGTTTCATGCCCGCAGGTACAGACACAGGTGATCCACCACTGTAGGCTCCACTTTCTGCTATTTCGGAGTACTCCCTTTGATCCGGAGTCCACTTTTGGTACATACATTTTTTGATATGTATATATATTTCTGTATATCTGACTATTTGGGTACGGCGGGGGCCCTGTCCCGTCATATGATTATGTCGGTCTGTTTAGAGGTCTGTGGACATGTTTGTGGGTTAGGGTCTTTCTGTATGGATATGTGTATATGTTGTTTGGGCGATCCCATACGCCGAGGCGGCCGGTCCGCATATGTTTATACGTTGCTTTGTTAGCCCTGTGTGGCCTTTGTTGGTGTTTGCTGTGTACAGGGCTATTTTGGATAGTCTGTAAAACAAAGGAAACTCTGCCGAAATTTTTCTAGAAATTATCTAAATTTGGAATATAGCCTTGTCGGCTTCTGCTATATATTTGAATGCATTTGATAGATGGGTTTGGGTGCCCAGATCGGGCACTAGTCACGGCCTACGGGGTTGGGTCGTGACAAAATTTATGTGTATATGTCGTTTGGGCGATCCCATACGCCGAGGCGGCCGGTCCGCATATGTTTATACGTTGCTTTGTTAGCCCTGTGTGGCCTTTGTTGGTGTTTGTTGTGTACAGGGCTATTTTGGATAGTCTGTAAAACAAAGGAAACTCTGCCGAATTTTTTCTAGAAATTATCTAAATTTGGAATATAGCCTTGTCGGCTTCTGCTATATATTTGAATGCATTTGATAGATGGGTTTGGGTGCCCAGATCGGGCACTAGTCACGGCCTACGGGGTTGGATCGTGACAAAAGTGGTATCAGAGCGGTTTGTCCTCGGAATGTTCACAGGCCGTGTCTCGTAGAGTCTTGTTTATCGGTGTGTTGTGCTCCACATCTATAAACAGGAGGCTACAGGGCATTTAGGGTGTCACTTTTCTTTGGAATCTTAGATCGTGCGTTAGAGTTGTGCTATTAGGATGATTTTGATCTGATTCGTTATTGTGTTTGTAGTGATGCCTCCGAAGAAGGCAACGGCAGCCCAGAAGGGCAAGGCAGGGATAGCAGGGACTAGTCAGGCACAACGAGTTACCCGGGCTCGTGTTTATGATTTGCCCGAGGTTGTGCCCCATTCAGAGGGATCCGCTACACCACCGGCGGATCCTGGAGCAGGTCCATCAGCAGCTCCAGGGGCCCGAGTACCCGCACCTGAGCCTCCAGCTCCTCACCCAGGGGCGGAGGACAGGACACTGAGAGAGGATGTGCAGTTATTGACCACTCTGGTAGCGGGACAGGCTCGCAGACGCGGGCGGAGAGATGATGATGATGACGACAGGCGTGATAGCCTGAGAGTTCGAGAGTTCCTATTGTGTGGCCCTCCAGAGTTTTTCGGGTCTAAGCCCGACGAGGACCCCCATGACTTTATTCGGGGGATACAGCGCTCACTAGACTTAGTCAGGGCTTCAGAGACTGAGTCTGTTGAGTTGGCTTCGCATAGACTACGGGATATTGCTGCTCACTGGTATGAGTCCTGGGAGCTATCCAGGGGTGAGGGTGCTACCCCAGCTACTTGGGACGAGTTCGTGACTGCTTTCACTCACCACCTTTTGCCCCCAGAGTTACGGCGGGAGCGGGTTGACCGATTTTTGCATGTGCAGCAGAGGGGTCGGAGCGTCCGTGAGTATAATATGGAGTTTGATTCTTTGGCCCGGTATGCACCTGCCATAGTAGCAGATATGGCCGATCGGATGCACAGATACGTGATGGGGTTAGACCGCTATTTGATTGATGGCTGTATGGCGGTGGCATTGCAGGCAGACATGGATATTGCCCGACTACAGGCTTATGCCCTGGGTATAGAGGACCGACATAGAGCTGATTATTCTAGCAGAGATCGGGACAGGAGGCCGCCCAAGAGGGCCAGATCCGCAGGTTATTCTGGAGATTCTCGAGGCGGACAGCCTTAGCAGCAGCAGTCAGGCAGACATCCTCCTCCGTCAGGCCGGGGTACACAGCCAGCCGGTAGGAGATTTGACAGTGCAGGACAGTCTGGAGCCGGTCAGAGCTCCAGAGCATCAGGGTCACAGATAGCTAGAGGTCCCAGCCAGTCCAGACTACCCAGGCCCCGTTGTTCCCATTGCGGGAAATCGCACCCGGGAGAGTTTTATCGGCTTACTGGAGGTTGTTTTTCATGCGGTGGTCAGGGCCATCTTATGCGAGATTGTCCGTTGGCGAGCGGTTCTGGTAGTGTGGCTCAGCCGACGGGGTCGGCCGCTGGTTCATCATCTGCTCCATCAGTTGCACGCCCTGCAGGGCGAGGTATGCCGGCACCGGCGGGACGCGGTCGAGGCCGCGGCAGTGCTTCAGGTTCTAGCGGTCCCTCGAACCGCATATACGCATTTGCCAGCCGCCAGGATCAGGAGGCTTCGCCGAATGTCATCACAGGTACATTACTGGTTTTCTCCAGATCTGTATATGCACTGATTGATCCTGGTTCTACTTTATCATATATTTCCCCGCTCGTTGCTAGTAAAATTGGGATAGTGTCTGAGCCTATAGAGCCATTTGAGGTCGCTACACCGGTTGGGGATTGTATTATAGCGAGGCAGGTATATAGGGATTGTTCTGTGACTATATATGATCGCTGCACTAAAGCTGATTTGATAGAATTAGATATGCTGGAATTCGATGTCATTATGGGTATGAACTGGTTAGCTTCCTGTTATGCTGATGTTGACTACCAGAAAAAGGTAGTCCGTTTTCAGTTTCCAGGGGAACCAGTTATAGAGTGGTTCGGGTCTACAGCATCGCCGAGGGGTAAGTTTATTTCGTACCTCAAGGCTAAGAAGATGATTCAGAAAGGCTATATCTATCACTTGGTTCGTGTGCACGACACTACAGCTGAGACACCTACCATTCAGTCTGTTCCGGTCGTTAATGAATTCCCAGACGTATTTCCTGATGAGCTTCCGGGTCTTCCGCCCGAGCGGGAGATAGATTTCACTATAGACTTGTTGCCGGATACGCAGCCTAAATCTATTCCTCCGTACAGAATGGTACCGGCTGAATTGAAGGAATTGAAAGAACAGCTGAAAGATTTGTTAGATAAAGGCTTTATCAGACCCAGTACGTCACCCTGGGGAGCGCCGGTACTATTTGTGAGAAAGAAATATGGGTCGCTGCGAATGTGTATCGATTATCGGCAATTGAATAAGGTGACTATAAAGAATAAATATCCCTTCCCCCGGATTGATGACTTGTTTGACCAGTTGCAGGGTTCTAAATATTTTTCAAAGATAGACTTGCGCTCGGGTTATCATCAGGTGCGAGTGCGAGAATCAGATATCCCGAAGACTGCTTTCAGGACCCGGTACGGGCATTATGAATTTAGAGTTATGTCTTTCGGGTTGACTAATGCTCCAGCAGTATTTATGGATCTGATGAATCGGGTATTTCGGCCTTTCTTGGATATGTTCGTGATTGTGTTTATTGATGATATTTTGATTTACTCGCGATCAGCAGAGGAGCATTCAAATCATTTGAGGACGGTACTTGGTATTCTTCGCCAACAGAAATTATATGCTAAATTTTCCAAATGTGAATTCTGGTTAACTTCTGTGGCATTCTTGGGGCACATTGTCGGAGCAGACGATATTCGGGTCGATACGCAGAAGATTGAAGCTGTACAGAATTGGCCCAGGCCTACTACACCGACAGAGGTGCGCAGTTTTCTGGGATTAGCCGGATATTATCGCAGGTTCGTGGAAAAGTTTTCTTCTATTGCAGCACCACTGACGAAGCTTACTCAGAAAGCAGCGAAATTTCAGTGGACAGATGCCTGCGAGCGCAGTTTTCAGCTGTTGAAAGAAAAATTAATTACAGCTTCAGTGTTAGCTCTTCCAGAAGGATCAGACGGGTATGTTGTCTTCTGTGATGCCTTTGGTATTGGGATAGGTTGCGTGTTGATGCAGCACGGTCGAGTCATAGCCTATGCTTCCCGGTAGCTCAGACCGGACGAGAAGAATTATCCCACTCATGATCTTGCGTTAGCCGCGGTGATTCATGCTTTGAAGATGTGGCGGCATTATTTATATGGGGTCCATGTTGATATTTATACGGACCATAAGAGTCTCCAGTATATGTTTAAGCAGAAAGAACTAAATTTGCGGCAGAGAAGATGGCTTGAATTATTGAAAGATTATGACGTTGATATTCTGTATCATCCTGGAAAAGCCAATGTGGTAGCGGATGCACTTAGCCGCAAGTCCATGGGCAGTTTAGCTAATGTACCATCTGATAAGAAAGAGTTGGTTCGTGAAATTCATCAGTTGGCCAGCCTTGGAGTTCGTTTGGCAGATTCTGGAGATTCTGGGATTTCTGTTCGTGCAGTTGCTGAATCATCTATTATAGCAGAGGTAAAGCAGCGTCAGTTTGAAGATCCTATCCTGGTTCAGTACAGAGATGTGGCCCTTAATAAAGACAAGACTCTGTTTGAAATTTCACCTGAAGGGGTATTATTATATGAAGGCAGATTCTGTGTTCCGGATGTTGCAGGCTTACGGCGACAAATCATGGGCGAGGCGCATAATGCGCGATATTCTATTCATCCTGGTTCCACTAAAATGTATCATGATCTCAGAAGTTTGTATTGGTGGGAAGGTATGAAGAAAGATATTGCAGAGTTCGTTAGTCAGTGCCCGAATTGCCAACAGGTTAAAATTGAACACCAGAAGCCCGGTGGGTTATTACAGGAGATGGAAATTCCAGCCTGGAAATGGGAGATGATTAATATGGATTTCGTCGTTGGGTTACCGCGCACTCCACACAGGTATGATTCTATTTGGGTTATTGTTGACAGATTGACGAAATCAGCCCATTTTCTTCCAGTCCGGACTACTTATTCGGCTGAGGACTACGCTAGATTGTACCTCAGAGAGATAGTCAGACTTCACGGAGTCCCTGTATCTATTATTACTGACCGAGGTGCCCAGTTTACGGCAAATTTCTGGAGGTCATTTCAGGAGGGATTAGGGACTCAGGTGAGCCTCAGTACAACTTTTCACCCTCAGTCCGACGGGCAGGCCGAGCGCACTATTCAGACGCTGGAAGATATGTTGCGGGCCTACGTTATTGATTTCAGAGGCAGCTGGGATGATCATTTACCGCTTATTGAATTTGCCTATAATAACAGTTATCACTCCAGCATTCAGATGGCACCGTACGAAGCCCTCTATGGTAGAAAATGCAGATCTCCTATTGGTTGGTTCGACGTGGGCGAAACTAAATTAATCGGGCCAGATGTGATCCAGGAAGCAGTGGATAAGGTAAAACTTATTCGGGAGCGATTATTGGCTGCACAAAGTCGACAGAAAGCATATGCAGATAGACGACGTCGACCATTAGAGTTCCAGATTGGCGACTGGGTATTTCTGAAGGTGTCGCCTATGAAGGGTGTTATGAGATTCGGTAAAAAGGGTAAGTTAAGCCCGCGGTATATCGGGCCGTATCAGATCATGCGGAAGATAGGCGAGGTCGCCTATGAGCTAGACTTACCATCCAATTTGGAGGCCGTACACCAGGTATTTCATGTGTCTATGCTGCGAAAATATATTGGTGATCCTTCCAGGATATTCCCAGTGGACGATATTCAGGTAACGGAGCACTTGTCTTATGAAGAGCAGCCTATAACTATTCTGGACCGACAGGTACGGAGACTACGCACTAAGGAAGTGCCTTCTGTTAAAGTCCTGTGGCAGGTAATTTAAACTTTCAAGTTTGTTGTATTGATTGACGAATGAGTTATGTGTGCCAATTGTAAAGGGAGACTCCCCCGTCACATTATAAGATTAATTTAACATTCGGGGACGAATGTTCTTAAGGGGGGGAGAATGTTATATCCCGTGTTTTCGCATAATCGGAAATCGTGAAAATAATTAAGACTTGTATGTTAAAAGACAATAATTTGATTCTAGTTAATATGTCTATGTCGTTTATGAAAGTATTGGTGCGGAGACATCGGGGGAGGCCGAGGGTAAATTTGGATTTCGGAAACTAGTTTCGGGAATTACAAAAAACGACATTTTAACGAATTGGGCCAAGAAAAATTTGAAGAAAAATTGAGGCCCAAACCTTAGGGGTGGCCGGCCAAGAGGCTTGGCCCAAGCCCCATTTTAAGTGGTCATGTGATCATCCTGTGACCACTTAATCAAAGTATATATCCATGTTCATCTTTAGAAGGTTCAAGAAAAACAAATCAAAACAAAAAAAATTGAAGAGCTCTATAGCCCCTCTCGGCCGAAACCCTCTCCACCAACAAAAAATAATTCTCTAGCCTTTGATTTGATCCTAAAAAATCGTATCCTTCTTGTAGTTGTAGCAAGTGCAAGACGCTCTTCAACGTGATACAATTAGTTTGGCGAAAGAATCACGTTTGCGGCAAGTCGGAATTCAAGAAAAAGGTGAGAATTCTATGTTTTTATGTTATGAAATGGGAGTATATGTTATAGTGGTTAATGTTGCATGAAGATTTTGAAATGGTGTTGTGTTTGTGAGAGGTCGTGTGTGTGTGTGGAGTGGTGAGTGGCCGTGTGATGTAACATAGAGTAAGGGAAGTGAATTTGATTTTGTTTAGTTGTTAATTGCGTCGTTGTGGCAATTATGGCGTAAATGAATGTTTAACGAGTTGAATTGGCATTGGAAGATGGTTGCGGGTTCTTATGGGAATTTATATGATTTTTGTATATTCTTATATAATTGTGAAAGTAAGACTTTAAATGTGGATTATGGTTGTTGTTAATGAATTTGGAATGAAACAATGCGAGTTAGTATGTTCGTCGTAGTTGTTGACGTTTCGGATGGAATATGGAAAGTGACGAATCATTCGAACTTGTGTATATCGCTCGGAATATTATTGGGATGTGTTTGAATAACCTTGAATGAGTAAATGAATACAATAATGTGGACATTAGTTTGGTATTGTGAAGTTTGAATGAAAGTTGTCGATGTATGTAGGAAGAAAGAATATTGACGTTAGACTTATTTTGTTGCGACTTATGATGTTTGTGATATTGTGGGCTGTTGTGTTGTTGTATATGGAGCCGAGCTAAGTCTCGGGGTGTTATATATATAGGGGAAATGCTGCCGAAATTTCGGTAGGCAAATATGGGATTAAGTGCATTCTTAAGTATTGAAATTCCTAATTAGGTAACTCTGACCATTTGCAGATTCTGAACGAAACGGGACTTGAGTTTTGGGCGAGCGTAAGACGTATATAAGGTATGTAAGGCTCCCCACTCTTTCTTTTGGCATGTCTTAGTATGCTAGGTTGATATCGGAACCCCGGGAGCAGTTCTGCTCCTCGAAATCCGAATTAGAGAATGGCTACTATTCATTCAATTCAATTGAAGCTTAAAGACCCTATTTAGACTAGAAAGTAACCAAACGTCCGAAACTTATGCAAACGTTGTCGGATCACTTCGAAACCTTTATGTATGATCCCATAGACCCCAAATGTCCGTAATTCATGTTCACCACCTCGACTTGACCCGAGGTGGGCCCGCTAACCCTGAGATGCCTTATTTGTTCTATTAGGCTCTCTTTTTGGAAAGGTTTTGATAAGGGATCTTCGGTTATGAAATTGTCTTCTATGAAAGAATGTTTTGATTACTATAATGTACTAAACTATAATTTGAGCCATACTTACCACTTTGAGAACACCTTTGTGAAATGAACTTCCGTACTAACAAATTATTCGACTACTTTGACTAATGAGATGACTTATGATGTAATCAAGTTTCGAAAGACTATTTTGATATACAAATTGCATTGTTTGCTCACGACTCCGCTCGTGCCCTTATTATGACTTCGTTCACCGGTTCCCAGGCCGGTTATGATTCATGCGTACTATGATAAATTCGGTCGTATGCTGTGTTACGGTTCCCGAGACCTCGCCATAGGGTCGGGTTCCGTTTGGAGTTATGTTGTGATATAGCTGGTGATATGTTATGCTGATTTTTGTGCTCGGGGATGTACGGAGATTTGAACCTTCTGGTGTTATGCTGTGTGTGGCACCAGCGTCGGAGTGGTGACCACGTTCCTGAGCTTTGCATGATTTTATTTGCATTATGTATATATGTTTTGATACAAATTTTGATATATCATTCAGTACTTCCCTTTGTATCTGTTTGCTTTCTGTTGTGGGCCATATTTCTGTACTCTATGCTTTACATACTCAGTACATCTTTCGTACTGACCCCCTTTCCTCGGGGGCTGCGTTTCATGCCCGCAGGTACAGACACAGGTGATCCACCACTGTAGGCTCCACTTTCTGCTATTTCGGAGTACTCCCTTTGATCCGGAGTCCACTTTTGGTACATACATCTTTTTCTATGTATATATATTTCTGTATATCTGACTATTTGGGTACGGCGGGGGCCCTGTCCCGTCATATGATTCTGTCGGTCTGTTTAGAGGTCTGTGGACATGTTTGTGGGTTAGGGTCTTTCTGTATGGATATGTGTTTATGTTGTTTGGGCGATCCCATACGCCGAGGCGGCCGGTCCGCATATGTTTATACGTTGCTTTGTTAGCCCTATGTGGCCTTTGTTGGTGTTTGCTGTGTACAGGGCTATTTTGGATAATCTGTAAAACAAAGGAAACACTGCCAAAATTTTTCTAGAAATTATCTAAATTTGGAATATAGCCTTGTCGGCTTCTGCTATATATTTGAATGCATTTGATAGATGGGTTTGGGTGCCCAGATTGGGCACTAGTCACGGCCTACGGGGTTGGGTCGTGACAAAAGTTATGTGTATATGTTGTTTGGGCGATCCCATACGCCGAGGCGGCCGGTCCGCATATGTTTATACGTTGCTTTGTTAGCCCTGTGTGGCCTTTGTTGGTGTTTGCTGTGTACAGGGCTATTTTGGATAGTCTGTAAAACAAAGGAAACTCTGCCGAAATTTTTCTAGAAATTATCTAAATTTGGAATATAGCCTTGTCGGCTTCTGCTATATATATGAATGCATTTGATAGATGGGTTTGGGTGCTCAGATCGGGAACTAGTCACGGCCTACGGGGTTGGGTCGTGACACATGCTCCTTCTCAAACAAGCGTATAAAGGTGAATTTAACAATAGTATATATTTTCTTGAATATAGATTTACTAGCTTGGGAGGACAAGCGTTGAGTAGTTAAAGTTAAGGCGACCAAAAAGGTATGTTAAGGCTCGTCCCTTTCTTTCAAAGGCATGATTCCTATGTTATGATTCCATAAATGTTTCCATAACCTCCTTGTTTTCAAAAGATAGAAGTTCATGATTCTTAAAGCTTCTCATGATGTTAAAGATGAGAATGATTCTATGATGATTACAATGAAAATGATGATTTTATGTTTAAATGTTCCAAGTTTATGATTTCAATGTTATCATGAGATTATTGAGTTTATTTCATGACCTTCTGGATTTTATTCATTGTTGTTGGTCTCACATTATGTTACTTGTTCCTTCAAGGTGAGATATAGCGATAATGATTGTTACATAATATAAATCGGAGGTTACCGACCTTACGTCACTCCGATAGAGAAGCAACATTTAATTGGGCTCTCGTGCATGTTATATGTATTTAGATACTATATATATTTCATTGCGCCTTAATGGTCGGGCAAGATACTATATATATTTCACCGTGCCTTAATGGCCGGACAAGATACTACATATATTTCACCACGCCTTAATGGCCGGACAAGATACTATATGTATTTCACCGCGCCTTAATGGTCGGACAAGATACTATATATATTTCACCACGCCTTTATGGTCGGACAATATACTATATATATATATATATATATATATATATATATATAACACCGCGCCTTAATGGCCGGACAAGATGCTATATATATTACTGCGCCTTAACGGCTAGACAAGATATTATATATGTATATATGAAAAAGTATTTTTTTTTAAAGCTAAGCATGCATGACATCCACCTTAAAATGAAATTCAGAGGCACAGTTTGATCTCTTTTATAACACTTTATCTTCATACTTTCATTATGTTATTTTCCATGTTCAGTATCTCTTACTATGTTACTATGCATGCCTTACATACTCAGTACACTGTTCGTGCTGACGTCCTTTCTTGTGGACGCAGTTCATGCCCACACGTTCAGGTGGTTATTCAGACGAGCCAGACCAGTAGGATCTCCCCAGCCGCAGTCAGTGCGCTCCACTTGATCTGGAGCTGCAGTTTTTGGTATGCTATTTATGTTGTGTACAAATGTGGGTATGACAGGGCCTTCTCCTGTCTTTCTACAACTAGACTCCATAGAGGTCTGTAGACAGTTGTATATAGTGGGAATATCATGTAGCTTTGTGGTATCCTATTTTCCATACAACGTATGTAGTGGCCATGTCAGATTGTGTTTTCATCCGTTGCAGGTATGCCTATGTATACATATCCACGTGTATAGATTATGAGTTTTTCGAGACAGAGTTCATTGCATAAGTTTTGCAGCAGATGCAATCGCTCAGATATGAGTTAGAAATGGGACACCAGGCTATTCAACATATGGCAAGTACGAGTTTAGGGGTGCTTGGTCAGCAGTGATCGAGAAATCGTCACGGTCCATTAGTTTAGGTTGTGACAAAAGTGGTATCAGAGCAGTTTGTCCTTGGGATTGTCTACAGACCGTGTTCGGTAGAGTCCTGTTTATGGGTGTGAAGCCGGCCACACTCATAAACAAGAGGCTGCAGGGCATTTAGGAATCATTGACCTTTCCTTCTATCTTAGATCTTGCGATAGAGCCAGAGTCTAGGAAAGATTATTTCCGACCCTCTTTTACTGTAGGTAAGCACAAATTGATAAAGATGAAGAGATCAGCCTCAGACAGTAGGGGTACTAAGAAGACCCCTTGAGTTCATTCAAGACCACAGGCTCCGGGATCGAGCAGGAGGAGCCTTAGCTATTCCATAGAGACTGATCCTTCTAAGGGCCCCGCGACGATTCCCCTAAAGTTTCTGACTTCTAGAGAGGAGGATCCATCGGAGGACAGCTATGACATGGACCCGTCTGAGGGTTCATATGGGATGCCAGAGGAGGAGATTTCCGAGACTGTACTAGAGTTGACTCCCCCAGCTGCTCCTATGGCAGAGCACTATGTCAGGTCAGCCACACCTGAGAGTGTTACTGATTATTCTAGCCCATTATCTTGGCCGTCAGTAAACCAGGAGCTGCCTGAATATCCGTATCCTTCGGACTCAGATGAGGGAGATGAGCAGGGCCAGAATAGCAGATGGCGGGAGGAGAATGAAGAGGACACTTCACTTTATAGCCCTCCAGATCAAGCTCAGGACAGCTCGACTATAGGTATATGAGTTCTTTATTGAATTTTTTTATATGTGTACAATTATTGCAGGATATCATTAATAGGTGACAAGTGGGAGTTTTAGAGGAACTGATAACCAAAGTACTTATGGATAACTATGACTAAAATGTTTTGGCCACTACTAAGAATCTTAAATTTAGGAATGGAAGACAGTCGTGTGTTGATCGACAGTTATTATTGAGAGTTTCGAAGGCTAAACCAGCATTTGCTTGGTCAGGAAAGTAAGGGATCTTTCCAATCCGGAGGGAGATGCATTACAGGAATTTTATTGGGATCCGTTAGAACTTCAACTTGTTCTAGGTCATGCGATGAAGGTTACGTAGCAGAGTGGATGCGATTGTACTAGCACTAACTCACCGAATCCCATCAAGACTCCAAAGTTAAGCGTGCTGGGGTGAGGGTAATACTAGGATGGGTGATCCCCTGAGAAGTGTACTTAGAGTCCTACAAATTTGGACATAAGAGAAGGGTGAGGGACTAGAAGAGCTTGAGGCAAATTAGAAGCTTGTGAAGCTCACAGTTGGAAACCCTAGGTGATTGTAAGAGATAAAGCAGACCGGCTTGGCACAGAGAGAGAAGACATATTACAGCTACAGAACTAGGATTAGTTTAAAATAGTAATGGGGATATTTTGTAAGTAAGGTGTTAGGAGAGGTATATACGATATTCTATGTGTGGTCAATCAGTTTGCGTGCCCCGATAATCAACGTTGTGATGTGTTAAAAGTGCTAATTAAACAAGGTATTGAAGTTCAAGTGGTAAGTGTTACAGGGAGAGGCGACATTAGTCCGTCTAAAATTAAAGTTGGATAATCCTGATGTAATCACATCAGAGAAAAGGGAGAAAGTGAGTATACAAGAGTAAGAAGATTAGGATGCCCCGAGAAAAGGAGAGGTGTAAGCAAAAGAGGTATGTTGCTAAAAAAAGGGGGGGGGGGGGGGGGGTTAACTCAAGCCTCAAGATGGGAATCTTGAAGGTAAGTACAACAGCAAAGAACCATTTGGATGAATCTCGAAACTAAGTATACGGAAAGAATGGAGTATGTAGTATGGAACGGAAGACGAATGTAAAGGGTTCGAAATCAGATTCTGATAAATGGGACTGAAGGGTAGTAATAACAAATAAGGATGTGAACAGGGAGAAAATAAGCAGGTTTTGCAAAAACAAAAAACAATGCCAAGGGATTTTCGGCTCTTGGGGGACAGTTGAAGAGATAAATGTGCAATCATACTGACACGATTACCTCGGAAACGGGAAAGCCTTCCTAAAAGATGATTTAGCAATAAAACGGATGTACATTTTGGAAAGGATATTGTGTGAATTTCAGGGATAATACCATAAAAATAGCAAGTGGAGAAGAGTGCTTCGGAGGAAAGGGACTCAAGGAAGGTCCTGAAGACGAAAGTAAGAAAAGTGCACTAATGGATTGATTAAATAAAATCGAACAATCACCAAGGACAGGAGAAAGGATAATAAGTAAACAAGTCTGGCCAAGAGGCAAAACATCAGCAACATGGATAAGAACCTTGATAAGTAATACAAAGATTCGATTATAAAGGAAATAGAACGATACACGGGGGATATGCATAAATATGAAGCAGTTGTAGTGTTAGAAAGGAAGATGAAGACTCGACGAAAGAAGAAAGAAAAGGGTGTACTTTGTAAGGATTTCATGATAAGCACATGAAATGGCAGAACACTGGAAGAATTATGATGCATAGCTGTAATGCAAACAAGTAGTTAAGGAGAATTATGGGACAAATGAGCTAAGCGAATGAAAGGATGACACGTGGGAATGGATAATATGGAATATTAGACTTTAATGGTTATAATATAGACATAAACCAGAAGTGGGAATCCAGAGTAAGAATAATCTAGAAGGTATTAAGAAGATAATTGTGGAAAAATAGCTAGGGATTAAAGGAGCGAGGTATAATCGTACATTCTACAGAGGGCTTAATGAATTCCGTCGTCCCTATTGACTTATCAGCCCAGGGAATTACTAGTCATGAAAGGTAGAAGTGAAAAGATGATAAAGGAGGCACCCGTGTTAGATCTGATATGTATGAGCATTTTGATCTGATACCAGGCTTTAACTAGCAGAAAGGGAAATAAGTCAAACCATGTGATGAAAGGAACTTCAGCATTATAAGGAACCGAGGGGTAGAAGGATTGTTAAGGTCGGCCAGGTGATTATAAAAAATGATTAATATTCAAAGGTTACTGGTGTATAAGAACATCCTTAAAAAGGGGGGAAGATCAGATTTAGTCATGAAATAAATTTTGACCTTCCCAAAAATTCCAAAGAAAGAGATGTGTTAGTTTGAAAAAGCCAAAGTTCGAGAATGTATCAGGAAAAAAAAAGGATTGAAAATAAGTATATTACGGGATAGGTATGAGAAAGAAAGTATGATAGGAAAATAAGGGGAATTAACGAGTCAAAGAAAATGATGTGAGATATGATGTTTCTAGACGGTGGTTCGAATCCCTCATACCGGGGAAATTGTACCGCACCCAGATACACAGTGACATGTCCTAAAGAGCGACAAGGAGAGTAAGAACGGTCTCCAACTTAATTACAGAACGATCTCCAAGTTAATTACCGAGAGGATGGTGAAAATGATGATGAATACAAAGGACAGTTTAGGTTACAACAAAAGGGAGTCTTAGTGTCGGAAGGAGTAAAAATCCAACAAAAGGAATAATGATGGGCGGCTTGGCGATCTCCAAGAGAGGGGGAGTGATGTTTGATAATAGAAAGATAGCAGTATTACCGAAGATTGGAAAGTATCTCACGAGTCGCTAACCATATCGAATATGAGAGTGTATATTATGGAGCTATATGAACCATCAACGTGAGGTTATGTCCAACAAAATGGTATAGAGGCAACAATGGAAAGCCAAAGAAGAATAACAACTAGCTAAGTAATCACCAGTATAAGGGAGTCAAAGATAAGTATACTGATGTTGGGAGGAAGTTGTGGTAAAGTGAGAATTTGCCTTAGCTCTATAATTATAAATTTATACTGTAGGATTTGAGGAAAGGAAATTAAAGGAAGAGTTTTGATAGGAGTTCGAAGATGTTCTGGGTTATGAATTAGTTGAACTATGATTATTAGCTTATTATAAGCATAACCCTGATACGAGGAATAATAAAGATGGCGAGTATGTACGTACTTAAGAGATTGTGTTGAGGATATTGTTATAGCTGATCTTGGAAAAGAATTGGTATGGATAGCTTGAAAAACATAACCGTTAAGAGTAGGGACTTATTAGTAATAAAGTACTGTGGGGAGCCAGTGTAAGTGGAATTACGATGAAGTTGTAAGGGATCAGAGAGCCTAACCAATTAATTACAAGGAGACAATATAGTGCGTATAAAAGATTAACGAGTATAAGAAGGGATAGCTCGAGGCAGCATCGAAGGAGTAAACAAGGGAGTTCCCCACTAATAGGGAAATAAAGAGCGAGAAAAAGAGAGTATTAGCAGGATGGCGGGTAGTCGTGACATAATAAGGCAAGATTACTGTAACGGGGATAGAACGAGACCGGGATACTAGTTGATTTCTGATTATGTACATGAGAACAAAAGAGCTCTAGCCAGAGACACCATTATCCTCATGTATGTGATGTTTCTTTGAATGATTTCTTGGTCGTGTGTGGCGAACATGGGTATTGATGTTGTAGCCCTGTGAGGCATTGCCTATTTTGGGTTGTTGTGACAGGATGGTAGTGGTACAATTACAGGGGAAACTCTGGCAAAATTTTTGTAGAAATCCCTAAGAGCTCAACATTCAAGGACGAATGTTTCTAAAGGGGGAAAGGATGTTGCACCCTGTACCTCGGAGATGCACTGGTTAAATTTGAATGTAATTATGTCAAGCTATGGCTAGGTAAAACAATTTTGGATTGAGAGGAATGAAGCATTATTAAGTATATTGTTTAAGTAAAGGATGAATTATGATCTTGTAAGTCGTAAACGGAAAGGATAACCTTGGAACCAAAGGACATGACCATTATCAAGTATTATTAATGATAAATATCATGTATGGAGAGTTTCTAAAGATTCCGGGATCAAGCAAATCGAAGAAAATAAGTTTGACGAAAATTTGGAAAAAGTTGGCAGGATTTTGGGCAGATTTTTGGGTCAATTTTGGAAGGGTATATATCCTAGTATATTAGGAGTTTTAAGGTGTTTCAAAAGCCTAAAATGAAGTTCGTCGAGTATAGTTTCCAACGCAACAAACCACTTGTCGATACGACATTGAAGTAGAGAATTATGGACGTTACAAGTTAGGCTTACAGAGCAGAAACGCGTCTGCTACAGTACCGACTTGCTACAGTGACACCGACCCGAATTTAGAACCTTATAAAAGGGGAAAACCCCCATTTTTTTCACCAAGAATCAGATGAAGAGGCTCAGCAAAGTTCTAGAAAAAACTATGAACTTCCAAGAGCTCCAAACAAAGTTTCCATAACCAAATTGATTAAGGATCTTAGTTGAAGATTTAGAAAGGTATATCAAGGGAACTAACTCATGGTTCTTGAAGATGTACTAATCTTGTGGGCATAGACTATTCTTGGATTTTGTGTATTCTCCATCCTAAGGTAAGACCCTGTACTTCATTTATTGTTTTGGAAGACTTTAGTGTAGAAAGATGGAAGATATTATGGTTTGAAGTTAGAATACAATTGTGATATGGAATGGAGTTTATGGAGTTCTAAAAAGAATTATGGTGCTATTTTCATATGTATATGACGTTGATAATGATGTTGGTATTGTTGTTGCGAATTGGGATTAACTTCCGAGAGTAAAACCGTTGGAATATCATATAATTAATGAATCGATTATTAGACTAAAGAAACATCGTGTGGGATGTTTCATGGAGCATATTGGTGTTGATAATGTTGTTGTGATGTTGGTATTGTAGTTGTTGTTGTTGTTGGTTATTGGATTGTGATTTCGAGCTAGGCATATAAACAGGGGAGATGCTGCCCGAATTCCGGCAACTCTAGAAAGATTTATTTGAAGGATTAAGACAAGCGTATAAAGGTGAGTCTAAAAATAGTATAAATCTTCTTGAACATAGATGTACGAGCCTGGGAGGACAAGCGTTGAGTAGTTAAAGTTAAGGCGACCAAAAAGGTATGTTAAGGCTCATCCCTTTCTTTCAAAGGCATGATTCCTATGTTATGATTCCATATATGTTTCCACAACCTCCTTGTTTTCAAAAGCTAGAAGTTCATGATTCTTAAAGCTTCTCATCATGTTAAAGATGAGAATGATTCTATAATGATTACAATGAAAATGATGATATGATTTCAATGTTATTATGAGATTATTGAGTTTATTTCATGACCTTTTTGATTTTATTCTTTGTTGTTGGTCTCACCTTATGTTAATTGTTCCTTCAAGGTGAGATATAGCGATAATTATTGTTACATAATATGAATCGGAGGTTACCGATCTTACGTCACTCCGATAGAGAAGTAACATTTGATTGGGCTCTCGTGCATGTTATCTGTATTTATATATGTGTATTTAGATACTATATATATTTCATCCCGCCTTAATGGCCGAACAAGATACTATATATATTTCACCACGCCTTAATGGCCGGATAAGATACTATATATTTCACCGCGCCTTAATGGCTGGACAAGATACTATATATATTTCACCGCGCCTTAATGGCTGGACAAGAAACTATATATATATATATATATATATATATATATAACACCACGCCTACATGGCCGGACAAGACAGCGCCTTAATGGCCGGACAAGATGCTATATATATTACCGCGCCTTAATGGCTGGACAAGATATTATATATGTATATATGGAAAAGTCTTTTTTTAAAGCTAAGCATGCACGACATCCGCCTTAAAAAAGCATTCAGAGGCACAGGTTGATCTCTTTTATATTATTTTATCTTCATACTTTCATTATGTTATTTTTCATGTTTGGTATCTCTTACTATGTTACTATTCATGCCTTACATACTCAGTACATTTTTCGTACTGACGTCCCTTCTTGTGGACGTTGCGTTCATGCCCGCAGGTTCAGGTAGTCATTTGGACAAGCCAGACCAGCAGGATCTCCCCAGTCATAGTCAGTGCGCTCCACTTGATCTGGAGCTGCAGCTTTTGGTATGCCATTTATGATGTGTACAAATATGGGTATGACAGGGCCTTGTCCTGTCGTTTTATAGCTAGACTCCATAGAGGTTTGTAGACAGTTGTATATAATTGGAATATTATGTAACTTTGTGGTCTCCTATTTTCTGTACAACGCATGTAGTGGCCATGTCGGACTGTGTTGTCATCTGTTGCACGTATGCCTATGTATATATATCCACGTGTATAAATTATGAGTTTTTCGAGACAGAGTTCATTGTATAAGTTTTGCAGCAGATGCTATCGCTCAGATATGAGTTAGAAATGGGCCACCGGGTTATTCAACATATGACAAGTACGAGTTTGGGGGTGCTTGGTCAGCAGTGATTGGGCACCTGTCACGGTCTATGGGTTTGGGTCGTGACAGATCATAAAATTTTTAAGTTGACTGTTGAATATTTGTCCAAAGCTTTGAACCCTAATGTGAAGACTTCCAACATCTATGGCTTCCCTTGGGCCTTCATGGTAAACTTTCTTTCTTCAACGTTTTGTCCTTTTAATTCTTTTACTTCATTGATTATTCTGATTTTTGGTGGCATAATTTTTCTAGGCTTGGGCATTTGAAGCCATTCTTCACCTCCAGAGTCAAGTTAGGGACTACTCGGAAGGAGTTTGTTTTCCAAGGATCCTCAGATGGTTGACTGCCAAAAACAGCAACAAAAAAATGAATCTTGATCCTTTTAGCCCCCCCCCCCCCCCCCCCCAAGGAAGTAGTAAGTCAGAATTTGTTGAAAAATATCCCTGAATAATTTTATAACTAGTAACTACTTGTTGCAACAGATACATTTATCTGCTGCAACAACCTTAGAATATGTTGGAAAAATCAAAACAGCTGCTGAGGAAGTTACAGCAACTGTTCTGATATTTTCCAACAGATAGTGAATATGTTGCAACAACTCCTAAGATGTTGGAACAACTTACTCAGCTATTGCAACACATTCACAATCTGTTGGAAAATATCAGAACAGTTGCAGAGGAAGTTGCAACAACTATTTTGGTTTTTCCAACAGCTAAAGAATATGCTGCAACAACCTAGGTGGTTGTTGGAACATATGTGGAGGTTGTTCCAGCAGATTACACACTTGTTGGTTGAATATATCTATTTGTTTGTTGTAGGTTGTGCACCCAAGGCTTATCCCGACAAAATGAGAGGTGCAGGTTCCATGTCTTGTTAGTTTAGGGCTTGGAGAATCTGTGCCTGATGAATTGATTAATCAAATAAAAATAGAATTAACTGGAGCCACAACCATGATGTTACACCTCGTAATTTCTGTATGTTGAGATTTGTGAGGCATTAACTATTCAAGTGCAGACATCGGAATTGGTATCGAGAAGATGCAAGATCATAGGTACTCGTGTTACGATTATAAGAGTTTGCGTTCGCGTAATAGGTTATAGGAGGATTGGAAAACCAGTAAGTTAAGGAGATTAGGCTTCCGAGGCTCTACAGGAAAGTTGGGCAAGAATATGTTTTAGTGTATTAAGAGTTTTAAAGTGAAACAAATGTTTAAAAGTGAAGTTCGGGAAGTCCAGTTTCCAACGCAACAAACCGCTCCTCAATCGGACATCGGGGTAAGAAGATATGGACGTTACAAGTCGGGCTGGTAGACCAGGAAAAATGGTCTGCGCGAATGCGCAGAGGGCCTAGGGCTAATACGGCGCGAACGCGCTGAACAAAATTTGAGGCTCAGAGCCGGGATGGAGGTTATATTATAAGAATGTAATAATAACATATATATGACATCTGGAGACCCTATGGGGTGAATTGGTTCATATGGCACTTGATGAGAAGCCCTCGTTGCGGCAAGCTAAGTGGGACCCACACGTCGGAGTGTTATAAAGGACATATGAAGAGACATACGAGTAGTATATGGAAAGTTGAGCAAGTCGTAAGAGGGACCCATAAGCCAAAAATGGGCATAAGCCCTCTAAAATGATGATTTAAGGAAACGTTTTCGGATGATCCGACTTCGAGGGCCAAAACGATATTATAAGTTTGGAATTTGGAAAAACACAAAGAATTAAATTTGTAGATAATTGAATTATCTTTCCAACCATAGGTCGTGGGCCCTCACACTATGTCGGGATCAAGAGTTATGGCCATTTTAAGAGCAAGACCCTAAGCTGCCAAAATGGCTCCGCGGGCCCCACATGAGGAGGTCGGTGAAACCGACCTAACAGGGGTATAAATACCCCATCAACCTCATTTTTTTCATCATAATAACATTCTCAAAGGTCCTAGAAAATTCTCCACACCTCCCCCAAACATTATAGTCCGATAAACAAAGAATTTAACAAAATTACGCCAAACTAGTCCATGAAAGGTGATTATTATTGCTTCTACTTAAGCTTGGTGTTGGAAAGAGTTGATGTGGCTGATTTTCTTCAAATATAAGGTATGTTATTCATCCCATCTCTTTTGTTGAGTTTATTTGAAGGTCTAGCAAGCCTTAAAAATGAAAATAGTTATGGAGGAAGGGTCATAAAGTGTTGTGTTGTAGTTGTTGTGTTTATGGGCTGTTTTGAACATGTTGTGGCCGTGTGGATGGACTGATTTATGCGTATAAAAAATAGTATCTAACATTGTTGGTGTGTTGATGAGATTATACTCCTTGATTGGGATGGAAAGAAGTGTATATTGTTGTTGTATATGGAGAAAAACATCGTGTGGGATGTTTAGGGAATATATTGGTATGAATAATGGTGTTGTTGATGTTGGTATTATTGTTGTTGTTGATTGGTTGCTGAATTGTAATTTTGGGCTAGGCATATAAACAGGGGAAATGCTGCCGAAATTTCAGCAGATTATAAATGAATTTATTCGAAGGACTAAGATAAGCGTATAACGATGAGTCGAATGATTGTGTAAATCCTCTTGAATGTAGACTAGCGAGCTTGGACAAATAAGCATAGCTAATAGGAGGTGGAACAGGTATGTTAAGGCTCGTCCCTTTCTTTCAAAGGCATGATTCCGATGTTATGACTTCATAAATGTTTCCATATCTTTCTTGTTTTCAAAAGTTAGATGCTTATGATTCCAAGGCATGATTCTCTTCCCAATAACTCGTAAATGTTTTTCCAAAGTGTCCGTATTCTCCCAAAACAGAGGTTTATGATTTTGTAAGCTCTTATGACAACAACGATGGATATGTTTTACAATGACAACGATGATGTTAAGGATGAGAATATTTCTATGATGACTATGATGAGAATGATTTCATGTTTAAAGGTTCCAAGTTTACGATTTGAAAGACGGTATAAAAATGTTGAGCTATCTCTTGATTTCCCAATTTTATTCATGGATGACGACTATTTTTAAAGATTCTAAAGTATATGATTTGACGCCTTATGAGATTTGTGATCTTATTCTACGTTCTCTTAATGTTATCCTTCTTTGATAGTCTCACCTTATAATAATTGTTCCTTCAAGGTGAGACAAGGCCACGATGACTATTCCATAATATATAATCGGAGGTTACCGACCTTACGTCACTCCGATAGATACATGACTTTCTTTGGGCTCTCCTGCATGCTGCTTACATGATATATGCACATGATACATGAACAAGATATATGCACATGATACATGAACATATATATGTATATGTATATGTATATGGGGAAGATGGGAAAAAGGGGCCAGAGCGCTATAGACGCTGGGATATGCACACGATACATGTATCTGTATATGACATGATATCATCCTGGACGCGGGATGCCCGGACGCGGGATATATGTGGCTAAATGGATCGGAGCCGATGCCTCGGCAACATGATATGTTTTATTTTCTATATATATATATATATATATATATATATATATATATATGAACAAGAAATGTTTTTCAAAGGAAGTATTACTATGTATATATGTATATAAGTGGATCAGGCTGCACGTTCCGCAGCACTCAGCATGCATGGTACCGCCAAAAGGCATTCATTGTACAGGTTACTCTTTTATCTTACGGTATGCCCTATATGTCCATTCTGTTATTACTCATACTTTACATCCCTTACTATGTTACTATTCATGCCTTACATACTCAGTACATTGCTCGTACTGACCCCCTTTCTTCGGGGGATGCGTTTCATGCCACGCAGGTGTATACAGATGAGTAGAGGACATTGCTAGGAGATGTACCAGCTGGATTGGCGAGCTCCATTTCCTTCCGGAGTGTTGCCGAGTCAGAGTATTCATGATTATGGTATCTTGATTTATGTTAGAGACTTTGCAGACAGAGTCACGTGTATAGCATGTCAGTCTTGTAAGCGGCTTTGCAAGCCGTCGTACCATTATGAATTTTGTTACAAATTCCATATGACTACAGATTTTACTTGATTTGAGAACGACGAAAAGAATGGTTTTGACAAGTTTTTATTATGCATTTCATTTCGTAACTCAAGAGTCCAGTGAGGTTATGAACATAACGAGAGCTAAAAGGGGTTCGCTCGGCCCTGAGTATGGGGTCGGGTGCCCATCATGCCCTATCAAGATTAGGGTGTGACAAATTGGTATCAGAGCAGTTCGTCCTAGGGGTTGTCTGCAAAGTCGTGTCCGGTAGAGTCCTATTTATGGGTGTGAAACCGGCCACACTTATAAATAGGAGGCTGCAGGGCATCTAGGGATCATTGACCTTCTTTCTGTCTTAGATCGTGCGATAGAGCCAAGTCATAGGAAATGAGATTCCTTATACTAACCTTTGATTTCAGCAGACGCCAGTATCGACGGGAGAAGGTGAGTGATGATATGAGAAGTCACAGAGGTAAGTTCTGATATTTTTGTCCTTTTACCTGAAATTGGGAGCCCTGGGTGGCTGGAATATGTCGTATATATATATATGCCCTGTGAGGCATTGCTGGTAATTGCTGCATGCAGGTTTTGGATAGTAAGAATTGTAAAGGAGACTCTGCCATAATTTTTCAAAATCAGGTCATTTAGTTAGGTACACCTAATAGGAAGAAGCGTGGAAAGGAAATATCGTAAATAGACAATAAGTGTTATATCCCGTATTTTATATGTTCGGATATTTCAAGGAAATCGTGGTAAGTGAAGGGCAAGACCATTTTGTTTTTGAAATTATTTTAATGTACAAGTTGGTTATGAATATTATTTATGAACATTAGTATTATGGAAATATTGAGAAGAGGCTAAGGGTAAAAAGGGGAAATTCGCAAAATCACCCATGGTAATATTGTGGAAGACTAGGGGCAAAACGGTAATTTCACAGGGTGTTCCAGAAAATTCCTGAAGAATGCCATGTTGGCCGTGTGGTCATCCATGTTTTATTAAATGGGGGGCTAAGTGTAAATTACAAGGATATATGGACCAAAGTTAATAAAGAAAACAAGTGGTCATCTTTGTGTTAACTAAAGGAAAATTCAAGAAAAAGAAAGAAAATTCTAGAAAAAAGAAATGGAGAAAGGGGGCATGTGCCCCTCACATGCTTGAAGGATCTATATATATATATATGACATGCTAGTCATATTTCTCTACACAAAATCAAGAAAACTTCAAGAGAGAAAGAAAGAAAGAACAAAAAAAAAAAAAGAGGAAAAACAAGCCATGGCATTCGGCCATGGCTAGCCAAAGTTGGCTCTATGGAAGACTTAGCAAAAAAATATTTTCTTCTAGTTTTCCAAGCAATTGGAAGGCCCTCTACAACATGGAAGAGTTGTGGAAACAAGAAAATCATCCAATTGTGCAAATTCATAACCCTAGCCAAGTGGAGACTTGAAGGGAAAAAGGTAAGAACTAATCTTCTTTTATGTGTTATGGATATTTGGTACGTGTTGTAGTGTGTAAAGATCAATAAAAGTCATGAAAATATGGATGTGAAGTTGTGGCTGTGTGATTGGTATAATCGGCCGTGTGTATGTAGTGGTGTGGGAAGATTGAATTAATTTTACGTAGTGTGTTGCTTGTTGTTGTAATGTATAGAAAAAGATGGAAAATTCATGGAAATATGTATGTAGTGTTGTGGCCGAGAATGGTGATGTTTTGGTAAGCTATGATGAATCGATTTCATTTGATATTCTAGTTGATGTCGTTGTGGATTCCATGATGAAAAATAAGGACTTAATATGGTTAGAGATGGAGTAGTGTATGAATTGAATTGAATTGAATTGAATAGAATTGAATGTTGAAGTGTTGCTAGAATAATTGTTGGTATTGTTGTTGATAGTTTGGCCGGGTTGAATTCCCGGATTCTTGTTGATTAAAATTGGCCGAGTTAGAATCTCGGGGATGGTGTATTTACAGGGGAGGTGCTGCCGAAATTTCGGCAGACCATAAGTGAATGTACTTGAAAGGCTAAGACAAGTATATGTCGATAAATCTAACGATAGTGTCAATCTTCTTGCATGTAGACTAATAAGTTGGACGAATAAGTGTAGCTAGTAAGGCGCGGCACAGGTATGTTAAGGCTCGTCCGTTTCTTTCAAAGGCATGAATCCTGCGTTATGATTTTGTAAATGTTCCATATCTTTCTTGCTTTCAAAAGTTAAAATTCTAGGGTTCCAAGACATGATTTCTTTCCTAATAACCCGTAAACGTTTTCCAAAATGTCTACACTTTCCTAAAACAAAGGTTCACGATTTTGTAAGTTTTTATGACTACAACGATGAATATGATTTTGTAACAATAACGATGATGTCAAAAGAAGAGAATGTGTCTATGATGATTATGACTCTATTTCTTAAAGGTTCCAAATGTAGGTGAATTGATGCTTTATGAGATGATAACTTTATTTTATGTTCTCCTAACGCTATTCTTCATTGATAGTCTCACCTTATGATAATTGTTCCTTCAAGGTGAGACACGACGATCCTGATTATTCCATAATGTAATCGGAGGTTACCGACCTTACGTCACTCCGTTGGATACATGATTTTCTTGAGCTCTCATGCATGCTGTATAGATGATATATGTTTATATGTATATGTTTATGGGGAAGTACGGGGAAGGTCAGAGCGTTATATACGCGTAGCCACCTGATCAATTGGAGTACGATATCGTCCCGGACGCGGGGCATATGTGGTTAAATGGATCGGCTGCCGACGCCTCGGCAATATGATAAGAACTATTTTCTATATTATATGATATATGTATATGTATATGTATATGGGGAAGATGGGAAGAAGGGTCAGAGCGTTATATACGCGTATCCACCTGATCAGTTGGTATTATATGACATGATATCATCCCGGACGCGGGATGCCCGGCCGTGGCACATATGTGGTTAAATGGATCGGAGCCGACGCCCCGGGAATATGATATGTTCTAATTTATATATATATGAAAAGAAATGTTTTCAAAGAAAGTAAAGTATGATATGTATATGGATCGGGCTGCACGTTCCGCAGCATTAAGCATACATGGCATCCGCCCTCAGAGGCACTCACATGTACAGGTTACTCTCTTATCTTATGATATGTTCTATATTTCCATACAGTTAATATTCATATGTCTCATCTCTTACGATGTTATTATTCATGCCTTACATACTCAGTATATTGCTCGTACTGACCCCTCTTCTTCGGGGGCTGCGTTTCATGCCCCACAGGTACACCCAGACGGGCAGAAGCTAGTGTAGAAGAGGTTCCAGCAAATTTGGTAGACCCCACTTGTTCCTGGGAGTGCTGCCGAGTCAGAGCTTGTATGCTAGGATTTCTGGATTGATGTTAGAGACTTTGCAGACAGTGTCGTGGGTATAGAATGTCAGTTCTGTAAGCGGCTCCATCAGCCGACGTGTCTTACGTGTGTACTATAGAGTATAGAGTTTCATATGATTTCAGATTTTGAGATTAACAGAAAGAAAGTTTTTGAAAGTTTCGTTATGTATTTCATGATTATTTAGTTTAGAGTCTAGAGAGATTAAGTACGTAATAAGAGTCAGCGGGTTCGCTCGGCTCCGAATATGGGGTCGGGTGCCCATCACACCCTGGTAGAGTCGGGGTGTGACAATAAGTGGGATGCGTTGTTTTAGAGGAGTTATGGACTTGGCATGGCATGAAGAATAATTGCGAGAAAGACGATTAGCAGTCCGAAGGATTAAATGGGTTACATTCGAGGTTTAGTAGGAGCAAGGCCTATTAGGGGATTCAGGGAAAGTCGACAAACGAGTTCTGTTGTAGATTATTATATAAGAATGGTGAGTGGAAATCCAAACAGGCTGATAACCGAGTATTTATAAGTAATGGCGACAAAGGTGTGTTCCCTACCATCAGGAATCTGGAAATCCAGGATGAAAGATAGCCATACACACAGGTTAAAGGTGAATATTGGGGATTGAAAAGGCTAAAATAGTAATTGTTAAGGAGAAAGACGTGTTACGAGAATGTCTCGGAATCTGTAAGACTTCAACTTACTCCAGATCATGTAATGAAGGTCATGTGGAGAGGTGGATCCGGTTATATCGGCATTAATGCACTGGATTTCATCGAAGTTTCAAGGTTAAGCGTGCTAAGGTGAGAGAAATATTAGGATGGGTGACCCCCCTGGGAAGTGTACTAAAAGTCCTATAGATTTAGACATAAGAGGCAAAGGAGAAGCTAGAGTAGCCTAAGGGAAATTAGAGTATACGGAATGGTTGGAAACCTTAGGAGGTCGCGTAGGACGAGGCAGACTAGACCGGTGAAGAGAAAGAAAGTGCATCCTAGCTCTGGAACTAGGATGAGGTTGAATAGCATTTGGAAATATTTTGTAAGCGAGATGGTAGTAAATATATATATATATATATATAGGTATGCATATGGTATCCTATTTATGACTGTATCGATGGGTATGTGTATCCAGGCAACCAACGTTGCGGTGTATGGAAGGCATCAATCGAACAAGGTAACGGAGTTCAAGGGACAAAACAAAAGATATGGTACAAGTGTTACAAGGTAAGCTGATGCTGCTTCCACTACCGGTTAAGATTGGAAAGTCCTAATACAATGATATTTGGAAAAAAAAGAAAGTGAGTAGATGTAAGGTAAGGAGATCAAAATGTCGAAAAAAGGTGAAAGGTAAGAAACATGAGTGAGTGAAGCCCCCGAGAGGAACTACAGGCAAGGCACGAGACTATTTGGGTAAAAATTTGAAAGTAGGCATGTGAAAGGGATAGAGTGTGGTAATATGAAATAAGAGAGGAACGTGTGGGGTTCGAGAACCGATTTCAATAAGTGGGGCTAAGAGAATGGTGACCACGACAAAGAAAGTGAAGTAACAGAAAGAATGAATAAGCCCTGCGACGATGCTAGGAGATTTTCGGCCCTTGAAAGGTATATAGAGGGATAAATGTGTAGCCATATTGATGTGGTTGCCTCGGACATGGAGGAGCTTTCCTGAAAGGATGACTTAAGAATAGAACAGATATGTGCGTTTAAAGGAATATTTCCTGAACTTCAGAGACGATACTACAAATGACAAGAGAAGAAAGGTGCTCGAAGAGGAAGAAACCCAAAGAGGGTTAAGGATGAAAGTAGGAAAGGTATACTAATGGGTTGGCCAAAGGAAGAGGAGAGCATTTAGGAGTAAAGTAACCATGGGAGTAAGAAGGATACTTTAACGAATAGGCGGTAGGAAACCGAATACTCATCGGGGAAAGAACGAGCATGACGAGCCGACACAATTAATTAGAAAATTAATGACATGGAATAGGAATTCACGTGAAGACCTAGAGATTCGATCATACAGGAAACGAAATAAAATGCAAGGAACGTGCATGGGAGACCGCTCAGCCGTAGCATCATAAAGATAGATAAAGGTTCGATGAACGAGGATAGAAATAAAGGTTCGATGAACGAGGACAGAGAGAGTGTAAACGGTAAGAATTCTGTGCTAAGAGCAAAAGTAGCAGGACGCTCGAAATACATGGATGCACAGCTGCAACACAAACGCGTAGTTAAGAAGAATTACGAGTAAGTGAGCTAAATGGGCGAAAGGACCAATGGTGGATGGGAAGTTATGGAAATATGGACAAGAATGACGATATAGGCGTAAATGAAAGAAGAACTTAGGGTAAGAAGTTTTCAATATGTTATGCGCAGAGTCGGGAAGAAAGACAAGGAGTAAGGTATAACCGACGACTTCATAAAAGGACATAGTGAATCTCGACGTCCCCATGAACTTGTGAGTCCAGGACACCGTTAGTCATAAAAGACAGGGGTATGGAAAGACGAAAAAGAAGGCATCGGAATTGGATACCCTTATAAGTATTCTAGTTAAATACGAGAGTGTAAGTAGCAAGAAGATAGACAAGTAAGACCATACGATGACGGAACCCCGGCCTTAAGAAGATAGTGAAGGGCGGTAGATAATTATCGAAGACGAGGGTACTCGAAGACTATTAGCGTATAAGGATCTCCTTAATAAGGGGGCAAGAACATACTAGACTTGAAAGGAGCTATGACGTTTCAAGCTCCAGAAAAGGAGATTTATTAGCTCGGGGCCAGAGTTCGAGGTATGTTGGCATATCGTGAAGGTAACGAAAGGACGTAGAAATGAATTGACAATAAGGGTACCGTATATGACAAAGATAGTGTGTTGCTAACAAGGGAAACAAGGAACGAGGAAAAAGAGAAATACTTACGAGCTGAGGAACAGCTACGACACGATAAGTCAAGACTATAATAATGGAGACGGATGAGATCAAGATGCTAGTTAATTTCCGACCATGTACTTGCAAGCAAAGAAGAGAAAGAATCTGCCTGGAGCAACGAAGGAGTTAAGGGAAGTTGAGAAGAAATTGAGCCAAGTTAGAGTCTAAACAAATGGTCATCGGACCCTAAGGGAAGAATAACAGTTCTAAGGAATCAAAGATGGTGTCGTGAGTTGGCAATATTGCAACATTCGAGGACGAATGTTTTCTAAGGGGGAAAAGATGTTACACCCCGTAATTTCTGTATGTTGAGATTTGTGAGGCATTAACTATTCAATCGCAGACATCGGAATTGGTATCGAGGAGATGCAAGATCATAGGTACTCGTGTTACGATTATATGAGTTTGAGTTCGCGTAATAGGTTATAGGAGGACTGGAAAACCAGTAAGTTAAGGAGATTAGGCTTCCGAGGCTCTGAAGGAAAGTTGGGCAAGAATATGTTTTATTGTATTAAGAGTTTTAAAGTGAAACAAAATTTTAAAAGTGAAGTTCGGGAAGTCCAGTTTCCAACGCAACAAACCGCCCCTCAATCGGACATCGGGGTAAGGAGATATGGACGATACAAGTCGGGCTGGTAGACCAGGAAAAATGGTCTGCGTGAACGCGCAGAGGGCCTAGGGCCAATACGGCGCGAACGCGCTGAACAAAATTTGAGGCTCAGAGCCGGGATGGAGGTTATATTATAAGAATGTAATAATAACATATATATGACATCTGGAGACCCTATGGGGTGAATTGGTTCATATGGCACTTGATGAGAAGCCCTCGTTGCGGCAAGCTAAGTGGGACCCACACGTCGGAGTGTTATAAAGGACATATGAAGAGACATACGAGTAGTATATGGAAAGTTGAGCAAGTCGTAAGAGGGACCCATAAGCCAAAAATGGGCATAAGCCCTCTAAAATGATGATTTAAGGAAACGTTTTCGGATGATCCGACTTCGAGGGCCAAAACGATATTATAAGTTTGGAATTTGGAAAAACACAAAGAATTAAATTTGTAGATAATTGAATTATCTTTCCAACCATAGGTCGTGGGCCCTCACACTATGTCGGGATCAAGAGTTATGGCCATTTTAAGAGCAAGACCCTAAGCTGCCAAAATGGCTCCGCGGGCCCCACATGAGGAGGTCGGTGAAACCGACCTAACAGGGGTATACATACCCCCATAAACCTCATTTTTTCAGCATAATAACATTCTCAAAGGTCCTACAAAATTCTCCACACCTCCCCCAAACATTATAGTCCGATAAACCAAGAATTTAACAAAATTACGCCAAACTAGTCCGTGAAAGGTGATTATTATTGCTTCTACTTAAGCTTGGTGTTGGAAAGAGTTGATGTGGCTGCGTTTCTTCAAAAATAAGGTATGTTATTCATCCCATCTCTTGTGTTGAGTTTATTTGAAGGTCTACCAAGCCTTAAAAATGAAAATAGTTATGGAGGAAGGGTCATAAAGTGTTGTGTTGTAGTTGTTGTGTTTATGGGCTGTTTTGAACATGTTGTGGCCGTGTGGATGGACTGATTTATGCGTATAAAAAATGGTATCTAACATTGCTGGTTTGTTGATGAGATTATACTCCTTGATTGGGATGGAAAGAAATGTATATTGTTGTTGTATATGGAGAAAAACATCGTGTGGGATGTTTATGGAATATATTGGTATGAATAATGGTCTTGTTGATGTTGGTATTATTGTTGTTGATTGGTTGCTGAATTGTAATTTTGGGCTAGGCATATAAACAGGGGAAATGCTGCCGAAATTTCGGCAGATTATAAATGAATTTATTCGAAGGACTAAGATAAGCGTATAACGATGAGTCGAATGATTGTGTAAATCCTCTTGAATGTAGACTAGCGAGCTTGGACAAATAAGCATAGCTAATAGGAGGTGGAACAGGTATGTTAAGGCTCGTCCCTTTCTTTCAAAGGCATGATTCCGATGTTATGACTTCATAAATGTTTCCATATCTTCCTTGTTTTCAAAAGTTAGATGCTTATGATTCCAAGGCATGATTCTCTTCCCAATAACTCGTAAATGTTTTTCCAAAGTGTCCGTATTCTCCTAAAACAGAGGTTTATGATTTTGTAAGCTCTTATGACAACAACGATGGATATGTTTTACAATGACAATGATGATGTTAAGGATGAGAATATTTCTATGATGACTATGATGAGAATGATTTCATGTTTAAAGGTTCCAAGTTTACGATTTGAAAGACGGTATAAGAATGTTGAGCTATCTCTTGATTTCCCAATTTTATTCATGGATGACGACTATTTTTAAAGATTCTAAAGTATATGATTTGACGCCTTATGAGATTTGTGATCTTATTCTACGTTCTCTTAATGATATCCTTCTTTGATAGTCTCACCTTATAATAATTGTTCCTTCAAGGTGAGACAAGGCCACGATGACTATTCCATAATATATAATCAGAGGTTACCGACCTTACGTCACTCCGATAGATACATGACTTTCTTTGGGCTCTCCTGCATGCTGCTTACATGATATATGCACATGATACATGAACAAGATATATGCACATGATACATGAACATGATATATGTATATGTATATGTATATGGGGAAGATGGGAAAAAGGGGCCAGAGCACTATAGACGCTGGGATATGCACACGATACATGTATCTGTATATGACATGATATCATCCCGGACGCGGGATGCCCGGACGCGGGATATATGTGGCTAAATGGATCGGAGCCGATGCCTCGGCAACATGATATGTTTTATTTTCTATATATATATATATATATATATATATATATATATATGAACAAGAAATGTTTTTCAAAGGAAGTATTACTATGTATATATGTATATAAGTGGATCGGGCTGCACGTTCCGCAGCACTCTGCATGCATGGTACCGCCAAAAGGCATTCATTGTACAGGTTACTATTTTATCTTACGGTATGCCCTATATGTCCATTCTGTCATTACTCATACTTTACATCCCTTACTATGTTACTATTCATGCCTTACATACTCAGTACATTGCTCGTACTGACCCCCTTTCTTCGGGGGCTGCGTTTCATGCCACGCAGATGTATACAGATGATTATAGGACATTGCTAGGAGATGTACCAGCTGGATTGGCGAGCTCCATTTCCTTCCGGAGTGTTGCCGAGTCAGAGTATTCATGATTATGGTATCTTGATTTATGTTAGAGACTTTGCAGACAGAGTCACGTGTATAGCATGTCAGTCTTGTAAGCGGCTTTGCAAGCCGTCGTACCATTATGCATTATGTTATAAATTCCATATGACTACAGATTTTACTTGATTTGAGAACGACGAAAAGAATGGTTTTGACAAGTTTTTATTATGCATTTCATTTCGTAACTCAAGAGTCCAGTGAGGTTATGAACATAACGAGAGCTAAAAGGGGTTCTCTCGGCCCTGAGTATGGGGTCGGGTGCCCATCATTCCCTATCAAGATTAGGGTGTGACACATCATAAGGGTTGGTGTTGTTGATGGTGGTGTTGATATTAATGTTAGTGCTGGTGTTAGTAATGTTGTTGATATTAATGTTGTTGTTGATGGTGATGGTGTTGATATTAATACTATTGTTGATGTTGAAAGACAAGCAGTAGAAGGTCTTGCTGATAAAAGAATAGATAATGATGATGGTGGTGAAGGAGTTGGTGGATATACTCCCCAAAGTGGTGGTGGTGGGCAGACCACAGATATCCCTTATAAGTTGGGTAGATATTCTTCAGTTGGTGCCGGTTCCTCCAAGGTGTATTCTTGTGCTTGTGAATGCAGTACTTGCAGGCTGAAAATGGAGGGTTTGATATACAAGGTTGAAGATTTGTTTCAGGCACAAGAAAGATACAAATTCTGCTATGTTTGACGTCCAAGAGGGGTGTCCAACCATCCAAAAAGCTCAGCTCATCCTATACTCCTATTGGGATTCGTAAGAGGGCAAAAATAATTTCCAAGGCGCTTCCTGATTGTAGAGCAAGAAAAACAAGTACTCCACAGAAGTCTATTGCTACTCCTCCTGCTGAAGTTGTGCCACAAGTGCTAAACAAAAGTTGATATTTTCAAGCGTGTAAATCCCTAAAAAAAGAAAAAGCTTGAAACCTTGATCAAATCCAAAAGGAGTGGGAGAGCAATGTACTCAATGCATGAATTTGGAGCCGAAGACTTCAAGGTTATGACAGACATGCACGTATGGTGGGAGGATTGGGTAATTTTCAACACACACACACACACGCACACACACACACACACACACACATATATATATATATATATATATATATATATATGAACTTGTTGCAGCAAGTTAACTAGTTGTTACAACAAGTTACAAACTTGTTGCAGCAAGTTAACTAGTTGTTCCATCAAGTTAACAACCTGTTGTAGCAAGTTCACTAGTTGTTCCAACAACTCTAACTACCTGTTGCAGCAAGTGACTGACTGTTTTCATACTTTTACTGCAGTATGTAGATGAAATCTTGTTGCTGATGCGTATGAGGCAGCTCAATTTCCCTGAGCACTATGATTCCTCTCATAGAATCATGGACCTCAACTTCTACCATCACATTTGCAACAAGTACTTAGGGTTGACCGATGAGTCTACACATGTGGGTGTCGTGCCCTATGCGTAAAGACTTGCTCTCTTTAGATGGGACGATGATGGTCTCACTTTTCCCAAGGGTAGTGTACCCTACCTAGGTGGCTGCGAGTGGATTGGTGCAAAAAAGATCATAGCTGTCATGAATATTAATGATAACCATTTTGTCACTATTCAGATCATCATTGAGGAGGGTATCATAAATGCTTATGATTGCAACATCCCATGTAATGAAGATAGTGCTTTCTTCTGCCACATGCAGCTGTTATTGGATTTGTTCCCCAAGTTACTAAAGCTGAGTGGCATGTTCTCACACTTGCTTGAAAAGTTGCTGAATGAGTCATGGAAGTTTGATCGGAAGAAGGATATCCCCCGCAATGAGACCAATAAGGCATGTGCTTCATGGTCACTTGCTTTTGTTGAAGCTTTGCTTACCTACATGAATATGACCAAGCCCGATACCTTGTTGAGTGATAATACTGTGGAGAGGATGCAATGGAGGTGGGCTTGTGGAATTATTGATAAGGTGTTGGAGCCCTAATGTGGGGACAAACAATTTCTCTTAAACTATGTTTGCATTAAACTATTTCTCTTATATTTTTCTTGCGTTTGAATTATGGTGGATGAACACATTATGTAAATTTGTTAAATATATATTCTATGTTCAGTACCCTTATATATTGTTTAAGTTGTTTCAGTAGTTTTACGCAAGTCACAGATATGTTGGAACAAATACCTAAATTGTTGGTAAAAATAAAACAACTAGTGCAAATGTTGCAACAGATGTGAAAAAAATTACTAAGTTGTTGCAGCAAGATATGGATCATCTGTTGCAAATCATCCAGCAGTTGTTGAAGATGTTGCAACAAGTAAGAAATCTGTTGGAACATATGGATCTTTTGTTGCAAATAATCCAACAGCTGCTGAAGATGTTGCAACAAGTAAGAAATATGTTGGAACATATGGATCTTTTGTTGCAAATAATCCAACAGCTGTTGAAGATGTTGTAACAAGTAAGGAATCTGTTGGAACATATGGATCTTCTGTTGAAAATAATCCAACAGCTACTGAAGATGTTGCAACAAGTAAGAAATTTGTTGGAACATATGGATCTTCTGTTGCAAATAATCTAGTAGCTGTTGAAGATGTTGCAACAAGTAATGAATCTGTTGGAACATATGGATCTTCTGTTGCAACAATTTACTTAGTTTTTGCAACAATGTACTTGTATTGTGACTTAAGTATTCCATTGTTTATAAATAAATATGGTTGATTTCCATTGCTTAACACTAAATATCGTTGATTTCTTTTGTTTGTCACTAAATATGTGTGAATCAAGTAGTTCATATCAATTCACTCTAATGATCACTCGATTTAGTGCATGCTGACTTAGGAGATCCTCTTTGCTGATTCAAAATACATCAAATTGATTAAGTATTATACATTGATCACTAAATATCGTTGATTTCCTTTTCTTATCACTAAATATGGGTGAATCAAGTAGTTCACATCAATTCACTCTAATGATCACTCGATTTAGTGCATGCTGACTTAGGAGATCCTCTTTGCTGACTCAAAATACATCAAATTGATTAAGTATTATATATTGATCACTAAATATCGTTGATTTCCTTTGTTTATCACTAAATATGGGTGAATCAAGTAGTTCACATCAATTCACTCTAATGATCACTCGATTTAGTGTATGCTGACTTAGGAGATCCTTTTTGTTGACTCAAAATACATCAAATTGATTAAGTATTATACATTGATCACTAAATATTGTTGATTTTCTTTGTTTATCACTAAATATGGGAGAATCAAGAAGTTGATCACTAAATATGGGTGAACCAAGTAGTATCTGTTGCAGCAAGTGTAGTATCTGCTGCAGCATGTGTGGTATCTGTTGCAGCAAGTGTAGTATCTGTTGCAGCAAGTGAGTAAGTTGTTGAAAAAATCCTTACTCTTGTTAGATAAAACACAAGTTGTAACACATAACTTAGTTGAAAAATCCCAACATGTAACTTAGTTGCTGCAACAGATTTTATACTTCTTAAAAACTCCTTTTTTTTTTTTTTTGGTAATAAGTTCAACAACTAACTAGTTGTTGCAACAAGGCCTGTCAATTGTTGCAAAATATGCAACAGGTTACTGCTTGCTCCAGCAAGTCCTATTACTTGTTGGATAAAACCCAACAAGTTAGTGAGCTGTTACAATAGATTCATTACTTGCTGGAAACTATTCAACAATTTATTAACAAAGAATACACACATTTGTGATTTGAACAAGATCAACATAAATTACCATGCTAATAAACAATAACATTAAAATGTCATAAAGTTCCAATAGATAACTATTATTAAAACATAATGCAATTTACAACTATGGAGCATTTAGGCTTGGACATGTTATTTTTTTGTGGCCAGCTATTTTGCATAAGGAGCATTTGTTTTTCCTCGTTGGAAATGATTCCCCGATTCTACGCCTCCTCTTGGTCCGCCTTTTTCCGGGTTTGCTTGAATCAACATATGGAGGAGGTATCTCTCTCTCTCTCTAAAATCTCCAAAGGAACTTCCCAAGATTCTTCAGAAGGCACAGGACAAATTTCCTCACAATATGCAATTATGTAATTCTCCACCTTATAATATGAAGATGAGTAGTCATAAATCCACCTTCCAAAGTTGTCACCATATTGGACATGAAGCGCTGCCATTAAATGTGGATAAGGTATTTTGTCCAGGTCAAAAACTCTACAAGTACAAGATCTACTTTGCAGATCGACTGTCGCAACTACACCGTGACCGATGACGCTGAACTTGTAGTTGGCTATTTGATGGGCTAATAACTTGTTCCCCAAGTTGACAAATTTTGAATTTTTTTTTCAACTGAAGGAACACAGATGTTTGGTGAGTCGATGAACTTCATACGCCTCTTATGAAATTTTTCTGCAAACCTCCTGTTTATGGCATCAAATAAAGAAGTAATGGGAAATTCTCTTTCAACATTGAACATTGAGTTCACTGACTCAGCAATGTTTGACGTCATAAGATTATACCTGTGAAAATAAACAATAAGGTATTTCATTAACGTACAAACGATTATAGCTATTGGAAAATATCAAACAGCTGCTTAAATATGTTACAACAACTAAGTGACATGTTAGAACAAGTGAGTTAGTTGTTCCAAGAGATGTGTTACTTGTTGAAAAGAGCTTCAGTTATTGTATTTGTGTCATAACAAAATGCAACAACTAAGTGAGTTGTTGGAACAACTAACTTACCTGTTGCAACAACTGAGGTAGTTGTTCCAACAGAGGTGTTACTTGTTGGAAAGAGCTTCCATTATTGTCTCTGTGTCATAACAAAATGCAACAACTAATTGAGTTGTTGGAACAACTAACTTACCTGTTGCAACAAGTGAGGTAGTTGTTCCAATAGATTTGTTACTTGTTGGAAACAACTTCAGTTATTGTCTCTGTGTCATAACAAAATGCAACAACTAATTGAGTTGTTGGAACAACTAACTAACCCGTTGCAACAAGTGAGGTAATTGTTCCAACAGATATGTTACTTGTTGGAAACAACATCAGTTATTGTATCTTTCATAACAAAATGCAACAACTAAGTGAGTTGTTAGAACAACTAACTTACCTGTTGCAACAAGTGAGGTAGTTGTTCCAACAAATGTGTTACTTGTTGGAAACAGCTTCAGTTATTGTATCTGTCATAACAAAATGCAACAACTAATTGAGTTGTTGGAACAACTAACTTACCTGTTGCAACAAGTGAGGTAATTGGTCCAACAGATGTGTTATTTATTAGAAAAAGTAATGTATGAATACCTGTTTCCGGGGAAGAATACACTGCTCCATCTGTGGAATCCAACACATTTAAGATGTTTGGTGGCCTCAGGGACCGTATCTCTGATTTTATCGAAATGGTCATTGAACTCATCTATATATTGTACGATTTTGTTGCTTTATAAAACTGAGATACAACCTTCGTATTGTGAAAGGTGGTTCGGAGATTTTTCCCAAGGTGATTCATGCAACAACCACAATGAGATAAAGAGAAGACAATTGAAACTGCCTTTTTGATACTTGGATGCCTATCAGAAATTATGCACAACTCTGTGGTGTCATCTACAAAGCTTCTCATTTGTTCAAAACAATATTTGTATGAGGCATCACACTCCTTATCCACTACACAAAATGCCACGGGAAAAACATGACTCTCCGCATCTTGCGCCACGGCTGACAACAACACTCCTTCATACTTGCTCTTTAAGAATGTCCCATCGACAGCTATGACTTTTCTCATTTGCGCAAAACCAAGCATCCAAGCCTTGTAGGCTACAAAAAAGTACTTGAACTTCCCATTAGCATCAACCTTCAATGCCATCTTACTTCCTGGATTTGCGGAACGAAGCATATAACAATACGCATTAAGCACCGCATACCCGTGCTCATGTTTCCTCCTTGTCAAAGCCTTTGCAATCTCCATGCCCTTCCAGACCTTCCAATAATTTACCTTACAACCCAATTTTTTGCGGAATGATTGGCTCATATCTTTTGTAGATGGGCCTTTACCGTCGGGAAACCTATCTTTGAAGTATTCGCCAATGACTTTCGTTGTGGCGTGTGGATTATGGCTAGTTATATGCTCAGAAGCACATGTGTGATACTTTACGTAGGTTGTAATACAAAATCTGTTAGAACTTAAAAGCTTCATAGCCCGCAGTCACCACTTGCACTCCGGATGTACACATCTAAAACAATACACACTGCGCGAATTAATCACCTTCTTGAGTGTAAAATCTTTCTTCACGCAAGCAAGTTTCAACATAGTTGCTAGTTGTTCCTTGTTCTTGAATGACATTCCTTTATAAAAGCCTGTTTCATCATCTTGAACATAGCTGCACTGTGACGATTATGTAGCGCACTGTGACGATTGTGTAGCACACGATGTATTGCTCGCAACTTCGGGTGTAGGAATCGGCTCACCCCCACTTCCATTATCTGGAATATCCATATCCATATCCATATCCACCCCATCCAATTTATCATTTAACACATCTTGTTGGTCTTGACCTAAATTATGGTTCTCTACCGGGCTTCCAACCACGTATACCCTTAAAATAGGCCAAGCTACATCATTCAAATAAGTACACAAACGATCATGATCAATTATCTTAAAAGGCAAGACCCTCTGGTTTTCAAAAGAGCTATGCATGTAAGTAATGGCAAGATCTTTCGGTTCACGAGTTAATGTCACGACCCGACTAGGGGCCTTGACGGGTACCCGGGGCTAACCACTGAGCACCACTCATGCTATTACTCATCATACTCATTTAGCATACACTCATTAATTTCATACTCAAATCATAGGATAACCATTTTTCACTTGGAAACATAATTACTTTTATATACATAAGCCCTTCAGCTATCAAAATAATATATACATATATACCAAGAGGACCTTGTGAGACCATACTACCCACACCTGCGAATCTACGAGCCTCTATTAGAGTACTAGATATGGACGGGACAGGACCCCGTCGTGCCCAAAATACGTATATGTACACAGAAGAATAAACCAAATAGCACCTCCGGAATAATGGAGTGCTTCTGCAAATCTGCTGATAACTCCTACGAGACTGGATCGCCTCCCTGTCTACCAGTGGGCATGAACACAACGTCCAAAGAAAACGGGCGTCAGTACGAACATTGTACTGAGTATGTAAGGCATGAATGAAATGAACATAATAGATAAATCATAAGTCATAAGATAAAGACATAACCTGCATAACTTTTAAGAGTGGATACCTTCCATACGTGTATCATATATATATATATATATATATCATAGTATATTTATCATCATAGCGCATGCATCATCGTATCATATAAATCATCATCGTTAACCCGCGTCCGGGTAACCATCATATGCCGCCCACTAGTGGTGATCATGCCCGGCCCTCTAGGCTCGGTGTAAACATAGCAGCCTGCCTTAGCAGTGACATGCCCGGGCATAGGCACGGTGGAATCGTACGCAGCCCGCCTTCGCAGTGACATACCCGGCCAACTAGGCGCGATGGAATCGTATCATCATATATTCAACATAACTCATCATTATCCTACATATCATAGGCATATCATGATTTTATCATAACTTTAACATCATCATACGTTCATCATTAATCCTACATTAAAACTTGAAGGTAACCACGGCTATGTCGGGGTGACATAAGGTCGTGAGCCCCCGACTACGTTATGGAGTAATCATAATTGTCATATCTCACCTTGGACGGACTAGCATTTTAAGGTGAGTGTACACAAGGAAAATCATCAATGGAACTATACTTAGGATTATTAGTTTCATGGACATCTTATATTACTCTAGGATTCTTCATACTTAAGTTCATTTATCATCCTTAACACACTCGTAACATATCTCTTACCTTATCCCATATGGCTATTCATGAACATAGACTCTTAGTTTTCCGGAAGGTAGGAAAGTCATGAAGAAGGAGGAAACATCATATCAGAAGATTCATGCCTTAGAAAGAAGGGACTAGCCTTACATACCTCTTTCGCTTAGCAGTTTTATCGCTTGATCGTTCTCCTTCGATGCCCGTGTTTCTACCTTCAAGAGGATTCGCATCAACATTAGTTAATCGATTATATGAACGATTTACTATTGCTAGAGAAAATTGAGCAGCATTTCCTTTATTTATAAAACTTTCCTCATTTTACATATCAACTCCTAACATCCATCACAACATTCACAATATTATACACAAAAATCATCATTCATCCACACTACCCTCATTTCACAATTCCACTTCAATTCATCCATAATCATGGTCATAGTATACTAGTACGTTTTCTCACATATAATGATTATCCATGTCCTTAATATCATTTATAGCATAATCATAATCACAATATATCAAGAATCATTACTCAACCCAAGCTACTACTCACCAACATCACTATTCTCACATTCAAGACCCATTTTCTATGTCCCTCTACAATCCAAGTGTTTCAAATTCTCAATACCTTAAGCAACATAGAAAGATCATAAAACTTACCTTAGATGTTGTAGGAATAAACTTTGGATGGAAATACTTCACTTGAGCCAAAACCCTAGTTCATCTCCAATGAAATTTCTTGGCTTGGATGATCTTTAATGAGTTTCTTACACTTGATTCCCTTGGATTTATGAGATTGATCGTGAATATCCCTTGAATTCTTGTGGGAGAAATATTCTAGAGAGTTCTATAGAGAAGGGGTGTGAAAGGGAAAATGAAATGAAATGAACTTGGTCCCTTATTAAATACACAAAATCTGACCCGACCAGTTTCTACGGACCAACATACGGTCCGTATAAATTATACTGACCGTATGTCTAGCCGTAGATTTGGTCCAGAGAGGGATGCTAATCTGGGATGATTATACGATTGAGCATACGGGCAGTATGTTTTATACGACCAGTATGTTTGGCCGTATAATGCCCAGTTTTTCGAAGTTCGTTCTCGTCGACACGTTTGATCTCCAATCCTTATGGAACCTCTTTGGCACTTGTTTATCACCTCATTAACAATATAAGGGATGTTATAACTCTTCTCCAAAGCATCGTTAACTCGTTACTCGTAAATCCTTTCCGATACATCTCGTATGCCTTGCCTTCCTTAACAACTTCCGTCTCCTACTTCACATGTCTTTGAAATCTCATTTAGAATCATCAAATGCTATTTCCTAATTATCAAAACATTGTATACATTGTTCCCTTTTTTATTCTATTCACTGTACGTTAACGGGGAATTTCCAAGGTGTAACATTCTTCCCCCCTTTTGGAACATTCATCCTCGAATGTTAAACACTCGGGAATTCTACGAAAATTTCGCCAGAGTTTCCCCTGTAATATGGCATTACCATCCTGAACAGCAACCCAAAAATTCATCGCCTTACAGGGATATAACAACACGAAAATAACCATGGCCACACACGACCAAGTAAGCATCAAGAAAAACATTACATACCTGAGGTTAATGGCGTCTCTGCCTGAATCTTTTCTGAAGGTGAAAATAAATACGGGTACTTAGACTTCATGTCCTCTTCGGCTTCCCAAGTCATTTCCTCTCTATTATTATTCTTCCATAAAACTTTAACTGGAACTACCTCTTTCGTTCTGAGCTTTCGTACTTGCCTATCTAAAATGGCAATGGGGACTTCTTCATGAGTCAACTTTTCTGTCACTTGAACATCACTTACTGGCACGATCCTAGTAGGATCTCCAACATATTTACGAAGCATCGAGGCATGGAAAACTGGGTGAACTGACTCCAAATCAGGAGGTAGATCTAATTCATAAGCCACTTTGCCTATTCTGCGCACACTCACATAAGGCCTAATGTATCGGGGACTAAGCTCCCCCTTTATTTAGTGATCTTATTGCATTCGTAAGTTGTCACACCCAAGGCTACCGTAGGAAGCATATAGCATGTACTTATATCATATTCCAAGTAATTGTCCTATTTATCCTTAACGATAATCCCAGCTTAACATTTCAACTAAATTCACCATATAGCTTCCTTTAACTGACCCGGAGTATCATGACCACACGATTCTTGTTTACCTCTTACTTCTCGTTTTGAGTACCCACTTGATTTCATTGGCGACGCATAAATACTTGCAAGTTACATAATCGTTCTTGCGTGATTCGTGTACATACACATCTATACATATACATGTATCCATATCTATATACATATTCGTGTCTATATTCATATCCGTAGCATATTTGACCTTGAATGTTCGATGGTTTTCGCAGATCCAGCCACGACAAGGCTCGGTGTCATTCATATCAAAACTCTTTTGCCTATCTGTAGTAACTTATCTCATCATACTCTCTTCCTTACTTTATTTTTCCCTAGATTATCATATCTTATGTTCTACTATAGGAAACCTTAGGCCCCTTTCTTAATTGTCGCTTATGAATCGCAATATCATTAACAACGACTTTACTGTCAGTGTCTTTGCCTCTATTCTAATATAGCATCGCCATCTTTTACAATATTCCTTGAGTTATTTTCTCTCAATATCACGTAGTTTAAGGTCTTCGCGAATGATTTCCAGTATAGTTTCAGATGCCTGCTCAATTCATGTTCGTTTATTTACTAGTTATTAAACTCATTTCTGCGTAACTCTCACTCTTCGTTTTAGAGTCTATATCTGTCACACCTTAGGGTCCATTGTTTCAATATCTACACCTGTATTCTCTTTACTTGCTTCCCCCCTTCAAGGGTTTTACTTGTACCATTCTCAAATCCATTGCCTCACTTTCAAATCTCGAATTCATATATCCCTTACTATACTACATCTTATTCATGTCGTTTCCCATAATTTATAGCTACGATAATTCATGTGTGAAGTCTTAACATACTCATCTTGCAACTTTTGTAATCAAGTAATACAACCGACATAGCAGTCCGAACAGGGATGTATTTTACTTTAGCTCATCTGGTAGTTATGAGTCAATGTCTAAATCCGCTCCAATCAACAACTTTTTGTCCTATAGGGATGCTCACAATAGTAGTATGTCTAATTATCCATACCATCCATGCAATGTCACTTGCCCTTTTTTTCGGTGCTCAAAGTTTACTTGCAACGTCATCTTTGTTTTTTAGGGCCTAAGTCTCATGCGCAACTAACACCCCTTATGCCTCAAACTCTTTTACTCTTGTGTTGCACTCAACATTGATTTCAAAACCAATCATAATCATATTGTATTTGTCGTTGATGATAGTTTTGCTCTATCGCTTTATCGTTGTACAGTAAACTCATAACTCATGGCCAGCTTTTTCTCTCCAACTTATTCCTTTATGTACTTTACTCGTTCTGTCTTAGTGTAGGATATTCGTAGGAGATGCCTTTTCTCAAAATACGGCTACCTCTTAAATGTGCGTACTTTGCGGCGCATTTCCTTCTCTTTCTATTCCCATTCTTATTTCGTTACATTCCTTCCTCCTCAATTTATCTCATTTCCTCCCGTCTTATAATCAATCCTTTATTCCTCGCACAAGGAATCCTATTCTTAACATAGTACCACTTTGTCCTTTAGAATATACTACCTTTGTACCATCCATTCTTCGCCTCCAAAACTTATTCTGTTCATTCTGATCATCCCCTCTCATCCTTATTGTGTTGATCCTTTTCCTAACAATCGTCTTATTTCGTTATTCATCTTTCTGTAGTCTTGGTCTTTTACATCCAGCTAAAGATATCACTCATGCTCTCGATTATACAAATCACAAACTACTGTTACTTTTCCATATCACATTTCTCTGATTCCTTTTTCAAGCTTACTTGCTATCATTTCTGTCATTGCGAAACCTCTATGCTGGATTTTTCCCTAACAAGGTCTTATAAGTTTTCTCATCTACTGCCCCATGGCTCGCTTGTTGGTTTCGCACTTGCACTCACTCTTTACTCATATAGAACATGTCACATCTTTGGTCGTTTCCTCACTATACTTTGTATTACATTTCTTGTTACGTTCTCATTATACCCTGATCATAATAAACTCTATAGAGTGATTCTTCCTGATATCAATCACAAGCCCGCTTATAAAGTAGAATAAACCTCGTGAAATAAGCATACTCAACCTGTTACTCTTTCTGATTAGTCCTATTACACTTACCACATAAGTTATCTTACCAATGTATTCACATTCGTTATAACCCTTCATATTCGTACCTCTGTCTCCGTGATGCTGTTACTTTATTTTGCTAATAGACTTGTCGCATTTTACTCGTACTTATCCATCCAATCAATACCTCAGCATCACACTCTATTGGAGTTACCCTTTCTCTTCTATGTCACGTTTTGGTACTACCAGTCTCCTTAATTTACTCTAGTATTTCTCTTTACCATATCAATATCGATCTTATAATTACCGTTACTATCAATTCAATAGTATTCAACTCATCTCTTGCAGTTGTCAACGATACTCCTAACTAAATCTCGTCCTGCCATTACTTTTTGCACAACATCTTTTCCCGTTAGGACATATTACAAGCTTATATCTTATCTCCTTTAGATTCTAGAAAATTTTCTGCAGAGTTTCTCTTGTAAGCATAACAATCCCAAACCTGCACATAGCCCAGAAAACACGTCCGATGCCTCAATAGGACATATATCGGGACACACATAATATACAACTCGGCAACACAAGATCACTTACCATTAAAGGATATAAATAATAGAGCTTGTCTCATAAGTTGTGCATGAACACTCAGTCTAGAATTCCAATATATATACATACACATATTATTTATATTCACTCACTGTCAATCAACTTACTCGTAAATCACGATTCTGGCTATCACTAGGTCACTAACAAATATAGTCATCTCAAATTGTTGGATTGGCTCAGATTTTTCACCTCAACACAATCATCACATCGGGAGTGATACATGACAGCATAGGATCCGAATCAATCGATGCACACATATCATAAGAGGATACTAGCAATATACCTGGGACAATATCGGGGGGAGACTCAAGATCCTGTCGCTCAGCTAACGCATGGATATGATGCTGGGATCCACTGAGACTGGGCATTCCTCTTCGGTCTCTATCACCGCCTACTAACATCTGTGGCCTTTGCTTTAGAGGGCGTACCGATGATGAAGATCCAGCTACCACTCCCGTAATCCGAACCTTATCCTTACCACGTAGCGATGGGCAGTCGCGCTTGAAATGGATTGGCTGAGCACAGGCATAACAAACATCCGAGCCCAAGCGGCACGGTTCCCAATGTAACCTAGAACACTGAGTACATAGTGGTACCGGTGATCTCGTCTGACTAGAACCACTCCGAATCCAAGAACTGGAAACTCTGAGACTCTGGGGTGGCCTAGAATAAGTAGATCCATCAAACCTGGGTCTAGGAAACTGTGGAGGAGCAATACTTGTTGAACGAACTGAGTGCCTAGAGAATTGTTGCCTCGGAGCGCCCCTAAACTCATGATCAAATCCTGAAGAACTAACTCTCTTTCTCCAACCCCTGTGACCGCGGCCCACATCCTGCCACTGAGCTTGAGCGGCTACTAATTGAGTCAGCAAAAGAATGGCCTGTCTCATCTCTTGGCCCGAGGCATCTGGTGAAGGAACTGGGGGTGCTGGAGCTAAAGTTAAGGCTCCCCTTTGATCCTCTAAAGTGGACAAAGTATGGGAAAACCAAGATAGGGCCTTATTCTGGGGTTCGCTCTCCTCCATATCCATAAACGGCTCCCGTTCAAGCCCTTCTTCAACCACTATCTTGCCCTTCTGTGCTGCCGTAGCTTTTCCTTTCATCAGTTTTGCTGAAATTATAACGCACAATTAGGAGGGGAAAACCTTATAATATGGCTCTATGGCACGATCTAATAGGAAAACCATTTTTCACTTGGAAACATAATTACTTTTATATACATAAGCCCTTCGGCTATCAAAATAATATATACATATATACGAAGAGGACCTCGTGAGACCATACTACCCACACCTGCGTATCAACGAGCCTCTACTAGAGTACTAGACATATGGACGGGACACGACCCCGTCATGCCCAAAATACGTATATGTACACAAACGAATAAACCAAATAGCACCTCCGGAATAATGGAGTGCTCCTGCAAATCTGCTGATAACTCCGACGAGACTGGATCGCCACCCTGTCTACCTGTGGGCAGGAACACAGCGTCCAGAGAAAACAGACGTCAGTACGAACATTGTACTGAGTATGTAAGGCATGAACGAAATGAACATAATAGACAAATCATAAGTCATAAGATGAAGACATAACCTGCATAACTTTAAAGAGTGGATACCTTCCATATATATATATATATATATATATATATATATATATATATATATATATATATATATATATATATATATATATCATAGTACATTTATCATCATAGCGCATGCATCATCATTCATCCAACATCCACAATATTATACACAAAAATCATCCATCACAACATTCACAATATTATACACAAAAATCATCATTCATCCACACTACCCTCATTTCACAATTCCACTTCAATTCATCCATAATCATGGTCATAGTATACTAGTACGTTTTCTCACATATAATGATTATCCATGTCCTTAATATCATTTATAGCATAATCATAATCACAATATATCAAGAATCATTACTCAACCCAAGCTACTACTCACCAACATCACTATTCTCACATTCAAGACCCATTTTCTATGTCCCTCTACAATCCAAGTGTTTCAACTTCTCAATACCTTAAACAGCATAGAAAGATCATAAAACTTACCTTAGATGTTGTAGGAATAAGCTTTGGATGGAAATACTTCACTTGAGCCAAAACCCTAGTTCATCTCCAATGAAATTTCTTGGCTTGGATGATCTTTAATGAGTTTCTTACACTTGATTCCCTTGGATTTATGAGATCGATCGTGAATATCCCTTAAATTCTTGTGGGAGAAGTGTTCTAGAGAGTTCTAGAGAGAAGGGGTGTGAAAGGGAAAATGAAATGAAATGAACTTTGTCCCTTATTAAATACACAAAATCTGAACCGACCAGTTTCTACGGACCAACATACAGTCCGTATAAATTATACTGACCGTATGTCTGGCCGTAGATTTGGTCCAGAGAGGGATGCTAATCTGGGCTGATTATACGGTTGAACATACGGCCAGTATGTTTTATACGACTAGTATGTTTGGCCGTATAATGCCCAGTTTTCCGAAGTTCGTTCTCGTTGACTCGTTTGATCTCCAATCCTTATGGAACCTCCTTGGCACTTGTTTATCACCTCATTAACAATCTATGGGACGTTATAACTCTTCTCCAAAGCATCGTTAACTCGTTACTCGTAAATCCTTTCCGATACATCTCGTATGCTTTGCCTTCCTTAACAACTTCCGTCTCCTACTTCACATGTCTTTGAAATCTCATTTAGAATCATCAAATGCTATTTCCTACTTATCAAAACATTGTATACGTCGTGCCCTTCGTTAGTCTATTCACTGTACGTTAACGGGGAATTTCCAAGGTGTAACAGTTAATTCACAATAGGTAATGATTAAGTTCACAAAATCATCAAACACAACATCTCTTTGGACACTCACCGCTATCGTCTCTAACATGTGACTACCCTTTCATTGCCAAATATATCAATTGTTCTTCTCGATCCCTTCGCCATGGCAATCAACACCTATTGTTATTGAGTCCCCCATTAATGCTACCTGAATATATTTTGTTTTTTTAAAAAAAAGTCATGACAGTATAGTAACAAAATGCAATAACTTAATGACTTGTTAGAACAGATGAATCAGGTGTTGCAACAAGTGGATTACCTGTTGCAACAAGTACTATCCTTGTTGCAACAACTAACTAATCTGTTGGAGTCAGCTTCAGTTTTTTGAGTTATGTTTCATCCAAAGACAGTTGAGGATGTCCAACAGATTAGTGAGTTGTTGAAACAAGTATAGTACTTGTAGCAACAGGTAATACACTTGTTGCAGCAACTAACTAATCTGTTGGAGTCAGCTACAGTCTTTTGGGTCCAGTTTTTGGGTTCTGTTGGACTGAAGCTGAATCCAACAGATCAGTGAGTTGTTGCAATAAGTATCTTACTTGTTGCCATAGGTAGTACACTACTTGCAACAACTCACAAATCTGTTGCAACTTCTTCATACTACGTATTTAGCAACAATTAGTATAGAAGTTGCAACAACTACATAATTTGATGTAATTGTGGCAACAACTACAATAGTTGTTGCATAAACTACAACAGCTTCTGCAGAAACTACAACAGTTGTTGCAAAAATTTAGAAGCTCTTATACAACAACTTTAGCACTTGTTGCAACAAGTACAATTGCTACTGTAAATTGTTGAAAAATCAACTGCAAAACCCAGATAAATAATTGAAACAAAACAGCAATATTTTACTTACCAAGTGAGTGGAAATTACTTCTAAAGTAATGCCCAGCCAAAAAATTGCAAAATCTGCTGGTTTTGTTTGTTTCTTTATTGAGCAATTTCTTCAAAATGCCGCACCAATGGAAGAAGAAGAAGAAGAAGAAGAAGAAGAAGAAGAAGAAGAAGAAGAAAAAAAAAAAAAAAAAAAAAAAGAAGAAGAAGAAGAAGCAGCAGCAGCAATACTTATGAAGTAATGCCCAGGTAGGCATGAACGAAATCGAGCCAAAAAATTACAAATCTAGTGGTTTAGTTTTTTTCTTTTGTTGAGCAGATTCTTAAAAATGGCACAGCAATGGATGAAGAAGAAGCAGGGGAAGCATCAGTGGAAGATGAGGAAGAAGAATGGAGGGAAAAAGAATGAGAATAGGCGGATGGAAAAGAAGAAGAAGAAGAAGAAGAAGAAGAAGAAGAAGAACAGTGGAGGGAAAAGAGCAAAAACGGGTGCGACTATTAGCGCCCTTTTTTTTTTTTGACCCATTTTGGTATTTTAGGGTTTATATTGGCTAGGTCAAAGTGTTAAAATAAAACTTGGAGCCAAAGTGTTAAAAATAAATTTAAGGGTCAAAGTGTCAAAATGAAAACTTTTGGGCAAGGTCAAAACCTCTTAATCACTAATCAAAAACCATCACCTCTACTCAATAATTTAAACGTGAGTCACTCCACTCAAAAAAAAAAAAGACTTAAGAGTCACCTATAATTAAATGCCCCATGTCACTTGAACAGGCGCTTGCCATGTTGGAGGGCTTTAACAGAGAAGGGGTATTTTTGCACAAGTTTTGTAACTTCGGGGGCAATAATGCGTAAAAAGTATAACAGAGGGCATAAATAATCCTTTTTTTTCATAGTAAAACAATATTTTTGGCCCTTCTCTCTTAAAAAACATGCACTGTCAAAACATTTACCTTAAGAGGTCGTTTGGTAGCTGGTTGAAGTTATGCAGATATTACTGTATTAGTATACAAGAATTAGTTATGAGGGAATCTATATAGTATTATTTTATGCAGGGATTAGTTATTCCATCTTTATCTTGCATAAAATAATACATACATTCCCTCATAGTGTATACATGTATTAGTTACTAGTGTCACTTGGCTTGTGCTAAGCCTGGGCCCAAAACGACATTAAAAATTCGATTTGTTGATATTTTTTTAAAAAAATCTGCTCTTGGTTCTTTATTCTTGTAACATCAATTTTACTTTTTCGAAAGACTTCTAAAATATCAAAGTATAAAAACGTATGTTAAAGGAAAATATTTTTTTTGTTTATATATTAGATTTTTTAAGGGAAAAAAATCAATAATTGAAAGCTCTTCTAATTTAATTGTTTGAGATTAAGCCCCCGATGATCCAAATTGAGCTTTTTATATGTTAAATTAATTTCGTTTGAGTTCTATGAATTGAACTCATATTGGCTAACTTATTTTTTAACAAAATACCGGATAATTAATATGTTATATAATTTAGGACAAAACAGTTAAGTTTAATATGAAAAAGTTATTACTCCTAAATTATACAAAATATATTACCCTTTTTTTTTTTACAATATATTGTAATAGTAAAAAAAAATATACTTTTTGCAATTGTCTAGTATTATTACTATATCGAGATCAAATTGTATTTCTTTAAATACAATGTTTTTCAAACATTTTTAGAATATATATATAAAGATCTTATAATTCCTCTTTTAATATAGTAATTTATTAGATGATTTTATGTTAAAAGTGTGCACACGTAAAATTTGATTAATTAACTACCATACTTCGGAATTCATTTTTCAATTGAGATGGAATGGCTATTATTTACATTTTTGATAATTTTTTAAAGTATTTAAAAATAATATATTTTAACAAATTTAATAATATTTTCACATAAAAAAGACAAATATGTATAAGTATGATTTGTGGGGGCCACTATAACATTTTCTATGACATCATCTTTTTTATTGGCTTAAAAAAAGCCCTAAAAGTTCTTAAAATTTATCAAAATGTGTGACAATTTATAAAGTCATAAACATTTCAAGTAGGGGTAAAAAAGAAAAAAAAATCATGTGAGGACTACAAAAAATGGGATTCTCCCTTATATATAGTAGTAATGTGGGTTTATAAATTGCAAAACAAATATTGTATTAGTTGTGTTACGTTGAATGTTATACCTAGCAAAAGAATGCTACCAAACATGATATTACTTATGCAGGATTTTATACATGAATAACTTAGCTTAATCAGCTACCAAATGACCCCTAAATCCATTGCTGGACCAAGCTTGCCAGCTATTTTTGTTCACCTGCTTGACTGCTCATTTACAACAAGCGAAATGCGTGAATCACTGCATGGCGATTGCTTCCAAGCTATCTCATAATTTCATACATGCAACTTGGTTATGGCCATCACTTTATAGCACGTGAACTTTCCTTTTCCTGTCTAAGAATTTAGGTTACCAAAATGGTAATGTTTCATATAATCTAATGATCTTTGTAAATCTCAATTTAATTGCTCATGTCTTCATGATTATAAAGAATGATTAACATACAACAAACACATGCCACTGACAGGCCAGATTGAAAGCTTTCTTTTGCCTAATTTCGTAACGATTGGTAATTTATCAACGATAACAATGAGTCAAAAAAATTGGACAAGTTGGTATATTTATACATTATATCCGAATTAAGGAACAAGTATTAAGATCCGGAAGCTTTCTTTTTTATCCTGCAATTCTTAATGATAGAATTGTAATTGTAAAGTAATATATATTTCACACTTTCTGAATATTATTCACCACAGAATGGGTAGTTCATTTATACACGTATATTTACTCAAACCTAGCTAATCATGGCTACAAATATGCTATGTAATTAATGCTACATATCAGCTAATTATAATTAGTAAATTACAGTTGTTACAATATGGGCCTTGACTAAGCCCATAGGCTAAGGTCCCCCCTCAAATTAATGCGGAGTATCACAAAGCAGCAATTGGGAAAGAAGAAACTGATGTCATAAACGCATCATGGCTTTGGTGAAAAAATCAGCTAGTTGATCGTGAGAAGAAACATGCCGAATGATGAGAGTCTTATCGGCAACAATCTCCCTGATATAGTGTCAGTCTACATCAATATGCTTCGTGTTCTCATGATGAACAAAATTGTAGGCAGATAGCACTTTAGTGTTACCTGCATGCAATATTGATGGACCAGTGAAGGGAATCCCCAATTCAGATAGAATCCAACCAAGCCAAACAATCTCTAAACTAACCGCTGACATAGAACGATATTCAGCTTCAGTACTCGACTTGGATATGTGAGTCTGCTTCTTACACTTCCAAGAATCCAACAAGGAGCCAAGAAACGTACACCATCCCGTAATCAATCTCCTAGAGTCGAGACAACTAGCCCAGTTTAGCGTCAGAATGCCCCTTTAACTAATACGTAGAAATTGAGGGAAAGAATAAGCTACAAGAGACTGCTCCCCGAACATATCGAATCACACGAAGCAAAGCTGAATAATGAATACGGGTAGGGCATGAAACGAACTGACTCAATATCTGAACCGCATAGGAGATATCTATCCTAGTCATAGTCAAATACACAAGTGAACCAACCAATCTCCTATAAAGCGTGTGATCGGGAAAATGCTCACCATCATCTCTACCATACTTGGTGTTAACCTCTATTGGCGTAAGAACCACCTTTGTATCAGTCAAACCAGACAAAGCAACTACCTCAGACGCATACTTTTGTTGACCCAAGGTAATACCAGAAGGGGTATACCCAACGTCCAAGCCCAAAAAGTGTGTGAGAGAACCGAAATCCTTCATTTTAAATGAAGCATGAACAAATGATTTCAGTTGAGCAACACCGTCAATATCATCTCTTGTAATAATGATGTCATCCATATACAATAGAAGTATAGTAATACCTGCAACTAAACAGCAAAGGAAAAGTGAATGATCAGACGAACTCTGAGAGAAGCTATCGAACACATTGTAGGTTGAATTTTATCAAACCAAGCCTGTGGGGCTTGTTTGAGGCCATAAAGAGATTTCTGAAGATGACAAACAAGGTCAGGACGAGGTATAGCATATCCCAGAGGTGGTTTGAGATACACAACTTCGTCTAAATCACCATGAAGAAATGAATTCTTGACATCCATCTGACGAAGATGCCAAGAGCGAGCAGCAGCCAGAGCTAACAGAATACATATTGTCGTCATCTTTGCAACCGTAGCAAATGTCTCCTCATATTCTTGCTTGTACCTTTGAGCAACCAACCGTGCTTTAAACCGATCAATCTTCCCATCAACAGTAAGCTTACCTGAGTACACCGATCAACTACCGATAACGGTACCTCTAGGACGTTATCAATCAAACCCCAAGTGTGATTCTCTTCTAAAGCTTCAATTTCAGCAGCCATGGCTTGTTGCCAATTGGTGTCTAAGTCGGCCCTAGTATACGAAGTTAGAACCTGAGAAGAAACTAAAGATGATTGAATAGCAGGATGTGCGCAAGACCTGCCATATCGATCCGGAGAATAACCATAGTAAACCGGAGCAGTGGAGGTTTGAGAAGACCGTCTAGGTGGGGGACTAGTCAATGTTTTAGTTGAAGAGTTAGCGAAAGAAGCACTTAGCTATAACGAGTTCGATTAGGGGCGAGTGTGAAGAGCTAGGGCTCGAAAGTGACCCAGATGAATTACTATTATTTTCTTTGACAAAGACAGCTGGTTGAGGACCAGTAGGACCAGCAACTTCGTCGTCCACCATGAGCAAAATAACAACCTTGTCGTTAGTATTCTCATTAGAAACCGTCTTCAGATTCTAGAAGGGAAAAATAGTTTAAAAAAAGATGACATAGCAGGACACTTGTAGCAAATGACGAGTTTGATCATAACATAAGTAGCCTATTTGTATAGCATTATAACCAAGAAATACACACCGAACTGCCTTATTTGATAACTTATGTCGCTCATGCAGGGATAGCAATACATAACAGGCACGACCAAACACCTTCAACCTCGAAAGATCGGGATCAGTACCATATAGATGTCGATAGGGAGAAACATTCTTAGTAACAGGTGAAGGTTGTCTATTAATCAAATAAACCGCCGTTTGAACTGCCTCAACCCAAAATCGAGAAGGACAAGAAGAAGTATCCAACAGAGCTAATGTTGTTTCTAAAATCTGTGTATTCTTACGTTCCATAACCCCATGTTGTTTCGGTGTATGCGGGCAAAACTGTTGAGCCAAAATTCCTTTATTTTTAAAGAAATTGAGCAAGACTGTGGAAGTAAATTCTCCACCCGAATCTAATTGAAAGATCCTAAGTGACTTTTCAAATTGCGTATGAATAAATGAAATAAAATTCATAATAACCATAGGAACTTCGCTCTTGTTTCTAATAAATAAAACCCATGTAAAACGTGAAGTGTGATCAATAAGCAAAAGAAAATACTTATAACCAAGTCTTGACAATACAGGGGAAGGTCCCCATACATCGCTATGAACTAAATCAAAAGGTGCAACATATGCTGTACTACTAGTAGGAAAAGATAGCTTGTGACTTTTGGAAGAGGCACAACTTTCACACAACAAACTAGAAACATCAGCAAAAGCTTGTGTATCTGGCCACGAACAAGACTTGAGCATAGAACCTACGAGGTGAGAATGAGGATGACCCAACCTATTATGCCATAGGGAAACCAATTTATTCGAACGAGAAACCTCGTCCACCAAAGCCGAAAGGAAACATGTAAACCTCTGAGTACCAACCGATCTGAGGAAAAAATAAGCGTCCCACCTTACATCCACTTGTTATGATCTATCCCGTTGTCACACTCTGAAAAATACAACCAGACCGTGAGAATAGAATAATACAATTTTGGTCTACTAACTGACCAACCGAAACAAGATTAGTTGTCAAATTCGGAACAAAGAGGACATCTGAAAGTGAAGCAACTGAACCAAAACTAGACACAGGTAAAACATGACCATTAGCAGTAACAATCTCAGTAGGCGATTGTAATGGAGAACTATTCGATAATTGTGAAGCATCACCCGTCATATGATTACCAGCACCGCTATCTATATGCCAAGATTTAACAGGAATAACTAAATTATTTTTACCTTGTGCGAATGCTAAAAGGATACGAGTTATGACTTTTTCCACAAGTTCAGTCATGCAAGCCATATCAAAAGAAGGGGAAGCAAGTGGTTGCTTAACCAACTTTATCTCCAATGCTTTGTGTAGGGTCCGGAATTACCTAGCTGGCCGGATTGGACAATCAGCTAGCACATGGCCCAATTCACGACAATAGTTGCAATATGATGTTGGGCCTGATTGTTTCTTAGGGCACCGGGCTGTAATATGGTCGAAGCCATGGTGCCCATAACACTGGATTTGTTTACTAGACGGCACAGAGCATGAAGCAGGCCGGTAATTTGATCCAGCAGCAAGAGCAGCTATCTGAGGAGCTGCAGACAACACCAGAGAAGACGAATGCCGAATTTCTTCTTGCAAAACAGCAGCCACTAATGTGTCTATATCTGGCAGAGCTTCTCGATTCAATATATTAGAGCGGACATGATCGAATTCAGGTCTCAACATCATGAGAAACCTGACCACCTTAGATTGCTGTCGTTCACCACGTATCTCCTTCAATGCCGCGGCGGAAAGAGTAGAAGGGACAGCGTGATCTTGCTTCAACCACAACGCCATGAATCTGGCATAGTGGCTGCCAACGTCCCTGTCACCTTGCTCATAGGCAGCAAGGCTTTGTTCCAATTCAAGGGTTCTCGCCAGGCTTCGTTGACGATGAAGCCGATGCACATAAGACGACATCTCAGCCGTCGTCTCATACATTTAAAACCCTGCAGCAATGTCGTCTGACGCAGAGCTTACCATCCATCCAATTACCTTAGTGTTAGATGCAATCTAGGCCTCCTTATTTGTTGCATCAGTCAGCATTTTGGAAGAACTGTCGAGAAATCCAAAGAGACCTTTCCCTTGGATAAACACCCTAAAGTGAAACTCCCAGCCGGCAAAGTTCTTACTGGTGAGCTTGGTCATCACCAACTTAGACGATGAGGAAAGCTTCGATTCCATCACGAAACAAGATCAATGAAAATAATAACCAGGAGCAGGAAAAAAAAAAGGGAACACAGAGGGCGAAAGCAAGGTCTAGAAATAGGGGCAGAAACTGATTGAGAAAAATGAAAAACAAGAAAAGAAGAAGAAGAAGAAGAAGAAGAAGAAGAAGAGATATAGACTTTTGATACCATGGTAGAATTGTAAAGTGATACATATTTCACACTTTCTGAATAGTATTCACCATAGAATAACATTTATACACGTATATTTACTCAATCCTAGCTAATTATACCTACAATTATGCTACGTAATTAATGCTACATATCAGCTAATTATAATTAGTTTTTTTACAGCTGTTACGATATGGGCCTTGACTGAGGCCATAAGCTATCACTTAATTCTTATTTAGATACTCTAATTCTCACTTCATGAACATCACTGACATGAACAATAAACACTCTGTTGTCATATTCTTCTTTTTGTACTCTTTTTGATGCGATGTGGTCTACAACCTCTCGTTCGACGGAGTTTGGAAGAGTAAAAGGATAGTCAATCCTGTTTAAGTCCAAGTCACTCTGAACCATTGGGCAATGCGATACGCACTCAGGGTGTGTTTGGTAATAAGAAAATGTTTTCCATGAAAAATATGTTTTTGGAAAACAAGTGAGTTTCTTACTTACCTGTTTGGCCATAAGAATTTTTCATTATTTTTTGAATTTTTTTTCACTTAACTTGAAAATCAGTGTTTGGCCATGAAAATTTCATATAATTTGAAAAACACCTAAAACCTCTTTTTCACTTTCATTTCAAACAACCAAATATTCATTGCAAAAACTATAACCAAACACAAATCTTTTACTCCAACTTCAAACTTCCAAAAAAAAAAGTGAAAAATATTTGATTTTCATGGCCAAACGCCTAGTTATTTTCTAGTAGTTTGCATAAGTAAACAAAAATAAAAATGTTATCCCAAGAACATTTATATGTAATCTAACAAAATATTATTGGGTGTGCAGTGGGGGTATGAGGGTGGTGAGGGGGTGGGATGGTCAAGGGTGGGGTTTGGGGGCTTTGGACAGGCTGGGAGAGATAATGAACTTGGAATGTACTTGTGAAATTTAATTTTCCTACTTCCAATAGAGAAGTCATTTCCCTTATTTTGAAGGAACTTATTTTCCTAGAGAAAATATTTTGATCAACCAAACATGAAAAAATTGAAAAATATTTTCCTCCATAGCGCACACACCCTCAATTCAAACTAGTTTTATTTGACAACTTGATTCAATCTAAATTACAGAGCAGTCAGAGACAATTTGGTACAAATAAAAGAATTTAGTCAAAGATACATTTGTATCATCGTTAGGAGCTTAAGGCAACTCATCTGTGAACAAAATGTGCGAATGCGCGGAAACTAATTCATTTCTCAACAATAAACTCTTTAATTTCTATTCCAGTATGTCGAGCGCCTCCCTGTTTTAGAAGCAAAACTTCATCACCAACTTTTAGTGAGGTTACTGGAATTGTTGTTCGCTGATGCCCCTCGCCTGCAAAATACATGGGACGTCAGTTGAACCACAGAAAGAACAAAAAGAGAAAGTTGCTTCGACTAGAATATTTACCATGAAGGGGAGAGACTAATCCAACTGTTTCCGCGTTCTGCAAGAGAATAGAATAACTTTCATTCTCTGATTCTACCTGCATAATTACCAATTTCCAAATTAGGATTACAGATACAATTAGACAAATGTAATTGGTTGAAAGTTAAACCAGTGGAGTTTTTACACTAGCTCCTTCATTTTCATGTGAACAGGTTACATGCAGATGCTGAAACTAGTATTAATTATACGACAGAGCTACTTTTGCAGGTGCACTCATGCCTCATGCCCAATTCTTTTACTCTTGAAAAGAAGAAGTCTCACCCAGAAGTTAAAAATACTTCAAGTACGTCAAGCGTACGCCAATTTTGGCAGATAGCAACTACCCTTTTTTACGAGAAAGAAGCTATACTATCCTTGTCAAACATCTACAACAACATACCCGTGGTCCGGGCTCTGGGGAGGGTGGGGTATGCGCAAACCTTATCCCTACCTTTGTGGGGTAGAGAGGCTGTTTCCGATAGACCCTCGGCTCCAGAAAAACGGTTTTCAAAACAGGTTTTAAAAAAAAGTGCAAGAGTGAAAAGCTATGATGAAAATATTGAATACAGAAAAGTACGGATAACAAAAATAGCAAAGTAACCAAAGCAAAAGAAACAACAATTAATTTCATTTCTATTTTCCTACTTGAGATTCCTTCTGATTAATAGATGGTCTTATGCTTGTATCTGTAGACACACTATGTCAAAGCTACACGAGCAAAACAATCACACAAAGAACCAAAGAAGTCAGAGAACCTTTTATTTTAGGAGAGATGGAAAGCTTCACAAACCTTTGCCTCCACAAGGATCAGTGGTCTAGTCTCTACCTTTACACGCCCAACAATTGCTGTTCGCTGCATACCCTTTTGATCAACCACAATGACCTCTTTCCCAGACTTGAGTTCCGAGAGATAGCTGGTCTTTCCTCCGGGAACAGCAACATATGCATGAACAGGCCCCTGCTAAAGTCCAAAGAATAGTCATATTGTAGACCACTGGCTTTACATTATAGTTTGAGATGCATTAACGCAATTCAACACCGAAAAGAGTTGAGGTTGAGGATCTGGAACAAAAACTTATAAAAGTCACTAACGGGAAAGTGCAGTTATGGTAATAGTAGAGAAGTCTCCTTTAGAGGTTAGCATTAAGATCTAGGAACCCATTTGTCCATGAGAATTATTCACTTTTTTCTGGAATAATTTTTCATTTTATTTCAAAATCAGTATTTGGTTATAAAATTTACAAATCCAACTTGGAGTTGGATTCCAAATTTGGAAAAGTGCTCCAAACTTGTTCTCCAACTCCTTCATAAATTCCAACTAAAGTACTTTATTTTCTCCTTTGCAAAAAGTATAACCAACACACTCCATCTTCAACTCCAATTTTATAAATTCCAAATAAAGTGAATAATATTTGGAATCTATTGCCAAACGCCTACCTAGTTAATGGAGATAACTATTTCACAAATCACCAGAAATGCTAACGAAACATTGAAAAATTATACTTTCACCGTCAAGCTATCCTTTCAATAATAGTCCTAGCATGACGCACCGCATTAACTCGAAAAGGCCTGCTAGAAATGTAATTTGACTCCAAGCATTCTGAGTGAACAATGAAAAGCCCTCTTGCAAAGGATCCAACCTAAGGGACAAAGTTATGTAGTAAGAATGAAATTGAAATGCCAAAAACTAAAGAGCCGTTTGGCCATGAGAGTTGTTCACTTCTTTTCCAGAGTAATTTTGCACTTTATTTCAAAATCAACGTTTGACTATAAAATTTCCAAATCCAACTTGGAGTTGGATTCCAAATTTGAAAAATTGCTCCAACTCCATCTTCATAAATTCCAAATAAAGTGCCCTCTATCTCCTTTGCAAAAAGTATAACCAAACACAACTCCATCTTCAACTTCATAAATTCCAAATAAAGTGAAAAATATTTGAAATCTATGGCCAAACACCTACTAAGACTATCTGCAAATTATAGACAAACAGAAATAGAGAGGACAGTAGGAGCAAACCAGAAGACCTTCACCAGGTCGCATGAGGTTGCAGATATCCACACAGACACGGTCACCCATTCCAGTCGCTTGAACATGAGTTATTTTGGCTTTCGTCAAGTTCAACAGACTGTCCACTTCATGTCTTCTATCAAAATAACCCTATCAATGACAACTGACATCAAAATCAACTCTTCACCAAGGAAGAATCTCCTTTTTAGAAGGCCACTACCTTCAGCTCAAGGATCGCTCCAACATCCTCAACTTTCATTACTACACCACCCAAACCATGTTCCAAGGCCTAGCAAAGCAGAAAAAATGAACTGAAACTTGGTGCTTTAATTGAAAAACACCACTCTTTAAGTACCTTAAAATACCCTACTTTGTGTGAGACGTTACTTTCTGAGTGACTTAAAAGTTCAATCTAGTTTACTACCTCAAAAAAGACTTGAGCTTCTGATTGTGTCTTTGAGACAGCAAGTACAGTTTTCCGAGTGCCTTGAAAAGCTGCAACAATGTTTTCAGCAGGTATCACCTATGGAATGAACAAACATAAGCCAGCAATTGAAAGTGGACTCATATAAGATGGAGAATTTAATGTACTTGGAGCAATGCAAGGGTCATATTTGTTAGATAATACCCCACCCCCACACCCACCTTCCATAACTTTTGAGATAATATTTTTACCTTACTTACCGAAAACCCAAAAATAAGTAAGAAAACTACTTATTTTCCTGAAAAATATTTTCCAAGAAAACATTTTCGTTCATATTAAACACACCCATAGTTGCTTGATTATTCAACCAACTTCCAAAGGTTTTGGTTTTTGGGAAAAGAAATCATTTAGAAATTGTTGTTACAAATCTAGAAATGGTTTTTCCATTATTGTAGTGACAGTTTGCAAAGAATCTTTTGACAGCAAATAACTTTGTCAAGGAGAAGCACATTGAGCACCTGCCAATCTAGTAGATCAACAACAACTTTATTTGCCTGTTCCTCCGATATCTGAAACTGTTCCAACTGCTGGGGGGAAGAAATCTCAGCAAATGCAGCAACTCTCTGATGCTCATGATCAAATATTCCCCCATCTTGAATAAAGAGAGGTTCTATCAATGCAATTGCTGCACATGATACAACCAGAAATGTAGCAGAACAATCAAATATTGTAGAAAACTTAACAATTCTGATAGCGTAATGGAAATTCATGCTCAGTCTTCATAGTTAATCAGGAAGAAAACATATATGGGATATCAAATCAGTAAAAACCCCTCTTGTTTCTCATTATCTTGCCCAGACACTGAATTTTGTCACATACCACTGAATATTGAAATTCTCACAGATACATACTCAGATTCAGAGGCAGGTCTCCGATTTAAAGACAATTGATACTTGTTTTTCAATTCCGGGTATGGTCCTCCCAATAGGAACTATATTTCCCGAAAGTTTAAACCTTGTTGACTACATCAAATAGTCACAACAACAAACAAAGGAGTGACTATGGCAGGGGTAGTACAATCTGCTCTCTAGCAGCCCCTACTCAGGGGCGGATGAAGCTTTGAGGTACGGGGTTCATCTGAACACAGTGCTATTCTTGTACACCCTACCAAACGACCCCTATGAACATAATGGGTTCAAGACTAAAAATCTTAAATGTTGAACCCATAAAGTTTAAATCCTAAATCCGCCTTTGGCCCCTACTCTAAATTAAAAATACAAAAAATCAAACTAAGCTACCACAAAAGATAGGTCATCAAACAAATACATACACACTTTTTCAATTTTCTTTAATGGGTGTATGTGCATTCACTGTTTAAATGCTGGAATCAGAAAAAAATATATATATATACCAACAACCGCAGAAGAAGTAAAGTACTCCCTCCGTCCCAATTTAAGTGTCTTACTTTTCTATTTAGTGAGTCCCAAAAAAAGTATCCCTTTCTATATTTAGCAAGTTTTCTAATGCCAACATTCTACATAATAAGTTTAAGACCACAATATTTAACGTGCTAGAAACATCTTTAATTTAAGACAACAATATTCAAAAGCCTCCATTTATTTCTTATAACTATGTGTCCAGTCAAACTAAGACACAGTTAAATTGAGATGGAGGAAGTATAAGGATCAAGAAAAACTTACAAGACCATTCAAGGGGAAGATGTTGACGATTTGAAGGGAAAATGAAAATATTCCAACCTCTCTCCACAGCAGCAGTCATAACTTGTTTGTTCTCTGTCCATATCCACACTCTTTTCTTCCTTGACTTTGTACATGCAAATGCACACATTCTTGTAAATCTTCTTTCCGTACTAGACAAATTCAATGACAAATCAACGTATCTCCATTTTTTCCATTTACCTACCAAGAAAATAATCAGAAAAACATAGTACTAGTTAATTTATTTAACTTACTAATGATAAGCGTGCTGAATATTTGGAGTACCTGAGACTTTATTAGGGTAAGAAGCAGAAAGTGAAGGTAAGACTAGAGCCATTTCTGTTGATCATCAGCAAAGGAAGCATCGCTCTTGTTTTTCTGTAGGAAGTAGGATTACATTTTTGTCCCCACAAGAAATGGGTGGTTTCGATTTTATCATCTCATCTCTATTAAGTGAGTCCGAACCTAAATGACCCAACAAAAATACTAATCTATCTTATATTAAAGCTATCTTGAAAATGTTTTATTAAACTTTTTGTCATTCATTAAAAGACTCTACGATAAAATAATCATTTAACAATTTTTTTAATAATTAAAATTTTAAAAATCATTAAAATTTGATTATTAAATCTTTCCTTATTTAAATTTTTTTACCTAAAATTTAGGACTACTTTAAATTATTATAATATAAAGTCACAGAAAAAAATTCACTCTACAATAGACAAAATAGTCATTTAATAGTTTTTCTAATAATTAAAACTTAAAAAATCATTAAAATTTGATTATTAAATATTTTCTTATTTAAATTTTATACGAAAATTTAGGACTACTTTAAATTATTATAATATAAAGTCACAGAAAAAAAGTCACTTTTTCCATACAATTTTATTGATCTCTTCTAACGTCCCTTAAAGGAGAATCCTCTCAAGAAAGGGAGATGGATCTTTTATTTGGAAGAAAAAGAAGAAAGGACACACACAAATAGAAGATGGAGGGACAGAAGACACCATTTTTGGATATTTTCTCCACCACCTACGCCCACCGTAGCATTGAACGTATATTATTTTGAAATCACCTAAAATTTTGCTCATTTGTATAGATTGTAGTAGCTCAACATCAATACTTTGAGAAGTTGTGATGACATGTTGCAGTTTATTATAGAAGTCACAGTCTGCGATCTTCAGAACTCTATGACGTACTAAGATGATTTGTTTACATCAATTGCTCTAATCATGTAAGTGCATCAACAATTGGCAATGAATTCTCCTCTTTTGATATTTTCTCGCCTTTTTACTTTCAGTTGAAAACTTTTTATCGAAAAATTGGACGAAACAAGCATATTGATGTAGTAAGATGATTTGTGTATATCTTCTTTATTTTTTTGTTGATCAATGAGTCGATATCTGGGGTCTTATGAAACTATGAAGCACAAAGAAACGAAGACTTATGGTGTTACACCTTGTAGTTTTGTGCGTTGAGATTCGTCGTATGTTAGTTGTCCTAGTCTTGGACACCGGAGTTATCTTCAAGGTTATACAAGATTAGGCATGCCTATCTTATGGTTATGAGGGTTTAAGTTCATGTTTAGTAAGTTATGGAAGGATTGGAGAATAAGTGAATTGAAGACAATACGTTTCGTCAAAGTGTTGTTCTGGGATTGCTAAATACGGACCGTATTTTAGGATATACAGACCATATTTTGAGTTACTAACCGTATTTAAGGATGTAGATGAGGCAGAATGATACGCTCAAATTACACTTATTGATGTAACGCGGACGTTGTCAAATATAGTAACCCAACGAGGTTGGAGTCGAATCCCACAGAGAATATGGCGTGAAAAGTTTACTAAACAAGTATTATACTAATCTTGCGGTCCTGGTGTATTCCAGAAAAGGGTTTTATAGTTGATTTGGTTTGTGGACTAATTTAAAGTGACTGGAAATTTAAAGTTGTAAATATATGGGTAAAAAGAACCAAGGTTGTGTCCCCGTCAGATAAAGTGTATGATCATGGGTATCGCTCTTGATATACTTCCAATGGACGGTTTGTATGGATGCACTTAACTTCTATGTGAATCTGAATTATTTCCCAATAAGAAAAAATTATTTCTTTCTATGCTTTTTCCAAAGATAAGAAAGTATGCGTAAAGAACGGGTAATTATGCCAAGTAAATTCCTCTTATTCCTAAGTGAATTTATTAAACAAGGTTTAAAGCCCTGAGTTCTTGTTATTTGTTCTTACCTAACCCTAGCTATTTTCCCAAATAAACTAAAGTTTAAGGCGTTAGCTAATGTTTGCAACCATTAACTATATGATGAAAATGAAGAATAAATAAACCCTAACAATCCATTATGCGTATATCATTCACGATCCCCAATCACAACACACCCATCCTTGGGTTCACAACCTTAGTAAAGGTTTTTAGCTACTCATGGCAACAAGAAAACAATAAAAGATTGACGATTGCATAATTGAATTATTGTATTGAACTTACGAATAAAACTTGAAAGTAATAAATGTAATTGTCTGTAAGTCTTCAAAAGCAATAACAACTCAAAAGTAATTACTACAAGTCTAAAACTCCAGATGTCTGAAAAGCAAAACCTAAACAGGTATTTATACAAGTCAAAACTCGGAATAATCAATCCCAGTCCTGTTCCATCTCGGCTTGCACTTCGTCGGGTCGTCTTTGCACTTCGACGGTCGTTGACATGCTCGACGACTAACTCGACGATATAAGTATACTTTTATCACTCTGCAAGAACTCCACCGTCGAAGCACTTCGACGGACCGTCGATCATGTCAACGGTGCAAGTCGACGATCTGATGATGATATGATGAATTGTCACTTCGCAGGAACTTATCGACGAGGCAACTCAATGGGCCATCGAGCATGTTGACGGTCCGTCCTTATGCTTATGAGAACAGATTGTTTCTTTTCCTCATTTTTTTCGCTTTCCGAGCATTCTATCTTCAAAATACCTGCACAACACACAAAACACATCAAACTAACACAAACTTGCTCGAAAACAAGTAAAACTTAGAGTTAAAAAGCATTAGATGTGCCAAAATTCCCGGCATATCAACACCCCCAACTTAAAGTCTTTGCTTGTCCTCAAGCAAGTCAACTAACAGACTCAATCTACAAATGCATTGATAGCACAAAGCAAAGCTGTCTACAGTGGTTGTGGCAATTAACTTCCGTTACATCAAGTGTATCACAATGACTCTCCCCCCAATAAAGACAAAACCAATCAAGTACTCGTTGCAACTAACCATGAGGCTTCAATTTATGACATCTAGTTATCACAGAAACCATCGCGCACACGAATCAAGACTCACGGGAAACCAGTCACTTAACAAATTCTAATGCCCTCACAAAAGACCAAAGAATGTCCCAACATATATGTACACACAGAATGGGACAGAAGACAAAGGAGAAGAGAAACACCCACACTCACAAAGAAATTCTCTAGCTATATAGGCAAATACCATAGGCTTGCCCTTATTTTCAGCGCCCTCAACTTTGGACAGTTCGGCTGTGATCACTCTAGGACTTTTTTCAAGGTTGTAATGTAGGCTTGGGGACGGGTAGGATAGATATTTGGATGACAGTGACTCACCCTCCTTAAACACTACATCTTATTTTTCTCTTTTACCCTTTTTGCCTTTTGTTTTCTTCCCTTCTTTCTTTTTGTTGCCTCGGTGTGGTTTTTATTGTGATTCTACTTCTCTTACACATTTTTCTCTCTCTTTTTTTTCTTTGGTTGCTTTTTTTTTTTTTTTTTTTTTTTTGCTTTTACACTTACCACACCGCTGTCTTTTAACTAGGCACTTTACTTCACCCCACCTTAGGCTTATGCCTTATATTCCCCTTATTCCACCTATCGCCCCCAACTTAGGCTTTTAGCCTCAATCTTATTATTTTAGTGCCAAGGAGGGACCGGGTGCAAAAGAGATGGATATTAAGAATGGGTATCGGCTTGTTACAGCTAATCAATGACAAGTTTTCAAGCTCAAAATGGCTAACAAGGGATATTAATCTATGGGTAGGCTTATATTCAGGCTAAACAGGGATTTCTTAACACAAACAAAGCCTAAGATCATTTCACAGCTTCACTTATCTTCAGAATGCAGGCACGACTAACTAGGCAAGTTTTAGATCACATACAAAACTAGAGAATATATCTACAAAACCTCACAACACACGGCATCATAATTGTCAACACACTAGTCTCCCCGCTATAATTCCGCACACAAGGTAACCCAATAATCTAACTGTCGCACAAAGAAGCATGCATGTCAATTAAACAACTAAGTTCATTTTTCCAAAAATTTCGGAGGGGAGTACTTTTTCTCAAAATCAAAATACAACAGCCCTAAGATAATCAAACCACCACCACATAAGTCAACAATACTCTACTTTATCTAAACACGACCTAAACATTCCAGGTTCAACAAGAAATAAACCCCTCGAGAAAAGAACCATGGCAAAGAAAAGCCGAGGGGGTCCTAAACACATATATGATACATCAAATACTCCCACCCCCAACTAAAAAGGTCTGCAATGTCCCCAATGCAAAAAAAGTAATACCAGGGAGTAGGAATACCTATGGCGCACTAGGCGCGCTGCTCATCTCGCGACTCATCGGTCTGCGAGGCATCAGGTGGTACAATCGCACCAACAGTAGTCTCTGTAACAGCATCAGTAGCAACATCGGTAGTGGTGCTCGTAGGCACTGGCACTGGAGTAGGAAGGAGTGGTGGTAATGTCTCACCACTGGGAGCACTGCTCGAAGTGGCTTCTCTAGTCCCAAACTGGACATTCTCCATGAGCGATCTCTGAATGGCCTCTGCCACTTGTTGCTCCTCTATACTCGAACCCCTAGGGCGAGTGCTCTCTCGCACCTCCTCCTCATTACGAGCCACTCTCTTTCTCTTTCCCCGACCACCTGTTGCGGTAGACGCAACTAATTGCACCACTGGAAGCTCCTTCTCAATATCCTCCGCAACAGTCGGTGGTGCTGCTACTAGGCTCGGATCACGGGCCTTCAATAATGCAACATCAGCCTTAAGCTGCTCTAACTCTACCCTCAAAGCATTTGTGGAAGTGGTCGGGAAAGTCATCTCCAATGCAGTCAATCTCAACTCAAATCCATCCAACCGAGCGGATAGTATCGTCCTCACAGGATCTAATGCCTCCTCCACTCTCGTCCTCACATAATCATCCAGCTGGTTTACTATGATCTTTGACTGTTGGTCCGCTATAGCCGCCTGTTTTGCAAATTTCCTAAAGTTGTCCATTGAGAAGGCATATGGATCAACTTTAGCAGTACCCTGGGGCGGTGCAACTGGACCCGCTGGCTGTGGGACTGAACTCGGAGGCGGTGGAGCCGAAGTCTGTGGGTCAGGAATAGCAGTCTGAGTCTCAACGGAATCATCACCAACATCAGCAGCTGAAGTCTCAGAATCTGCAGCCTGGACAGTCTCAATAATAGGGGCAGCAGTGGCGGGTAACTCCAGTGTAGAGTCACCCACGGCCCCGGGATGAACAGGCTCCTGCTGTAGGGGTACCCCTCCAAGTGCCACTGAGAACCCATCCGCTTCCCCTTGGCTCTCATCAACGGCCTCATTCTTGCTCTTTTCTACTGAATAGACCGACGAAGCTATAATCCGGTGATCGATATCATCTATAAACCGCACATGTGACCTCCGACCAAGCTCAGTAATCAGGCATGGAAATATCAAGGAAGTGTTGGGCTGGGAAGCCCTCAACTGTATCTCCGTACTAGCCAATGCCCCGAAATCAATCGAGTATCTGGACATCAATGCGGCTACAATAACCTGTCTGTCAACCGTAAGAGCATTATCGACCTGAGTGGGGAGAAGTCGCAACTGCACCACGCTCCACCAGAACTTTCCCTCTAGAGTCAACCACTTCTTCTTTATCCGATTCTTCAAATTAGTACACTCGGCTCTCTTGGTCGGGCGACCCACCACTTTAGATACCCAGTTCCTAACGGACTATTCCTTGCACCTCCACAACTTGTCTTCAAGCTCAATCGTCTGCCTCGGGGCGGTGTAGTTATTACCGAAATATACTTTGTTGATAGCTTGGGTAGATATATCAACACTCACCCCTATAATCTCAACATCGCTCAGTGGCAGGATCTCCCTCAATTTCTGGCGCTTCTTTCTAACTTTTCTGATCAAAGCCCCATATGCGGCATAAATCTCGCGAACCAAGATCGGGCAATACTCCCCAGGCGGATCTCGCATGAACTCTAACTGATAGTGGCGAATGAGCTCCCTGGCCCCGGGTAAAATCTCTAGCCCCTCAAAACTGATCCGCCGCTCTTCATTTATGGCGCGGTTCTCATGCTGAGTGTCGTCACCTTTCAGTTCAATGCCATATTCATATAGTTGCCTGGAACCCTCAACAGTGAAGCGATCCTCAAGCCTCTTGCTTCTAAGTTCCCGAGCCCTAGCTGCCTCAGCATCAATATCAGTATCAGCCTCATCATCACCAGGCTGTGAGCTCGGACGGGTCTTGGATCTAGAATGTGCCTGAGAGGACTGAGCAGCCTCCTCAGTAGACTACGCTTGTGCAGCAAGTGAGGCATCTCCAGATGCAGCCTCTGATCCCTCCTCCTCGGATCCATCACCGGACCCAGATGTAGATGATTCCTCCTCGTCAGACTGGGAGGAATTAGGAGGGGTAGGAGCTGGTACTGTGACCTGCCTGTTCCACGGGAGAGGAGCAACCCTGGTCTTCTTCACGGGCAAAACCTCGGGCTCATCATCCGACCCCTCGTCTCTAAGTGTGGGTTGGCCATCGGGCTTCCTTCGACCCATTGCTATTTACGTTTGCCTCGAGCCACCCCCTCGGGTGGTTGTCAACTTGGGTGGCGCCATACCTGTAATCAGCAAAAACCACAATCTAGTCAATCCGTACAAGTGAAATCTAAACAGTTAGTTTCTGAAAAATAAAATTTTTTGCTTCAGTTCTTTGATGTTCTCAGTCTGCAGACCGTCGATGTGCTTTGACGAGCCGTCGAACCTGTCGACGGATCGTCAAACAGCTCGACGGGACCGTCTTTGTACAAAGACCGTTCGTCGACCTGTCGACGGTGCCGTCGACATGTTTACGGCCCGGCAGCAGCAACCAACATTTAACAGACATCAAACATTTGCTTCGGCTTTGCGTTTTCCACTTCAACCAATCAGAGAACCAATTTTTCATTATTAGGCACATTTGCGGTTTTGGGGGTTTCGGGTTACTCAGACTTCACCCTCATTTTCGACATTTTGGATTTTAGGCCGTTATTCGAGTTTCGTTAAGTGGGTATAACGATTTCAAACCGCGATTTTTAATCGAAATACCCTCTGACCCGTTGGAGTTACTCAGACTTCACTCCGTAAGCACTATGTTTCGATAGACTTTCTCTTTTTCGGACCATTGGCGGGCATACAAGTTGATCCAAATGCCCGCCTACTCCATGGGAGCACGATATTCTCATCCCCACGAGTCCATCTAACAGCAATCATACGAAATTCCCTTCCCCCAACCATGATTTCAAAATTTTTGCCAATTCAAACATAGATTTCTTTCAACAAAAACAAACCCTAGGTCATAATTTCTACCCTTAGCGTTAACATCCCAGATATCACCCATGTATCCTAGTTAACAACACACCCAACTCATTTCAATACCATCTAATAGAGCCTAGGTCTCATAATCAAATATTCCAATTAATTTAGGAACCCCAGGCAACTTCTTCAGCAATTTTCGAACAAATATCAACACTAAAACCAAGAAAATGGCGAAATTTATGCACACACCTGATATGGAAGGAAACCTTGAAGAAAACATGGCTAAAACAGAGTAAAAAGACTGAGCCAATTCGTAACCCTAGGGCAGAGCCTCGCAATTTTTAGTGGTGGTGAGAGTGAAGGGTTGTGGGATTGGAATGGGAGTGATTATGGATGAAATTATGGGGATTTATGGAGGAAATAATGGGAAGTGATGGAGGGAGTTCGTGGGAGTAACTGAATAATTTTAAACGCCTCTGCCCTTTTAACTTGTTTTAAATGCCGACTGTTTGCCCTATATTTTTTTTCTAAGTTTTTGGACGAGTCGTCGACATGTCGATGACTCGTCAAAGCGTAAAGACGACACAAAAATTAAATAGAAGAGCTTGCCTGTTGATGAGCATTTCGACGGCGTCGTCGAATATGTCGATGGTCCGTCGACATGCTCGTCGATTTACTTACCTGCAGATGAGGAGTTGCTAATCCTCAGAAGTTCAGCTCTGCATATCGTCATTGTACATTGACGGTCCGTTGACATGTCGACGGCCCGTCTTTGTGCTCTGGTGTAACTTTACTGGTTTTTCGAGTTTCAGTTCTTGCGCACTCGATACCTAAAAAAAAAAAACTAAAACCTACTAAAACAAAATTACAGAATTTTAAACTTGGGTTACCTCCCAAGAAGCGCTTGATTTAACGTCGCAGCACGACGGTGTTATCAGATTACTCTTGGTCGGGACTTGCCGCGTCAGCATTCGTCCCAAGGTGCTTCAACCGATATCGGTCCACAATTCTATCTCCGTCAATCGTACCATGGTAGTGCTTCACACTCTGCCCATTCACCTTAAATGTCCTAGTTCCGTCTTCGGACTTCAATTCAATAGCTCCATGGGGTGAGACACTTACCACTTCAAAGGGACCTGACCACCATGATTTTAATTTTCCCAGAAGCAGCTTTAATCTAGAATTAAACAGCAAAACGGGGTCACCCTTGTAGAATTCCCGCTTCAGGATTTTCTTGTCATGATACTGCTTCATTCTCTCTTTGTATAGCGCTGCACTTTCAAAAGCCTGATAGCGGAACTCATCCATCTCGTTAAGCTGAAACAACCTGAGTTTAGTCGCTTCTTCCCAATTCATGTTCAATTTATTCAAGGCCCACATGGCCTTATGCTCAAGGTCAACTGGTAGGTGGCATGCCTTCCCGAAAACTAGCTCGAAGGGTGAAGTCCCAATCGGAGTCTTAAAGGCAGTCCAGTAAGCCCATAGAGCATCATCGAGCTTGCGGGCCCAATCAGTTTTGTTTGCATTCACCGTCTTTACTAAAATACTCTTTATCTCCCGATTAGAGACTTCAACTTGACCGCTTGTCTGAGGATGATATGGGGTTGCCACCCTATGCTTGACTCCATACTTCTCTATCAATCCCGCAAAGGCTTTATTGCAAAAGTGAGAACCACCATCACTGATTATTGACCTTGGGGTACCAAAACGATTAAATATGTTCTTTTTCAAGAATCCCATGACACTCTTGGCTTCATTATTAGGTAAAGATACCGCTTCTACCCATTTGGAGACATAATCAACAGCCACTAAGATGTATTTCATGCCACAAGAGCTTACAAAGGGACCCATAAAATCAATTCCCAAACATCGAACACTTCCACTTCTATTACAAAGTTCATAGGCATCTCTTGCCTCCTACCAATATTCCCCTGCCTTTGGCACTGATCACAAGAACGCACCATCAGATTAGCATCATGAAAGAGAGTAGGCCAATAATAACCACATTCGAGGACCTTTGCAGCAGTCCTCGTACCACTATGATATCCCCCAACTGGAGAGTCGTGGCAAGCCTTCAGAATCTCCAATGCCTCACTCTCTGGGACACAACGCCGAATAATGTTATCAGCACAAGTTCTGAATAAGTATGGTTCATCCCAATAATACTGACGAACATCCTGCAAAAACTTCTTCTTCTTCTGATACGATTTTATCTCGTCGGGAATGCTACTAGTTACCAAGTAGTTAGCAAAATCAGAAAACCAAGGTGCCACCTGCATAGACACCGCCAAAACTTTCTCATCTGGAAACACATCTTCAATGTCAAGTTCTTCTACGGGCACCCCAGTTTCTTCAAGCCTAGAGAGATGATCTGCAACTTGATTTTCGGATCCCTTTCTATCTTTTACCTTGAAATCAAACTCTTGTAACAAAAGGACCCAACGAATCAATCGCGACTTAGCTTCCTTCTTTGCCATCAAATATCTCAACGCAGCATGGTCAGTGTACACCACAACCTTGGACCCCAGCAAATAGGACCGAAACTTCTCAAAAGCATATACAATTGCAAGCAGTTCTTGCTCGGTCACCGTGTAGTTCATCTGCGCCGCATTGAGTGTCCTACTAGCATAGTGGATCGGGTGCATAATTTTATTATGCCTCTGGCCAAGCACATCACCTATCGCAAAGCCACTCGCATCACACATCAGCTCAAAAGGTAAGGACCAATCCGGAGTAACAATCACAGAAGCAGTACTGAGGCGCTCCTTTAATTCATCAAATGCCTTTTGGCACTTGTCATCAAACACAAATTTAGCCTTTTTTTCAAGAAGCTTGCACATCGGGTTAGCAATATTAGAGAAATCCTTGATGAAGCGCCTGTAAAACCCAGCATGTCCCAAGAAACTTCGGACACCTTTGACTGAGATGGGTTGAGGAAGTTTTGCAATCACATCTATCTTCGCTTGATCGACCTCAATTCCCTTTTCAGAGATATTGTGACCGAGGACGATCCCTTACTTCACCATAAAGTGGCACTTTTCCCAATTTAGCACGAGATTTGTCTCCTCACATCTTTTCAGTACTTGACTCAGATGGTCAAGAAAATCATCAAACGAATCACCAATAATAGAGAAATCATCCATAAATACCTCCAAGAAGTCCTCTACCATGTCAGAAAAGATCGACATCATGCACCTCTGAAAAGTGGCTGGTGCATTGCACAACCCAAAGGGCATTTGGCTGAACGCAAATGTCCCATAAGGACAAGTAAAAGTCGTCTTCTCTTGATCTTCTAAGGCAATGTTGATCTGATTATAGCCCGAGTGTCCATCTAGGAAGCAATAGTACGACCTCCCTGCTAGTCTATCCAACATCTGATCGATGAAAGGCATGGGAAAATGATCTTTACATGTGGTAGTATTCAGCTTCCTATAATCCATGCAAACACGCCACCCAGTAACTGTACGAGTGGGAATCAGCTCATTCTTTGCATTAGGCACCACAGTGATACCTCCTTTCTTTGGTACATATTGAACAGGACTTACCCACTTGTTGTCTGCAATCGGATACACTACCCCAGTATCTAACCACTTTATGATCTCCTTTTTCACGACCTCTTGCATGTTCTGATTCAATCTCCGTTGATGCTCACCACTCGGCTTGCTGTCCTCTTCTAGCTGAATTTTGTGCTCACAAATACCAGAAGGAATACCTCGAATGTCTGCTATGGTCCAACCAATAGCACGTCTGTACTCGCGCAAAATCTCCACTAGACACTCAATTTGTTCCTCAGTCAATAATGCTGAAATAATTACTGCAATGTCTTGTCCGGACCAAGGAACTCATACCTCAAATGTGATGGGAGCTGCTTGAGCTCAAGCTTTGGAGGCTCGACAATAGAAGTCTTAGCTGGTGGAGTAGTTCTATTTACAAGATCAAGATTAAGCTTTCTTGGGTGATAAGTGTAGGAACCTCGACCCTCAAGCGCGTTTATAGTTTCCACGTAGCTCTCCATATCACAAGCATCAAAATTTATCAGAACTGCAGTGAGAGCTTCTTCCAGACTTTCTTCTTCCATTTTATGTTCAACAGCATCATCAATCCCATCAAACAAATCAATAACCGAGATACTCTCATAAGCGCTTGGCAACTCCATCCCCTTGCTTGCTTGGAAAGTCACTTCTTCATCATTCACTCGAAAATTAATTTCATTCTTCTCAGAGTCCATAAGTGCTCTTCCCGTAGCAAGGAACGGGCTTCCCAAGATGATGGGAATATCACTATCCACCACACAATCCAGAATCACGGAATCAGCAGGCAACATGAATTTACCCACTTGCACCAACACATCGTCTATAATCCCTATTGGCTTCTTGATAGATCTGTCAGCCATCTGTAGTCGCATGGAAGTTGGTCTAGGGGTCCCCAATCCGGATTGTTTTTAAAATAGCAAGGGGTATCAAGTTGATACACACCCCATTATCACATAGAGCACGGGCGAATGCATAAAGCCCAATATTGCACGGAATGGTAAATTCCCCTGGATCTCCCTTCTTCTGAACTGTGGTGGAAGCAATAATTGAACTCACACGATGAGTTAAATTCACTGTCTCATGTTGAATAGACTTTTTCTTCGTAAGCAGGTCTTTCACAAACTTAGAAAATCCGAGCATCTCTTTGACAACATATAAGAATGGAAAATTTACTATTAACTGCTTCAACTGATCATAGAACTTCTGACACTTAGCATCATCATTCTTCTTTGCCAACCTTCGAGGAAAGGGAGGCTTTGCTTTGTACATCTGAGTCAAAGGGCGAAGAGCCCCGTTTATCGTGTGTTTCCCTGTATCAGCAGCAACTTCTGGAATATCAGCAACGTTTTCTTCACCACGGACTTCCTCATCAATAATAGGCACATCAGAATGCACTTCTTCTTCCTCAATAATCGGCTCTAGATCAACCACCTTCTTGTCAGCACCTTGAATTATTTTACCACTCCTCGTGCTAATAGCAAAAGTACGTTCCACTCCCCCACCATTCTTCGGGTTTGGAATGGTATCACTAGGAAGCCCTCGTTTTCTAGCAGGATGCTGTTCTATAGAAAGATCACGCATCTGCTGTTCAAGATTCTGAATAGCTGCTGAATGAGAGACCACCGTCTCTGAAAGCCCAGATAAAGTCTTTTCAGTGTTCGTCTGACTTGCTAAAACTTTCTCAAGCATTGATTCCAACCTCGAACTACCTTAATCATTAGATTTCCCTTTTGGTGGAATGTAAGGGTTGGCACTTCTGTTCCCAAAATTTTCGTTGTTGTTGTTGTATCTCCCTTGGTTCGGTCCACCATAGTTGTTATTGTAGTTCCTTTGGTTGTTTTTGTAGTTCCCTTGATTGTATGACCCCTGCCCTTGTTGGGGTCACCAGTATCTCTGAATCGGCCCAAGAATATCCCTCTTCGCTATGTAATCTGCATACTGAACATTCTCAACTTGCGGAGGGGTCCCTCTTAAAACGGACCCTCTGGGACTTGGTACATTCCAGGCGGCATGCCTGAGATATCTTCACATACGTTCACCTTCTTCCCTTCTCTCTCATCAAGCCTCTTTATCAGTAAAGAGAGACTAGTGGCCAATTGTGCCAATGTCTGCTGCGTTTCCTGGCTATCTTTCATAATGGTTTGAATCAACGATGTTCCAAGTGATAGCCTATCAGAATTACTTGAATGTCATGCTTGGTTGTGTGTAGTAAATTGGTTAAGTATATCAGTAATAGTAGCATAAGACTTATTCATGAAACACCCGCTGGCAGCATTATTGGCAATTGATTGGGTCATAGGATCCAACCCTCTATAGAACTTCTCCTTCAAAATCTGTTCTGAAAAACCATGGTTTGGACTCTTATCCAAATATTCTTTGTACCTCTCCCAAACTTCAAAAAGTTATTCCTCATTACGCTGTTTGAATTCGTAAATCTGATCACGAATTTCAGCTCTTTTACTCGGGGGGTACCACTTCCTGAGAAAAACCCTGACCATCTCTTCTCATGTAGCAATAGAGTTCCGGGCAGCTTTGTGAACCATTTTCTTGCTTCTCCGGCTAACGAATATTTTGAAGAGTTTCAGTCGGACTGCTTCTTGAGTCACACCTCGTTGGATATGCTGAGAGCACACCCAGAAAGTTTGTTATATGTTGGTGAGGGTCATCATCGACTGCATTCCGAAAGTATCCCTCTTGTTTGAGCATATGATAGAGGGAATTATCAAACTTGATAGTAGTAGCAGTCACCTTCAGATGAACGATTGTAGATGCAAAGTCTTTATCTGCTTCTGGTTCATAAGCAAAAACATTCTCGACTGGAAGTTCGTTGTTGGCCAAGATCACCTGGTTTACAAGGTAGCAAACGAGGTGTGTTGGAATATGACAAAGACTTTAAGAAGAGTAAACACTATTTAATAATTTCAAAACCGTATTCCCCGGTAACGGCGCCAAAATTTGATACGCTCAAATTACACCTATTAATGGTATAACGCGGACGTTGTCAAATATAGTAACCTAACGAGGTTGGGGTCAAATCCCACAGAGAATATGGCGTGAAAAGTTTACTAAACAAGTATTATACTAATCTTGCGGTCCTAGTGTATTCCAGAAAAGGGTTTTATAGTTGACTTGGTTTGTGGACTAATTTAAAATGACTGGAAATTTAAAGTTGTAAATATATGGGTAAAAAGAACCAAGGTTGTGTCCCCGTCAGATAAAGTGTATGATCATGGGTATCGCTTTTGATATACTTCTAATGGACTGTTTGTATGGATGCACTTAACCTCTATGTGAATCTGAATTATTTCCCAATAAGAAAACATTATTTCTTTCTATGCTTTTTCCAAAGATAAGAAAGTATGCGTGAAGAACGGTTAATTATGCCAAGTAAATTCCTTTTATTCCTAAGTGAATTTATTAAACAAGGTTTAAAGCCCTGAGTTCTTGTTATTTGTTCTTACCTAACCCTAGCTATTTTCCCAAATAAACTAAAAGTGTAAGGCGTTAGCTAATGTTTGCAACCACTAACTATATGATGAAAACGAAGAATAAATAAACCCTAACAATCCATTATGCGTATATCATTCACGATCCTCAATCACAATACACCCATCCTTGGTTTCACAACCTTAGTAAAGGTTTTTAGCTACTCATGGCAACAAGAAAACAATAAAAGATTGAAGATTGCATAATTAAATTATTGTATTGAACTTACGAATAAAACTTGAAAGTAATGAATGTAATTGTCTAGAAGTCTTCAAAAGCAATAACAACTCAAAAGTAATTACTATAAGTCTAAAACTCCAGATGTCTGAAAAATAAAACCTAAACAGGTATTTATACAAGTCAAAACTCGGAATAATCAATCCCAGTCCTGTTCCATCTCGGCTTGCACTTCGACGGGTCGTCTTTGCACTTCAACGGTCGTCGACATGCTCGACGACTAACTCGACGATCTGAGTATGCTTTTATCACTCTACAGGAACTCCACCGTCGAAGCACTTCGACGGACCGTCGATCATGTCGACGGTGCAAGTCGACGATCTGATGATGATATGATGAATTGTCACTTTGCAGGAACTTATCGACGAGGCAACCCGACGGGCCGTCGAGCATGTTGACGGTCCATCCTTATGATTATCAGAACAAATTGTTTCTTTTCCTTATTGTTTTTCTTTCCGAGCATTCTATCTTCAAAATACCTGCCCAACACATCAAACTAACACAAACTTGCTTGAAAATAAGTAAAACTTAGAGTTAAAAAACATTAGATATGCCAAAATTCCCGGCACATCATAGAACTAGAGTTAGAAAATAGGTCCATATATACGGACCTTATATATTTATACGGACCAGTATATGGTCCGTGTAAATATATGCGGCCTGTATACCTTGTTGTATTTCCTTGTCTGTGCAGCCCTCTTTTGATATATATCTCGACTTCTACTTATTTTTATTTCATTCCAACATAACCCTAAGTCCATGAAAGCTCTAAAACCCTCTCCTAAACATATCTAACCAATCTCTAAGAGAAATCAACGATTAAAAGTGCAAATCAAGAGATCCAAGCTTAGGGTTGTTTATTGAATCTTAGTGTTGCTTCTTGTGCTGAACTTGAGAAGAACTTAAGGGTGAAGAAACTTTTATGCTGGATGGTTATTGAGCTCTGGAAGTAAGCTTCTACCTTGTTTTCATGATTATGGAATTATTTAGCCTTTCTACTACTTGCTAGATGAGAAAGTTGTGAAAGGAAAACTTAAACTTGCTTTGGAATATAAGTTGAGTTGTGGACTGATCTTTGATCATGTTGTTGCTGTGTTATTAGGATGATTTCCATGTATGTGGATAGTATTTGATGTGGTTAAGATATTGTTGAGTTTATACTTCATGGATGAGAAGAAGGGAAGTGTATATCATTCTTGTATATTAGTATATTTGAGAGTGGATTGACGAATATCCTTGTATGATTGTTGTAGGAAGTATAAGAGGCTCATATGAGATGTTAGTTGTTGTTGTTGGCATGTTATGGATGTAATTCTATGGTAAATGAGTAGTAGGTGATGGTGTAATCATATTGTTATGATTTTGCAACATAGACATCAAAAGGAAGAGAGTATAATAATCGTACGAAGTATATTTTGGGCTATTTGTTCTGTAACTTGGGAATACTTGTTGAAATAAGTTTAAGGAACTTATGTATACTTGTTGTGTTACACCTCGGAAATTTTGGATTTGTTGCCTTGTGAATAGGCTAATGTGAGCTTAAGGTGATTATGAAATTCTTACAAGATTAAGGGAAGTATTAGATAGCTTAAAGTGCATACTATAAGATTTTGAAGTCATATGAATATGTGAAATTTAGTTTGTTGGAGAAAGTGAAATGTAAGTCGTATTTGGAAAGGTTTTCGCTATAATTGAGCTAATAATTATTTGGTGATGTCTTGAGAGGCTGCTATAGGGCCTATTGTATGGTTAATGAAGTAATATATAAAGTGCCAAGAAGGTTCCACCAGGATTGGAAGTCAAACTAATCAACGAGAGAAAGTTTCAGATAACTGTGAGTTATACGACCACTTATACGGTCCGTATAACTTTATACGGTCCGTATAAGGGGGGTCCGTATAACATGATCTTAATAGAAAGGGAAATTTTTATGGTGGTGTTATACGGTCCACTTATACGGACCGTATAATATTATACGGACCGTATAAGTGGTCCGTATAAGTCCATCGGGCAGCATTTTAATTTTTGTATACATAGATGACCCTTGTTCTTTTATTTCATTTCTCACATTTCCACAAGTCTTGAGAGCTCCAAACCCTTCTCCAAGCATATTCCACTCCAACCCAAGAGAAAACAAAGATCAAAAGGCAAGAATCAAGATATCCATGTGTTAGAAGGCTCACTAAGGTTAGTAGACTTCAAGATCTACTTGGATATTGTTGCTAGGGTTTTTGCACAAGTTGATATCTTACTCTAAAGCTCATTCTTATAAGATAAAAGGTTATTTTTCATGCTTATTTCATGCTATCATGAATGCTTGGTTGTTGAAAAACTTGGGTAGAAGAATAAAGTAGAAAATGAGGTCTAAATGTAGCTTTTGTGATGTTTTTGAGTAGTAAGCTAACTTGAGTCATGATTCTTAGTATGATATGGGTATAATATTATTATAAAAGGTAGTAATAGTTATGAGGAAGCATTGTATGAAAATGTGCTAAGAATGGGTGTGAAGTTGTTAGTATAAGTTGAGCATGAGAATGAATTTTGAAGGCTTAATGGAATGTGATTACTTGATTATGGTATTGTGGATGTTATTGCGGTTGTTTGGGAGTTGTTTTGTAATATGGTGGAAGTTGATGAGATAGGGGAAATGCTTCCCAATTTTCATTAGATCATGAATTATTCTACTTTGAATTTAAGAGTATCATTAAGGCTTAACTATGGTATGAATCCTTCTAAATGTAGATTGTCCAAGCTTCGACGGTGAACGTTAAGTAGTTAAGAAGACAAAGAGGTATGTAAGGCTAACCCTTCTTTCATTAAGGCATGATTCCTTGCCACATACCCTTTCATGAGTTTCATAGTGTCTTCCAAATGACTCTATCTCTAAAAATTACTAAAGCTCATGATCCTCGATACTTTCACGATGCTATTACCTCTCTTATATGATAGTTTATCCTCTAAGGATAGATGTAACGAAAACGATTATGGTAATGATATGATGATACTCATGGACTCTTATGTATACGTGTCTAAGTATGTATGACTATTATGTAACACCGAGCCTATATGGTCGGGTCTGATACCTATCGCGCGCACACCACTGTAGTTGGGTCGGATAACACTGAGCCTTGGTAGGGCCAGGTATGTATAACACCGAGCCTTGTCATGGCCGGGTACGTGAACACCGAACCTTCATGGTCGAGTATGATACTAATATATACATATATGAGTGAGCATTATAAATGGAAGGTTCCTATTAGAAAATAGGTAAGAAAATAGGATTGTTGCCACTAGAGGTACAAGTGGCTCTATTATCTCATGACTCTCCTATCTTATGTTATTTCTTATGCTTCCACTATGATGATTGATTATACTTTACATACTCAGTACATTATTCGTACTGACGTCCTTTTGTTTGTGGACGTTGCGTTATGCCCGCAGGTGGACAGGGAGACAGACTTGATCCATAGATTATTCGTTCAGGGACTGCATAGAGGAGCTCCATTTGATCCGGAGCTGCAGCTGTTGGTACCATTCTTTTGTGTACATACATATGGGCATGGCGGGGTCCTGTCCCATCTATATGATGTTACATACTCTTTTTAGAGGCTCGTAGACAGTTGTGTATGGTTAGATGTCTTTTATCTTTGTCGGCTTATATTTTGTATATCATTTTGTTAGCCTCGTCGGCTTGTGTATATGTATATGGGCATAGTTGTTGATGATGATATAAATGTGTCGTTGCCCAATGAGATTAGTATTATTGATGTATAGAAATCATGCGTAGGCCATGTGACTCACCTAGATATGAATATGAATGTACGATAAGAGATGCCCGGGTAGGTTAGCACCGGGTGTCCGTCAAGGCCCTCCGGTTGGGTTGTGACATGTTGTAGTTGTGGGATTTTTGGTGATGATTAAGAAATAGAGGAATGCTGCCCTTTTCACTTTGGAATCGAGTTATCATTGATATACGTGATATCCTAGCGCCATCTAAGTTGTATATGTATTCTTTTTTATAGGATTAGCGCTCTAGTTGTGATAAGCTCGTTGTTGGATTACTTGGACGACTTGAGGTATTTTAAGGCTAACTTTCCTTCTTTTGGCATGATCCTTATGAATGGAACGTAAACGTAACACTACTCCCTAATGATTCTATTCTTAGCAGCTAGGGATATCCCATGATGATTTATGATCTAGTAATGTTGATTTCAGTAAGCACTTTTTCAGATTCAGTATGATTCATAGAGTCATTTGTTGATGAAAATGTTATCACGTAACGATGTTCGGTGGTAGAACGACCTTACGTCACTCCAACAGATTTAGGATGTTACACCTATGACCCCGCAGACGTTACATACACGTATATTATGTGTTATATATATATGGCGTATAGGGAAGGTGACGACATTATATACGCACTACCACCTGATCAGCTGGTCACATGCTGATGCCCACAGAGGCCGATATGATACAATGGGATGCCCACAAAGGTTTGACAGGCGTTATATACGCATATATATGTATGACACTTATGCATGCATGCACAGTATTTATGCATATCATTGGCCCACAGTGGTAGTTCAGACGTACAGGTTGCATTCATTTTATCTTATGTTTTTTCGTGTTACTTTCATGTCTCTATTATGCTGTTTTCCATGCCTTACATACTCAGTACATTATTCGTACTGACGTCCATGTTGACTGGGGACGTTGCGTTTCATGCCCGCAGGTCTTGATATACGGGTTGACAGCTCTCCCAGGAGGATATCAGCTCAGCGGACAGTGTTGTTGCACTCTACTTGTTCCGGAGTTGCCTTGTGAGTCAGTATGGTTATATATGCATATGTATGGGTACGGCGGGGCCCTGTGTTACATCTTGGAAATTTCGAGTCGTTTGCATTATGAGTAGACTAACATAAGCCTAAGTGGACATGAAGTCCTCATAAGGTTAAGGAAGGTATTTGATAACTTTAAGTGCGTACCTTAAGGTTTTGGAGTCATATGAATCGGTGGAAGTAAGTTCGTCAAAGGAAGTGGAATTTGAGTCATATTTTGGGAAGATTTCGCATCAATTGAGTTATACTTTGTCTAGTAATACCTTGAGGGGAGATATAGGGTCCCTTAGATAGTTAATGAAGTTTTGTACAAGTACCAAGAAGGTTCCATAAGGATTGGAAGTCAAATGAATGAAAGGGAGCAAGTTATCGGAAGTAGCTATTTGACGGTCCATTTGACGGACCATAGGATATTTGACGGTCCGTTAAATGGTGGAGCCACCACCGTGAAACGATCACAGAGAGGTATGTTTGGTTAGGCTATTTCAAGGTCCATTTGATGGACCGCAGGATGTTTGACGGTCCGTCAAAATGGCCGTCAAAGTTGCCGACGGGATTTTAAGTGAAGCTTTATATATTTCGTTTTACCTCATTTGGGTTCATTATTTCCCCATTTCAGACCCTAGAGCTCTCCAAAACCCTCTCCCCAAGTTTATGTACTAATCCATGCCAAACCCAAGAGGATCAAGGGATTCAAGTGCTAAAAAGCTTACTAGGGTTTGTGGAGCTCAAGATTTCCTTTGGAGTTGATGTTGGAGGTTTCACTCTAGTGGAGTAATTTGATCCAAGGCTTGTTCTTGTGTGATTAAGGTGAGTTTTCACATTTATTGCATATAGTTAAGGTTGTTTGATTGTTATACAGTTTGGTTGAAGGAGGAAAAATGAAAGGAGAGTTCAAGTATGAGTTTGAGGATATTTTGAGCTATAAATTAACTTGAGTTATAATTTTTGGCATGTTATGAGTATAATCTTGTTATGGGTGGTAATAATGATGATGAGGAAGTGTCGTATGCAAGCGCATATGGTGTTGTGTTGCAGTTATTGTTATGGGTTGATTATGAAAAGGAGTTTTGGGATGGAATGAAGCATAACTTGAATGAAGTCTCTAATTATGGTATTATTGATGATTTCATTGTTGATTGGGAGTTGTTTTGGAATTTGGTAGAAGTAGACGAAATAGGGGAAATACTGCACAATTTTCGCTAGCTCAAAATTATACTAGTTTTTCCCCTATTTCGTAGTTAAGAAGACATAAATGTATGTAAGGCTAACCCTTCTTTCTTAAGGCATGATTCCATTGTTGTGCGCCTAGAGATGAAATTCATGATGTCTTCCATGATGACTCCATTGCTAGAAGTGCAAAAGCTCTTAGTCCTTGATACTCTTATGATACCATTGATCTCGTCCTACGATAGTTGATCTTTTAAGGAAAGGTATAGTGATGAGGATGATGATGTTGCTTTTACTTATGTATTCATATATATAGATGAAGCCATGTTGTGACACCGAGCCTATATGGCCGGGTATGATATCTATTGCGCGCACACCACTGATCTGTTGGGTACGGACAACTCCGAGCCTTGTTATGGCCGGGTACGGATGACACCGAAACTACATGGTCGAGTATGGTATTATTATACATATATATATATATATATATATATATATATATATATATATATCTGTGTGTGTGTGTGTATGAGAGGTTTTCCTTAGAGAAAGGGTAAGTAGGTATGATTAACGTCTCGAGAGGTATAAGTGGTTCTTCTATTTTATGCTATCCTTCATGTTTTTATCATGTTACTACTTATGCCATCCATACTCAGTACATTTTTCGTACTGACGTCCTTTGTTTATGGACGTTGTGCTCATGACCGCAGGTGGACAGGGAGACAGACTCGATCCTTAGGCTGATTCATCAGAGATTGCCCAGAGAAGCTCCATTTGATTTGGAGCTGCAGCAGTTGGTACTACTCTTTGTGTATTTATATGGGCATGGCGGGGCCCTGTCCCGTCTTTATAATGTCACAAACTCTTTGTAGAGGCTCGTAGACAGTTGTGTATAGCTATATATCTCTAATCCTTGTCGGCTCATATTTTGTATATCATTTTGATAGCCTTGTCGGCTTGCGTGTGTGTGTGTCTGTGTGTGTGTGTATATATATATATATATATATATATATGGGCATAGTTAATGATGTTGATACAAAAGTGCCTAGTCCGATGGAATTTGTAGTACTGATGCATAGAAATTTCGATTTAGCCTTATGGCTCACCTAGATATGATTGTGAAGGTATGATGAGGGGTGCTCGGTGGGTTAGCTTCGGGTGCCCGTCTAGGCCCTCCGGTTGGGTCGTGACACCCTGTCCCGACCACGTTATGTCATGTACTCCATTAAAGGCTTGTAGATAGGTATGTACAGTCAGATGTAGTATGGTCTTGTCGGCCCGTACAGTATATCCAGCTTGTTTATGCAGTTACATCCTTTCAGACTTGTCCTATTTCAGTCTATTACTTCTGTGAGTCAGCAGGTTATCTCATGGTGGCCCTAATAGCCCACCTATGCTTATGATTACATTACGGATGTATGTCTAGTGGTACTCGGCAAGTAAGGCTAGGTGCCCGTCATGGCCCATCAGTTTGGGTCGGGACATATAAAGTATAAAACAAATTTGTTTGTATGAAGTATAGTCTTTATCAGTGTTTTAAAAGGCGTTTTTGGGGCAAGCCCCGGGGCGAGGCGTACCAAAAACGCACCGAGGTAGACAGGCAGGGCATAAGTATCGTGGGGCGTAAGCCCCAAGAACTTTTTCAAGTTTGAGCCAAAATTGCTTAATAAATCTTTTTTTAAAAGTTAAATATACAATAATTAACTCATACTGAATTCTCAAACTAAAAATCTCAAAAAGTCAAAAGTTTTTTCTAATTGTTTATCCTAATTCACCATCTTTTCTCTTTGTTGTTTACAAAGTAACATATACACTTTAGACCTTTGTATGCACAGTGCAAACTACAAGGCAAAAAGCTTTGTCCTCCAATTCTTACTATCTTCCATGTTTGAATTTTCCTTCTTTATGCTTTATTTTCTTCAAGATATTTTTCGCATTCTTCAATTTATCTTTTTCAAAATAGTTTTTAGTTTTAGAATTTCTTTTGGTATCGAGCTAGTTTAGATAATATTTTGAAGACTCTCTTCTGGCTATGGCTATTTGTATTATAATGAGTATTAATTTGTATCTAGTTTTAGGTTTTTAAACAATAACTTATATTATTGTCATTTTTATCTTTGATTTAATAGAACAGAGTATCATTTTTACAACTCTAATTGTGTTTCATCATAGTCATGTTATTGTGTAATGCATCTTTACGTTATTCACTATTCAAGATTTTTTTAATGGTTCATGTACATGTTAGCTTGTTAATAGTAGATATATACATTTTTCTACTAATTTTATTATTTTTCGATTTTAATGTATTTTTTTACTTATATGTTTATTTTATTAATTTATAAAATACTAAAAATTAAATACATGGGGCTTACGCCCCGTGCCTCGAGGCTTACACCTGGGCGAGGCATATATAAAACGTCTCGCCTTACGCCCGCACCTTTTAAAACATTGGTCTTTAGTTCTTATTTGATTGCTTTGTGATTGATTAATTCCTGTATGTAGAATTTTTGTAATTTATTTATGTTTTAATTAACTAACATGATAAGAATGTGATTCTGCTTGATGGAAATTGAGTGTATGTAGAATGGATTGCTCAGGAGTTACATCGTTTTTTAGGAATGCAATTGATTATGAATCTGTAACTATATATTGTTAAAGGAAAGGGAATTATTTTATGTTTATTTAAGTTCAAAAACTTCTGGTAAGTGAAGAGGAACAATACAATTTTTACTAATGGACGCGATAATTGCACGTACACTATAACTGGTATTATATTAAAAGCATGAAGCTCCTTAGCGAAATGCCGTTCGTTCTTTTTTTTTTGCCTTTTTACATAGTGTTCACATTGGACAAAATAAGAATTTAAATAGATTTCACATTAAATAAAATACTCATTAAATTATTTTCCTAATATTTAGGATTTGAAATCCATTGAAATTTGATTATTAAACCTTTCCTTATGTACTTATATTTTAGGACTATAAAATAAATCAAAATTTTATATTAAAAATCCTTAAAAAGTCAATTTAATACACAGTTTGTGTACGTTCTTTTGAAGTAGTTTGTATGGCAATTGACAAGTGACATTACATAGTCCAAAATTTTTGGGCGTAAATAAAAGGGAAGTCAACTAATAATAGAATTCTAATGCAAATGACTCTAGGATTCTATAACTTACCTTCAAGAATTTTAGGAATGCAATTATTTACCTTTTTCATTTAATTCTTTCTTTTAAAGAGAATTCTCACACTGAACAAACTTTGTGATTTAATATTTCCTAATATATAGGACTTTTATGTATTCATAAATTCTTCCTTATTTGAAAAATAACACCAATATTAGATCAATCAAAGTAGGAACCTTTCATGTGCCTAAATTTCCCTTTAGGTTAAAGAGATTGTATTCTTTGTTATATAAATATATAAGTAAAAAGTGACGCCAAAATTTGAAAAAATTAAAGTAGGAAACTTTCGTGTACCTTAGAACTTCATTAGCTAAGTTCATTTTTTTCTTGTAATGTTTGCTATTAAATGATGTACGCGCTTTGTTCACGCGCAAAGCGCATACACTAAACTAGTGAATCAAAATACTCCAAGAAAAAAAAGAGATACCAAAAATTCCTGCGCTAAAGGGGCATTAAAACCCGCCCATCAGACTTCTTCCCCACCACTGGTCCCCCACTCAAATTAATAAAAACCAAAATGTCATTAAAGAGAAAAACCGTGGGCCCACATTCCAAAAACAAACATTCCGCTTCAAATTTCATCCCAAAAGTCAATATTCTCGGTATATTCAAGTCAAGGAACAATATTAGAAGCTTCAATTTCGTAATAAAGTGATGTACAACTCGATTGAAACAACCCTACAACAAGCTTCGATCAAGGTATTTACTATGAACTTTCTAATTATTTTGTTAAATACATTAGAATTCTAAGCTTGATCAATGTTTCATAGTCTCAAGTTTCAAAAAATAAACCTTTTTCCGCAAAAAATTTCATGAATTTGAATTATTTTTTATATGTTTTCACTGGCAGTTGGGACTGCAGTGAGTTATATTTTTATTTTTATTTTTTGTTAATTTTTTTTTTGTTAATTGTTTATTAATTATTTAATTAGAAAAAATATAGTAATCTCCTATTATTTTTTAATTATGTAATTTTTAATTTATTTAATTATCAAATTGTTTATCCTATGTTAATTGTTTGTTTATCCTATGTTAATTGTTAATGTGCTAATTAGTTATCTAATTTTATGTGTTAATTATTTAATTAATTATTTAGTTAATTAATTTATCGCTTAATGAATTATTCGTTATTACTTTAATTGTAGTTAGAAGAATAATTAGTTAGCAATTGTTAATTAGTAATTCGCTAGTTGATATAATTTCCTGATAAAGGATTAGTTAGTTAACATAATTTCCCGTTTAGTATAAACTTTTAGTTAAGAAAATAATTAAGTAGGTAATTTTTCATAAGAATATAATGCAACATAATTCTCATAATTCACAATCATAAAACGAATAATGAACGATAAACTAAATCCTTAGTTTAGGATTGGGCATCGTTAATAAACTTACCCTATAAAGGATTACATCACAAATATAATTTCCCTATAAAGGATTAGTTATGTAACATAATTTTCCGTTGAATAAATTAGCTATTTAATAATAAACTTTTAGTTAAGAAATTAATTAATTTAGTAATTTTTAATTAGATATAATTTTGCAAAAATTATAATACAACATAATTCTCATAAGCCACAAATTTTGAATAAAGAAGGATAAACTAAATCCCGGATAACGAATGATAAAGGATTAGTTAGTTAATATAATTATTTTTATAAACGATTAGTTAGTTAATATAATTATTTTTATAAACGATTAGTTAGTTAATATAATTTGGGTTAAAATATTAGTTAGTTAACATAATTTCCCTTTAATTTCAAGAATAATTAATAATTTAGTTTGGACAGACAAACCTCCATGGATCCCAACGTTTACCCGGGGCCCATCGATAGATCAGTACTTGCTCTACAGGATAATCACAGGTCCGAGCTATTATGGGGTGAGGTTATACATATGGGGGCACGCTCCATCCCCGTAAGATGGAAATGGCGTGGGCTTTTTTACGCCAGCGCCCCTACATCCCTGCATCTAAGAGATATTGTATTGGGGCGGTATATATCGCTGTGTCTCAATTGGTCAGGTACAGCATGATCGAGCTCTTGTGACGGTCATACTTGAGCGGTGGAGGCCTGAGATGCACACCTTTCATCTCCGCACTGTTGAGGCCACAATCACGCTTCAGGATGTTGCGGTGTTGTTTGGATTGCGGGTAGATGGAGACCCATTATATAGTCGGGATGAGCCTTCTCCTGGTGAGACATGCGCAACGGAGTTAATTAGGCTCACCGAGTTCGTGGCTGTGGGCCCTACTATCTGGGGATAGAGTCGAGTGAGGATTAGTGCCCTCTGCGATTATTTGCGTGACTTGCCTCCTATTCACGACGACACTGATCAGATGGTTGTTGATCGTCATGCCCGTCTGTACTTGCTCATTATATTCGGGGGCATCATGTTCCTGAACAAGTCGGGTGCCTTTTTCAGCTTACGGTACTTGATCTTTTTGGACGATCTGGAACGCTTATGTAACACCTTGTACCTTTAAACTAGGATACGTTCATGATTTGGGACATAGAAGATCAGATGAGAAGTGTTGGAAATAAATTCGTCTCAGTTCGGCAAAGTTCCATTTTACGTCCAGATATACGGACCGTATATTATTATACGGCCCATACTTACAAACCGTATTTGGTAGGTGGAAAATTTCAGTTTCTGCCAAAGTTTTAAAATTCCTTAATACGGACAGTATAAAGTTATATGGACCATACTTTGTAAGCGTATAATAGAATACGGACCGTATTTTGGGTCCGTGAATCTTGTTTGAAAAATCTCAGTTTCTAGAAATTTTTAGAATTCTTAAATACGGTCGTTATACGGACCGTTTATAATTATACGGACCGTATAAGTTGACCGTATAATTTCCCGACTCAATTAAGTATAAATACCTCATGTTCAATTCCTTTTCCACTTTTCACATTCTCCAAGCCCTAGAACGAAGGTTTTCTCCTCCCAATAATCTAAAACACCAAGGTAAGCCTATTCCAATCATTCCAAGTCAATTCTAACATGTATTCATGTGATATAATGAGAGTTTATCATTCCTAACCTAGGGTTTCAAGAAAACCCATTTAAAGGATTCAAGATTAAAGCTTTAGGGATTCTTCTTCAACTTCAGATTATTGATACAAGTTTTGGGAGCATTAGCAGGTATGTAGGGTTTCTATCTACGTGTGGGAACATCATTGTTCTTCCCCACGCCACGTTCTTCCAGGATTATACGAAAGTTTACCAAAACTAGGGTTCTAGATATGTTCATGATAACCCTAAGTACATGTACCATGAAATACCATGTTTGTAAGGTTACTTCGTTATTGTGTTCTTAATATTTCATTCTGGTTATTGAGAATTTGTCCGTAATCCATGAAAACCCATACTTTGCATTCCATGGGTTCTTAAATGCAAGACATGAACTTTTATGTTTATTTTCATGAAATTCTACATGTTTCCATGTTTCCATGTTTTCATACAAGTTATATTATATATTTATCTTCATGTTATAATACAATCACAAATCATGTTCACAATCATGTTTATGAAATTCATGGGCTTCTCAGCCAACTATATCATGTTCTTGTTTTTGGCAGTTGCACAAATTACCGAGAAGGTTTTATACCTGAAACTACGTATGCCAACGTAGGATAAGGATCGCTCCGCCTAGTAGGACAATTCCTTCATATATTCCCCATTGAGGGATTTGAATCCATTCATGTCATGTTCATGTCTTGTACCCCGGCAAGGTACAAGATGGCTTAGCTAATCAGGCAGACATCAGACACCACGTACTAACGTGGTGGTTTCATGTTGGTTACATTAATGCTCTCCCACATATACGTTTCTTATGTTATATATATATATATATATATATATATATATATATATATATATATATATATATATATATATATATATATATATTTAATTTCATGCTCATGATCAGGTTTCAGTTTCAGTTTCATCCCTCATCATGTTATTTCATATGCAATGTCTGTTTCATTCAGTACCAGTTGTCAGTAAATTTCCAGAGGTCTTTCCAGATGACCTACCCGGCGTCCCTCTCGATAGGGAGATTGACTTTGGAATCGATCTAGTTCTCGGCACCAAGCCGATATTTATTCCGCCATATAGAATGGTTCCAGCCGAGTTGAAAGAATTAAAAGTTCAGTTGAAAGATCTTCTTGACAAGGGATTTATTCGACCAAGTGTCTCGCCTTGGGGCACACCGGTCTTGTTCGTCTGAAAGAAAGATAGTTCTCTACGCATATGTATTGACTACCGCCAGTTGAATAAAGTCACCATTAAGAACAAGTATTCTCTCCCTAGAATCGATGATTTATTTGACCAACTTCAGGGTGCTCAGTGTTATTCCAAGACTGACCTCGGATCAGGTTACCATCAGTTAAAGGTTAAGGAAGTTGTTATTCCTAAGACAGCTTTCAAAACCCGTTATGGACACTTTGAATTTCTTGTCATGTCTTTTGGATTGCGAAATGTGCCAGCTGCTTTCATGGACCTTATAAACAGGGTTTTCAAGCCCTATCTCGATTTATTCGTCATTGTTTTCATTGATGATATTCTGGTATATTCCCATAGTGAGGCTGATCATGCAGAACATCTCAGAATACTGTTGCAGACTCTTAAGGATCGTGAACTTTTTGTAAAATTCTCAAAGTGTGAGTTTTGGCTTGAGTCAGTGGCATTCTTAGGCCATGTGATTTCAAGTGAAGGCGTGAAAGTCGATTTTCAGAAAATAGACACTGTGAAGAATTGGCCCAGACCCACCTCAGCATCAGATATCAAAAGTTTCTTGGGTCTGGCAGGCTATTACAGACTTTTTGTAGAGGGTTTTCTTCAATCTCAACCCCATTGACTAAGTTGACTTAGAAGAAGGTCAAATTTTAATGGTCAAACGCGTATGAGCAGAGTTTTGAGGAGTTGAAACAAGGTTGACTTTCGCTCCAATTTTGACGCTACCAGAGGGAATCGACGGGTTCGTTGTATATTGTGATGCTTCGATAATTGGTCTCAGATATGTCTTAATGCAGCATGGTAAGGTTGTAGCTTATGCATCTCGTCAGCTTAAGCCTCATGAAAAGAATTATCCGACACATGACTTAGAGTTGGCAGCTATGGTTTTTGCACTTAAGATATGGCATCACTACTTATATGGAGTACATCTGGATATTTGTACCGATCAGAAAATCCTGCAGTAGATCTTTAAGCCAAGGGAGTTGAATCTTAGGTAGAGAAGATGGCTCGAATTGCTTAAGGACAATGATGTGGATATTCTCTATCTTCCAGGGAAAGCGAATATTGTAGCCAATGCTCTTAGTTGGCATTCCATGGGAATTTTAGCCCACGTTAAGGCAGATATGAGAACTATGACGAAGAAGTTCACCGTTTGGCCAGTCTTGGAGTTTGACTTTTGGACTCCGAGGATGGTGGTGTTATTGTTCAGAACAGAGCTCATTCCTCCTTAGTGGTTGAAGTCAAAGAGAATCAGTTAGTGATCCCTACTTGTTACAACTGAAAGGGGGGATCCACAAGCATAAGACAACAGCTTTTGAACAAGGGGGAGATGATGGTACCTTAAGGTACCGAGGCAGATTATGTGTTCTAGATGTAGATGGGCTCAGAGAGCGAATTATGTCGGAAGCTCCCAATTCCAGGTATTCCATTCATCCAGGTTCCACTAAGATGTATCATGATCTTAAGGAGATTTATTGGTGGAATGACATGAAAAAGAATGTAGCAGATTTTGTGGCTAAGTGTCCGAATTATCAGCAAGTGAAAGCCGAACACCAGAGGCTTGGTGGCTTGGCACATAATATTGATATTCCTGTCTGGAAATGGGAGATGATAAATCTGGACTTTATAATAGGTCTACCTCGTTAATCCCGCAGGTAGGGGTGGCCGTTTAGTTTTTCGGTTCGGTTTTTTCAAAGTTCGGTTCGGTTTTTCGATTTCGGTTTTTTGAAAGTGGACACCGAACACCGCACTGAATTAGTTCGGTTCGGTTCGGTTCGGGTTTTTGAAGTTCGGTTCGGTTCGGTTTCAGTTTTTCTAATTCGGTTTTTTTTTTTTATCAATTACACATCTCTCCATTTATTTCCATTTTCTTTCTTGATTGCTTCGAGTTACAGAGGTTTACGCTAGACTAAATGTTTGAAGGTTTGATGACTTTAGAATCCAACCATAGTAATCATCCACACATACAAGATAATATCTTCTATATACAAAATATAATGTATTATACAATGTATAATAAAATCATACGAGGTATATAAAATTTTATATAGTGTATAATCAAATTATGTGAGTTATATCTAATTTATTATAATAGGTGAAATAAATTATATGAATATTATTCTATGTATAACATTTTTATTATACTATATATAATAAAAATTAACACTCAAATTATTATTATACTTGTGTTCAATATCCTGTAGTGTTAAATGAAAACTGAGATTTTATTTTTTATGGAACAATGAAAGAAGTTGAGAATAAGGAGGAAGTAGAAAAGGTAAGAAAAAAACGCTGGAAAAAAATCTTGCAGAATAAGGAGGAAGATGAACAACAAATAGGTATTGGAGTTATTCACGTCTGAAGGGTTTCCTTATTTATAGCAATTTGATTTACTATAAAACACTTAACCTGCCATGTAATGTTTAATAACATTTAGTTGCTAAGAGTATGTAAATATTATAATATTATTGTCTACTTATGTTTTTTTCCCAAAAAAAAAAAAATTGTATTCATGTAGTAAATCTTCAAAAAAAAAAAAAAACTTCAGTTAAACCGAAATACCGAAGAACCGTTGACCCGGAACCAAACACCGAATTTGTTATAAAAAAAACCGAAACCGAACCGAAAAACCAAATTAATTCGGTTTGGTCCGATTTTTCGATTTTCGGTGTCTATGCCCAGCCCTACCCGCAGGCATGATTCAATTTGGGTGATTGTGGACCGACTCACTAAGTCAACACATTTTTTGCCCGTCAAGACCATAGTTCAGTAAAAGATTATGTTAAGTTGTATATTCGGGAGATTGTCAGATTACAAGGGGCTCCTTTGTCTATTATTTCAGATCGTGGTGCTCAGTTTACAGCGAACTTTTGGAAATCCTTTCAGAAGGGATTGGGTACCAAGGTAAACCTCAACACAGTTTCCACCCTCAGACAGATGGCCAGGTAGAGAGCACTATTCAGACTCTTGAGGACATGTTGAGAGCATGTGTCCTAGATTTCAAAGGTAATTGGGATGACTATTTGCCCCTCATTGAGTTTTACTTATAATAATAGTTATCATGCTAGTATTCAGATGGCACCGTTTGAAGCTTTGTATGGGCGAAGGTGTAGATCAACTATTGGTTGGTTCGAAGTTAGTGAAGCAGAACTGCTAGGACAAGATTTGGTCTATCAGGCTATGGAGAAAGTCAAGTTAATTCAGGAACTTTTGAAAACGGCTTAGAGTTGCTAGAAGCCTTACACTGATGTGAGGCGAAGAGACTTAGAGTTTCAAGTTGATGATTGGGTGTTCCTTAAAGTTTCACCTGTGAAGGGTGTTATGAGATTTGGCAAGAAAGAAAAGCTCAGTCCCAGATATATTAGACCTTATAGGATCCTGCCAAGGGTTGGTCAAGTAGCTTATGAGCTTGAATTTCCACAAGAATTGGTTGTTGTACACCCAGTGTTCCATGTATCCATGTTGAGGAAATATGTGGGAGACCTGTTGTTGTTTGTTCTTGTTGATACTATAACGGTCAAGGATGGTTTGACTTATGAAGAGATCCCTGTAGCAATTCTTGATCGTTAGGTTCGTAAGTTGAAAACTAAAGAGGTTGCCTCAGTAAAGGTTTTATGGAGGAGTCAGAAAGTCGAAGAGGCTACATGGGAAGGCGAAGAGGACATGAAATCCAGATATCCCCATTTGTTTGAAGAGAAAGCAGAGAACGCTCAAAGTAACCCTTCCATAGTCTATGTCATGTCTCATGTTTCATGCTCATGTCATGTATCTAGTGCCCATGTTCCATGTCTCAGTATTCATGTTTCCATGTAACCATGTCATGTTACTTCAGCTCCATGTTTCATGTCATGTTTCCTTCACGTTCATGTATTCGAGCCTCGTCTAGTCTCAATCTTAATCATGACCCATCATTCGAGGATGAATGATCTCAAGGGAGAGATATTGTACCACCTCGTACCTTTACACTAGGATACGTTCATGATTTGGGACTTAGAAGAGCAGATGAGAAGTGTTGGAAATAAATTCATCACAGTTCGGCAAAGTTCCATTTTATGTCCAGATATACGGACCGTATATTATTATACGACCCGTACTTACAGACCATATTTGGCAGGTGCAAAATTCCAGTTTCTGCCAAAGTTTTAAAATGCTTTAATAAGGACCGTATAAAGTTATATGGACCATACTTTGTGACCATATAATAGAATACGGATTCGGTCCGTGAATCTTGTTTGAAAAATCTCAGTTTCTGAAAATTTTAAGCATTCGTAAATACGGTCAGTTATACGGACCGTATAAGTTGACCGTATAATTTCCCGACTCAGTTCAGTATAAATACATCATGTTCGATTCTTTTTCCACTTTTCACATTCTCCAAGCCCTAGAACGAAGGTTTTCTCCTCCCAACAATCCAAAACACCAAGGTAAGCCTATTTCAATCATTCCATGTCAATTCTAACATGTATTCATGTGATCTAATGAGAGTTCATCATTCCTAACCTAGGGTTTTCAAGAAAACTCATTTAAAGGATTCAAGACTAAAGGTTTAGGGATTCTTCTTCAAGTTCATATTATTGATACAAGTTTTGGGAGCATTAGCAGGTATGTAGGGTTTCTACCCACGTGTGGGAACATCATTGTTCTTCTCCACGCCACGTTCTTCCAGGATTATACGTAAGTTTACCAAAACTAGGGTTCTAGACATGTTCATGATAACCCTATGTACATGTACCAGGACATATCATGTTTGTAAGATTACTTCGTTATTGTGTACTTAATATTCCATTCTGGTTATTGAGAATCTATCCGTAATCCATGAAAACCCATACTTTGCATTCCATGGTTTCTTAAATGCAAGATATGAAATTTTATGTTTATTTTCATGAACTTCTATATGTTTTCGTACAAGTTATTTTATATATTTATCTTCATGTTATAATGCAATGACAAGTCATGTTTATGAAATTCACGGTCTTCTCAGCCAACTATATCATGTTCTTGTTTTTGGGAGTTGCACAGATTATCAAGAAGGTTTTATACCTGAAACTACGTATGCCAACTTAGGATAAGGATCGCTCTGCCCAGTAGGACGATTCCTTCATATATTCCCCAATGAGGGATTGGATCCAATCATGTCATGTTCATGTCTTGTACCCCCGGCAAGGTACAAGATGGCTTAGCTGATCGAGCAGAGATCAGACGCCACGTACTAACGTGGTGGTTTCATGTCAATTACATTAATGCTCTCCCACATATACGTTTCTCATGTTATATGTATGTATTTAAGTTCATGCTCATGAGCAGGTTTCAGTTTCAGTTTCATCCCTCATCATGTTATTTCACGTGCCATGTCTATTTCATTCGGTTGCTTTACTTACCAGTACATTCAATGTGCTGGCGTTCCTTTTTTATTGCTCGGGAGCCTGCATTTTACGATGCAGGTACGGACTTACTGGACGACGAATCTGCTCAATAGGATTATTCACGTATCAGCTTTTGGTCAGTACCATCTTATTCAGGGTGTTACCCTTATTTATTTCCATGTCATGTTTAACAAGTTAAGGTATACTGGGGGCCTTGTCCTAGCAAGTATGTTTTACAGTTCAGATTCATGATAGAGGTTTCATAGACTACTCAGTCAGTTATGTCAAATACTCAGAGTTGTGTAGCCATCTTTGGCTCAGTTTACGACATTTCCACATTCACGATTTAAATAAGTATTTTATTAAATATATTATGACTTCTCATGTTTTGTTAAGTCCCATCATGTTTCATGTTATATTCCGCTCATGTTTATGCCCCATGTTGATTCAACAAGTCATGTGGTTCGCTTGGTCACATGCAGTCAGGCACCGAGTGACGTGTTACGCTCAGGCCATGGTTCGGGGCGTGACAGCTTAGGAGACTACTGCTCGGGCGGTGCTGCTTTGGCGTACCTCTACTGATGTCTATGCCGAGAGTCTATTGACGATGGCAGTGATGTCGCTGAATTTTTTTGCTCCACTCCAGGTAATATATTTAAGTGTATGTTCCTTTATTCTAAATATACCTCTTGAAACGACGACTAAAAAATCACATTTTTAATATCGCTTTAAGTTATGGGTGTGGGATAGGATGCTGCCTTTTCAGCCCGTACCTAGGAAGCTTGGCCTCTAAGGTGAGATGCCCTAATCAACAGTAGGAATTGATCGGGATGTGGATATTCACCACAATATTCTTCAATTCGGGGACCAACTTGATCGTCTGACGGACGATGCAGTAAAATTGTTTAATTTTACATTATTACTTTAAGTATTTTATTTTCTATTTGCTGATCACTAAATTGTAGCTGCATTTTATACAGCTTTTTTTATGGACGCCGTTTGCTAGGTTTTGGAACCATTGTCGGTGTTTTGCAGGGTTGATCAGGTCGTATGGATGTCGCAGTGTCCATTGATACACATGGACATCGTTGAGGACCATATGCACAACCGCGTCTTACGATAGTTTGGGCATCGACAGAATATCCATCTCCCTTCCCCCGCGTACAGTATGAGCACCGCCACTATAAGCGAGATGATCGATCGCCCATCGATGTTGCATTTCTTGCTTTCATGGGCATCCAGCTTAATCATTGGGACCACAGGTTGGGGTGGTTAGTGGAGGTCGGTCATGCGACTCCCATCAGGGTTTACATATAGTAGTACAAGTAGATCACACGCAGTTTCATTGGCAACCCCACTTTACGTAGAGAATACATAGCACTCTCGGGACAGTATGATGCGTTGGTAAGTTTATCGCACTTGGATTGATTTAATAGTATTAATTATTACTTCAAAAATTAGCTAATTATTATTGTTGAAAACAAATACAGCTGGTGACCGTACAACGACTGCGCCTATTCGGGATAGACCATACGTTTAACCCCGAGACCGCGGGGTTAGCTGGGGAGGTTGTACGGATATTCGAGGATGGTATCCAGCAGGCAAGAGAGTCTAGGCGTATGCATGATCATGTTTCAGAGGGTCATTATCAGGCAGTGGGTGGAGGCGGACATCGTGGAGGCGGCCGAGGAGTACAACCTAGTAAAGGAGGTGGTAATAGAGGAGCTAGTAATAGAAGACGTTGTGGCAGAGGGGCTGGTGATAGAGGACGTGGTGGATGAGGACACCACCTGGTAGATGAGGCCGCAGTTCTTGTTGCCCAGCAGCAGCTATTCCAGCCATGCCGCAGCTCAGCTCGCCCATTGACTTCATCCTGACCGTTGACATCTGCGTTTACACCAGCGCACCTATTTACAGATATACCTGAGTCTTCATCCCATCCTAGTTGTAATGCGTACCTCAAAGTACGTGATGACATGGATTGAAATGTGTTTCGCACATCAGTAGGTGATGAGCGGCCAGTGAGAAATCTAGACGGTGGCAGGGAGCTGACCTATGACACGAATGAGGCGTCATGGATGGATTTCGCGCAGTTTCTCTACTCGCCAATTAGTGTTTAAAATACTTATTTAAAACATTAAAGTAATTATTTTAAATATATGTGGTACTTATTATTTCATAATTTTTCATATCTTAGGATTGGGCAACAGTACATCCATCGGAGCCACCTCCTCGGGTGTCTTCTCATGAGCCTGCCAAGACACACACCGCTCTAGCTTCAGTCATACATGATCTTGTTCACGAGACTGCTTTAGGTCTTACACCAAACCCCATTAAAATTGTCATTTTTTTGCGAGTTTCACGCCCCAACTATTAGTTGTTCTCTTGTTATAGCTGAACTATTATTATTTATGTATTAAAAAACACCTAATTAATAATTCAAGTAGGAAAAGGGAACAGTTCATAGTTGGCCTAGTCAGCTTTGAGGTATATTTTAATACATAAATATTAATAGTTCAGGTAGTAAAAGAGAACAACTAATAGTTAGTGTCAGGGCGGATGCACTTAAAGAATGAGTTCAATCAAACTCCTAACTTTCACGCGCAGCATAAATTTACATGTAAATATTTATTAAAATTGCAATAAATAAACATGAAGCCATAACTTAAAAAATATAACGTGCTCAATCAAAAATATTAAAAGGTTAGAATCCATAAAATTTAAACTCTTCTCTTATTGGTGCATAAAACTCGCGAAAAAGTAATAATTTAGTTTATTTTTACCAATGACTCAAAAAAGATTGGTTGAGATGAAAGTTTTCAGTAAGGCCCATACAGTGAAACGGAGTGAAGAAAAATGGACCCCTCCACGGTTTCTTCTCTTCTCTTCTACTGCTCAAAGCAGTAGAGTGCATTTTTGCAGTGTACAATAAAACTGTCCGTGACTGAGTGGTTATGCAGGCACTTTTAAAGTTGGTGGAGTGGCAAAATAATAATACTATCTTGGCGTCAAATTTGAAATCCCAAGACGGTTTACGATGTCGTTTTGCGTCTAGTATAGTTCGTTGTTGTTGGAATCTATATCTATATATAATATAAAACTAAGCATAGACAAGGTGATGTGACACCTCTTGGCTAGCATTTGTATTTATCTTTTTTTCTCCTTTTTTGGGCATTTTTCCCATTTTTTATTGCATTTTTTAGTTAATTTCTGCTACTAATGTGTGGATTAATAATAGCCATTTATTGGCATCTAAGCCCACATCTGAATCAGCCTAAATAAACCTTGGGACAACTAAGTATATATACATCTTAAGGAGAAATATTTACGAAACGTAACAATAGTTTTATATTTACAAAACATAACATTACAAACCCTATACAAAACATTCTTTTTTTATTTTTTTAAAAAAATATTTTTTATTTTTTTAAAAAATTATTTTAAAAATTATTTTTTATTTTTTTATTTTATTTTTTTTAAAAAAAAATTCACTCAAAAATTTATGTATGAAATGTGTATATCTCGCTCAAGGGTTTAAAAGCTCACTCAAAATTTAGTGTATGAAATGTGTATATACCGTTCAAGGCTTAAAAAATCCGCTCAAAATTGTGTGTATGAAAACAGTATGAAATTTGTATCTCGCTCAAGTCTTAAAATTTCGCTCACATGTTCGTGTATAAAGTTCATGTTAGATTTCTGTACAATTAATACAACTACAACAATATTGTATACAACTTTGATACAACATTCAAGACTTAAAATAATCGCTCGAATTTTTGTGTATCAAATGTATATATCTTGCTCAAGGCTTAAAAAGTTCGCTCAAATTTTATGTATGAAGAACGTATGAAATGTGTATATCTCGAACAAGGCTTAAACATTATGCTCAAAATTTTATGTATGAGAATGGTATGAAATGTGTATATCTCACTCAAAACTTAGAATTTCATTCACATTTTTCGTATATAAAGTTCATATTAGATTTCTGGAAAATTAATACAACTACAACAACATTGTAACAACTTTCATACAATATTCAAGGCTTAAAATTTTTACTCACAATTTTGTGTATGAAAATTATATTAAAATTTCGCTCACACATACACATTTCATACAGCTTTCATACACAAAAGTTTGAGGTAATTTTTTAAGCCTTTGAGCAAAAAAATAATTTTTTAAAAAAATATTAAAATATTTTTTTTAAATAGATATAAATTATTTTAAAAAAAATATATATATTTTCTGGATATATAATTTTATATCTCTTAAATGAAACGAAAATAGTAAATAATCAAATTCTCAATTGTCAAAACCATTCTCAATGAAATTGAAGCTTGGAATTCCGTTCTATTTGACTGCTCTCTCCTTTTTTGATGATGTCGTGTGTTGAATTCATAGGAAAATGTTTTAAACGAAATGAGCAATTTCTTAGTTTTTATGAAATTTTTGTATGGTTTCGAGGATATTGAAAATGAAAAAGAGTAGCTTTAGAGTGAAGTTATTGGTAATAACTAATGTGATGTTTTGGTAAAAAGAAGAAAGAGAAAAAGTAAATAGTAATTGGGCGACGAAGCAAGAAAGAAAGAATAAGAGAAAGAAAATAGAAGGGAAAAGGGTTAAAGGAAGGAAAAAAAAAATAAGGCAAAAATTGATCGAAGAGATTTCGCTCGTATACTTTTCTTCCCCTTCCTTATTCTTTTTGTAGTATACATTGTTTTTGATGCATTTTCCTTTTTAAAGATTTTTTTTTATAAAAGCATTAAAATGTAACTCTTGAAAGGCAGGGACGAGAAGTTAGATAGATACTTAATATATTAAATGAACAAAGGAAAACTGTATTTAAAATTTATAAGCATATCAACATAAGGAGATTAAAATTACTTCATGTCTCAAATTATCTGTCGTATTTCTCTTTTACACGCCTCTTAAATCTTAATAAAACATTAATTATAATGGGTTTTTGACTTATTTATCGTTATTTATATTTTAACATATAATATATTTTCATTACATATTTACTCGATTGAGATATCTGTATTCTTCAAGAACAATTACTAAAGATAAAATGAGAAAATATAATTAATTTTATTATGAACTTCTAAAATGACAAATAATTTGAGATGACTATCTTTAGAAATCATGAAATATAATTTCAGATTGAGGGAGTAATATATATGTACGAGAAGTTCTAATTTTAAATTCAAATTTATTTTAGAGTTCTTACTGGTGTATTGAGCACACCAAGACTTACTTGCGGGATGCAAGTATAATGGGGGTGTAAATCTCAATATTTGGGGCGCTCACTAAGCCATTTATTCCAAAGTTTTGGGTGTTTATTTAAGGCATAAGCCAAAAAAAATCCATATTAAAGCTAAAAGTGTTTAATTTAATTTGTTTTAATACTTAAATTTTCAAAAGTTAACTAATGGTAAATTTTCAAACTAATAAAAACTCAAAAGTTAAAGGTCTTTTCTAATTGTTTACCCTAATATCATAATTTTTTTTTAATCATTCACAGATTTTCAAAAACTCTTTGGATCTTTCTATGTTGAGTGGAAACTATATAAAAAGCAAGAGCTTAATCCTCCCACACTTAAGCCTCATTTGTTTGCACTTACTGGAATGGTTCAGACCTCAAGTCATTAAGTGCATTTGTTTGCATTAAGATCTAAGCACTTATTGAGTCTGAATAGGTCTTAATCATTAAGATCTTGAACCAAGTCTTAATATCATTAAGAGGTATTTTTGTATGAAACTTTTTTATCACAGGCTCCAACCCCAACCCCAACCCTCTACCTCAACCCCACCCCTACCCACTTTCCACTCCAACCCCACCTATCCACCTCAACCCCAACCCACCACCCACCCTCCACTCCAACCCCCAACTCCCCACCACCTCCACCCCACCACCAATCCCACTCCCCACCACCAACCCCTACCCCACAACACCCACCCCCACCTCCCACCACCAACCCCACGCCCCACCAACCCCACCCCTCACCCCAACCACCCACTCACCCCTCCACCCCCACTCACCGCCCACCACGACAACAAAACATTTTCACCATTACTAGTGAACATAAATGTTTCATTTTTTTTATAAAATAATATTTTATTTTATTAAATTTATATTTCTTTGCTACTATTTAGTTACTTTTTAATTTGAATTGTATATTTATTATGTTTAAATAAATACATTATGCACATTCAGATAGTGAAAAACAAACAGTCTTAATCATTCAGTGTTCAGACCTAGAGAGAACATCTTAATCATTCAGATGTGCATTCAGATTCAGACGTCTTAATCTTAATTAAAGCCTTATTCTGCTTCCACGCTTGCAGTTTCCTTCTTTATGCTTCATTTTCTTCAACAACAAAAAAAAAAGCTATTTTTTTTTCAAGTAAGTTATTTATTTAAAAATTGTTTTGATATCCCTTTAGTTTAGATATTGTTTATGATACACTATTCTGAAAGATGTTGTAGTTGTATTATAATCAGTATTTGTGCTTTGATTTTTAGTTTTTAGGTTTCAAATATTAAATTTATTCTATAATCATTTTTATTCTCTAAATTTTTAGGAACTAGAGTTTCATTCTTACAATTTTAATTGTGTTCTATCATAATCATGTTATAGGTGCAATGCATCTTTACGTCTTTTATTTTTTCAAGTACGAAAAATAATAATTTTGTAACGTTTGTGCACATGTTAGCATGGTTATATAAACGTATTCATTTCCCTATTAACTTTATAACTTTCTTAAACTTTTTATAATTTTAATGTATTTAATTTTATTTATAAATTTATTATTAATTTATAAAAAATTAAAAATTAAATTTCAATGGGCTTACGTCTCGCGCCTTGAGGCTTACGCCTCATCTCGTCTTAGATAAAATTCCTTGCCTCACGCTCACGCCTTTTAAAACATTTATTCTTACTAGTTACTAGTATAAAATATCATAATGATTTCGAATTTTTATATAATTCTAGTGCCATTTACTAAATCAACAAGTGTCTTGCATTAAGATAAGGTCAGTAAGGAAAATATGTTTCTAGGTATTTTTGAACATCGTAAGTGTCATTATTCATGTATTAACAATTCATATCTTTTTATTGAAAGATTTATTCATCATAAGTTAATGCGTAAATATCTACATTATTTGAGACAACATTTTTGTCAGCCAAGCTATATTATTTAAGGGGATATCTATTCTCAGGTATTGCTAATACATGAGTACTTAATATTCTATCTTGTATACAATTACATAAACTTATGTAAAAACTAAAAATCTCAAAGTCAAATTATGTGAGGAGCGTGGAGACCACTTGAGAGTAATAAGGTCATAAAGTGTTTGAATGCACTAGGATGGGTGTCGAGATGTATTAAACTAAAGGGTAAAAAGCCAAATGATCAAGGAAAGAAGTTGTGTTCTTGTCAGGTGTAGTTTATGAGATTCGCCGGAAAGTCGTCGGAGTTCTGTGAGGGATTTTGTTGAAAAGTTTTCAATTGAGTTTTTTTCAATAGACTGAGTCATGTTACATGCTGTTAGAAATCCTTGATTTTAGAGAGTATTCTGACTTGATTGTGCCTTCAAATGCCACGACCCAATTTCACTAAGTCGTGCGGTCACCTACCTTTCCCACCTCGGTAGGTGAACCCTTAACTCAACATTCACAAATAATAGAAAATAGCGGAAGAAGTAAAATAGCGAAAGTCTCACAATTATAATATAATAAGAAAATGCGGAAGTAAATGAAATCCGCCCCAGTATTTGTTATGGTCATACAAGAGCATCTAACTAAAATCTACAAGTCTGGAATATCAATAATACATCAAGTCCGAATATGTCTCAGAATAGGAAATAAGACATAGATAAGAAGAATCTTCAAGGCGGCGAACGATCTCGTGCTCACCCTGTAGACTCTAAGCAAATCTCGGAGCGACTTTCAGCCACTAGAAATAGAAGTAGATCCAACCTGGAATTCTGCATTCATAAAAGAATGCAACAAGTGCAGGTCAGTACAAAACGACAGTACTGGTAGGTATCATCGGCCGACTAAGTATAGCTAACATAATTTAGACAATAAAGTAAGATAAGCAGATAAATCAACAAGTATAAGTCAACTACAAACAAAACCAAGTACACGTCATCACCTAGGTGGAAGCATCTAAACCCAAGTGTGCCAAGTCTCAATATGTCCAATCCGAAACCAACATCACAAATAAAACACCAGATCATCACAATAAAAGCCATGATGCAATGCAATGCAATAATGTATGAATGCAAATGCAATGCCATGCAATGGTGTGTACACATGTACTTCGGACAAAATACCTCCACGTCTTGGTAGCACAACCCAAGGTGACTCGTGAAGTCTAAGTGCTACTCGTCCCAGATCTTTACCCAACAGACAGACGAGACTCCGGATCTTTGCCCATGGAGGATTTTCATCAGCACCACCCTGGGGGACCTGCGGAGTCCATGCGCTCACTCAATCTAGGATTCCAGGACAAACATCGGATATCAGACTCTCACATCACTGTCATCCAAACCGAGCCCAGCTCATCACAGTGTTTCATCAAGTATCAACAGTATATCACGAAGGATGAGAATGCGTGCAATGTATGTTTCAACATCAATAGTCAATCAATATCACAAGTACCAAACATGGGTGCGCCAACAATATCATGAAAGACTACACAAGTCATATAGAACCATATCCTCGTATCAACATCAACAAGTAAGGTACTACAATATCACAAACACGATGGAACAACAGTCCCCAATATCTACTATCAACACGTGGCATCAAGCCAACAACGATAGAAAAATCAAGTCACAACACAACGGGGTGGCTAACCCCAATCACACAACAGGGCCCAACCTAAGACAATATCCAACTCAACTTCATACCCGAAGGTTTACATACTGTCTCCGACAATATCATCTAAATATATGCTTTGCTACACGAAGTCTCACTAAGGGTAAGCCATAACCTACCTGGAAGGCCGGACATCAATATCACCAACAATCACACCTTAGCCTTTCCTTTCCTTGAGCCTCGAGATCAAGAAATTCTATTCATATTAGAAATCTAGATTAGAAATCATGAAGATCGATACCTATATTGCTATCATTCAAATTAGGTCAAAACAAACCCTAGAATTTGGGGAAACGGGACCCACAAGGGCAAAACGGGAAATTCAGGGGTTAAATTATCCAATTAAACACTAGGTGATCAAAACCCATCAACTAATTGCTATATTAACTCAAGGATTCATCCAATTTCGAAATCCAAGCAAACCCCCCAATTTTGGGTATAAACCCTAACTTTTAAATTCAAGAATTCAACACTAATAAAGGAAGGTATATGATTATCAACCTTAGATACATCATAATCTAGCATAAAGCCAATAAATTTCATCATTTAAAGCAACTTAGGAAGTCTAACCAATTTTATGAACTTCTCAAGAAAGACCCATTAAACCTTCTTCATGAAAAACCCCAATTTCCTACTTTAGAAATCATGGATTAAAGCTTAAACCAATGGAATGAATCAAAGGAAATACTTAGATTATGGTTAGACCTTACCCCATGGAAGAAACTTGAATAACATCCTTAAATTCTCCCAAACCCAAACTTTCAAGATGAGAAAAACTCCAACAACATTAATAGCCAAAAACGCCCAGCTGTTCTGCCTCGTTTCTTGTGCCAAATGATCCCTAAACTCGCTTTGATGCCTCCAATGGATTCCTTGTGAAATTCCAGTCAAGTTAGGATTTTGAATCACCCCATTTGACCTTATAATGAAGGAGATATGTTGGTTTCAATATTTGGAATAGTGTAGATTTTTAAATACGAATTCAGTGGCAATTTTGTAATTAATCTGAAAAACCTGGCAACTAATTCTTAGTAAAGTGACCATAAATCCCTCATATGTTGTCGAAACTTGATGATTTCAGTTGCTATGGTTCCAAAATTACAATACGGATATAATGGTTCAATCGAAACACGAATCAAAGGCCGTTTGCTCAATATGGTACCCTTTATGCTCAAATCGACGTCGATACCGAAAACAATCACCACACAACCCAAACTTATCCCAAACTCATCGGAATCTAACCAAACTTTGTGGACATGTCCAAAATCATCATGCAAACTTATTGGAACTTTCAAAACATCGACACGGGATCATCTTGACCCGATGTTGACCGTGGTCAAATCCAATTCTAACTTAACCAGTTTCTCAACCAATGATTCAATCACACCTGAACCCTTCGGGAACCAAACCAATGACACCACTAAGTCATAAATCACCCTCCAGACCTAATGGAACTGTTGGAATTCGATTACGAGCACGTTTACCCAAAAGTCAACTTCGAGTTGAGCGGTTTTCGCTTTAAGACCAAATTTTCTAAAAGTCATTCCAAAACCCAAAATGATGCCTAGGGAACTGTGCCACCGATTCCCATGGATCAAAATAGAACTAACAAGGCTGGGGGATGAGTCAACGGGGGCAAAAATGATAATAACGCAATAACGACCAAACGAGTCGTTACATAGAAAAATAATGAAATTTTAGCAGCACTATTTATGTTTTTTTCATCACTAAATATCATAAATGAATCACTACGGACTATGTTGCAACCTCTCTTAATTTTAGCACCTTAACACATTCAAAAAATACATGTGATGGCCCGATTGCTTTTAGTTTTAAAAGTTCAAATCATGTTTCGAGACTTCTGGTAGCTCGGATAACTATTTGGCCTTGTATGTAAATTCTGGTTAGATTATAAGACAGTTCAGCCGGGTTTGGAACGCATTCCGCATAAATAACATTTTTTTTAAAATAATTATAAAGAACTCGACTCCTCATTTTGTGCATGTGGTATGTATTTGTGAAATATTGCAAAGAGAGTTTTTGCTTAGAGATAACCAAAGAGGTCCAATCATTATCATCAATTGTTCAAGTCATCGTACGTATAGTCTTCCGCATATGACTGCCCAAACAAGGTTTTGAATATGGTCCACACGTCACTCACCAGAGGGTCATTTCGAACATGGTTCAAGATGTACGAGCAATGGTAATTTTTAAAACTAAAAACAATCGAGTCATCACATGTGTTTTTTCAGTTTTTGTTAAAGTGAGTAAAGAGAGGTTCAACATGGTCTGTAGGGACTCATTTTTGTTGCTTTACAGATATTTAGTATTGAATGATACATAAATACTACTAGAACTTCACTATTTTCTGAAGGTGCAATCCCGTCTGAATGCTTTCAAAAATCACGGATTTCTGACTGCATGCAGTGTGATTCAATCTGTTGAAATGTTGTTTATAAGCAAATCATTTGAATTTGCTTTCAAGGGGTCTTTACCAACAAAATTAATCCATTTATTTGTAAATTTTGATCAAAACGTTTCAAGAAATGAATAATGATTAAAAAGTTAGGCGAGATAGTTAATAATAATTGAAGAACTGAATAACAAAATAGAAAGGAATTCTTATACGATCTCCTAGAACACTAATGTAATTGCTTGATTGATGAACAAATGTGTGTATAATCGAATGGTTGTGGTGATCAGTAGAGAGCAATGTTATTGTCACGACCCAGCTAGGGGCTGCGACGGGTACCCGGGGCTAACCACCGAGCACCACTCATTCCCTCACTCGTCATAACTATTTTACATTTCTTCATCATTCATAATCTCATGATCGTAAGACTATCATCTTTCATTTGAAAACACAATTGATTTTATATACATATACCCCGTTAAGCTAGCAAAATAATATATACAAATATACCATAGTAATCTTGTGAGGCCATCTAACCCACACTGCTCATCTACGAGCCTCTACTGACATACTGTACATATAGACGGAACAAGACTCCGTCGTGCCCAAAATATGCATATGTACCAAAAGAATAATCATAAGCACCTCCGAACAATGGAGTGCTCTCAATCAGCTGACAGCTACTAGGAATCTGGGTCAAGCTCACCTCCCTGTCTACCTGTGGGCATGAACACAGCGTCCAAAGAAAACGGACGTCAGTACGAATGTTGTACTGAGTATGAGAGGCATAAACAACAACAAAACATGTATCAAGGAAATAAGAGAGGCATCAAATATGGAGCATCTGTAACTGACTGTGAATCATGCGAGAAGTAATGCATGCTGACTTACTTTTATACTCATCATCAACCCATGTATGCATAACATGTATATGTACAAATAAACTGCTCGATCATATAGGTGCGGTGTGATATCAATAACATTAGCCCGTGTCTAGGCCTCCCGCGTCCGGGGTATCATCTCATGCCGCCCATTAGTGGTGTTGCCCATGCCAACTGGCCATGGTGTATAAGCTGCCTGCCTTAGCGGTGACTGCCCGACCGACTAGGCACGGTGTAATATCATCATAACATGCTCATCATAGTATATGCATAAAGACTCTAGAACAACTATACTTTATCGAGGTGACATAAGGTCGTGAACCCTCGATCCCATTATGAACATTTATAAACATTCTGCCTCACCTTGAAGGGATTAATGTATGAGGTGAGTGTAAGCAAGGAATGACATCATATCACTACTGAACTCATGACATTGCTCTTATCTCGTATAACTATTCATGATCTTAGACTCTTAGCTTTTAGAAACATAGGAGAGTCGTGGAGAGGAAAGAAGAATCATGTCATAGGATTCATGCAATAGAAGAAAGGACTAGCCTCACATACCTTTGTCGCTTAGCTAATCTATCGTTCACTTGTTCTCCTTCGATATCACGTCGCTACCTTCACGAGAGAATTTGAATTAACATTAGTTAATCGACTATAAAAACGTGTCGTTATTTCTAGGGAAAATTGGGCAACATTTCCTTTGTTTCTACTACTCTTCCCATGTTCTATTTCAACTCCCAAACATTTACAACAACACTCACAATATTGTAATCAACAATCATTTCCATCATTTCTCTCCAATTTCTTCACATTTATGGTTATAGTTCGTTATCGCGTTTTCTCATAGATAATACTCATTTCATGTCCTAAACATCATTTAAAACATCTTCATAATCATAGCATACCAACATTCATGATTCCATTCAACTACCATTCAATTGTGACACTATTCACCCATTTAAGACCCATTTTCCATGCCTTTCTACATTTCAAGCATCTTAGCTTTCCAACACCTTAAAAAACATGATAAAGTCATGAAACTTACCTTGGATGGTGGTGGAACAAGCCTAGAGTGGAATCCTTCCTTTTGCACCAAAGCCCTACTTCACCTCTTTTGGGATTTCTTAGTTTGGATGAACTTTACTTGAGTTTCACACACTTTGTTTCATGGATTTAATGTTGTTGATCATTGATTTCCTTGGTATTCTTATGGTTGAAGTGTTTGGAGGGTTCTAGAGCTTTCTTGAGTTGGAGAGATGGAAAATGAAATAAGATGGAATGAAAAAAATGGTCCCTTATATGAATTTAAAAGCTGGCCGACCAACAATATACGGACCAACATACGGTCCGTACTATTTATACGAACCGTATGTGTGGCCGTATATTTGGTCCAGTGGCTGGTTCTCTCTTTGGCCAATTATACGGTCCCATATACGGCTGGTACAATTTATACGGTCCGTAGGTTGGATCGTATAATGCCCAGTGGTTCCGTTTTCGTTCTCGTCGACTCGTTTGATCTCCGATCCTTATGGAACCTTCTTGGCACTTGTTTAACACTTTAATACCAACCTAAGGGACGTTATTACTTGTCTCTGAGACATCATTATGCCATCGCAGAATCGTTGCTTGTTATTCTTATCCGATACACACTATGTGATTCGCTTTCCTTACCTCGTATGCTTTTGAATTCTCGTTTTAGGGTCATCAAATACTATTTCTTACTCATCAAAATACCGTATGCGTCATGACCTTCGTTTCCCTATTCACAGTACATGTACAGGGAATTTTCCAAGGTGTAACAGTTATATTCAAGAGAAAAATTAGATGGGGTACAATCTACGCATAATGGGGTAAATATAGGGTTGACCTAACCAATTACATTTCGGTACCCTACACATGTATTATTTTTTACTACTGTGGAGATCGTGGACTCTTAATAGGATAGAGCGTTATCTCTTGAATCATCAAAAATGACAAGGAAGAAAGTTGTCTGAAAAGACCTACAATCTAGTAGAGTCCATGCAAATCTAGCCAAAAATAGGATATATGAAAGATAAAAATTGACGATGTCGAACTAAAATATATTTGATAATGTTAGTACTTTTGCTATTGGTCCTATATTTTTAGGAGCCTTTTAGTCCGATAAGAATTAATATGCCAATAAAAAATATAAGGAACTTCTAATAATTTTAACTTTTATTTGTGTTAATCTTAATTCAAGAGTGAACTCTAAATAAAGCAACATAGTCAATATAATCACATGGCCGAGTCTCACTTGCTTGGGATTATGATGAGTATGTCACCTCAACTCTAAAGATCCATGTAACATAGAATGAATTACCTCCGTGTGACAACATTACCTCATGAGTGTCTCTTGCAACTGGTTGAAACTTGGGACAATTAATTATAGGTGACAAAAAAGTTTCAAATTTAAGTTGGAGTAACTCGAGTTATTTTTATTGAGTAGGGGCGACAAAATTTGGATTAGTGATTAAGGAGCTTTGACTAATTTTCGAACTTTCCCCCAAGTTTTATTTTTTACACTTTGACCCAATTTAATAAAACCCTAATTACCTAAAATTGGTGGGGGGAAAAACCATCAGCCCCGCCTCTCCCTCCCCTCTCCCCCACCCCGCCCACCCCTTCTCTTTTCCTGCTGTTGCTTTCTTCTTTCATTTTGAAAAAAGTTGCTCAAGAAAAAACTCACCCAATTTACGTAATTTTCAGACCGGATTTCATTCGTGTAGCACTGGGCATTAGTTCATAGGTAATTTCCGCTCATTTGGTAAGTAAAACAATGCTATTTTATTTCAATTATTCATCTGGGTATAGCTGCTGATTTTTGAACAATTTACAGTAGCAGTCATAGTTTTTGCAACAAGTGCTAAATATGTTGTATAAGATCTTCTGAATTTATTGCAACATCTATTGTAGTTTTTGCAACAATTTACGCAGTTGTTGCAACTTATATACTAATCTGTTGCAACAACTGCTAAAATATGTATAAATAATTTAGCCTACTTGTTGCAACAACTGTGAGAGCTATTGGACAACTTGTACTCTTTCCAACAACTCACTGACTTGTCGCAACAGTTAGACTTCTTGTTGCAACAGCCACATTAGTTTTTGGACATATTTTACAGTTGTTGGATGAAACAGAGACAACCGAAGATGTCTCCAACAACTAACTGATCAGTTGCAACAACTCACCTAAGTGAATGTTGATCTTGTTCAAATCACAAATGTATATTCTGTTGTTAATAAATTACTGAATAATTTCCAACAAGTAATAAATCTGTTGCAACAACTCTGTAACATGTTGGGGTTTTCCCAACAAGTAATGGGATTTGTTGCATCAACTAGTTAGTTGTTGAACATATCACAACAAATAGGAGGACTTATTGCAACAACCATTTATCTGTTGGACTTTATCCAACAAGTGGACAGGACTGGTTGCAATTAACAAATCTGTTACAGCAACTAAGTTACTTGTTGGGGTTTGTCCAATAACTGACACGACTTATTACTACAACTAGGTTGGTTGTTTGAGTTTTTCCAACAAGTGGAATGACTTGTTGCAGAAACTAGGTAACTTGTTGTGTTTTATCTAACAAGTGATATGTCTTGTTCAATAGCTCTGTTACTTGCTGCAATAGCTACTGCAATTGCTGTAACAGATACTGCAATTGTTGCAACAGCTATGATATGATTCACCCATATTTAGTGATCAACAACTAGAATCAATGGTACTTAGTGATAAACAAAGGAAATTAATTATATTTAGTGATCAATATATATACACACTTAATCAATTTGATGGTATTTTGAGCCATGACAGATGTCAACTAAGTCACTATGCACTAAATCGACTAATCAATAGAGTTATTTGATGTGAACTACTTGATTCAATCATATTTAGTGATGAACTAAGGAAATCAATGATATTTAGTGATCAATATATATACTTAATCAATTTGATGGTATTTTGAGTCAGGACAGATGATCAACTAAGTCATTATGCACTAAATCGAGTGATCATTAGAGTGATTTGATGTGAACTGCTTGATTCACCCATATATAGTCATAAACAAAGGAAATAAATGATATTTAGTGATCAATATATATACTTAATAAATTTGATGGTGTTTTGAGTAAAAATCAGATGATCAACTAAGTCACTATACACTATTTTGAGTGATCACTAGAGTGATTTGATGTGAACTACTTGATGCACCCATATTTAGTGATAAACAAAGTAAATCAACGATATTTAGTAATCAATAAATACTTAATCAATTTGATGGTATTTTGAGTCAGGGCAAATGATCAACTAAGTCATTATGCACTAAATTGAGTGCTCATTAGAGTGATTTGATGTGAACTACTTGATTAACTCATATTTAGTGATAAACAAAGAAAATCAATAATATTTAGTGATCAATATATACTTAATCAATTTGATGGTATTTTGAGTCAGGACAAATGCTCAACTAAGTCACTATGCACTAAATCGAGTGATCATTAGAGTGATTTGATGTGAACTACTTGATTCACCCATATTTAGTGATAAACAAAGGAAATCAATGATATTTAGTGATCAATAGAGTAATATTTACAACAACTAAATACATTGTTGCAACAGATGAGACATCTGTTGTAACAGATGAGACATCTGTTGTAACAGATGAGTAACTTGTTATAATATTTGAGCCATCTATTGCAACATATTAGTAACTTGTTGCAAAAGCTTTAACAACTGTTTGATTTATTGTAACAGCTGAGCCATCTATTGCAACAGACTACTCAGCTATTGCAATAATTTACTCAGTTTTTTGATTTTTAACAACAAGGTCAGGAATTTGTTGCAACAGATTACTCAGCTATTGTAACTATTTACTCAAAGAAACTCTTTGATTATTCCCAACAGTTGTTTGATATGTTGCAACAGATGAGAAATCTGTTGCGACATTGTTACACCTCGGAAAATCTTTCGTCGGTATGCAAGTGAACGGACTAGTGAGGAGTATGAGTATACGATATAATTATGAGTAAGAAACGACATTCGATGACTCTAGATAAGATTTCAAAGATGTTAGAGATGGGGGAAGAGGATTGCCAAGGGAAGGCAAAGTATGGGATAAGTATCGGAAAGGAAATACGAGTAACGAGTTAGCGAGGCTTTAAGCATGTATTGGGGAAGAGTGATGACGTCCCTTAGAGTGGTATTGAAGTGTTGAACAAGTGTTAAGAAGGTTCCATAAGGATTGGAGACCAAACGAGATGACGCAACGAACTTCGGAATCACTGGGGATTATACGGCCAAACATACTGGCCGTATAATTTATATGGTCTGTATGTTTGGGACCATATAATCAACCCAGATTGGCCAAACTCTCTGGACCAAACATACGGCCAAAACATACGGTCAGTAGATTTTATACGGACCGTATGTTGGTCCGTATAATTGGTCGGGGCTGAAAATGGATCATTAAATAAGGGACCAAGGTTTATTTCATTTCACTTCCACTTCACACCCCTTCTCTCTAAAATATCTCTCTACATTTATTCCCCAAGTTTTCAAGGATTATTAAGGATCAACAACACAAATCAAGTGAATCAAGTGTAAGTAAACCCATTGAGATCATTCAAAGTCAAGAGATCCAAATGGAGATAAACTAGGGTTTTTGCTCAAGTGGAGTATTATCAACCAAGGCTTGTTCCTACAATATCTAAGGTAATATTCATGATATCTATGTGTTGTTTAAGGTATTTGAGAGTTAAAATGCTTGGACATTGGGTGAGTATAGGAAAATGGGTCATGAATGATGAATAGTGACGTTTTGAGAAATAGTTTGAATTGAATCATGATTGTTGTTGTGTTGTGATACGAATGTGTTATAAATGATGTTAAGATCATGAAAATGGGCATTTTACATGAATGAACGAAGTCGGGTAACATGACCATGAATATGGGCGAATTAGGAGCGAATGGAGAAATCTAGATAATGTGAATGATTAATGGCCATTGTTATGATATTGTGAATGTATTATTGACGTTTGGGAGTCGAATTACGATATGGACGAATGTCGTGTAAATAAAGGAGATGCTGTTCGATTTTCTCTAGCTTTAGTCATGTATGCTAAGCTATCAATTTTCTAATGATAGTATAACTCTAATGAAGGTAGAAACGTGAGCATCGAAGGAGTACGTGCAAGTGTAGAATAGTTCAACGAAAAGGTATGTAAGGCTAACCCTTCTTTCATAAGGCATGGTTCTTTGGCCAAACGTCTAAATCTCCTATAAGACTATGATTCCTTCAAATGATTTGATCTTCCGGGCTAGTAAGCTCACGATGCTTAATATGCTACGAGTGTACTAAGTTCCTCATATGACGAGTCACTACAAGAAACAAGATTTATTGTGGCGACATATAGTGGCGACAGTATTAGCTGCCACAATAGTTACATATTCAGTGGCAACAAATAATGTTGCTGCAGAGGCTAAATATTTAGTGGCGAGCTATAATAGGTCGCCATTAATAGTTGTCACTAATTCTATAATTTTTCATTCCCGCTAATATCAAAATTTTGCCTCCATATTTTTAGTGGCGACTCGTAAATAGTCGTCCCTGAATATATTTTGTGGCGACCTGGTCGCTGCAAATAGTCTAATTTAATTTTAAAATAGAAACAAAGATAAAACTAGAAAGTAGCAGCTCAGTCGTCTTTCTTGTTTATTCCTCCATCTGTACAACATTTTTCTCCTTCTCAGTTGAAAATTCTTCAAATTTTCACTACTCAATTCGCTCAAATCTCTTAAATTTGTATGCTAATACCACAAAATGTGACCATATTTTAGAGACCCAAAAGCCCTAAGTAAAAGTTGTGACTCCATTAGGTACGTGCTCAAATTCCTTTTCGATGGTACATATTTTTGGCAAATTTCACCTCCATTTCTTTAACCCATTCGAAAATCTATAGGAATCGAGTTATCTAAATTGGAAGAAAGTTCAAAGTTAGAAGTTTGAAGCTGCAAGTGTTTGAAGTTGTTCAAAGTTTTGAAGGTACCATTCATGTTTATCCCTATTTTTATTTTTCATATTTTGTCGATTCTCGATCTTGACAGTCATTTTTGAGTTATCTCTTTCAATGGGTAAGCTGGAAGTTTCTTTTTGAAATTCTAGGCCTTTTGATGTTATTATTGTGATTGGATGTTCATATTACATTGGGTATTTTGAATGTAGTGATTTATGCAGAGAAAAGAGCTTCTTTTAGATTAAATTTATCTGGGTTTTTAGCTTTGAAGATGTATTCTATTGGTTTTCAAGTATTGAGTTATAAGAAATTTATTGAAGTATTTAATATGCAGAACATGTACTTTTTTTTTTCTTAAAAGAGAGATTGGTAAAGGTAGTTTTCTTTGCTGCTTTATTTACTTCAGCCCAATATACTCTACTCTTTGGATTTTTTGTGTGTGTATGTGTAAGTTAGTAAATATGAAGGCAAACACGAATTGTTGCATTTCCCCTTCATTTTTAAATGTTGATAAAGTAGTTAATGTCCTTATTTATATTTTCAAATATCCCGAAGTTGCATATGCAGCAAACTAGTTTTTGATTAAATCGTATTGAGTTTCGAAAAGGCTGTATTCATGTGATACTGCCTTGTCAAGAGACTCCCTGATGTTTAAACAATGTACTGATACTTTTACATGATCTGAAAGATCAAATAATCTCATTCTCACAGCTTATTAGATAATATGGACGTTATAACTCGATTTGTGGTGCATCAGATGAGTTTGCGGTTGACAGTTTATTAAATGTTGTATACGCTGAAGTAATGCCGTGATTTTGTTCAAAAACTAAGTATTGATTTCCGATTCTTCTTGTACATTAAACAAGCTCGAAACAACGGTTTTGGTTTTTAGAGATAGAATTTAGCATGTCCTAAAGAACACTTTTTAGTGAGATCTAAGCGAATCTGATTTGGTCATTTCCTTGGAGGTAATAAGATTTGGTATAAGCATTTTCCTTTTGCATTTAGTGAACAAATTTAAAAGCCCTCCTAGTTGTAGAAGACCAACTGTGTTTGCATAATTTCACTTTGAATACTGGTAGATACTGTTGGCATGAGGCTTGAAAAGATAAAACATGTATCTCGTTTGAAAGTTTGTTTTTTCTCTAAGAAACTGTCTCTTTGTGTGTTTACTTGTGATGATATCCAAGTCCTGATCAAAGTAGTTCTGCATTGTCTTTCTTACTCAAAAACTTTTTCCATCACCCTGCCTACTGTCATGTTGCTCTGAACTGCTGCAATTAGATGGTTGCACCTAGGATCCTGAAACTGTTATTAAACAGGTGCTGCACTCTGAGATTCTAACTGCTGCCATATTTTTTGTTACAAGCAAGCTGGGCAAGTCCTCTATTGTTGACACTTTTTTTTTGATGAAATAATTGTTATCATTAGCATCAGGCATCAAGAAGATGCAAATTATAGGTAAAGTTAGAGCTACCTAGTAGCTTCAAAAGCAAAAATCACCTTGTTAGCTTTCTACAGTCAAAACAACTATCTTAAATACAGTGAGCTAACAAAGTCCAAAAAGTTTTCATGTGAATCTACAGGGGAGACATTTGCCCAACTAAATAAATACAAAAGACAGTTTGCTTTCAAGGTTGGTGTTGGGGTTGATAATCCATCAAAGCATCTTCTATTCCTCTCCTTCCATATGCTCCAAAAAATTGCAGCAGGTATCATTCTCCAAATGTTCTTGATGGTGTTATCAACCCTCCAGCTGCTCCAGCACTCGATAGCATTCTTGATGGTGCGAGGCATAACCCAACTTATTCCAAAAAGTGAACAGAACATGTTCTAAAAATATAATGTAAATCTACAATACAGAAACAGATGGTTATTGGTTTCTGCCTTCCCGTGACACATGTAACATCTATTAGCCATATGAATTCCCTTTTTCATAAGGTTGTCCAGGGTCAAGCATGCCTCATAAAGAGCAGTCCAGCTAAAACAGATGACCCTGGGGGGCAGTTTGGTTTTCCAGATTAGTTTCCAAGGCCAGAAATCAGTAATTCCATTTTGTTCCATAATCATTTTATATCCTTTCCTCACAGTGTATCTGCCATCACTTGCACCTCCCCATTTGAACTTGTCTGTGATATGCTCATTTAGTAGGATGTCGTTCAATGTGGCTAGAAGCCTGACTAGATCTTCAACCTCCCAGTCTTGAAGATTCCCCTCAGTGTGATGTTCCAGATGTGCCCAATCTTGTTTTGAGTGATGGTAGAGTCAGGATGACAAGTAATCTGAAAAATAGCAGGATAGTCATGTCTTAATGTTGAGTTTCCCAGCTATTTGTCCTTCCAGAACCTGATTCGCTGACCATTGCCTGCCAAAAAGTGATGATTTTCTGAGAACTCTCCCCATAGCCTGCATATATGCTTCCAAACTCTATTGTTGACACTTGTTTGGGATAAGATTATCACTTGCATAGCTTTTGCCTTGCTGCTACTGTTGTCAACTGCTGAACCTGGAGATTCTTGCTGCATTTTAATTTCCATTTGAGCATAATAACTTGTGCATTTTTGAAAGGTTCAGCTAGTCTACTATGAACTGTGGCTCTTTGTTGTTTGCTATGAACTATTGCTACTTTGATAAAAACAAATGCTACACTTTAAGGGGGAATTAGCTGCCTGCTGGTTTTGTTCTGTAAAAAGAATAGATACTACATTCGATAGGCTTGCCATACCTGTGGTTTAAATGGCCACCATGTTTGGTACATGTTGTTGTCCTTTAAAGAAAACATTAGCTGCACTTGGAGTTATACTAGTGGTTGCTGTATATTGTCTACTGCATGATTTATTGATCATATTCCTCGTAAATTATATTAATCACAATTATTCTTCTGATAATTGGAATGCACCTCTCATATAAAGTAGAGTATGTTTTAGTTATGAATATATTAATTTTTTAAATATGAAGTTTATATTGACTTATTCATGCTGACGCCTTTGCATAGGCCTCTTCTTAGAATTTTCCACTGTTTATCATTATGAAAAATCTAATTAATTAATTTATTCCTTTTTTTGTTGAAAAATAGGAAATGGATAAAAGTTGGTTGAATATTAGGAATAGAGTTGACCAAAGGTATAGAGATGGAGTAGAAAGCTTTCTTAATTGGGCATTCAGTCAACCCGGGGTGAGCACTATTATTCGATGTCCTTGTAAAGGGTGTATGAACACCGTGTTCAAGCTAAGGATTAATGTAAGAGGAGACTTGTTGAACAAGGGCTTCTGGGATTCTTATAAAGTGTGGGACTTGCATGGAGAAGTGTTAGTTAGAGTTGATGATGAAGTCGAAGATGATAGCATTGAAGAGGATAATATTACTGAAATGATTCACGATGCTTACGGATATATGAATGTGGAGGATAATACTAATTCTTCTGAGGGCAATGAAGAGCCAAATATGCATGCAACAAAGTTTTACAAATTGTTAGAAAATGCTCAGACAGAACTTTATCCTGGTTGCACAAAAGTCTCAAAGTTGTCTTTTGTTGTTAAATTACTTCACTTGAAGTGTCTTAACCATTGGAGCAACAAATCAATGGATGAGTTGTTGAGCTTCTTTAAAGAAGTTCTTCCTGAGGGGTCATTTGTACCCAAATCTTTTTATGAAGCGAAGAAAGTTCTTCGTGACCTAGGCTTGGGGTACACCAAAATAGATGCATGTCAGAATGATTGTATTTTATATTGGCACGATTATGTCAATGCCCAATCATGTCCGAAGTGTGGTAAGTCTAGATGGAAGTCAGAAGGACACAAAGGCAAGAAAGTAGCTCATAAAGTATTGCGACATTTTCCAATCAAACCAAGGCTTCAACGATTATACCTGGCAAAAGAGACGGAAAAGAAGATGAGGTGGCACAAGGAAGAAAATATTGATGATGGTGTCTTGCGGCATCCATCCGACTCAATAGAATGGAAATCTTTCAATGAGCGTCATCCTACTTTTTCAACTGAGTTAAGAAATGTTAGATTAGGTTTAGCAAGTGATGGGTTCCAACCTTATGGGAATATGAGTTCCAATCATAGTATTTGGCCTGTCGTACTAGTTACATATAATTTGCCACCATGGGATTGCATGAAAAATCCATATTTCATGATGACACTTCTTATTCCTGGCCCTAAGTGTCCAGGCAATGATATTGATGTATACTTACAACCAATGATTGAAGAGTTGAAAGAACTATGGGACGGGGTGGAGACTTATGATGCACACTCAAAATCTAATTTTCTTATGCGTGTGGCTCTCCTGTGGACGATTAATGACTTTCCTGCATATGGGAACCTTTCAGGATGGTCAACCAAAGGCAAGCTTGCATGCCCTTGTTGCCATAAAGTCACACAACCAGTTTCCTTACGTAATAAGTTATGTTATATGGGTCATCGTCGCTTCCTTCCCATAAACCATCCATGGCGTAGAAACAGGGTGTTATTTGATGGGAAAGTGGAAATGGGGGCTGCACCTAGCCCTTTAACAGGTGATGAAACACTTATGCAATTACAAGATTTGGGCAATGTGACTTATGGTAAAGTGCAAAAGCGAAAGCGTAATGTTTCTAACAATGCTTACAATTGGAGGAAGAAGAGTATCTTTTTTCAATTGCCTTATTGGAAGAATCTTATGTTGCGACATAACCTTGATGTGATGCATATAGAAAGAAATGTGTCCGATAATATTTTATCAACTGTGATGAATATGGTTGGAAAGACAAAGGACACGTTGAAAAGTAGATATGATTTGGTGGACCTTGGAATCAGGCAAGGATTGCATCCAATTGAGGATGGGGACAATATTTTGTTACCGGCGGCATGCTATGCATTGTCCCTACAAGAGAAGTTGAAGGTATGTGATTTCTTAGCTAATTTGAAGGTTCCAGATGCCTTTTCATCAAACATTTCAAGGTGTGTTAACATACTTGAGAAAAAGATACATGGATTGAAGTGTCATGATCATCATGTATTATTACAATACATTTTTCCAGTAGCTATACGTGGTTTGTTGCCTAAGGAAGTCTGTGAACCAATTATAGCCTTAGCCAAATTTTTCAAGAATCTATACTCTAAGTGCTTGACAATTGAAGATCTTGATATCCTAGAGGCTGAAATTCCTATCATATTGTGCAAACTTCAAATGGTTTTTCTTTCGGCGTTCTTTGATGTCATGATTCATTTGACAATTCACTTGGCAAGAGAGGTAAAGCTTGGTGGACCAGTTCAATATCGGGATATGTACCCTATTGAGAGGTAACGTGTCTTTCTATAATATAAATGCCACATATTTAGAATATCATATTCTACAATTATATTAATTAGAAATCTATATATAGGTATTTGCGAACACTTAAGTCATATGTACGCAACCTAGGTCGTCCAGAAGGTTCAATTGCAGAAGGTTATTTGGCAGAGGAAAGCCTCACGTTTTGCTCACGATATTTAAAGAATATCTCAACCAAGTTCAATAAACCAACTAGAAATGACGATGGATCTAGGTCAAATGGTGAGATGTCCATCTTTAAAAACAGTGGGCAACCAAAAGGTGCTGCTACAGATAGCAAGAAGCTACCTCATGATGAGTTCAACCAAGCATGCATGTATGCTTCAAAATTGTGAAGAGGTGTCGCAATTCTTGGAGTAAGTCTCTTATTTATTCCAAGATAATTTCAGATTGAGACAATTCAATTAATCTTCATTAACACAAAATGTAGGGAATACACGGGAGAGATTGAAAGTTAAGGATCAATGAGAGCTCATAGGATGCATAACAATGAGTTTCTTGATTGGTTTCGTGCACGTGTAGGTGTTTACTTAAATGACACTTTTACTATTAGTGTAATTATCCCAAGGTGTTATATTAGTCATAATAGTGTTGTTTGTTTCTGTAGATATTTGTGTTATCTGCACAAGGATGAGCAAATGATGATCTCATAAGCTTAGCTGTCAGTCCTGACCCATTGGTTCATCGATATTCAACATTTATGGTGAATGGATTTAGATTTCAAACAAAAGAGCTTGTGAGAAAAACACAAAACAGTGGAGTTCTTGTTAGAGGAGATGATTCAGACCCTAATAAGGAGTATTATGGTGTATTAGAGGACATTTATGAGTTGTCTTATGTGGGGAACAAGAAAGTTTACCTATTCAAGTGTCATTGGTGGGATGTGGCTCGCCTAGGAAGAGGATATAAAATTGACAAATATGGTTTTACAAGTGTGAATACTCATTGTGCCTTGAATACAAATGAGCCATTTGTGTTGGCGTCTCAGTCCGAGCAAGTCTTTTACTTGAATGACATGGTCAATAAAGATTGGCTTGTTGTTGTAAAGACAAATCCTCGCAACCTTTTCAATATTCCTGAAGTTGAAGATGAAGCATTACTTAACGAAGAAGTTTATCAACAAGAGGAAGTTGAATGTAATATTTTGCGTACCAATGACCAACAAACTGTGATTAGGGTGTCTTTACATAGGGATGATATTGAACCACAAACTGTTTTGCGTACCAATGACCAAGGAAATGAGGAAGATGATTTCATTAATGACAATGATATAGATGTATCCGAGAATGAAGAAGACGAAGAAGAGTTACTTGATGATAATGATGGAGAGGATAGTGATACATCCTCTTGAAGATAAAGAAGCAAAAACTGATGATATAGATGACTACATCTTGTTTTGAGAAGTTCTCTGTATTTTTGTTCTTATTAGGCTGACATGAAACTAAAAACCAAGATGTTTTTAGCTTTACTTTTATAGAAGTTCTTTGTATTTTTGTTCTTATTAGTTCTCTTTATAGATAGAATCAGTGTTTAAGTAAAACTAGTGGTTTACTGTTAACATTTTCATCAATAAAGGTACAGTTGTGAGCAAAATGTCTCACATTTTTTTAAATGATTGATTTAATATTTTGCTTAATGAATTGATATTTTCTCCAACATATAAATATATATTTTATCATCTTTAATTTCTGATTGTGATACTTATCCTTTTTTAATCTGATGTTGCAGGAAATGAGAGGAACTGGACGAGGTAAAAGCGGGAGAGGCGGGGCAGGCTGTGGACGTGGAAATTTTCGAGGACGTGGAAATTCTGGAACGACGTCTCAACCACAAATACAATCAATAGGGATTAACGAGGTACCTTTGGAGATAGGACAATCAAGTAACCCAAGTCAAGGAACTCTACAGTCCGGACAAATATCATGTAACCCTCTCCAAAGAACATCTCCAGAGACACAATCATCAAGGAATCTAGAAGAAAATGCATGCCCCTCTCCAGAGGCTGAAAATGCTGCAGGTTAGTTCTCTATTATAGTCCCTCGTAAAAGAAGAATGACCTACTGTAAATCCTCCTTTAGGGTAGAGGGGGCTTGGAGAATGACCTTTGATTAATGGCAAGTGCATCTACGGGCTTTAACCGTTAGAGCCAGTAACTGTATAAAGAACTGGGGGTTTAAGACACATACATACATGCGTGGTTTCTCTCAGGGTTTTATATTTTCCCATGAACAAAGACATTCATCATCACATAACAATTATTATGGGGTAGACTTATTTTCCTGATCCTTTTCAAATGCTTATTTCTTCTCAGAATTATCCGTTAAATTTTCTGATCTTGAATTGTTTTGTTGCTCTATGGGATTCTTTTTTCATGGTGATTCTTGGATATGAATGTAGACGTAAATTTGGTCGCTCTAAGGTGGGGTTGTTCATTTTTGTTTGATTTGTTTCTTAAATTGATAATGTTACAATCTTTGCCTAAGAACTTGGTTTGCTTGGAGAGAAAAATCTCGCTAAGATTAAAGAAACCGTTTATTTTGAGAATGACTTGGTAAATTTTCATGGTTTGTGTTTTTTATAAGGTTTCTCTGAGACCAGCAGAGCATTCTTTGGATTCTTAACTGTCAACCTTTTACCTTTCGTTTGAATTCGGAATATCTTGTCGTGAACCTTTATTTTTCTGTCCTCATTTCTTGGATCCAATAACACATAACTGAAAAGCATTACAAGCCATCAAGAGCATGTGTTATTTGGTTTTCTTACCCAAAGGGAATGCAGAAACGAGCTAGAACCAAATTAAGTATTCAAAATGTACATATTTCACAGAAAAATAAACTGGTTACATTAAATTAACAAAGTACCAGCATCTACAGATCACCAAAGTAAGAAGAAACTTCAAAGTGAGTGCAGAGTTGACATATACACATGCACAAAATCTGACAGCCACATTAGCATCAGGCCAAGACTGAATCCATTCTTTAGCCCAACAAATAAATGAGCACAAGAAAACCAACAAGTAAGAACATAAACTTGAGATTGCTATCTGCTTGTACTTGGGCTGTGTCTTGAGCATTACGAACATGTGGCCCGTGATATGCAGGAGTATATCCAAATGGGTAATTTGATGTGGTAGGATACGCTGTCGGACCAGGAAATCCATGAAACTGGAAGCTGAGTAACCGAATCTTGCAGTTGCTGTGGGAAACAATCCTCCCAATCCTCCCATATGACCAAGTCCTCCATGATTATGAATATTATTTGGTTCAGGTTGAGGAGCAGTTTTAGGTCGTTGTCCTGCAGGTCTATTAGGAATTTCAAGGCCGGGGATTGGTTTTGATCTGGGATTAGTAGAAGTCCTTCCTCTTCGAGTGTCTCGTTAAAATCGGTTATTAACTAAATATGTGCTAAGTCTAACTTCGAGTGTCAAGGTTCTTCCTTCGTATGCCATCTCTTTACTATCTTTCTCTTTTCTTCTAATGCCGTATTGAAGGCAACCACCAACCATTTCATGACACTAATGCTAATAGTAACTTTTCTCATTAAATGTCTGCTACGCTTGAACCAGTCGAACCATACTTCAGAACCTGAATGTCTCCCTGTAATGTCATATGATTTAAAATCTGCATTGTAGAAAATCTTATATTCCCCCCAGAGCTGCCGGATAAATTCACTCTCTTTGTTAGTTAAGACTCTTTGTAGCTGATATATATTAAAATCAGTAGTGATGATATATTTTTTTTTGCTTTGCAGTTTCTCGCATCAATAAAAAGAGAGGAAGGGGAAAATATAAATCTAAAACAGTAGATATAAAAACTAAGTATGGAGGAAAAATCACAATAATGATTCCAGATGACATTGATAGAGCTGTGGGTTCCGGGGCTAGAGATATTGTTAATTACTCTGGTTTGATCATGAGGACCTATATGTCGTTCCGAGAGGGAAAATGGCAAAAGATTGTTTTGAAATACGGAGAAGCAATGTGGTTACAGGTCAAGGTAACAAATTACTGTCAATATTATATTTCCTTTAGATTCATGATTTATTCATATGATTATTATATCAAATATAATGTTACAATATGTTCAGAACAAATTTGAAGTTTGTGGCGGGTTGCGAGAGCATAAGTTGCAAGGCTTTGTGATAAGTAGTATGCAAAGGCTTTTTAGAGCATGGAAAGCTCGATTGCACACTGATTACCTCCGTTATTCTACTGATGAAGAAAGATTGTCTCATCGACCCGAGGATGTTCAGTTGGAGGACTGGAAATACCTAGTAAAGTATTTTGGAAGTGAGGAATTCAAGGTAACTTAATAACTAGTATTTTGGAAGTTAGTAAATACAAAGTGTGTTTACTCTTTGAATAAAGTTATCCTGAACTCTTGACTTATTGCAGGTTGTCAGTGAGAGAAACAAAAGAAATAGGGCAAAGCAAATAACTAAGCATGCTTGTGGTACAAGGTCTTTTGCAGAAGTAGAAGAATCTACGGTGAAAATACTATTGTTCCCCTATTATAACATATAATGCTTTGTTATTTATATATTTATCTGCTTATAAATTTTCCCTATAAAACTATATTGTAGAGAGATCCGGTTTCTGGAGAAAAGGACACACCAGATAAAGTGTGGGAGATCCAACATACACATAAGAATGTTAACGGAGAACGGGTGTGGTTGGATTCAAAATCCCAACAAATTCATGTAACTCCCTAAAATCACTGCCTTATTATCTTTCCATCATATTACTTGCTACTTTCATATGTTTATTATGTCTTGGTGTAAATGATTATGCATAAATGTAGGGCCAGCTTCAGCAACTTGTTGTTGAACAACAATCTGAAGAGGTTGAGCATCCCATGACTAGAGAAGAGATGTATTCATCCATTCTTGGTCAGAGATCAGGCTATGTTCGTGGTTTTGGATATGGAAAGAAGCCTCCCAGAAAGACTCAAATGCAGCAGGAAAACATAGAAGCTAGCGTGTCTTCTGCGATGGAAATTATGCGTCAAGAGATGCAAGCTGATATGGACCGGAAGTTCCAAGAAGAACTGAACCGAAAGTTGCAAGAAGAAAATGAACAGATGGCTATCGACTTAAAAAGAGAGATGGAAGAAGATTTGCAAAAAACATTGGAAGAGGAGCGTGCACACATGAGAGGAGAATTTGACAAGATGATCCAAGACCAAATGGCTGCTTTCATGACTAGAATTCTACAGGTACTTGCTCTTGACAATTCTTCTTTCTTACTTTTGAAAATTATTTTGTGTCTTGATCCATATAAGTTGTTGGATAGTTCCTCTAAATCTTATTTTCTAGCAGAATTTTGTATTTCGCTGCTACTAAAGTTCTGTTACAATTTCAAGTTGCTGATTTTAGAAGTAACGTTCCTTCTTCTTGTCCTTTCCGATCGTTTAATGTGTTGGTTTATTAAAAGAGGGAGCAGTTTTTCCTGTGTTTCGTTAATTTTTTTTTTTTACACCAGCAGCAACAAAATGCTGCCTTTATGCACACCTTGTGGCAAACACCTTGTGTACCAACAGCAACAACCAAGGCTACAAAGTGCCAGCACCAGGCTGCTCCTCTAATGCTTGTCTGATAGAGGCCAGCATTAGTAGAACCTGCTGTTGCTGCCCTATTCTAACTCCCCTACCTATTACAAAAATCCCTGCAACACAACCAGTCCTCTATTAGTCCAACCTCCAGGCCTGCACACCCTTTGACACAACCAGCCTCTATCATAGGTGGTTTTTTTTTTTGTTTTTTTTTTTGCATAAACACCAGCTGTTTTTTGTTTTTTGCATAAACACCAGTTGTTACTGCATAAACAAATTGCTGGTTTGCAGTCTTCGGTAATGTAGTTTGTAGTTTTTCCATATTCTAATTTGTCTCTAATGCTCTTGGAATGGGTTGGATTTAACTGGAAACAGCTAATAAGTGAATTTATGAAGAAAGAAGATATTAGCTATGTTCTGAGCCATCTTTGTGGCATTTTGAGCCAATTTGTGACTTCATGCTTGGCTGCACCAGGAGAAAAGGTGTTCTTTGCTATACATAACTGCTGATGCTACTGCATCTTGAGGCATGACTGATTCTGGCATTTGTAACCACATCCCAAGGCTATACATAGATGTTGTTTGTGGTTGCTGTTTTCCTAGGATAATCTGGTTCATTTTGAATGTGTTGCTGATCATCAGTTTGCTGCCTTCTTTAAAGAGCATTCCTATGCCATGATGGAAGCTGACTCTCACACTTTGTGTGATTGAGTTGCAGCTTTGGTTCAAAGAACAGACAGATGCCATGCAGACTCTCACGCGTGTGTGTGATTGAGCTGCAGCTAGGCTCTGTTGGCTTAAGTCATTGCATAAAAATGAACAGGTTACTATACCTGATCAAGGCTTCTGTGTTTAAACAAATACTACACTAGACAAGGTTGTTGTTTTGATAGCTGCTGAGCCTTTCTGATCGTTCTGCTGGTGTGTTATGTTGGCTGAAACTTGAGTAAGTTTGGTGTTGTTCTTGCACTGAAATGACTGCATTTTGTTAAAAAATGAATGCTGACTGCTGAGACAGCTGAGTAACTGTGCTGCTGCTGCCACAGTTTCAGCTGCGCTGCAGCTGCTGAAACTGTGGTGCTGAAAGCCTGAATTGAAAACACTGAATTGAAAAAATTGAAACCGAACCGAACCGAACCAAACTTCAAAAAACCGAAAGAACCGAACCGAACTAGTTTGGTTCGGTGTTTGGTGTCCACGTTCAAAACACCGAACCCGAAATAGCCAAACCGATGTATGAGAAAACTGAACCGAAGAACCGAACACCCACCCCTAGATTTAAGTGTGGAATTTCTCTAGCGATTGTTACTAGTTGAGGTTATTTTCTAGCAATTGATGGAAAGAAGAAGCATATATACCAACTTGATCTCATAGCAATTTTGGGAACTGATAGACCCGTCCTATGTACACCGCTAGTAGGAACTGATGTATATGTGCAGGTTTAGATTTTGTAACTCAATCATGATATTTGATACTAAATTTTAAATTTTGATGAGTATTGCATGGATATTAAAGATATGATAAAAAATATATTGCCATGATGGTATCTGTTGGGATTATGTTACACTATAGTTAGGCCTAAATACTTTTTCAATTTGGCTCATATTATCTTATACATATTTCTTGGATTTGCTTTCCTTGGAACTGAATTACAACATGGTACAGTTTTGGTAAAGTAGATGAAGTATGAACCTTTATCTTTATAAAGTGTTGGAACTATTATGTCATTGAATTTTAGATTCTTATGTGCTCTAGTTTATTATTAGTGTTGGATTATGAGAACTTTCAAAGTGATCCCGTGTTTTTTTTAATAGCAGGGACAAGGTTCTTAAGCAATGGGGCTGCCCAAAGAGGAGCTTCAAGGCGTGCAATGAAAGTTTTTGATCATATGTAATATGCATACAATGGAAGTTTTTGCTTTTGGATCATATGTAATATGCATACAATGGAAGTTTTTGCTTTTGAATCATATGTATATTCACACAATGAACCGAAGTACTATATATATGTACGTAATATATATGCAGTTGACTTTTAAGTAATGAAAGTATTTATAATATTCGGCTTGGGAATGCTTTTGTTGTTTGTTATTTATTATTGAAAACTTTTAGTAGCAGTATATTATTTTTAGACAATTCAATTGTCTATAGTAAATCTTCATGATTTAATTGTTTTTGGCTATTTTTATTGTTGCTAAAAGTTGTTTTTCAGCAGCAAGATAAATGTTGCCACAAAGGTTAGTAGTTTTTGTGGCGACTGTCCTCGCTCCTAAAAGTAACTTTTTAGTAGCAAGATTAAATCTGCCACTGATAGTACATTCAGTTTGTGACGACAAGAGTCGCTACTAGTAGTAATATTTAGTGGCGAGGACAAACTTGCCATTGATAGTCTATTGAGTTTTGTGGCGACCAAAGTCGCTACAAAATATCACTTTTTAGTAGCGAGATAAAAGTTGCTGCCGATAGTTCGTGTGTATTGTGGCGACATAGGTGCCACTAAAACTTTTATTCAGTGGCGACCAAGCCAATATCTGTGTTGTAGAATTTTTTTTGTGACATGCTTGCTTACCTTTTGTGGCAATATATGTCGCTACAAATAGCTGCTTATTGTGGCGACTACCAAATGTCGTCACAACAACCCTTTAGTTATGGAACTACTACCCACGGAGGAAAGTCGCTGCTATAGGTTTTTCGTGGCGACTTCTGGGGATTTTGTGGCGACTTTCGTCGCCACAATAAGGAAGATTTCTTGTAGTGAGGCCTATAAGATAGATGTAATGATAACGATGATGATAGAGATAATGATAGCAATGATGATGAGAATAAAATGATGCTAAAGATGCCTATGAGCTATTATATGTATGTGTGCCTATGAAGGGCTATAATAAGACCCCCAGCTTATGATGCCGGGTAGAATGTATGTATATGAATATATATAGAGTATGTAAATGATTACGTAACGCGCGCGCACTTCTGCAGAAGGTATGGATAACCCTGAAGCCTTGGTAGGGCCAGGTATGTATAACCTTGAGTCTTGGTTGGCCAAGTATGTATGAAACACCGATCCTTCATGGTCGGGTACGCTATATAAAGGCTATATGTATATGTATATATGTGACATCAATATGAGTACGAATATGTTGAGTATATGTAAATGTTGCGCAAAGGCTATGTATATGCAATGTCTATGAGATGTAGACGATATGAATATGAGTATGAATACGAATGAATAAGACTATGTATACGGATACGCGATAAGAAAGAAACGTCCCCATGGAAAGCAAGTAAGTGCCATGACGACGATGTTATTGTCTTCCCTCCGATGCTGTTTCATATGTTATCTATTACGCTTTTATATTGATGATGATCATGCTTTACATAATCAGTACATTCTTCGTACTAACGTCCTTTTGTTTGTGGACGCTGCGTCATGCCCGCAGGTGGCCAGGGAGACAGAGTTGATTCGTAGCTACATTCTCAGCGATTACATAGCGGAGCTCCATTTCGTTCGGAGCCATAGCTTTGGGTACTTATTCTTTTGTGTACATATTATGGGCATAGCGGGGTCCTGTCCCGCTTATGTGTTATGTTATACTTTCCTTAGAGGCTCGTCGTCACGTGTATATGGGTAGATATGTCTGGCCTTGTCGGCCTATATTTGGTATATCATTTTGTTGGTTTCGTCGGCCCATGTACATTGATGTGGCATAAATGCCTATGATGATATAAAGAATCTTGTTGTCCAAGGGGACTAGTATGGTGGATGAATAGAAATATATGTTTTAATATATGGATCGCCTAGATATTATGTAAAAGTCTGTCAAGGGGTGCCTGGGTGGGATAGCACCGGGTGCTCGTCGCGGCCCCCTAGTTGGGTCGTGACAAAAGTGGTATCAGAGCAGTTCAGTCCTAGGGTGTGTCTACGAGCCGTGTCTAGTAGAGTTTTGGTTATGAGTGTGTTGCGCGCCACACTTATAAACAGGAAGCTGCGGACATTTTAGGAATAAATGACCTTCTTTCTTCATAAGAATCGTGCGATAGAGCTATGATGTAAGAAATTCTTGTTCCTTAACTGTGTGTTGTGTATTTCAGAAATGCCTAGAAAGAGAAAAGTTACAGCAGCCCAAAAGGGCAAGACGGTGGCAGAAAAGCGGGCTGAAAGAGCACCGCCACCGGTAGTAGAGGAAAATGAGTCCCACAGTGCGGCTCAATCCCAGTCCTCCCAGACAGTGCCTATTACTGAGGAGCGTGAGGGAGCCTCAGCCCCAGCTCCAGCACCTCCAACGCCTCCACCGGATGCCTCAGGCCAAGATGTGAAAGAGGCCATACATTTGCTTACTCAGTTGGTTGCGGCCCAGACTCAGCGGCAAGGTTCAGGGCAAGGTGATAGGGCTGTTAGTGCAAGGGCCCGTGACTTCATTACTTTGAACCCTCCGGAATTCTTTGGATCAAAGCCGGAGGAGGACCCTCAGGATTTTATTGATGGTATGTTAAGGACGCTTCGATTGATACATGCTTCAGACACCGAGTCGGTGGAGTTAGCGTCGTATAGATTGAGAGATGTCTCGATCCAATGGTATACGGTTTGGATGGCTTCATGGGGAGCCAATGCACCTCCCCCGGTATGGCAGGAGTTCGTTGATGCTTTTCTCCGACATTATATACCTCCAGAATTTTGGCGAGCTAGGGCCGATAAATTCTTAAATTTGAGGCAAGGTAGCATGAGTGCTCTAGAGTATAGTCTCCGCTTCAATTCCTTGGCTAGGTATGCTTCGGCCATGGTAGCGGATATGGGTGACCGAGTGCACCGATTTGTGAAAGGCCTAGGGCCACACTTGATGGATAGATGCTTGACTGCGACCCTTCAGGACGGTATGGATATTGCACGCATTCAGGCCCATGCTCAGAACTTAGAAGAAAGCTTGCAACAGCAAAGAAGGGAACGTGAGTAAGATAGGGGCCATAGCAAGAGGGCCAGATCTTCGGGTCCGATGAGTGAGATTAGAGGTGGCCACAGGCAGCAGTTTCCCGGGCATTCAGGCTATTCTATGACTAGTGCACCTCCACGGTTTTCAGGCCAGAGATTTGATAGATCTGCTCGTGCAGGGTCGAGTCCGAGTTCTTCAGGGTCCCAGTTTAGAGGTGATTCGGGTCAGGCGAGGCCGCCCATGCCACGATGTTCCCAGTGTGGGAAGTTGCATTGGGGTCAATGCCGATTAGGTTCAGATGGTTGCTATTCATGTGGTCGACCAGGCCATATCATGCGTGATTACCCCTCAGTTCATGGTAGAGGTAGGACCCAGCCTTCAGGGTCGGTAGCCAGATCTTCAGCATCTGTACGCCCTATGGGGCCAGGTCCACATGCGCCAGTCGGCCATGGTAGAGGCAGAGGGAGAGCTTCCACTTTTATCGGTCCTCAGCACCGTATTTATGCATTGGCTGGACGCTAAGATCTTGAGTCTTCTCCTGATGTGGTTACAGGTATATTATCGGTATTCTCTCATGATGTATATGCATTGATTGATCCGGGCTCCACATTGTCATATGTTACTCCATATGTTGCGGGTCGATTTAAAGTCGATCCGGAGTCGATCAAACCTTTTGGGGTGTCTACACCCGTGGGTGAATCGGTAATAGCTAGCCGAGTATATAGAGATTGTGTAGTTGTGATATGTGACCGCTGTACTATAGTTGACTTGCATGAATTAAAGATGGTATATTTTGATGTCATTATAGGCATGGATTGGTTGGCTTCTTGTTATGCCAATGTTGATTGTAGAATGAAGATGGTTCGTTTCCAATTTCTGGGAGAACCAGTCTTAGAATGGAAAGGGAATACGGCGTCAACAAAGGGTAGGTTTATTTCCTATCTAAAGGCAAGGAAGATGATCACAAAAGGATGTATTTATCATCTAGTGCGAGTTCAAGATATAAAAGTTGAATCGCCAACCCTTCAGTCAGTCCCCGTAGTAAAAGAATTTCCGGATGTGTTCCCGGAAGGGCTTCCAGGCCTGCCTCCCGAGCGGGAGATTGATTTTGCTATTGATGTGTTGACAGACACTAAGCCTATATCTATCCCTCCTTATAGAATGGCACCCGCAGAATTGAAGGAGTTGAAGGAGCAATTGAAAGATTTGCTTGACAAAGGCTTTATTAGGCCTAGTTCATCCCCGTGGGGAGCACCTGTATTGTTTGTCCGAAAGAAAGATGGCTCCTTGAGAATGTGCATTGATTATCGACAATTGAATAAGGTGACGATTAAGAATAAATATCCTCTTCCGAGGATTGATGATTTATTTGACCAATTGCAAGGTGCCAAGTGGTTTTCAAAGATCTATTTGAGGTCCGGGTATCACCAAGTAAGAGTTAGGGAGAAAGATATCCCTAAGACAGCCTTCAGAACAAGATATGGTCATTTTGAGTTCCGGGTAATGTCATTCGGGCTAACTAATGCACTGGCGGTGTTTATGGATCTGATGAACAATGTGTTCAGGCCCCTTCTGGATTTGTTCGTGATTGTATTCATCGACGATATCTTGTTGTATTCTAGATCCGAGGCAGAGCTTGCGGATCATTTGCGTATTTTCCTTGGAGTTCTTCGAACTCGAGAGTTATTTGCAAAATTCTCCATGTGTGAGTTTTGGCTGAACTCAGTGGCATTCCTCGGGCATATTGTTGCAGCCGATGGTATTCGAGTGGATAGTCAAAAGATTGAGGCCGTGAAGACTTGGCCAAGGCCCACGACTCCTACGGAGGTTCGTAGCTTTCTGGGATTAGCAGGGTATTACAGGAGATTTGTTGAAGGTTTTTCTTCTATTTCTGCACCACTCACAAAGTTGACCCAGAAGTCAGCAAAGTTTCAATGGACAGATGCTTGTGAACGTAGCTTCCAAGAGTTGAAAGATAGATTGACTTCTGCCCCAGTCTTGACACTTCCAGAGGGATTGGAAGGGTATGTTGTTTATTGTGATGCTTCAGGTGTTGGGCTAGGCTGTGTATTGATGCAGCATGGTAGAGTGGTTGCATATGCTTCAAGGCAACTGCGGAAACATGAGCAGAATTATCCGACCCACGATCTAGAATTGGCCGCAGTGCTTCATGCTTTAAAGATATGGAGACATTATTTATACGGTGTCCATGTGGATATTTATACCGATCATAAGAGCCTTCAGTATATCTTCAAGCAGAAAGAGTTGAATTTGCGGCAACGACGATGGGTAGAATTGCTAAAAGATTATGACGTTGATATCTTGTATCACCCCGGAAAGGCAAATGTTGTAGCTGATGCTCTTAGCCGTAGATCTATGGGAAGTTTATGTGATGTACGACCAGAGAAGAGAGAAATGGCTCGTGATCTCCAGCAGTTAGCTAGCCTAGGAGTTCGAGTAGTGGACTCAGGTAGCAGGGGAACTACAATTCGGAATTCAGCAGTCTCGTCGCTAGTGGCAGAAGTGAAAGAGCGACAATATGAGGATTCCATGCTAATGCATTGCAGAGATACGCTCCCTCAGAAAGAGGAGTCATCATTTGATATTTCAGGAGACGGAGTTCTTCGATGTCGAGGCAGATTATGTGTTCCCGATGTGGCAGGTCTACGCCACCAGATTTTGAGAGAAGCTCATTGTTCCCGTTATTCTATCCACCCCGGGGCGACGAAAATGTATCATGATCTTAAGTCTATATATTGGTGGAACGGGATGAAGAAAGATGTAGCAAAATTTGTGGCTCAATGTCCCAACTGTCAACAACTGAAAATAGAGCACCAAAAGCCAAACGGATTGTTGCAAGCTATCGAAATCCCAACTTGGAAGTGGGAAGTGATTAACATGGATTTTATTACAGGATTGCCCCGTTCTCGACGTAAGTATGACTCTATATGGGTGATTGTCGATAGACTCACAAAGTCAGCTCATTTCTTACCCGTCAGAATGACATATGTGGCAGAAGATTATGCAAGGCTTTATGTTAAGAAGATAGTGAGACTTCATGGTGTTCCAGTATCTATTATCTCTGATAGAGGGACTCAGTTTACAGCTAAATTTTGGGAGTCTTTCCAAGAGGGTTTAGGGACCCAAGTGATCCTTAGCACGGAATTTCATCCACAGACCGATGGACAAGCTGAGCGCACCATTCAGACTCTTGAAGATATGTTATGGGCATGTATGATAGATTTTGGAGGTAATTGGGATGATCATTTTCCACTCATTGAATTTGCTTACAATAATAGTTATCATTCTAGCATTCAAATGGCACCGTATGAGGCTTTATATGGGCAAAAGTGTAGATCCCCAATTGGGTGGTTTGAAACTGGAGAAGCTAAATTGATAGGGCCAGACTTGGTCCAGCAAGCCATAGAGAAGGTTAAGCTCATACAAGATCGGTTATTAGCAGCCCAAAGTCGTCAGAAGTCCTATGCGGATAATCGTCGAAGAGACTTGGAGTTCCAAGTTAAAGATTGAGTATTCTTGAAAGTGTCACCAATGAAAGGTGTAATGAGATTTGGCAAAAAGGGGAAGCTTAGTCCCCGGTATATTGGGCCATATGAGATTGTGCGAAAAATAGGCAAGGTGCCCTATGAGCTAGATTTACCTCAGGAGTTAGAGTCAGTCCATCCAGTTTTCCATGTCTCGATGCTTCGAAAATGTGTTGGAGATCCTACGAGGATCGTCCCAGTAAATGATGTACAAGTGACAGAGAAATTGACGTATGAAGAAATACCCATTGCCATACTAGATAGGCAAGTACGGAGGCTTAGAAATAAAGAAGTGGCGTCAGTTAAGGTTTTATAGAGAAGAAATAAAAGAGAGGAAATGACATGGGAAGCGGAAGAGAGTATGCGATCCAGATACCCGCATTTTTTTCAGCCCCTAGAAGAGATACAAGGTGAGACGTCAAGATTTTAAGGCATGTATACTTTCCTTTTTATGCTTTGTGGTCGTGTGTGGCTAAATTTTAATGCTATTATGTTGTGGCCCTGTGAGGCATCCATATTATGGGTTGTTGTGACAAGCTGGTAGCGCCATATTATAGGGGAAACTCTGGCGAAATTTTTATAGAATTCCCGAAGACTTTAACATTCGAGGACGAATGTTCTTAAGGGGGGGAGAATGTTACACCTCAGAAAATCTTCCGTCGGTACGCAAGTGAACGGACTAGTGAGGAGTAAGAGTATACGATATAATTATGAGTAAGAAACGGAATTCGATGACTCTAGATAAGATTTCAAAGATGTTAGAGATGGGGGAAGAGGATTGCCAAGGGAAGGCAAAGTATGGGATAAGTATCGGAAAGGAAATACGAGTAACGAGTTAGCGAGGCTTTAAGCATGTATTGGGGAAGAGTGATGACGTCCCTTAGAGTGGTATTGAAGTGTTGAACAAGTGTTAAGAAGGTTCCATAAGGATTGGAGACCAAACGAGACGACGCAACGAACTTCGGAATCACTGGGGATTATACGGCCAAACATACTGGCCGTATAATTTATACGGTCCGTATGTTTGGGACCGTATAATCAACCCAGATTGGCCAAACTCTCTGGACCAAACATACGGCCAAAACATACGGTCAGTAGATTTTATACGGACCGTATGTTAGTCCGTATAATTGGTCGGGGCTGAAAATGGATCATTAAATAAGGGACCAAGGTTTATTTCATTTCACTTCCACTTCACACCCCTTCTCTCTAAAACATCTCTCTACATTTATTCCCCAAGTTTTCAAGGATTATTAAGGATCAACAACACAAATCAAGTGAATCAAGTGTAAGTAAACCCATTGAGATCATTCAAAGTCAAGAGATCCAAATGGAGATAAACTAGGGTTTTTGCTCAAGTGGAGTATTATCAACCAAGGCTTGTTCCTACAATATCTAAGGTAATATTCATGATATCTATGTGTTGTTTAAGGTATTTGAGAGTTAAAATGCTTGGACATTGGGTGAGTATAGGAAAATGGGTCATGAATGATGAATAGTGACGTTTTGAGAAATAGTTTGAATTGAATCATGATTGTTGTTGTGTTGTGATACGAATGTGTTATAAATGATGTTAAGATCATGAAAATGGGCATTTTACATGAATGAACAAAGTCGGGTAACATGACCATGAATATGGGCGAATTAGGAGCGAATGGAGAAATCTAGATAATGTGAATGATTAATGGCCATTGTTATGATATTGTGAATGTATTATTGACGTTTGGGAGTCGAATTATGATATGGACGAATGTCGTGTAAATAAAGGATATGCTGTCCGATTTTCTCTAGCTTTAGTCATGTATGCTAAGCTATCGATTTTCTAATGATAGTATAACTCTAATGAAGGTAGAAACGTGAGCATCGAAGGAGTACGTGCAAGTGTAGAATAGTTCAACGAAAAGGTATGTAAGGCTAACCCTTCTTTCATAAGGCATGGTTCTTTGGCCAAACGTCTAAATCTCCTATAAGACTATGATTCCTTCAAATGATTTGATCTTCCGGGCTAGTAAGCTCACGATGCTTAATATGCTACCATTGTACTAAGTTCCTCATATGACGAGTAGGCCTGTAAGATAGATGTAATGATAACGACGATGATAGTGATAATGATAGCAATGATGATGAGAATAATATGATGCTAAAGATGCCTATGAGCTATTATATGTATGTGTGCCTATGAAGGGCTATAATAGGACCCCAAGCTTATGATGCCGGGTAGAATGTATGTATATGAATATGTATAGAGTATGTAAATGATTACGTAACGCGCGCGCACTTCTGCAGAAGGTACGGATAACCTTGAAGCCTTGGTAGGGCCAGGTATGTATTACCTTGAGCCTTAGTTGGCCAAGTATGTATGAAACACCGATCCTTCATGGTCGGGTACGCTATATAAAGGCTATATGTATATGTATATATGTGACATCAATATGAGTACGAATATGTTGAGTATATGTAAATGTTGCGCAAAGGCTATGTATATGAGATGTAGACGATATGAATATGAGTATGAATACGAATGAATAAGACTATGTATACGGATACGCGATAAGAAAGAAACGTCCCTATGGAAAGCAAGTAAGTGCCATGACGACAATGTTATTGTCTTCCCTCCGATGCTGTTTCATATGTTATCTATTACGCTTTTATATTGATGATGATCATGCTTTACATACTCAGTACATTCTTCGTACTGACGTCCTTTTGTTTGTTGACGCTGCGTCATGCCCGCAGGTGGCCAGGGAGACAGAGTTGATTCGTAGCTACATTCTTAGCGATTACATAGCGGAGCTCCATTTCTTTCGGAGCCATAGCTTTGGGTACTTATTCTTTTTTGTACATATTATGGGCATAGCGGGGTCCTGTCCCGCTTATGTGTTATGTTATACTTTCCTTAGAGGCTCGTAGTCACGTGTATATGGGTAGATATGTCTGGCCTTGTTGGCCTATATTTTGTATATCATTTTGTTGGCCTCGTCGGCCCATGTACATTGATGTGGCATAAATGCCTATGATGATATAAAGAATCTTGTTGTCCAAGGGGACTAGTATGATGGACGAATAAAAATGTATGTTTTAATATATGGCTCGCCTAGATATTATGTAAAAGTCTGTCAAGGGGTGCCCGAGTGGGATAGCACCGGGTGCTCGTCGCGGCCCCCTAGTTGGGTCGTGACAGACATCTGCAACAGCTATTTGATTATTACCAATAGATTTGGAATCTGTTGCAACAGATTACTCAGCTAGTGTAACTATTTACTCAAAGAAACTCTTTGATTATTCCCAACAGTTGTTTAATCTGTTGCAACAGATGAGAAATCTATTGCCACATCTGCAATAGTTGTTTGATTATTACCAATAGATTTGGAATCTGTTGCAATAAATTTGTAACTTGTTTGAAACTACTAAACATAAGGATGTTGTTGCAACAGGTGAGGAATTTGTTGCAACAACCTCAACAACTGTTTGATTTGTTTCCAACATGTGAGGAATCTGTTGCAACAACTTCCTTGATTATTGCAATGACTTTGTGACTTGTTTGAAACTACTGAATATAATTTGAACAACTGAAATACATACTGAACGTATAATATATTGATACTGAACACACAATATATATATATAGAACAAAAATTACATAATGTTCATCATCCACCATAATCCACCAAGAATATAAAATATAAACTTATAAATAATTGTTCGTCAGCCCCCCTTAGGGATCCAATAAGTACAAATTAAACATAATTATCTTACGACCCCAAACAACATAATTTAAAAAAAAAAAACAGTTCACGAGCCCACTTTGGGCATCCAGCATCTTATCGATCACACCCATAGCCCATCCCCTTTGAGTTGTCGTTCATTAGAGTGTTGGGAATTGTCACATTAGTGCCAACAAGCAGGTGCTCAATGCAGTAGTTGATTTCTATCTCTCTAATTGATGCATAGTTGATTTCTGATCTTTTCTTTTGGTTGGAGCCATTTTATTTGCACACACGAGACAAATAGAAATCATCAATTAATTCGTGCATCATTCAAAGTAAACAAGGGAAAAAAACTACAGCATGCAAGTATTGAAGTTGTTGCAACAACTGATGAAGAGGTTGTTGCAACATCTGAGGATGTTGTTGCTACAAATTCCTCAGTTGTTGGAAAAAATTAAACAATTGCACCAACTTCCTCAGCAACTGTTTGATTTTTTCAAACAGCTGAGGAATCTATTGCAACAACTTCTTTAGTTGTTGATGTGCCGGGATTTTGGCACATCTAATGCTCTTTAACTCTAAGTTTTACTTGTTTTCGAGCAAGTTCGTGGTAGTTTGATGTGTTTTATGTGTTGTGCAGGTATTTTGAAGTTAGAATGCTCGGAAAGCGAAAAAATGATGAAAATAGGCAATCTGTTCTGATAAGCATAAGGACGGACTGTCAACATGCTCGACGGCCCGTCAAATCGGCTCGTCAAAAAGTTCCTGCGAAGTCACAAAAACATCAGAGCATACTCAGATCGTCGACTTGCACCGTCGACATGATCGACTGTCCGTCGAAGTGCTTCGACGGTGGAATTCCTGTAGGGCGATAAAAGTGTACTCAGATCGTCGAGTTGGTCGTCGAGCATGTCGACGACCGTCGAAGTGCAAAGACGACCCATCGAAGTGCAAAGACGACCCGTCGAAGTGCTAGCCGAGATGGAACAGGACTGGGATTGATTATTCCGAGTTTTAACTTGTATAAATACCTGTTTAGGTTTTATTTTTCAGACATCTAGAGTTTTAGACTTATAGTAATTACTTTTTAGTTGTTATTGCTTTTGAAGACTTACAGACAATTACATTCATTACTTTCAAGTTTTATTCATAAGTTCAATACAATAATTCAATTATGCAATCTTCAATCTTTTATTGTTTTCTTATTGCCATGAGTAGCTGAACACCTTTACTAAGGTTGTGAACCCAAGGATGGGTGTTTTGTGATGGCGGATCGTGAAAGATATACGCATAATGGATTGTTAGGGTTTATTTGTTCTTCGTATTCATCATATAGTTAGTGGTTGCAAACATTAGCTCACGCCATAAACTTTAGTTTATTTGGGAAAATAGCTAGGGTTAGGTAAGAACAAATAACAAGAACTCAGGGCTTTAAAACTTGTTTAATAAATTCACTTAGGAATAAAAGGAATTTACTTGGCATAATTAACCGTTCTTCATGCATACTTTCTTATCTTTGGAAAAAGCATAGAAAGAAATAATCTTTTCTTATTGGGAAATAGTTTAGATTCACATAGAGGTTAAGTGCATCCATACAAACAGTCCATTAGAAGTATATCAAGATCGAGACCCATGATCATACACTTTATCTAACGGGGACACAACCTTGGTTCTTTTACCCATATATTTATAACCTTAAATTTCTAATCATTTTAAATTAGTCCCCAAACCAAATCAACTATAAAACCCTTTTCTGGAATACACCAGGACCGCAAGATTAGTATAATACTTGTTTAGTAAACTTTTCACACAATATTCTCTATGGATTCGACCCCAACCTCGTTGGGTTACTATATTTGACAACGTCCGCGTTATACCATTAATAGGTGTAATTTGAGCGCATCAAATTTTGGCGCCGCTACCGGGGAATACGGTTTTGAAATTACTAAATTGTGTTTACTCTTCTTAAAGTCTTTGTCATATTCCAACACACCTCGTTTTCTACCTTGTAAACCTGGTAATCATGGCCAACAACGAACTTCCAGTCGAGAATGTTTTTGCTGATGAACCAGAAGTAGATGAAGACTTTGCATCTGCAATCGTTCATCCGAGGGTGACTGTGTCACACCCCGACTTTACTAGGGTGTGATGGGCACCCGACCCCATATCTGGAGCCGAGCGAACCCGCTGACTCTTATTACATAGATAAACTCTTGTATCAGTTATGAAATAATTACATAGTAAGCTCTCCAATTTTTATTTTTATTTTTTTTATAAGTAAAATCTGTCATCGTCTAGGACCCGCGACATGAAACGTAATAACATTTTGACTGGTGAAGTCGTCTACCAAGCTGACACTCTATACTTATGACTCTGTCTGCAAAGTCTCTAACATTGAACAAACACCATAGCTCATATACTCTGACTCGACAGCACTCCAGAACAAGTGGAGCCCACCAACTCCGCTGGAACATCTTCTATGATAGCTGTGGCTCATCTGGTGTACCTGCGCGGCATGAACGCAGCCCCCGAAGAAGAGGGGTCAGTACGAGTAATGTACTGAGTATGTAAGGCATGAATAGTGACATAATAAAGGAATATACAGTATGATTAATAACGAAATGGACATATGGAGATTATCTTGGACAGAAGTAACCTGTACATATGAATGCCTTTCAGGCAGATGCCATGCATGCTTAGTCCCTTTTTCAGAAAAACAGTACTTCTTATTTACATGTACATAAAACAGAACATTTCAGAAAATGGTATCCTTTATTCACATTTACAGACGCCGAGTACATCGGCTCTCCCACCCCCTCCCCAACAGTGTGCCAACATATTATATATATATATATATATATCACATATACAGACGCCGTATCCGGCTCTCCCATATCCCGCGTCCGGGACGAAATCCAGCTGAATCAGGTGGTGATATAACAGTGGCCCTTCCCCTTTTTCCCCATATACATATACATATACATATTCACATTCATATACATAAGTCATACCATTGGCATGCATGAGAGCTCAAAGAAAGTCATGTGTCCATCGGAGTGACGGAAGGTCGGTAGCCTCCGATTACATTATGGAACAACCATAGTCGCTTTGTCTCACCTTGAAGGAACGAGTATTATGAGGCGAGACTACCAATGAAAAGTGTCATTATGAGGAAAACATCAAATAGGGTCATAGGGTACAGTTTCATATACCTAGGACCTTTAGAGTAGTCATTACCTGTAATAGAGTTGAGATATAGAGAATTAGTTTAACGTTTCCATATTTTCCTTTTCATAGCAGAACATTTTGCCAACACATCTACCGTAGGCATTTTCTCATCTTGGACTACATCGTTATCATTATAAGATCATATTCATCATCTTAGTCATGGAATCATCTTTGTCATACTTATCATAGGCATATTCCATTTCTTAACATCATCATTATCATTGTCATTATAGAAGTATCCTCGTTAGCATAGTTACAGTACTTGTCACTCGGTGAACGGGATAAGGATCAAAAGTTTTCTTTGGATTCTGCTTCAAAATAGATCAAACGGAACAATAAGGAAAATTCGGGGACCATGGGCCCACCTCGGGTCAAATGAGGCGGCGTACCAAATTTACATATGTTACATGTCATGGCGTTACTTGTGAGTGTTTTAGGGTAGTCGGGTCCTATTTATGCGAGTTCTAGAGGTTTAGGAAATTCTTCCAACATTTTGCACACTTTTTAGTTCAATTCTACTGATTGAAAAAAAGAAAACTTTAGATGCGGATTCTGGAGGGTAGAAGGGTCCTCGAGGTTCTTATCCAACATATTACGTCTAAGACATGCCATAGAAAGAAGGGTGAAGCCTTACGTACCTTTTCTGCTTCTTATGCGACTCCAAATTCACGTTCCAAATTCGCCAAAATCTACAAATTGGTCATGTTTACCAAAACTTGATTAGAGCCTTTAGAATTGAATTCTTAAAGTAACACTTTGTCTGCCGAAATTTCGGCAGCATTTCCCCTGTAAATACTCCATCCCACCAAGTTCAACTTGGCCAATTCTAATCAACAACAATCCGGGAATTCAACCCGGCCAAACTATCAACAACAATACCAACGAATATTCTAGCAACATTTCAACATTCAATTCAATTCACATAATGTTCCAACGACTTATTCGACACACTATTTCATCCGAAACCTTTAACTCCAACCCCAATCATACATTTCATTATCGTTCATATACGTTAACTTCAACCACACCATTCATTCTATATCGCATAATCCATAACGACGACAACCACAATATCAAATTACATCAATTTACCATAACTTACCAAACAATACCATTTTCGGCCACAACAACTTCTTACATATTTTTATACAATTTCATCCATCTCTACCCATTACAACCACAACAACATGCTACATTAGTTCAATCTTTCCTCACAACATTACACATACCATACACGGCCACTTACAACATCCATATTTTCATGTCTTTTATTCATCTCCACATACCATAACAACCATAACATTAAATAAAATTAGTTCATCATTCCAATCATAATACACAATATACACGGCCATACACTATATATATATATATATATATGTATGTATTTCACGGCCACACATCAAACACACATACTTTCATGAATTCCATCCATTTTCACACATTACAGTACTCACAAACCATCCATGACACATAAAAGGGATGAAAACCTTACCTTTCTTTTCAACTTCCCACTTGGTTTAGGGTTGGTATATGACACCAAAAAGCCTTCTACTTGCTTCAACAATCACTCCATGATGTAGAGGACCCTCAAATTAGTAGGATTGCTAGGAGAAAATATGTTTTGATCAAGAATTCAAAGGAGTGATTTTTCCAAGCCCTTGGCCGAATGGCCTAGGCTTGCTTTTTTTTTTTTTTTTTTTTTCCTTTTTGTTCCTATTTTGTCTTGAATTGGAAGACCACACCTATATATATATACATGGTTATAGTAGCATGTGAGGGGCACATGCCCCTCTCTAGAATTTTCTCTTCTTTTTCCATTTTCCTTTTTCTAGAGTTTTCTTGAATTTTTTGCAAAAGATGACCAAATCTTCTTGCCATGCAAGCTTTGACCACATGCATAAATTCCCCCTTTTTGTTTTCGGCCAAAATGGCCTTTTATGAATACCTTGCGGAATTACCATTTTGCCCCTAAGCTCCCGCATTATTATCATGAACCCTTTTGCAAATTTTCCTTCTTACCCTCGGCCTTTCTCAACATTTCCATTCTACTAATGCCCATAATTAATATTTATAATCAACTTGTACATTGAAGTACATTTGGGGAAATGATTGTCCCCTTAACTTCATCACGACTACCTTAGAATATCCGAACGTATAAAATACGGGATATAACAGACTGCTACTACTATCAAGTTTGATAATTCCCTCTATCATATGCTCAAACAAAAGGGATACTTTCGGAATGCAGTCGGTGATGACCCTCACCAACATATAACCAACTTTCTGGATGTGTTCTCTCAACATATCCAACAGGGTGTGACTCAAGAAGCAGCCCGGCTGAAACTCTTCAAATATTCGTTAGCCGGAGAAGCAAGAAAATGGTTAACAAAGCTGCCCCGGAACTCTATTGCTACATGGGAAGAGATGGTCAGAGTTTTTCTCAGGAAGTGGTAACCCTCGAGTAAAAGGGCTGAAATTCGTAATCAGATTTACGAATTCAAACATCGTAATGGGGAACAGCTTTTTGAAGCTTGGGAGAGGTACAAGGAATATTTGGATAGGAGTCCAAACCATGGTTTTCCAGAACAGCTTTTGAAGGAGAAGTTTTACAGAGGTTTGGATCCTATGACCCAAGCAATAGCCAATAATGCTGCCAGCGGGTGTTTAATTAATAAGTCCTATGCTACTATTACTGATATACTTAACCGATTGAATACCCATAGCCAAACATGGCATTCAAGTAATTCTGATGGGCTATCACTTGGAACACCGTTGATTCAAAATATTATGAAAGATACTCAGGAAACGCAGCAGACGTTGGCACAATTGGCCACTAGTCTCTCTTTACAGACAAAGAGGCTTGATGAGGGAGAAGCGAAGAAGGTAAACGTGTGTGAAGATATCTCAGGCATGCAGCCTGGAATGTACTAAGTCCCAGAGGGTCTGTTTCAAGAGGGCCCCCCTCCGCAAGTTGAGAATGTTCAGTATGCAGATTACATAGCGAAGGGGGATATTCCTAGGCCGATCCTGAGATACTGGCGACCCCAACAAGGGCAGGGGTCGTACAATCAAGGGACCTACAACAACAATCAAGGGAACTACAACAACAACCAAGGGAACCACAATAACAACTATAGTGGACCGAACCAAGGGAGATACAACAACAACAATGAAAATTTTAGGGAACAGAAGTACCAACCCTTACATTCCACCAAAAGGGCAATCTAATGATCAAGGTAGTTCGAGGTTGGAGTCAATGCTTGAGAAAGTGTTAGCAAGCCAGACGAACACTGAAAAGACACTATCTGGGCTTTTAGAGACGGTGGTCTCTCATTCAGCAGCGGTAATTCGAATCTTGAACAGCAGATGCGTGATCTTTCTAGAGAACAGCATCCTGCTAGAAAACGAGGGCTTCCTAGTGATACCATTCCAAACCCAAAGAATGGTGGCGGAGTGGAATGTACTTTTGCTATTAGCACGAGGAGTGGTAAAATACTTCAAGGTGCTGACAAGAAGGTGGTTGATCTAGAGCCGATTATTGAGGAAGAAGAGGTACAGTCTGATGTGCCTATTATTGATACGGAAGTCCGTGGTGAAGAAAAGGTTACTGATATTCCAGAAGTTGTTGCTGATACAGGGAAACACATGATAAAAGGGATTATTCGCCCTTTGACTCAGATGTACAAAGCAAAGCCTCCATTTCCTCAAAGGTTGTCAAAGACGAATGATGATGCTAAGTGTCAGAAGTTCTATGATCAGTTGAAGCAGCTGACAGTGAATTTTCCATTCTTGGATGTTGTCAAAGAAATGCCCGGATTTGCTAAGTTTGTGAAAGACCTGCTTACGAAGAAAAAGGCTTTCAACATGAGACAGTGAATTTGAGTCACCGTGTGAGTTCAATTATTGCTTCCACCACAGTTCAGAACAAGGGAGATCCAGGGGCGTTTACCATTCCGTGCAATATTGGGCTTCATGCATTCGCTCGTGATCTGTGTGATAATGGGGCGAGTATCAACTTGATGCCCCTTGCTATTTTCAAACAATCTGGATTGGGGACTCCTATACCGACTTTTATACGATTACAGATGGCAGACATATCTATCAAGAAGCCAATTGGGGTTATAGATGACGTGTTGGTGCAAGTGGGTAAGTTCATATTACCTACTGATTTCGTGATTTTGGATTGTGCGGTGGATAGAGATATACCCATTATCTTGGAAAGACCGTTCCTTGCTACGGGAAGAGCACTTATGGACTCTGAAAAGAATGAAATAAAGTTCTGAGTGAATGACGAAGAAGTGACTTTCCAAGCAAGCAAGGGGATGAAGTTGCCAAGCGCTTATGAGAGAATCTCAATTATTGATTCGTTTGATGGGATTGACGATGTTGTCGAACATAAAATGGAAGAAAAAAGTCTGGGAGAAGCTCTAGCTACAGTTATGATAAATTTTGATGCTGGTGATATGGAGGGCTATGTGGAAACTATAAACGCGCTTGAGGGTCTAAGTGCTTACACTTATCACCCAAGAAAGCTTGATCTTGATCTTGCAAATCGAACTACTCCACTAGCTAAGCCTTCTATTGTTGAGCCTCCAAAGCTTGAGCTTAAGCAGCTCCCAGCACACTTGAGATATGAGTTCCTTGGTCCGAACAAGACATTGTTAGTGATCATTTTAGCATTATTGACTGAGGAACAGATTGAGCGTTTAGTGGAGATTTTACGCGAGTACAGACGTGCTATTGGTTGGACCATAGCAGACATTCGGGGTATTCCTTCTGGTATTTATGAGCATAAAATTCATCTATAGGAGGATAGCAAATCGAGTGTTGAGCATCAGCGGAGATTGAACCAAAACATGAAAGAGGTCGTGAAAAAGGAGATCATAAAGTGGTTAGATACTGGGGTAGTGTATCTGATTGCAGACAGCAAGTGGGTAAGTCATGTTCAATGTGTACCAAAGAAAGGAGGTATCACTGTGGTGCCTAATGCAATGAATGAGCTAATTCCCACTCATACAGTTACTAGGTGGCGTGTTTGCATGGATTATAGGAAGCTGAATATTGCCACGTGTAAAGACCATTTTCCCATGCCTTTCATCGATCAGATGCTGGATAGGTTGGCTGGGAGGTCTTACTATTGCTTCTTAGATGGATACTCGGGCTATAATCAGATCAACATTACCTTGGAAGATCAAGAGAATACAACTTTTACTTGTCCCTATGGGACGTTTGCGTTCAGCCGAATGCCCTTTGGGTTGTGTAATGCACCAGCCACTTTTCAGAGGTGCATGATGTCGATATTTTCTGACATGGTAGAGGACTTATTAGAGGTATTTATAGAGGATTGCTATGTTGTTGGTGATTCGTTTGATGATTGTCTTGACCATCTGGGTCAAGTGCTGAAGAGATGTGAGGAGACAAATCTGGTGCTAAATTGGGAGAAGTGCCATTTTATGGTGAAGGAAGGGATCGTCCTCGGTCACAAAATCTCTGAAAAGGGAATTGAGGTTGATCAAGCGAAGATAGATGTGATTGCAAAACTTCCTCCACCCATCTCAGTCAAAGGTGTCCGAAGTTTCTTAGGACATGCTGGGTTCTACAGGCGCTTCATAAAGGATTTCTCCAAGATTGCTAACCAGATGTGCAAGCTTCTTGAAAAAAAGGCTAAATTTGTGTTTGATGACAAGTGTCGAAAGGCGTTTGATGAATTAAAGGAGCGTCTCACTACTGCTCTGGTGATAGTTACTCCGGATTGATCCTTACCTTTTGAACTGATGTGTGATGCTAGTGGGTTTGCGATAGGTGCTGTGATTGGTCAGAGACACAATAAAATTATTCACTCGATCTACTATGCTAGTCGAACACGTAATGCGGCGCAGATGAACTACACGGTGACCGAGCAAGAACTGCTTGCAATAGTTTATGCTTTTGAGAAGTTTCGGTCATATTTGCTGGGGTCCAAGGTTTTGGTGTACACTGACCATGTTGCGTTGAGATATTTGATGGCAAAGAAGAAAGTTAAGCCGCGACTGATTCGTTGGGTCCTTTTGTTACAAGAGTTTGATTTCGAGGTAAAAGATAGAAAGGGATCCGAAAATCAAGTCGCAGGTCATCTATCTAGGCTTGAAAAAACTGGGGTGCCAGCAGAAGAACTTGACATTGAAGTTGCATTTCCAGATGAGCAAGTTTTGGCGGTGTCTATACAGGTGGCACCTTGGTTGCTGATTTTGCTAACTACTTAGCAACAAGTAGCATTCCCGACGAGATAAAATCATATCAGAAGAAGAATTTTTTGCGGGATGTTCGTCAGTATTATTGGGATGAACCATACTTATTCAGAACTTGCGCTGATAACATTAGTCGGCGTTGTGTCCCAGAGAGTGAGGTATTGGAGATTCTGAAGGCTTGCCACGACTCTCCAGTTGGGGGATATCATAGTGGTACGAGGACTGTTGCAAAGGTCCTCAAATGTGGTTATTATTGGCCTACTCTCTTTCATGATGCTAATCTGATGGTGCGTTCTTGTGATCAGTGCCAAAGGCAGGGGAATGTTGGTAGGAGGCAAGAGATGCCTATGAACTTTGTAATGGAAGTGGAAGTGTTCGATGTTTGGGGAATTGATTTTATGGGTCCCTTTGTAAGCTCTTATGGCATGAAATACATCTTGGTGGCTATTGATTATGTCTCCAGATGGGTAGAAGCGGTGGCTTTACCTAATAATGAAGCCAAGAGTGTCATGGGATTCTTGAAAAATAACATATTTACTCGCTTTGGTACCCCAAGGGCAATAATCAGTGATGGTGGTTCTCACTTTTGCAATAAAGCCTTTGCGGGATTGATGGAGAAGTATGGAGTCAAGCATAGGGTGGCAACCCCGTATCATCCTCAGACAAGCGGGCAAGTTGAAGTCTCTAATCGGGATATAAAGAGTATTTTAGCCAACACGGTGAATGCAAACAGAATTGATTGGGCCCGCAAGCTCAATGATGCTCTATGGGCTTACCGAACTGCCTTCAAGACTCCAATTGGGACTTCACCCTTCAAGCTAGTTTCGGAAAAGCATGTCACCTGCCAGTTGAACTTGAACATAAGGCCATGTGGGCCTTGAAAAAGCTGAACATGAATTGGGAAGAAGCGACCAAACTCAGGTTATTTTAGCTCAATGAGATGGATGAGTTCCGCTATCAGGCATTAGAAAGTGCAGCGCTATACAAAGAGAGGATGAAGCAATATCATGACAAGAAAATCCTGAAGCGGGAATTCTACAAGGGTGACCCCGTCTTGCTGTTTAATTCTAGATTGAAGCTGCTCCCGGGCAAATTGAAATCACGGTGGTCAGGTCCCTTTGAAGTGGTAAGTGTCTCACCCCATGGAGCTATTGAATTGAAGTCCGAAGACGGAACTCGAAATTTCAGGTGAACGGGCAGAGGGTGAAACACTACCATGGTACGATTGACGGAGATAGAATTGTGGACCGATATCGATTGAAGCACCTTGGGACGAATGCTGAAGCGGCGCGTCCCGACCAAGAGTAAACTAATAACACCGTCGTGCTGCGACGTTAACTTAAGCGCTTCTTGGGAGGCAACCCAAGTTTAAAATTCTGTAATTTTGTTTTTGTAGGTTTTAGATTTTTATTTTTTTACAGGTGTCGAGAGCGCGGGAACTGAAACTAAAAAAAAACCAGCAAAGTTACACCAGAGCATAAAGACGGGCCGTCGACGTGTTGGCGGACCGTCAATGTGCAATGACGGTATGCAGAGCTGAGATTCTAAGGCTTAGAAATTGCTCATCTGCAGGTAAGTAAATCGACGAGCATATCGACGGACCGTCGACACGTTCGACGACGCCGTCGAAATGCTTGTCAACAGGTATGCTCTGTCCTTACATTTTTTTGGTCATAAATATGCTTGGACGAGACGTCGACCTCGTCCAAATACTTCGAAAAAAAATGTAGCGCAAACAGTTGGCATTTAAATCAAGTTAAAATGGCAGAAACGTGTAAAAGTTTCAGTTACGCCCACGAACTCCCTCCATAACTTCCCATTATTTCCTCCATCAATCTCTATAATTTCATCCATAAATCACTCCCATTACAATCCCACAACCCTTCACTCTCACCACCACTGAAAAAGAAACCACCTCTACCCTAAAGTTCTGAATTGGATCAGGGTTTTTTCTGTTTTAGCCAATTTTTCTTCAAGGTTTCCTTGCATAATCAGGTATGGTGCATAAATTTTGGCCCTTTCTTGGTTTAAATGCTGGGTTTTGTTTGAAAATTGCTAAAGAAAAGGCCTAGGGTTCCTAAATTAATTGGAATTTTTAGGGATGGGACCCAGGCTGTATTTGATGGTATTAAAGTAAGTCAGGTGTACTTTTAACTAGGAGACTTGGGTGAGATATGTGCTATGAATACTAAGGGTAGAGATCATGCTTTGTTGAATGAAATCTATGTTTGAATTGGCAAAATTGTGAAATTGTGGATGGGGGAAGGGAAGTTGGTATGATTGTTGTTAGATGGACTCGTGGGGACGAGAATATCGTGCCCCCATTGAGTCGGTGAGCATTTTGATCAACTTGTTGGTTCATTATGCCCGCCAATGGTCCGAAAAGGAAAATCCAATTCTCTGTTGATGCTTAGGGAGAGAATTCTGAGTAACTCCAACGGGTCGGAGGGTATTTCGATTTAAAACCTTGGTTTGATATCGTTATACCCACCAAACAAAACCCGGATAATTGCCTAAAGTTGAAAATTAGGGTGAAGTCTGAGTAACCCGAAAATCCCAAAACCCAAATGTGCCTAATAATGAAAAAAAAATTGGTTCTCTAATTGGTTGAAGTGGAAAACGCAAAGCCGAAGCAAATGTTCGATGTCTGATAACTGATTGTTTGCTGCTGCAGGGCCGTAAATATGTTGACAACACCGTCGATAGGTCGATGAACCGTCTTTGTACAAAGACGGTCCCATCGAGCTGTTTGACGGTCCGTCGACAAGTTCAACGGCTCGTCAAAACACATCCACGGTCTGCAGACTCAGAACATCAGAGAACTGAAGCAAAAAAAAAAAATCCAGAAACTAATGGTTTTGATTTCACTTGTACGGATTGACTAGATTGTGGTTTTTGATGATTACAGGTATGGCGCCACCCAAGTTGACAACTACCCGAGGGGGTGGCTCGAGGCAAACGCAAAGAGCAACGGGTCGAAAGAGGCCCAGTGGCCAACCCACACTTAGAGACGAGGGGTCGGATGATGAGCCCGAGGTTCTGCCCGTGAAAAAGACCAGGGCTGCTCCTCCCCCGTGGAACAGGCAGGTCATCGTACCAGCACATACACCTCCCAGTTCCTCCCAGTCTGACGAGGAGGAATTATCTACATCTGGGTCCGGTGATGGATCCGAGGAGGAGGGATCAGAGGCTGCATCTAGAGATGCCTCACCTGTTGCGCGAGCGCAGTCTATTGAGGAGGCTGCTCAGTCCTCTCAGGCACATTCTAGATCCCAAACCCGTCAGAGCTCACAGCCTGGTGATGATGAAGCTGATACTGATACTGATGCTGAGGCAGCCAGGGCTCGGGAGCTTAGAAGGAAGAGGGTTAATGATCACTGGGATCGCTTTACTGTTGAGGGTGCCAGAGAGCTGTATGAGTACAACATTGAGTTAAAAGGTGACGACACCCAACATGAGAAACAAACCATAAATGAAGAGCGGCGGATCAGTTTTGAGGGGCTCGAGATCTTACCCAGAGCCAGAGAGATTATTCATCACTATCAGTTAGAGTTCATAGAGGAGCTGCCTGCGGACTATTGTCCTGTTTTGGTTCGTAAGATATATGCCGCATATGGGGCATTGATCAAGAAAGTCAGAAAGATGCGCCATAAGTTGAAGGAGCTACCACCGCGGAGTGAGGTTGAGATCAGAGGGGTGAGTGTTGATATATCTGCCCAGGCTATCAACAGAGTATATTTCGGTAATAACTACACCGCCCCGAGGCAGACGATTGAGCTTGAAGATAAGTTACGGAGGTGTAAGGAACAGTCCGTCAGGGACTGGGTATCTACAATGGTGGGTCACCCGACCAAGAGAGCCGAGTGTACTAATTTGAAAAATTGGATAAAGAAGAAGTGGTTGACTCTAGAGGGAAAGTTTTGGTGGAGCGTGGTGCAGTTGCGGCTTCTCCCCACTCAGGCTGATAATGCTCTTACAGTTGATAGACAGGTGGTTGTGGCCGCATTGATGTGCAGATACCCGATTGATTTCGGGGCATTGGCTAGTACGAAGATACAGTTGAGGGCTTCCCAGCCCAACACTTCCCTGATATTTCCATGCCTGATTACTGAGCTTGTTCGGAGGTCACAGGTGTGGTTTATAGATGATATCGACCACCGAATTACAGCTTCATCGGTCTATTCGATAGAAAAGAGCAAGAATGAGGTCGTTGATGAGAGCCAAGGGGAAGCGGATGGGTTCCCAGTCGCACTTGGAGGGGTACCTCTACCGCAGGAGCCTGTTCATCCTGGGGCCGCGGGTGATTCTACACTGGAGTTACCCGCCACTGCTGCCCCTATTATTGAGACTATCCAGACTGCAGATTCTGAGACTCCAGTTACTGATGTTGGTGATGATTCCGTTGAGACTCAGACTGCTATTCCTGACCTACAGACTTCGGCTCCACCGCCTCCGAGTTCAGTCCCACAGCCAGTGGGTCTAGCTGCACAGCCCCAGGGTACTGCTAGAGTTGATCCATATGCCTTCTCAATGGACAGCTTTAGGAAATTTGCAAAACAGGCGGCTACAGTGGACCAGCAGTCAAAGATCATAGTAAACCAGATGGATGATTATGTGAGGACGAGAGTAGAGGAAGCATTAGATCCTGTGACGACGAAACTGTCCGCTCGGCTGGATGGGTTTGAGATGAGATTGACCGCATTGGAGATGGCTCACCCGACCTCTCCTACAGATGATTTGAGGGCAGATTTGGAGCAGCTCAAGGCTGATATGTTATTATTGAAGGCTCATGATCCGATCCTAGTCGCAGTACCACAGTCTGTTGCGGAGGTGATTGAGGAGGAGCTCCCCGTGGTGCAGTTAGTTGCGCCTACCGCAGCAGGTGGTCGGGGAAAGAGGAAGAGAGCGGCCCGTGATGAGGAGGAGGTGAGAGAGAGCACTCGTCTGAGGGGTCCGAGTATAGAGGAGCAGCAGGTGGCAGAGGCCATTCAGAGATTGCTCGTGGAGAATGTCCAGTTTGGGACTAGAGGAGCCACCTCGAGCAGTGCTCCCAGTGGTGAGGCATTGCCACCACCCCTTCCTACTCCAGTGCCAGTGCCTACGGGCACCACTACTGATGTTGCTACAGAGATTGTTGTTGGTGCGGTTGCACCATCTGATGCCTCACAGACCGATGAGTCGCGAGATGAGCAGCGCGCCTAGTGCGCCACAGGTATTCCTACTCCCTGGTATTAATTTTTTCTGCATTGGGGACATTGCAGACTTTTTCAGTTGGGAGTGGGAGTATTTGATGTATCATATGTGTTTAGGACCCCCTCGGCTTTTCTTTGCCATGGTTCGTTTCCTGAGGGGTTTATTTCGTGTTGAACCTGGAATGTTTAGGTCGTTTTTAGATAAAGTAGAGTATTGTTAACTTATGTGGTGGTGGTTTGATTAACTTAGGGCTGTCGTATTTTGATTTTGAGAAAAAGTACCCCCTCCGAAAATTTTGAAAAAATGGACTGGGTTGTTTAATTGACATGCATGCTTCTTTGTGTGACATTTAGATTATTGGGTTAACCTGTGTGCGGAATTATAGCGGGGAGACTAGTGTGTTGACAATTCTGATGTCATGTGTTGTGAGGTTTTGTAGATATATTCTCTAGTTGTGTATGTAATCTAGAACTTTCCTGGTTAGTCGTGCCTGCATTCTGAAGATAAGTGAAGCTGTGAAATGATCTTAGGCCTTGTTTGTCTACAGTGTTAGGAACCCATGTTTAGCCTAAATATAAGCCGACCCATAGATTAATATCCCTTATTAGCCATTTTGAGCCTGAAAACTTGTTTTTTCACTAGCCGTAACAAGCCGATACCCGTTCAAAATAGCCATCTCTTTGCACCCGGTCCCTCCTTGGCACTAAAATAATAAGATTTATTGAGGCTAAAAGCCTAAGTTGGGGGTGATAGGTGGACTAAGGGGATCGAGGTGGGGTTGAAGTAAAATGCCTAGTTAAAAGACAGTGGTGTGGTAAGTTTAGAAAAAAAATGAAATGAAAAAAAAAACAAAGAGAAAAACAGCAAACAAAGAAAAAAAAAATAATAAATAGAGAAATATAATTGTAATAAAACCACACTGAGGCAACAAAACGAAAGAAGGGAAGAAAACAAAAGGCGAAAAAGGTAAAAGAGAAGAATAAGATGTAGTGTTCAAGGACAGGTAAATCACAAGTATCCAAATATCTATCCTACCCGTCCCAAAGCCTACATTACAACCTTGAAAAAGTCCTAGTGTGATCACAGCCAAACTGTCCAAAGTCGAGGGCGCTGAAAATAAGGGCAAACTTATGGTATTTGCATGTATAGCTAGAGAATTTCTTTGTGAGTGTGAGTGTTTCTCTTCTCCTTTGTCTTCTGTCCCGTTCTGTGTGTACATATATGTTGGGACATTCCTTGGTCTTTGTGAGGGCAATAGAATTTTTTAAGTGATTGGTTTCTCGTGAGTCTTGATTCGTGTGTGTTATGGGTTCTGTGATAACTAGATGTCATAAATCGAAGCCTCATGATTAGTTGCAACGAGTCCTTGATTGGTTTTTTCTTTATTGGGGGGAGAATCATTGTGATACACTTGATATGTTGGAAGTTAATTTCCACAACCACTGTAGACAGCTTTACTTTGTGATATCGAGACATTTGTAGATTGAGTCTGTTAGTTGACTTGCTTGACGACAAGCAAAGACTTTAAGTTGGGGGTGTTGATGTGCCGGGATTTTGGCACATCTAATGCTCTTTAACTCTAGGTTTTACTTGTTTTCGAGCAAGTTCGTGGTAGTTTGATGTGTTTTATGTGTTGTGCAGGTATTTTGAAGTTAGAATGCTCGGAAAGCGAAAAAACGAGGAAATTAGGCAATCTGGTCTGATAAACATAAGGATGGACCGTCAACATGCTCGACGGCCCGTCAAATCGGCTCATCAAAAAGTTCCTGCAAAGTAACAAAAACATCAGAGCATACTCAGATCGTCGACTTGCACTGTCGACATGATCGACTGTCCGTCGAAGTGCTTCGACGGTGGAATTCCTGTAGGGCGATAAAAGTGTACTCAGATCGTCGAGTTGGTCGTCGAGAATGTCGACGACCGACGAAGTGCAAAGACGACCCATCGAAGTGCTAGCCGAGATGGAACAGGACTGGGATTGATTATTCCGAGTTTTAACTTGTATAAATACCCGTTTAGGTTTTATTTTCAGACATCTGGAGTTTTAGACTTATAGTAATTACTTTTGAGTTGTTATTGCTTTTGAAGACTTCCAGACAATTACATTCATTACTTTCAAGTTTTATTCGTAAGTTCAATACAATAATTCAATTATGCAATCTTCAATCTTTTATTGTTTTCTTATTGCCATGAGTAGCTGAACACCTTTACTAAGGTTGTGAACCCAAGGATGGGTGTTTTGTGATGGGGGGTCGTGAAAGATATACACATAATGGATTATTAGGGTTTATTTGTTCTTCGTATTCATCATATAGTTAGTGGTTGCAAACATTAGCTCTCGCCATAAACTTTAGTTTATTTGGGAAAATAACTAGGGTTAGGTAAGAACAAATAACAAGAACTCAGGACTTTAAACCTTGTTTGATAAATTCACTTAGGAATAAGAGGAATTTACTTGGCATAATTAACCGTTCTTTATGCATACTTTCTTATCTTTGGAAAAAGCATAGAAAGAAATAATCTTTTCTTATTGGGAAATAGTTTAGATTCACATAGAGGTTAAGTGCATCCATACAAACAGTCCATTAGAAGTATATCAAGATCGAGACCCATGATCATACACTTTATCTAACGGGGACAACCTTGGTTCTTTTACCCATATATTTATAACCTTAAATTTCTAATCATTTTAAATTAGTCCACAAACCAAATCAACTATAAAACCCATTTCTGGAATACACCAGGACCGCAAGATTAGTATAATACTTGTTTAGTAAACTTTTCACACCATATTCTCTGTGGGATTCGACCCCAACCTCGTTGGGTTACTATATCTGACAACGTCCGCGTTATACCATTAATAGGTGTAATTTGAGCGTATCAGCTGTTGCAACAACCTGAGTAACTGTTTTGATTTTTTCCAACAGCTGAGGTCCTGAGGAATCTGTTACAACAGTTTCTTCGACAGTTGCAAAAAATCAAAACAAATGCAACTCTCTTTTTCCTATACCATAGATTGACAGCAACAACAACAACAACAACAACAACAATATCTATTTCACTACCAGTGTACGCTACTTACAAACACACAACCACAACAAGTTAAACAAATTCACCAAATAAGAATTTCTTTAAGCATGCAACTTGAGCAACTGTTTTTATTTTTTCCAACAACTAAGGTCCTGAGGAATCTGTTGCAACAGCTTCTTTAGCAGTTGGAAAAAATAAAACAATACGACTCCCTTTTTTCTAAACCATAGAAGGACAACAATAACAACAATAACAACAACAACACACAACCACAATAAGTTAAACAAGTACACCAAATAAGAGATTCTTTAAGCATGCAACCTCAGCAGCTGTTTGATTTTGTCAAATAAATATTGAATTTGTTGCAACAACTTCTTAAGTTATTGGGAAAAATCAAAACAAGTGCAAGTCCCTTTTTCCTTAACCATAGAAGGACAACAACAACAAGTACAATAGTAGAAACATAATTTCCATACCAGTATATGCTATTTACAAACACCAAATCACAACTTAAGCAAATACACCAAATAAAATTTTCTTAAGCATGAAACAACAAAATAAACAACTTTGAAGATAAATCCACATATTTCTTCTTCTTCTTTAAGTAAAATCACCATTATCACTTTTAGATCTCAAACCCTAACTTTGATCCAAGTCAAAGTAAAAAAAAATTACCTGAGAGAGGAGAAAACAGCAAATCATCAACACCACAAAGTGATGAAAGAGATAAGAGCGCTGGAGAAAGAGAGATGAGGAAGAGTCGGTCTTTTGATCGAAGGAAGAGAGAGAGAGAGAGAGAGAGAGAGAGGCAACATTATTTTTTAAAAAAATAAATTGTGCTCTAGCAGGCCAGGCCTGTTAGAACTTTTTATTAATATATGCATAATGTAAAAAACAGTCTATTAAGCATGTTTATAATATGAACTAGCTAATAAAAAAAATAAGAACTGTCCTCCAGTTCTATCCTGTATGCCTAAGCTAGTATGCCCTTTGTGATCCTGTTGAGTCAGCTTTAAAGATAGTCCAGATCTGTGCACACACCATATGATTATCCATACATGTAGTATCATTGTTGATTGTCAAGCTGCTGAATCCTCCTTGTTCTAATACTCAGTTGAGGAAGCTGTGATTTGTCCATATTGATAATTCTTCTTCCTTCTGATGGCATGAGCATAAAGTCATGTACTTTGATCTCTGCATGATCCAAAGCTTGATTTGCTAGAAAATCTGCCAACTTGTTGCCTTCCCTGAAAATATGATTGATCTGTACCTGTACTGTTCTCATGTCCTGTTTGATCTCTTCAATCTGATTTCTTAGTTCCCATGGAGTGATCCATGTATCTTGTAAGATGTTTTGAAGGACAAGTGAATCAGTCTCCAGTTGAACCTGTTGAATGTTGTGTTCTTTGCAAAACTTCAGTGCCTGTTTTATAGCCTCAGCTTCAGCTTCCATGTTTGTTGCTATTCCTATTTGTTATGCCTCTGCATAAACCAAATCCCCATTGCTATCTCTGATGCAGAATCCATATGAACTGATCCCAGGATTGCCTCTGCTTGCCCCATCTGTATTACATTTTAATCTCCCTGAAGGTGGCATTCGCCATACCATCTTAGCATAATAAACTTTTGGTTTATATCTACTAAGGTGCTGATGCATATTTTCCCAATCAACAGATAAATTCTGCAGCCATGGGAATCTCTTCCTTGTCAGTTGGTGTATGATGTATTGTACCTGTTGTCTCAGTCTGTAGAATGTAACTGATCCTCCATGCTTAATGGAGTTTCTTCTCTTCCATAATGACCACATGATCACTGCAGGCATTGCTCTATAAATAGGATGCAATTTTGGTTTTGTCTCAGCAGACCACCATGCCATGATCATTTGATGTAGACCAACTCCATCTGTGGGAATACCTGCATAAGAAGCAAAAAACTTCCATAACTTTACAGCTATGGAAGATGTTAGAAATAAGTGAACTACAGTTTCCTCCTTATGCTCCTCACAGCACTAGCATCTTGATGTATATTGATCATCATCCTTTTCAATATATCATCTGTAGAGATTCTCCCTTTCCACACTCTCCACATGAAAAAACTTATCTTTATTGGCAACCCTTTCTCCCACATGAACCTATAGCTGGTTTGTTTGCTCTCTCTGTGTCTGAGAAACTCCCATGCAGATTTAACTGAGAATCTGCCATTTGTTTCCAACATCCAACATGGTTCATCATCTTCTTCTTCATCTGGTACTTTGATATTATCCTTGATATGTTGAGCCAATTCCTGATCAAGAGTAACTGTTAACAGTTCCATGTTCCATTCACCATTCTTCACAAACTGTATAACCTCTATCTCTTCTTCTCTAGCAGCATCAGGAGTGATATAATATAGTGCCCCAAGCCTTGTCCAATCCTCATACCAGAAACTTGATGTTCCATTTCTCAGATACCAAAATATCTGTGGCTCAACTGCATCTCTTATGTTCACCATCTTCTTCCAAATGTGAGATCCTCCTCTATCTAGTGCCATAGTAGGATGCCATTTCTTGCAGTATTTGTTCAGCATGTAGCTACCCCATAAGCTTCTTCCACATCTGAAATTCCACCACAACTTAGCAAATAATGCATTGGATATATCAGTTAGTGATCTAAGACCAATCCCTCCTTCATCCTTTGGTAGACATAATTTGTCCCATGCCACCCAATGTTTGCTTTTCACCCCCACAATATTGCTCCAAAAGAATTTGGCAAATATCTTGTGCAGCTGCTTTATCACCCCAGAAGGAGGGTTCATGGCTGGAGGCAACAGTACTTTTTCTGATTTTTGAAATAAATGAGTTGGGGATTTAGGGTGGGTGTACTTTGTAAAAGATTAACAAGTTTTAAAAATTATATTTCGGACGCCATTAACTCAATCAGATTTTTAAGTGGGCTTTGGCCTTGGCTGGTAAAAGTTGTCACCAATTTTAATTTCAATACCTGTTTGGTACCTTTTGTTAATTCTTCTCTTGAAACTTTTTTCGGACCCCTACAACATACATATGTGAGCCAGGTGTAGGATATTGAAGCGTCCAACTATCCAAGTTAGAAAGCAAAATGCAGAAAATTAAACCCATAGATTAAGGGGCGGAGCTAGAGTGTTACTTACGGTTTCGACACCTTCTTTAAAATATCCTGAACAGTTTCTGTAGTGTTAAGCCCTTTTTCAAGGAAATATAAAATACCAATTACGGTAGCTCCGGATAAAGTGGTAATAAGGATATTAAGAAAAAGGATTTCCCAAGTATCTAAAACTGCAATCCCTTTTGGGGGCCAAATACCTCCGATATCTACCGTAGGTGTCAAAGAAGAATGAGAAGAAGCCCTTAAAAGAGCAGTCAAAATATGGTTTTTGAGGGTGGAATTTGTGGCTCAACCCATCGGGTTTATTGTTTTTCTAATTTCTTCTCTAACCGAGTGTGAAAGATTACCTTTTGATTTTCCAGAAGCAGAAGAAGAATTAGTAGCAGGGTATCAAACCATCAAATTCAATAGTTTTAGTTCAAACTATGAATTTATTTTAAAAAATTGTTGAATATGTACAGATTATTAATTTAGAAGCAATAATATTTTTTTTAAATTAAAATTCAGAATTTATAAACTTTAAATCCTGACTTTCCCTAGTAAGTTCTACTACTCAAATAACCATCAAACACTTGTTGGTTTAAAACTGTGGTCCCTATTAGGTGGTTCATTAGTTAACAAAGGGGCTCGTTTTTACCATCACTCCATAGTATAAGGACGCAGGGTCACCTCAAACCCCATGTGCTCATTCTTGCAATTGCTTTAGTTTTTACTACTGCCAATTGCCAAATCAAAACCTTGATCCTCCATTTTGAGAAAATATTCTTTCTTTTCTATGTTTGGACAAGCAAACTAAATGAATTAGTCCCAATTCCTCAGAGTTTTTAGGAATTAAGAGTTATCCGCTATACCAACTGATACAAATAACACATTGTCAACAAACATAATTACTAATTGTGCTTTTTAAATGACCTGAAGCCCTATTTTTTTTTGTTTCCCATCTAGTCCAGTATTCGCATTGGCGCCCTAAACAAAGGCGACTCCTTACTCAGGGAAACTCGAACCCGAAACCTCTGATTAAAGATGAAGTAGTACTTGTCGCTCCATCACAACCCTTGTTGGTAACCTGAATCTATAGAAACTCAACTTAAACCCTACTGATTCCACAAAAAGCTTTTTACCTCTAAAACGAGAGTAAATGATGATACCCCCAAATTACACCTTTAAAATTAGGAGTAAGCGGTCGTTGTCAAATATAGAACCCAACAAGGTTGGTGTCGAATCCCACAGAGAATACAATGAAGAAATATACTTACTAAGTGTAGCGCTCGACTATTAGTCTATATTTCAAGGGAAAGGGGAATATAATGATAATTGGTTTGAAGATTGTTAACATAATTTATCGCAAGTTGTTGTTAAAAAGATAATCTATTGGAAGAAGAACTAAGGTTGCAGTTCCAATGGAAAGTAATGCAATTGGGTATCGATCCAACTCATCTATGTGTCTAGATGTAATTAAATATGGGTTACACAGAATTATCAAAAGTCTCTCGACCCAATCATAAAGGTCATTACTAAGCTTTCTCAAGCCTTAGAATGTAGAGCATGTGAACGCCCATTTTATTACAAGTTAGCTTTCCTATCTCTAGCTCAAGCTATTAGATGGGGTTTAAAACCCCCAAATCCTTGCTATCTAACTCTTTTCCTAACTCTTACTTTCTTTCTCAAGCAAAGTGCAAGTACTTAGGCACAAATAATGTTGGCCACCATTAAAAGACATTAAAGCTTGAAGAGTTGATAGAAAACACCATTAACAGACAAATGTAGTTAGAATATAAAGACCCAATCACATAACTAACACATTTGGTCCCACAACCTTAGCTAATGGGTTTATCTAATCATCTTCATTAAATGAAATGTAAGAGTAAAGTAAAAATGCATAAAGCTTACAATGAGTAGTCAAGAAGAAGACAAAAAGTGAAAGATTCCTTCTTAAAAGCTTCAACCATCAATAAACTAAGTGTTGAATGCTCCACTACTCAATGTAAAATTCAGAATAATGCCAACAAACCCTAAAGGTTGTATTTATAATGGTCCAAACATGAAAACTAACTTAAGACAAAACTGCCCCGTCGTCAGAAATACGAATCGTAAAACCAAAATACGGTCCATAAAATGTGCAATTCCACCATAAAAGTGTTAAGTCTTCAACTCAGGTCTTCCTTTCACGCTTCACTTTTACAGACCGTAAAACAGAATACGGTCCATCAAATTCCACCGCAAAATGAAGCTTCAGGCACTAAGTTCTGTTGTAGATTTTACGGTGTGTTTTACGGCCGTGAAACATTTCACGGTCTGAAAAACCGCACCGTATCTTGACAAATCTTGGATAGGTTTTTGTTGATGTTAGAAGCAAGAATTACAGTCCGTATAATGTTTTATGGATTGTAAATCTCACCGTAAAAGTGGGATTCCTGTAACTGCCTTCTGAACTTCACATTTTGGCCCTTTTTCTTGCTCTTTTCCACGCAATCACCATCACATGGCTAAAATACCTACAACACAACAAAAGACATCAAAACGACAAGAAGTTACTTGAAAACAAGTAAAACTTTGCGTAAAAAGGCATCAAATGTGTCGTATTTCTACGGCACATCAACACCCTCAACTTAAAGTCTTTGTTTGTTCTCAAGAAACTCAAACAACACATATCATTTACGACGAACAGTCAAGCTTCACAAAGTAGCCATGTCTACAATGATGATAGCAATTGGTTATAGGCATGCATTCAGAACAAGATTTCCCCCCTTTTCTCTTTAATCAAAACTGGTGCATTTACTCAAAGATGAGAGAATAGTCCTACCGCTTCACTTCGTGACACAATGCTATTAGCTTAAAGAACCGGCCAAGGGTCTCAGGTCGATAATTGTTTCTTGAGTCAAGTGTTGCAATCCCGTGTCCTCACAAAGACCAAAGAGAGTCCCGAAAGAAAACACACATATTTATCATGACACAAGGGACAAGAGACAAAGAAGAAGAGAACACTCACACTCACAATAATGTACAAGTGCAAGCGCGGTACCATAGGCTTGCCCTTCAAGTGCTCCTCCACTAATGTAAACATGCCCGGTTTGAAATCAATTAGGACTTGCGGGTTGTATTGTTGTCTTTTGGGTTAAGGTAGGAAAAATTTAGGAAATGGTGAATCAGACCTTCTTAAGTTTTGCCATTTTCTCCTACCTTCTTTCACACTTTCCAACCCTTCTTCGGTTTTCATTCCACCACTAGCCTTCCCTTTATTCACAGACTTATTCTCCCTTTTATCTTATGCAGTTTTTTTCTTTAAGTGACTCTCACATCACTGCTCTTACCACCCCCAACCTAGGATTTTTCACCTAAGTTGCACTTCCTACACACTTAAGGAAGTAGAGTAATTGAAAAATTGAATCCATGATGATCAAAGAGGGTAATGCTTGCAACATGGGTGCCAAAGAAAGGGATATAGGCTCAAACGGGGTTGGCTAGGGATAAGATACATGGGTAGGTAAAATTTGGGCACAGAAAAGGGTACAAAGAAAGCCTAACATCCTATTTCAAACCAAGCGTAGTTTAGGATTTCGCCTTGAAACACTCTCCGGGAAAGTTCTAGACTACACTAATGCACAAGACTTGAAAAAAATAAACATCACAACACATAACAACGAGTTACTACACGGACACATTGTTTTCATTTCTCAACCAAGTACTCAAGGCCGCAACTCATTATTAATCCGTACACTGTTGCCAAATGAGTCATGCATCCTATTTATTCATCATTCAAGTATTTATACAAAACGTTTTTTTTTTGTAAGAGGGGTACCTTTTCATTTTCAAATCAAAACAACACATATACATGCACAAACTAATCAAACCATCATCATATAAGTCGTGCACTTTACTAAACTTGACTACACAAAAGAAACTACAATAACACACATATATATATAAGCAAAACGAGCTACCACACCCCCAACTAAAAAGTATGCATTGTCGCCAATGCATAAATAAAAGAAAATAAAAGCACAGGGTAGGAGCTCCCTGGGGCGCACTAAGAGCTATGACCATCTCGGGGTTTCTCCACCTCGGCAGTTACTGAATCAATGGCTCCAATGGGTGGTGTCGAATGACTCAGGCGCCCAACAAATCGGCTATAGGAGCATGGGTGGAAGCATCAAGTGGGACAAAAAGTGCCTCTGAAACATAACCCTAGGGTGGGGGTGCATGACTGGCTGAATCACCGGTGAAGTGTGTGCCAACCCGAGACTCACGGAGGATCCTGTTGAACACTCTGTTCTCTTTCTCATTGTCATCCTCATCATCGTCGGACCTCTTCCTTTTTCCTTTATCCTCTGGTGATGTAATATCCGCCAACAAATCCACAACTGATGGCAAATCCAGCCCTACCACTGGCGCAGAAATGGTGCTTCCCAAAGCACTGGCATCCCTCGCCTTCAATGCCAACATATCGGCCTTCAACTTCTCTAACTCTTCTTGGAATTTTTTCTTATCAGTGGTGGAATCCCCTCGAGTCAATGAGGCAAATATGATTTCGAGCCCATCAATCCTGGAGTGAATTTGCTAGTGGGACTTCTCAATGGATTCCTGCAGTGGTTTCAAAGCATGCTTGATTACCCTTTCGACAAACGACTACAACTGGGACACCACCTGATCAACCTGTTCATTTGACCGATCAGTCTTGGCCAAATAATCTCTGAAAATCTCAGTGTTGAGTATGACCACGTGCCCAGATAGTGGGGCTGCTGGTGATAGCTGAGCTGCTAGTGGTATGGGACCGGCTGAAGAGGTTTCTGCTTGAGAAGTAGGTGGTGCTGCAGTGGTGGCTCTACCACTTGTGGTGGGTGGCACCTCAATATTGGACGCACTTTCAAACTCTGTGGTGGTGTTAGGAAGTGGCTCATCCTGCGACCCAGGCTGAATCGGCACTGAAGTGGCAAAGGGGTCAGCGATGGACTGTGCAGCCTTAAGTCTTTCCCCCTTAAGCATTTCATCTTTGCTTTTCATGATGTCGGACACATGAACTGCTTTGGTGTAATGGTCCCGATTTTTCAGTTTAGGAATATCAGCCCTTTCGTACAATCGGGTGATATTGCATGGAAAAATCAGTAAAGTTTGAGGCTGCAATACCCGCAACTGGATTTCTTCAGCGATTAGGAGACCCAGATCAATGTTATATTTGGACATTATAGTCGCTAGAAGGACTGCTCTGTCCAGGGTGAGTGTATTATCAAACAGAGTTGTATGAATCCGGGTGTGGATTATGGTCCACCAAAATTTGTCTTCAAGTGATAGTTCCCTTTTGTAGATTGGCGCTTTTGGGTTGGTGCGCCACGGTGGATCTACCTTCGCTGAAATTACCAATGCAATCCACGATATTTGAGTCATTTTATCCTCTTGACACGCGGCAATCTTGTAATCAATCTCATATAGATTAGTCGGTGCCCTATAATCAACCCCAAAATATATTGAATTTATGGCCACCGGTGAAATATCAATTTTGACTCGCCATACCACCACCTCTTCTAACTATTTTGGCTTGTTTCTTCTCTGAGCTTTGTTCTGAGAATTCAGCATCGTTGCCCCATAGGCGGCGTAAAACTTGCGAACAAGATTCCGGCAATAATCTCCCAAAGGCTCATTTAGGAAGTCCCTCTTGTAATGATGTAGCACAACTAGGATGTTGGGAAATGCCTCCAAACCCTGAAAATTTATCCGGTGTTCTTTCCATATGCTTCGCCTTGGCTTTCCATCTGCTTTTACCGGCTCCAAACCCTGTTCAAACAATTCTTGCGACCCTGGAACTGAAAACTGGAGGGAATTATCAGATCTTTCCTTATACGATCCTTCTGGCGTCTTTGAGTTTTAGAGTCATCTGATGGGCTGGCCTGTGACTGCACAGGGCTACCAGACCTTTGGCTTTCCTCATTTTCAGTGCCTTGGTCACTAGCACTGGCTGAGGAGGAAGTGGATCCCTCCTCTTCAAACTAGGAGGAAACATGAGTCGGAGCGCTTTTAAGTTGCCGAGTGGATCACTCCAAAGGCACTTCAACCAAATCCTCTTTGGCGTCAGTGGGCACATCTCTAAGTCAGGATGCGACCTTCGGTTTACCTTTGCCACTACCCCTACCAGCTGCTTGGGATGATCCTCATTTGACTAAATTCTTCGGACATATGCATGTTGAAGAAAAGTATTAGAAAAAAGAAAAAAAATTAAACCACTAATTTTTTTTATAAGCGGAAACAGGAAATTAAGCCTAAGATAACAAAAAGAAAAGAAAAACAATGTTAAGACTCAAAGATATTCTTCTCAAAATCAGGAAGGATTAACAAGCCGTAAAATCTTTCATGGATCGTGAAAGTGTTTTACGGATCGTAAATCCTACCATAAAACAGGCAACAGAAAGCTAGTGGGTAACAGCCAATTTACGGTGGACTTTCACGGTCCGTAAATAATTTCACAGACCGTAAATTTGACCGTAAATCTATCAGCAGAATCTTAATTTTGCAGCATTCAATTTACGGCGTTATTTTACGATCCGTAAAAAATTCTACGGTTAGTGAACTCGACCGAAATTCTTTCAACAGAAAGAAAGTTTTTCAACTTACAATTTACGGTGGCTTTCACGGTCCATGAAAAATTTTGTGGTACGTAAATTCAACTATAATTCCGCCAATAGAAGCACAATTTTTCAACTTACAATTTACGGTGAATTTCACGATCCATAAATCCATCGTAATTTCTGTAATAGAAATGCATTGAACAATCCTTAGTATAGTGAATAAATTTACGATCCGTGAAATACGTCGCATACCCACTGAGTGCCATATTTTCCATATTCAAGAACAATATCACACACACAATTCTACACTATGAGGAAGTTTCATGAAGTTAAGGTTACTCAAACTTCACCACATCCTGTTTGCTTTGAGTCATTTCATCAATCAGTTGGCGGGCATAACTACCATTCCTCCATTTCTGAAGATAAATGGTTGAAATGCCCTCCGACTCGATGGAATGTTGAAACAACCCCTATACTAGCAGCACACATACCAAACCCGACCCCCAACCAATTCAAACAATCAATTTCTACCACTGAACCCATCAAAGGTTAAATTTTGAAAAATTAAAACCCTAGGTGGGATTCATAGTTGCAAGATTAATGCTTCTAATCCAAACTACCCTCAATCTGAAGCATAATACAAAGAATACCACTGAGAAGGAAGGATGAAGCCTTAACATACCTTGTGATTGACGATACTTGAAAGAACTTGAAGAACTTGCACAACAGAAAAACGAAATTGAAGATGGTGGTGATGGGAGAAAGAGAAGCACGATTGGTGTTGCCTTGTAAGTGAGAGAGAGCAATTACTTTATGAGATGGGAAGGTTATAGGAGAAGAATGTTCGGTTATGGATGTGTAGAGGGAACGATTCGAATTTTTGAAGAAGTGGGGGAGAGCGGGAATTGGGTTAGGTATTTAAACCTTTCCCCTCTTTACGCCTTTTTTTTTTACAATCCGTAAATAGGTTTTACGGCTTGTTACGTGGCTGTAGCAATTTTACGGTCCGTAAAAGTTACCGTAGAAAGTTTTACAGTCCGTAAATTTGCACCTCTGGCCCGTGAATCTTCACCTTACAATTTCCAGTCCACCAAATTTTACTCTCCGATTTACGGTCCATTTTATGAACTGTAAAATGTTTTACGATCAGTTCAACGGTCCGTAAAATGGACCTCTATAACCTTTGTCCTTGCTCACTTCACTCCAACTTTTTCCAAGTTTCTCAACATATTGAGTCCTATCACACAAACAAACATCAAAAACATCACGAAACTAAAAAAAATATCATACAATATGAAAGTAAACACTTGGGTTGCCTCTCAAGAAGCGCTTAATTTAATGACGCGGCACGACGGTGGCACCCGTTTCATGGTTCATTGAGGTAGGTGATCTCAAGCGTCTTCATTTCATTAGGTAAGCGCAAGTAGTGCTTAACCCGCTGCCCATTTACTTTGGAATGCTCTACATCCAGACCAACAAGCTCAATCGCTCCATGTGAAAACACTTGTGCTACTTCAAAGGGACCGAGCCATTTGGATTTCAATTTTTCGGGAAACAACCGGAGCCTTGAGTTGAACAATAACACCCGATCCCCGGGGCTTAATTCTCTTTGCAAGTTGTTCTTATCATGAAAGTGCTTCATGCGGGCCTTGTAGAGTGAAGAGCTAACATAAGCTCTAAATTGGAATTCATCCAGCTCATTAAGTTGTTCCATCCTCAAGTTTGAGGCATCACCCCATTCTAGATTCAACTTTTTCAAGGCCCACAATGCCTTATGTTCAAGTTCCACCGGAAGATGACAAGCTTTGCCAAACACCAATTGTAAGGAGACATACCTATTGGTGTCTTGTAAGCCGTCCGATAAGCCCATAGTGCATCATCCAATTTTCTTGATCAATCGGTCCGATTAGCATTCACTGTTTTGGAGAGAATGCTCTTGATCTCCCTATTCGACTCTTCAACTTGTCCACTTGTTTGGGGATGGTAAGGGGTGGCAACTCGATACTTAACTTCATACTTCTCAAGGAGAGTCTTGATTAACCGATTGCAAAAATGAGAGCCCCCATCACTAATAATTGCCCTTGGAATCCCAAACCTTGAGAAAATATACCTGTTCAAGAATGCGGTGACACTTCTTCTTTCATTATTAGGAATCGCGACAGCTTCCACCCATTTGGACACATAATCCACCGCCGCAAGAATGAACTTGTTATTGTAGGAACTCACAAATGGATCCATAAAATCAATTCCCCAAACATCGAACAATTCAACTTCAAGAATCAGTGTCATTGGTAGCTTATGCCTTCTTAAGATGCTCCCATGCCTTTGACATTGATCACACGTTTTCACGAAGTCATGGGCATCTTGATAGATTGTTGGCCAATAAAAGCCACTTTGATGAACCTTAGCCGCCGTCCTTGAGCTACTATGATGGCCACCTACGGGCTCAATAATGGGCATCATTTCTACTTCGGGTATGCACCTCCTTATGATGTTGTCGACACAAACCCGAAATAGATATGGCTCATCCTAATAGAATTTCCAAACGTCACTCAAGAACTTTTTCTTTTTGAGGAAGTTCAAATCCTCCGGCATAATGTCACTAGCATGATAATTTGCAAAGTCGGCATACCATGGAATCATGTCATATGACCCGACATCACTTGCTCATCCAGGAATGATTCATTGATTTCAAGGCCATCCAATGGCCTCCCACCTTCTTCAAGACGAGACAAATGGTCCACCACTTGATTTTCACACCCCTTTATATCCTTGAATTCAAAGTCAAATTCTTGCAAGAGTAGGACCCAATGTATCAACCTCGGCTTTGCATCTTTCTTTGTCATGAGGTAATGTAGGGCCGCATGATTGGTGCGCACAACCACATGGGTTCCCAACAAGTATGCACGAAACTTCTCAAAAGCAATGACAATGGCAAGCAACTCTTGCTCGGTGACCATATAGTTCAATTGGGCCCCATTGAGAGTCTTGCTTGCATAGT